>NC_072024.1:19435844-20069996 GCF_027791375.1 Indicator indicator | reverse complement strand
CTTTTCTCTCTCATACACTTACATACGCTCTGGAGATGATTTACATAGTTATGAATTAAGTCCCATACCAAGACCCAAGGATATGTGTTAAGGCTGCATATGCTCAGGCAAGAAGTAGGTTATTACTAATAATCAAGGCATCTGAAGATATGAAACACCAAGGTTCCTCTGGACCATCTCACTAAATAAAAAAAAAAAAACCTTGGGAAAAAATCCTCCTCTTTTCTTCTATCACCTCCCAATAATCACCATAAAAGATAAACTTAACATTCAGACATATTGGGGTTGGGCTCAATGATCTCTGGAGGTCCCTTCCAACCTCTAATGCTCTGTGATTCTGTGATGAAGTATTTGGCTACCATAATATCCTAACACAAAATCCAAACATGAGTGCAAATCAACTGCAGTGATGCACAGAAAGACTGTGCACATTTTATCTCAAAGAAAAAAATGGAGATCCCAAATGCGTGTTTCAACAGTGAAAGGAAATGCAAGTCATTATTTCTAGAGTTGCTTACATTGTTTACTACAAACACCTCCCCTTTTGAAATGAAATATTAAGCATCTCCATAAAAGCAAATAACTGATTAAAACTCAAAACTATGAATGAGGATCTCCAGCTCACTTCTTAAACAAGAGTCAACAGCTTACCAGAGAGAACTGCTCTACAGCAGTTCCTCTAAACCCTCTCTACTGCTCAAGAGCAGGGAAGAGGAATGAAAAAAAGTCTTCTGATTTAAAAAGAGGGGTAACCCAAATTTGATGTGAAAGGAGCATCACTCCAATGAAAATGCAGGGAATGAGAAGCACCCTTCCTACACAGCCTGGCTGTCCCTGGTGGTGCTGAGTTGAGGTTTTGTAGAGCTGTTTCTGTAATGCAGTACCTTTATGCATCTCTGAGACAGCAACTAGGGGTAAGCAGACCATCTACTGTATGGTGTGAAGGGTGGCCACTAAGTTATTTGAAGGGAAAAATGTAACTCAATCAAATATTCAAAATTGCAACCAATGGACAAGGATCATATGGACTCTCTTGAATGAACCTGCAATTTAAGTGTGCTCACACTAGTCTTTCTGAACACCTTAATCACTGTCTTCAGGAACCAACTGAACCAACAGTTGTGCCTCTCCCTAAAATCAGGAAGTAGGAAAGCTGTCCATGTTCATTTTCCAAACAAGCATTTCATCAGGCTGCAAGACTGTATATACAAAGCCTTTGTGACCACAATTCAATTTCAATTTGGATTAACTTAACCGCAGCTGAAATAAAAACTGAGGGGAAAAGCTTCAGCAGCAGAGACATTGGGACCACAATGCTGTACATCTTCTAGAATTTCATTCATTGGAACTGAAACTAAAAATCCAGGAAAGCAGAAATTCGAGCCTGCATTAAGCAAGCAGGCACACAGCTCCAGAGTAACAATGGTACCTGGAGATGCACAGCAGATGTTCCATCTGCATTCAGCAGATCACTTGCTAAATGCTGTAAAACTATCTCTGTAAGCAGACACGTGCTGACTAGCCCATGCCCTGCCTCAGCCCTCAGTCCTTCAGCACATGCATAAGGAACAGAGATGTGCTTGCAGTGATTGCGGCAGGGCACTCCGCACGCTGTCGAAACCAGGCACACATAGGGCTCTCCCTGCTGCTGCCTTTAGCAAGATCCATAACCTGCAAGAGGAACAAGCACACGAAGCTGTACCTTACACTACCTGCACCAAAACAGAGCATGTTCCATGGAAGATCAGGCTCTGACTGTCAGACAAACCTTTGTCTATATGCCACCATTCAGGGGGCTGCACGTTGCCTGCACCTAAGGCTTATCAGCTCATTGCTAGCAGAGCTGTTGGCTGGCTATACGATTTTTCTATGACCAAGTTTTTAATTTTGGTACTGTACTAACTCTGGATTAACAATGGATTACATTCATGTACTAAAGGGAAAGGTACAGGGAACAGAGCAAACCAAAGAGATAAGCACAGCCTGTAACACATGAGAGCACCATGAAGTGATGATGCATACCTTGTCCCCTTAGTCTTTACCAGTCCAGCCACACTCCACACTACCAAGAACAAGGAGTCTCCATCCAGGTGGCCTGCTTACTCCAAATATCCAGCATACTTGGTATGTGACTTTGAACAGGACCTGTTATGAGTGCTTCAAAGAGTGGTCCAAAGGGCAGAAGTTGAAAGAAAACACCCTAGATCTTCTTTCATGAAAGGTAAAGAAGCTTGTACCCTCATCTCCAGAGGATGGAGATCAATTTGTTGTTGCTGTTTTGTTTTTAAAGATCTTCCAGGAAAAGCAAGGAAGAGAAGATCATACCTACAGAAGTAGAGACCAGCTTCCTGCCCACATTCCGAAATACCACTGCACATCAAAAAAGATAACATGGAAAACAAGAGGCATGCACACAGTTCCACCCTGACCTTTCATTATTACAACTCTGTTACTTTTATCTGAGCATCCACTGACGTCTCCCTTGCATCAACCAAAGTGCTGCTCCTCCCACTAGCATTTAGACACAAAACCCAAGAACTGAAGAGATACAGAATGAAGCAAGTTAAAATGAAAATCAGCCTTAGTGCTGCTGTTCTGTACATGCAAACCTGAGAACGACTTGTCATCATATCACGAGAACGATGATTAATCATCTAAGTATGTCCTGTTTGTAAGAGATACAAAGTAACAATTAGCATCAAAACAGTATTTTACACACTCCCATTTTACAAGAGCTCACCATCAGCAGACACAAAGCTCTAAGATGTAAGCTTTACTGGTTCAAAGCTGCCTAGCAAGGAAAAATCATACCCATTTCACTTTATCTTAAAGTCTTAGCATCTCATTAAAAAGAGAACCGACACACTCGACAACTATTCTAAATCTCTGGCATTCTTCCTCACTTTCCACAGTTTTAAAGATATCACAATTACATCACTATTAATCCATTACATATCCTGACCTCTATCATCCAGTGACTGAGTATTTTTTAAACTGCCTATCTCACACCTGAAACATGGATGGGAAACAAAAATCATGCACCTTCTTCTGGTAGCAAAAATAATGTTTTAAAAAATACTTAATACAAAGAAATGAGTCATGGAAGTGCCCCTCCTGAAGTCTGGAGAGCACCTGAAGATTTCCAGCATTTCCTCAGACATGGTATTTGTTAATATATTTTACATCTAGTTTATTCTTATAATCCAAAAAACAAGACACAAACACAAAATCCAGTATTTTCAGTCATTCATTCAGACAGTATTAATGATTCACAGGATGCAACTCTTTGGTGTAGATTGTTCTCCACATAAAGTCTCCATTGCATTAATTTCAGCTTTAGTAGGTTTAGATCTATAAAGCATCAAGAACATTCTGCAGCAAATCCATACCGGAATTTAAACTGAAATTCAAAGAGATTTAAGGCAAAACATATCTACAAAACTTTTTAGGGAAAAAAAGATAAACACCTTTGAAGGAACACCTCTCCCAGCATATTAAGTAAATAACATACACACAAATGGGGCAAGAGCACAGTGACAGCAGTCAAGTGAACACATGCTTTTTAAGCTGATACAGAATCTGCTTTATCGGATTTAGCTTTAGTTGCTACTGTTTGCCAAAACGCTGGGGTTTTTTCTTTTTTTTTTTTAACTAAAACAACAAAACAAAGAAAACCCCCAAAACGTAAATTCCCCTTCATCTCTGAGAGAGTAAGTGACCGGCCCAGTCGCACGAAGGTCTACGGCCAAGCCAGAAACTGAAATCCATCTCTGGAGACCCAGCTCAGCACTGCAGCAAGTGCTGGAACTCCTGTAAACGAAGATAGCGAGCGACAAAAGGAAAACCGTCCCTGCCCCAGCCTCCTTTCTCCTGTCACACCCGCACACACACGGCACCATGACAGAGTCGGGAAACGCTCAGCACTTTTCCTCACGACTCCCGTTCCCAGACGACAGCTGTCCAGTCATCACCCGCTTTCGCCTCTGCTATCGCTACCGACGAACCCACACCAGCCCTAGGGAGAGCCACGGGAAGCGCTTGCTGAGCTCTCCCTAGGGCTGGTGTGGGTTCGTCGGGCGGGGGGACGGACGGGCACAATTTTCCCGCACGCTCCCGCCGGGCCAGACCCCGGGACCGGGATAGAAAACTACTTCTGGAGAGAAAGGAGGGGCGGCGGGGGCCGGGTGGCTGCTCCCGCCAGGGGCGAGGCCCGACACCTGGAGGAGCACACTCCTGCCGTGACCACGGCCTGCCCAGACTCCGGCTCGGCCCCGGCCCGTTCCCCTCAGGAGCGCGCGACGCGGGCGGCGCCCCCTCACGCGGGCCCGGCGGGCGGGGGAGGGGCGCCCGCGCGCCGCCGGCCGTTACCCGCCGCGGGCCCCCCCCCCCCTCCTCCCGCACCTGGCAGTGGGAGACGACGAGGCTCTGATTCCCTTCCCCGTGATACTTCCATTCATTCTCATCCATCTTCTCCACTTCCATGCCCGGCCCGGCACGCCGCCGCTGCTAGTGCTGCTGCCGCCGCGCCCCGTAGGGACGGTGCCTGCCGCCGGCCCGCCGCGTTCACGCCTCCCCCATGGCGGCTGCGCACCGCCCCGCGAAGGAAGTCCCGCCCGCCGCCGGGAGGCGGTACCGAGCTGCCATCTTGGCACCGGGCAGCCCCTCCTGCTGCCATCATTGAGCAGGGCACGAAGGAAGGGTCGCAGGTGCTGCTGCCCGTACGGGAGCCTGCATAGCACAGAGTGGCGGAGAGCCCAGTCCCGGTGCCCCTTTGCCCGGTTTTCAGAGACCACCGATCACAACCGGCGGGAGGAATGCATCTTCCTCTACAGTCCACCACCGAGCCGCAGGCGAAGTGCTTTTTGTACGCCCTGCTGCTGGCTGCCCTGATAATGTGTTCAGATACTGTCGCAGTACAAAGCAAGGCTGCACCTGCTACAGAGGTTATGCAGATGATCAAACACCGGAAAAAGTGGAGTTTTACCTTCGGGGGTCTGTTTCCTGATAAGGCTGTTCTTAGGTTACAGACATTTCACATAATCACAGAAACGTTCAGGTTGGAAAAGACCCTCAGGATCACCAAGTCCCATCAAGAACCCTACTCTACAAGGTTCACCCCTAAACCATATCCCCTAGCACCACATCCAAAACACCTTTAAACACAGCCAGGGCTGGCGTCTCAACCACCTCCCTGGGCAGCACAATTCCAATGTCTGACCACTTTTTCCATGAAAAAAAAAAAAATGTTCTTACTGTCCAGTCTAAACCTACCCAGTCATAGCTTGAGGCCGTTCCCTCTTTTCTATCACTAATTACCTGTGAAAAGAGACCAGCACCAGCCTCTCCACAACGTCTTTTCAGGTAGTTGTAGAGAGCAATGAGGTCTCCCCTCAGCCTCCTCTTTTTCAAAGTAAGCAGCCCCAGCTCCTTCAGTCGATCTTCATAAGATTTATTCCTCCAGGCCTTTCACCAGCTTTGTTGCTCTCCTCTGCACTGGCCCCAGCACCTCCTCCACATCTCTCTTGTATTGAGGTGCCCAAAACTGAACACAATACTCGAGGTGTGGCCTCACCTGAGCTGAGTACAAGGGGACAATCACCTCCCTGCTCCTGCTGGACACATCTAAAACTGAAGCAACCCTGGTGTTTACCCTTGTACTCAGTGTGGTAGGGACTAACTTTCAGATCTTCCAAGCGCCTAGCAGAGAGATTTTACAAGCGCAACAGTCTTTAAGAGTCTGCTAAAATATTAACATTGTTTTCATTACTGTTATCGACATGGTTCAATAGAGTTTCACTAAGTGCTTCAACACCTACCCCTATATAAGAATATACACATAATGTGCAGTAAATAGTGATCTAAATATCCAAATTCCCTATCACAAATACACTATTAGATCCCTTAATCCAAACAGTTTTCTCACTAGGAGTTTTGGCTACAAACAGCAAAACTTATCCTTGAATTACCGTTTTATAATCACAACTAGGGACTCTCTGAAATTCCCCCTTCTCCTCCCTCACAAGGCATCCCGTAACAGCAGCCAAAGTGACGCATCAGGAGCTAACACTTGCAAGTTTTCCTCTATAATGAGCATTTGCACAATTTGGATAGTAGCCAAGTTTGACTTTGTATTACTGTCCTTTAAAAAAGTCCAAGCAAGGAAAATTATGTCTCTTAATTTCTCAAGGAGAGAGAAGATGCACCTAGAGGGCTGAAAATAAAACCTGCATAAAGGCACAATGAGACATTGATCCTTTTTTCAAATGTGTGGGGCTGTAATGTAAATCATTTATAATCTACCTTCACTACAATTATTTTTTTTAATGGAGGTTAATTTTTTTTTGCAAAATACTGATGGATAAGCACTGCAGTTTTCCTTTTTATTTAACATTAGCCTGTAGGCACCTACATAAAGAAAAAGGAAATGTAAATCTCTGCTCCTTTGGCCATTTACTCAGAGGCAAACCTATGTTTCTGCCACCTGTGTTCGCAAAGTTTCTTTATGTCGTGCAACAATAAATATATAGAACAAAGAAGAATTTACCAAACTATTCTGACTTACACCAAAAGTGTAAGTTTCACTCAGGACTGTGAGTAAGATGTTGTTATTTATGGTACTTGCATTAAAAATTAACTTCAGAGAAATAGTATGTGGACACTTACTAGGCTTACATGGAGAAACAGAAAGGGAAATAAAATCAATATATTGTCTTGCAATGGCAAAGTAATTTGTCTGTTTAAAAACAAACTCCAGTACAGCACATTGATTCATTTTCTATTCTTTCATACTTCTGAAAAATGTACATCTACAGAGAAAACAAAATAAAGTAGAGCTTCTGAGTGCAAGGGTAAGCAAACACACTGAACAGACAACTTTTAATGCAGTCCCTCTCTCTAGAAGGTCACTGTCTTGACATTTCATGGTGCAGACCCACAGCTGGGCACATTGCAAGAGCGTTCTGAAAACGTCCTGGAACACGGAAAGCAGAGGGACAAAAGCCTATTAACGTACTGTTTCTCTCTGCATTATCAGTTTCTAAATATTACTCATTTCAAGTATTATCTACAGTGTTCAAACTCAAGCATCTCAAGCTTTTGTGCCATTAATGATGCCAAAGTATCGCTTAACCAGAATTCCACCGACACAGCTATGCCTTGTTGTGTAACTACAGCTTGTGTAGACATACTAGGATTGATTTTAATTAGCTACTTTGAGGACTGCTAGCACAGAGCTCAGCAACCTTTGAAACCCAGCTGTAGATCTCAGTAAATGACCAGGTGTCATATGATATTTTACTATGTAAATAGGCTAGTTCAGAACTGCAGCAGGAACATACAAGGTAATCACACTTTCAGCTCTACAGCTGCCACAATCCCCTCTCCATTTCTTTTATTTTTGATGTAACATGGAGTCAGGAGAGCAACACAGGCCTAAAACGCTTCTGTTTCTCTCAGTCCTGTAACTCATTGGGTAGCTACATTTTGTGGCACAGTTCCTGCTTCTTAGGACTCTTTCAGTGTTTGCGATTATGTATATATATATATACACACACACATATGTATATAGGTATATATATGTATATGCATATATAAATAAATAATCTCTATATTTTAAAAACAGTGGGTAAAGTAAACCATGCAGATATTCACAAATAAAAGATGAAGTGGCCAAGATCACAGATCATATGGCATTAAGAATAAGCTAGTAAAGTACTAATACATAAGGCCCTCATGTCTCTTTACATAAAGATAACAGACAATACATTATCCAATATAAAATATCTTCCCATCCTGTCTTCCATCATCCATGTCTGTAGTTTCTGCATGTTTTTAAATTGCAGGTAAGCTATGGCACAGACTTCACTTCTTTAGTTCATTCACCCCAGCTTCCCTAGGCCATGACAACTAAACAGATCATTACTCTGCCCTTCCCACCCTCAGCTCTAGACCTTTGCTCTGTACTTCTCTGAAGAATAGCCCAGAGCTTTCAACATGGGACTCACACATATGCCACCTTTTAGAACTTGTAAGTTTACCAGGGAATGAAAATTAAATGGCAAAAATAGGTCATGTACTCATTTAAAAGGGAAAATAAAATTAAAAAAAAAAACCAAGCAATATTTCTTGTTAATCATAGAATCAAGAAGGTTGGAAGAGACCTCAAAGATCATCAAGTCCAACCTGTCACCCTAAACCTCATGACTATCTAAACCATGGCACTAAGTGCCACATCCAATCCCCTCTTGAACACCTCCAGGGATGGTGACTCCACCACCTCCCTGGGCAGCCCATTCCAATGGCCAACCACTCTCTCTGTGAAGAACTTTCTCCTCAATATTCTGATGGCTTTAAAAAGTTAACTAAATCCAGATCTGAGGAAAAATGTAGCATTACTTGAGACTCAAGATAAAATTGGGTGCCAATAATACATAGGTCTTGTAAGCTTACAAGAAGGATTTTTGTAATAAAAGCTACATCTTAGTTCTCCAGATTCCTAAAATGTAAGGCTTCTATAAAAGAGGATTTTTTAGTTCTTTATGAACAGAGTAAGCTCAATACAGAAGATCTGTCCTGAGATCTAGAAACATCTGCCTGGAGAAATTAGGTTTAAAAAAAAAAATATATTAAAAATTAAATTCAAGGCAGTGAGTATAATAATAAATGGACACAATACGACAATGAAATTGTGCTTCAAAATACTATTATTGTTAAACTGCTTCACCATTTTCAGTTTGGAAAAGATGCAATTACCATGTTAAAATAAGACTGGCTGATATTTTTATTATGCTCAGATCACCAAAAATGGAGTATACTTCTGTAACTCATGCCTCATTAGAATTGTAAAGTTTTGCTTTTTTTTCTGTTATCAGGCCAATACCACTCCTCCATGACATACTTTTGGGGTTTGTTTTTCTTTTTTTCTTCTCAAATCACAAAATCACAGAATGTTAGAGGTCGGAAGAGACCAGAGATCATGGAGTCCAATCCCCCTGCCAAAAGCAGGATCACTTAGGGTAGTCCGCACAGGAATGCATCCAGGTGGGTTTTGAAAGTCTCCAGAGAAGGAGGCTCCACAACCTCTCTGGGCAGCCTGCTCCGTCACCTTCACTGTAAAGAAGTTTCTCCTCATGTTGAGGTGAAACCTTCTATGTTCAAGTCTGATTCCGTATTTTATCTGTGTGGTTTCATACACAGGCTAGAACTGGAGGAAAGCTCATGCTCTAGCTATCTTTTCACCATCTTAGATTGATGGAGAAACACTGAACCCAGCAAAGGAAAGAAGACCTGAGTAGGAGTGGAGTGTGTCACCTGGTGGGTTTTTAGAAAGCACACGTGGTACTTCAAACCACAGTAAAATATTTTAGAAACTAAGCAGTCAATGGCTTCAGGAGTAGTACTGTAAGCAGCAAGAAAGGTGACTTAAGGTCAGTGAAGACAAAGCCATGTAGAAGTTGTTAACAGACCAGAGCTTGCATACATTTATCCAGCCATCCAATCACTGCAGATGGGAATAAACAGACATTCTAACTACTAAAAGGTTTAATTGCTACATACATTCAGAGAGGAAATGAAGTTACAGACACCACGTAAGTACTGTGCAAAGAAGTCAGATGTAACTCCAACAAATTGCCAAGACAGATAGTGAGGGTTTTTTAACACACAAAATTATTACTGTTTTCCATGTACAAGACTTCTGAACCTTTATTGAGGAAAAAGAAAAATAAAGAAAACCAATAATGACACAAAACAAACAAACAAAACACAAGCCATGAGGGGGTAGAGGGACAATACCCCCCCCAAAAAAAAAAAAAAACAAACCACACACAACAACAAAAAAAAAACCCAAACAAACAACATCACACAGCATTGTGCTGAATTTTAGGAGGAAAATGTATAGAAAATAAGATTTAGTTTGAAAGCATAAGAGGTCTTTAAAGCAGAATGCTACAGTGAATTCCTAGAAGCTTTGACAGGGTATTAAAGCAGAATGGAACAAGACCAACCCCATCTAAGCACCTCCTTAAAGTCTGTTCTTACAGCCTTTAATCCTAAAGGCAAGGAAGGAAAGATGAAGGGATAAAGAGCTTTTAGGTTTTGCCTTGTATTAACTGACATACTAGCAACTGGAAAACAAAATGCTCTTTACATTGAGCCAGGAAAGCAAACTACTGGAGCCTATTCAGCATCCTGGTCAAGAGTCACATAGAAGCAGTGTTTTTACTACTTTCAGGTCAGGTTAACATTTCTTATTGCAGATACTTTGTTAATGTTACACTGTTGACTCACGATCAAAACCCCCTTGCTTGCAACATTCTCACCTTCTGAAGAATGCTTTGTCATCTCCTATGGCAAACATACCATAACCTTCTGTTTAGTAAACTGTGTATTAATCTGGTTCTCAGCTGAACTGCCATCATTTGGCTATGCACTTCCGTGGAAAAACCTTGAAACCTTCCACATTAAAACTTTTAGTTCACTGAGCACAAGGTCACCAGAAGATAAATTATGAGTTGACGTAACCTGCTCACATGTTGTGTTTCAGCTTATACCCAGCAACACCAAACTGCTTAACGGTGTCTGGGGATGGCACAGGAGGACTAAGCAAAAGAGGACTGAACAACAGTTTCTTTTGTACACTTAACTGATAAATTCAGATTTATGTTTCCTATCAAACACTTTTTTACTGACTGTAGTGCTAATAATTTTGGAGTGATCTCTGTATTCAAATGGCAGCATACAAAAATCAATGTCCCGCCTTGACCAGCTCTCCAGAAGAACCCAGTTTACTAGAATCATCAGCATTGAAATCAAACAGAAACTTTATTTTCAAGAGACGTTTTCTCAAATGCAAAACCTCAGATTATCTGTCCTCTCTAGTACATGAACACAGAGAGAATGCAGTATCACCTGCAGAAAAGTTCATATAAATAAATACTGTGCTATCTCAAGAGGGTGATCTGGTTCTCCTCCGATCTGGCCATATATTCCCATGCCCTTGGCAGATTTACACTCATGTAGCACAGTACAGCAGATTATTCACCAAATGAATGGTCAGGCTTTCTCTGACGGGACATTTCCCCCCTCCTTTTCTTTAATCCCTTAGCTGACTCAGCAAGCCATTGTGACACTGCGTAGGCACACAAGTCTTCCAGCTTTCATTAAAGAGGGAATGGGAACACAACCAAAACCAGTGGGGAGTGCAAGATTAGCCATTTTGTTGCTAGTTCGTTCTCAGACCAGATTAAGCTGATTATGAAATTGCAGTTTTAGCAGCACTGCAGAACTTCTACGTGGGGTGAACATGTTGGGGGCCCATTCAAGGAGAGAAGAAAACACAGAGAACAAAAGATATTTCTGAGTGTGCTCTGAAAAAGCAGCAGAGAGCAGATCAAGGGAATGTTTTGGGAGAGTGAACTTCAGCATTAATTGGGCAGTCCATGAGCTGTCAAAGGGGCTTTGAGTTGGTTTGGGGTTTTTTTGTTGATTGGTTTATGTGGCTTTTTTCTCCCTCAGAAGAAAAACAAATGAACAAAGCACTTACTAGATTGTACCATCCGGGTTAAAAGAGAGATTAAATGATCTGTGTTATCAGAGTGTCAGTGCTAAAGCATGCCACTAAACTATGCTTTCTTGGTTTAAAACAGCTATTTCAAAGGTGACAATCTGTAATTCTCTTGATTAAGGTGGAACAAAGTGGATATTTAACAAGTGAGTATGCGATCTTCCTGATGGAATGCTTACCATCTTCCTGATGGAATGGAAGCTATCCATTGCAATAAAAATCTTTATGAAAGAATCTCACTTGGACTAAAAGCATAAATATGAATAATGAGTATCCATCTCAATATGGAGATGTATTGGAAATACATTTGTAGGAAATTTCCAATACATTTGTAGGAAAAAAAAATTCAAGTTGCTTGGAAAATAAGTACTAACAGTGTCAGGAAAATAAATACACAGAGATGTTCTAGATATAAAATCAAGCTTTTTCAGCTATTAAATTTAAGATGACTGAGCAAGCATAAACTCTAAATGAAATCCCATACTACTTAGAAGAGAATCAGGCCCCAAGAGCAGTGAAGCCCTCCTCCCACACAAAGCTTGGCACCTTGGAAGGTACAAATCCATGCAATATGAATGTATAGATTATATATATGTGTATATATATATATATATACACACACACACCCCTTCTATCTGATGGCTGGCTTTGAACCCATTTATGAAACTGTGATACTAAGTTACAGTGAAAAAAAGATAGTTACAAAATCATACCTAGAGATATACCTAAACATTTAATGACAATTTAATGACAAGATATGCTTGTAGCTACTAGAAACAATTATAAAATCTATTAGAGCAATCCTGATACCTAACACAAAACAAAGACAGCAGACAGATCAAAAAATATTTTACATGACAATATTTTTCCCCTAGGTAGCAATAAGCATTTGGAAAGAGGAGATAATCAGACAAAAGCAGAATAAGAAAAACACAAAGGTTTGCTGGGATTTTGTTGTTGTTCTTGTTGTTCATGGGGGTCTGGGAGCAGTAGGTTTTACAAATCAAATCTATCAATATCAGACCGAGTAAGAGAGACAGAAAGATTAGTAAATCTCAAAAACTACTTGTTACAAAGTAGATGTAGTTGTATAAAGAAAATGGGCTGGTTTTCTATGTTCTCACAGGCATAGCAAAACAGAAGTTAAAAGCTGTTCAAATGCTTGATCTACTTGACTTCTAGGTGTGTCTGAAATTCTGCACTGCTGATAAAAGTTCCACATGGCTCTCCAAGAGCCTAGCTGATCGATGTTAATACCTTGTCTATCAAAGGTACACATCTCCGTAGGTTTAGTGCTGCAAACTAGATGCAATGGGAAACAGCCTCATCTGCTGGTTTGAGGAGACACCAACAGGTGTCTACACAGAGTTTAACACTTGCCTTTTTTCCAACACCCTTTCCGTTCACATCTCCCTTACCTCATACTGTAAAATCTCCAGGACTGAGTTTTGGAGTTTTTTTGCTGGTGCACTATACGGTATAACAGCAGCAAAAACATTGCACACACTCAGCGGATGACCGGAGATCCTACATAATTCATTAAGAGGAAAAGATCTGAATCCACTTTCTAGCTTCTGCTCATTAATACAGAGATATGTCTGAAGACATTGCTCAAGGACTTCCCATTATTTAAGTTTCTTGTAATTTTACTGAAACTTCATAGTGTTCCCGATCAGTGGTTTCACAGGACTGTTTCAAGCAAAGTGTTTGATGAAGATTTTTGCAGTTCTTTTTGTTTAAAATATAAAAAACTTCTAAAAGAGGATTATTGGAAAATATGCTAGTTTGCCTCATTAAAGATTTTTTTTTCCTTAACAGAAACATTATCATTGAAGCAGTCATGGAGAATTTATTGGGAAACAATATAGAATAAGATCACCCTCAACACATTTTTCCTGACATTTTAGTCTCAAGGAGATTAAAATTCAAACTGCTGCTAATGTACATATATTAATATTGACATTTAAAAACCAAGAACAACAACAATAAAAAAACCCAAGATAGTTACATATATTCTTAAAGGGTCCTCTCCTCTTCATCTGCTCTTACAGATAAACTGCACTCAAGGCTCTGGGTCCATGGACAGGCTGCAGTATCTCTAACCAGCCCCTATCTGTCTTCCTCTGCACGCTTACCCCAGCCCCCCTGAAGTTTTGGTGCAGCTCTGACACAGCAGTTGTGTGGCCTTGGATCTGGTGAATAAACCTAGAGAGGTACCACTGCAAGAAGCTACATCTGGCCCTTTGCTGCTAGCTCAGGAGCTGTATGTCAGCTCAGGTCCTTGTCCCTACCCCAGCCCTGCTGCAGCAGTCAGGGAGAAAGCAAGAGTGGCTGCTCAGCAGGGAAGGCTAGCCAGGAGTGAGGTGACAGCAAGGCACCCCAGCAAGGCACAGCATTAAGGGGTGCAGTCCTATAGTACCCGAGAGAGACAAGCAGAGCAGGTCTGGCAACAGTGACTAAGGATGGCCCAGGCCACTAATGAAGCAGCCCAAGGTCAAGCCAGAGAGCTGTCACCAATTCAAGATGCAAGGCCAGACACAAGTGTACCTACAGCTGAATCCATCACACCTCCTCCCTCCTGCAGACTATCCCTCTTCTACTTGTCCAAACTGCACATTACCTTTATTGTTCTGGAGTCCTCAACACAAGAAGGAAATGGACCTGATGGAGACCATCCAGAGGAGAGCCACAACAAAGAGAGGCTGAAAGTGTAATGTTTGTTCAGCATGGAGAAGACAAGACTCTGGGAACAACTTAGAGTAGCCTTCCAGTACCTGAAGAGGGCCTACAAGAAAGCTGAGAAGGGACTGTTTACAAAGGCCTGTAGCACTAGGACAAGGGGCAATGGTTTTAAACTAGACTTAGATTGGACATTAGGAAGATATTCTTTACTATGAGGGTGGTGGAACACTGGAAGAGATTGCCTGAGAAGGTGGTAAAGGCCCCGACCCTAGAGACGTTCAAGGTCAGGCTTGATGGGGCTCTGAGCATCCTGATCTAGTTGGGGATGCCCCTGCATAACAGGGGCATTGGACTAGGTGACCACCAGAGATCCTTTCCAACTCAGTGCATTCTATGTGCCTTACACACGTTTCCTTACTTGCCACAGCCAGAGGATCTTAGGCATAAATATTTTCTGTATCCCTGTGTGGTCTGTTAGCCTTGTGTTCCCTCAAGATACTGGTCTAAAGTTAATATCATTTGGTTTTGCTGAAGTTAAAGCTATAATGACTCTCTCATTATTCAATTATCTTGATTGCAGAAAGTATTTCAAAGACCATGGGTCACTCAGGTTACTTAAATTACTCTGGCTTCACAATTTCATATTTCCTTTAGACAAGACCGATCCCATTTGGTTTCTAAGGACTGATGAGTTCCAGTTCTCATTCAGATCAGAAGGTTCTGCATCCACTTAACACTTTTATAAGTCAGACCACTTTTGTTTCAATGCCTGTGCTCAGATGCAAGACCTTAGATGCACAGGAAGAGGTTAACAGTCGATGGAAACAAACAGCAGGAAAAACTTAAAATAGGAATGAGCATACACATGGCAGTTAAAGATGCACTTAAGTGGAAGAATGGAAAGCAGAAGCAAATTAAACAATAAACATGCAGAATATCAAAGGCCATAAGCCTGAGCTGTTATTTTTGCATGCAAATTGCATTTCAGAGATTAGCCTAGAAAGTAATTTATTATGATGTGAAAATCGCACCATGACTAATTCTTTATCAAGGGCATGAGAATATTAAACACAATTGTGTAATGAGGCTTTTTAGGAAACTAGATGCACATTGATTCAAAGGGGAAAATGCTATTTCAGGGATAACCTACAGCACCCACCACAATCTGACTCACCAGAAGTTGTTCACAGTAATTATTCAAAACAGCCTAACCAGTACTCATCAGTACTCTGTATAGCTATACAGATATTAACCTTCTTGGACAACTCAGAATCCCTAAGAGGCACAAAAATAATTTAATCAGAACATCCTTGTGTAAGGATCACTCTATGATCATTCAAAGTAAAAAGAACAAACATATGGATCTTATCCTCTAAGCTTTTAGCCTTCTTCCCAATATATTCCCTCAGTTAATAAACATTTCCCAAGGGTCCTTCTGAGTTTTGAGAAGAGTCTGCATCCCCTGGTCACTTTTACTCCCCATCACCTCTATCTCCTACCCCACTCCTCTCTTCTGCCTGCAAGAATCATTTTACCACATTAGACTCTTCCTGCAGAGGATACTTTCTGAGACCAACCATGCCATGTTTCAGCTGAATGCCACGTAATCCTGCTCACAAGAGATCATGGATCTCGATGACAGAGCAAAGAGCTAACTGGAGGGAAAAACCCCAAACACACACACAGATTGATCTACCAGGAATGGTCTCTAACAGCAGATTTTAGAAGCGACACTTTATTTTTTAACCAAAGATGCTGTACTTAATATGTTTTCCTTCCTGATGGAATATTCTTGCTATCTTGTGTTCCAGAAGGACAGTATGGTGTACCTTTGTGTATCAGTGTGAGGGCTGAAATCCCCCCCACCGACAATAACCAGGCTAGCCCAGTCTGGAAAGCAAATGAAAGCTGTATTTACAAGCAAATCTACAATCTATGATGAAATGCAATGAATATGTACAAATATACACTATTCACAATATTTACAAATATATACAATCAACAGAAAAGTACAATCAAGCTCCCTTTGCTTCCCCCCCAAAGGGACCTTTCCCAAGGGGCCTCCTCCCCCCAGGTCCCCCTGGCAGAAAGCTGAGAATTAAGAAGCAGAGAGGCTGTTAACTTAGCTCGCCAAGGTCAGTGTGTTACCTTCAGCCAGAAGAGAAGCAGCAGCAGCCAGACAGCCCAGCAAGCTGTGAACTCAGACCCCAACTGCCCCAACTGCTCCAACTTTGTTTTGAGTAGTGGTTCTTAAACATTTCTATCTATCCAATGGAAGTGTTTAGAACAATCATTATTTTGCTTTCTTACACCCAATAGTGACTTATTTACATTTTTTTAGCTTTCTCTGCTTGAACTTTGTAAAGAAAAATTAAAAAGACAGTTTTAAACCCTCACACTTTGTTAGGTTTTATCTGTGTACACAGATAAACTTCGCAAGATGTTTGCGGATACTCAAAAAAGATCTGCAAAAAGATAAGCATGTCCATGAGCATATCAGGAGGAAAAAGAAATAGCAGCAAACTTTCACAAGCATCATACTGTTCTTGTAGAGCATGATGCAGAAGTTAATTGCGTGTGGCTTTTGGGGATCCTGTCTGATATACTGACTATGTTACAGGTAAGTTTTTTCCAAAAGCCTAATTGTCTGCCCCTGACACTCAGTTAAAGCTGATACCAGCTCTCAGTATTCTTAGCTATGGATCCTTGTGAAGCAATACTGGAACAACATGTTCTTTGCAAAAGTAACCTCTAGGTCATCTAAAATCCCACTGCTGCTAAGAACAGAATAGAAAAGGTACATTGCAGTACAGTGTTACATTAGCCAATCTGGTACAAAAACAAAAGAGCTGCAGTAGGCTGGGGAAAAAATGCCTCATAAAAGCTCTGGATTAATCTTTCCTTTTCAATCCAGTGCTAGTTACAATTCCAGCTCTCACCTTGGTTGTTAAAACATGGTGTCTGCCAATAAACAAGCGTTAATCTCTTCATGCTGGTGCAAAGGTTTAGCAAATTTAATGAGGAACTATTATTTGAAGGACAGAAAAAAAAAAAAACACTGAAGGGAAGAAGGAAGGAGGAAAGGGCAACAAGAAGTTGTTTTGTATTTGCTTTTCTTCCAATTTCTAGGCACAATAACCAAGATAGATCCACAGCCTGCTCCGGATCACGGCTAAAATGAAGCCCTTTAACCTGAGCAAATGTTGGCTTCCAAACTTCTTTCAGTTTTCATTCCATGAAGTGTTCAATATTCAGTGTTTTAGATTACATTTAGGAAAAAGAATCAACGTTAAAGGCTTGTGGGAAAGAGACAAATGTCTGTTTATTTTAGGCAATACACACAGCTTCCCCTGAATATACCACCAAAACATATGGTGCACACATACAGTTGTGACACTCACCACAGACAAACAAGTTGTTTTCTTTACTGGTGAAGTGACTCACAGACCAGCTAAGGTTTCAGCTACAATTAAATCTTCATTTGATATTTCAGAAACTAAAAAGGAGCTGCAAGAAGCTACCACACAGGACTCAAATGATGCAAATGCTTAAAATGTTCATCTAGACCTGAGACAAAATGCTTTTAATGTCACACATGGGAGTAATTCAACTGACTTCTACAGAAGCAACAACTTTCTCTTAGTTAAAATGTGTAGTAGTGAGTCAATGGGAAAAAAAACTTAGAAGACTGACAGATATTAACTAAACATAATTTAGTGATAAGACTAATGATAAAATCAAGCATTCCATAAATACTGCATGATTCTGAATTAGTTTTGTTGAGCAAAACCTCCATCCATCAAAATATCCAATGCCACACCAAGTGTTCAGCACCACTACTAAAATGAAGTACATATTTAATTACTTTTGACTTGCATACTCTTAGCTTACATACTTCAATCACTTGATAAAAATAGCTCAATCATAGAATCATCATTGAATGGCTTAGATTGGAAAGGACCTTAGAGACCATCTTCTCCAACCCTCCTGCAATGTGCAGGGAAGCACTCAGCTAGACTTGGCTGCTCAAGGCCTCATCCAATCTGGCCTTGAACACCTCCAGGGAGTGGGCATCCACAACCCCTCTCTGGGCAACCCGTTCCAGAGTCTCACCACCCTCATACTGAAAGAGCCTCTTCCTAAGATCCGGTCTGAACCTGCTCTTCCTAGCTTAAAACCATTCCCTCTTGTCCAGTTGCTAGGCACCCTTATGACAAGTCCCTTTCCAGCTTTACTATAGGTTCACTTTCAGGTATTGGAAGACAGCTATAAGGTCCCTGGAGTCTTCTCCACATCAACATTTTCAGTGCCTTCAGTTTCAGTATCAGCCCATCACACTGTGGGGCAAAAAACAAGACAACCCTCTCCCAACACAGTTGTATATCATCTTCCTCCCTTAGAGGAGAAGCCCTTTGACAAAACCCTTATACCAACCTTTAACATGCAGTCAAGCAAGACATGCATTTGATAACCTCTGCTATATCCACAAAAAAACCCAGCAGAAAGGATTTGTATGAGTAACAGGTTATTTTGAGCACTAAATAAAATATTCTCCCTTCACACACATTAGAAGAATTTTGTTTTCATTTACACTTCTACAACCTCCAAAAGAGTCTTCCTAACAACACATAACCCAAACACAGAGTAAGAGCAGGCAAGTCTAAGGGGGTGGCTTTTTGTTGTAATCCATTCCACAATTATACAAAAGCCTAAACCCCTATAGTTACATTATTTTTCATCACTACTACATGTGCCTTTATGCAAATCTACCCCTCAGGTTGCACATTTGCAACAGAAATATTCACACAACACTGGTTTAATGCTAGTGATGCTGTATAAATATGTAGGGGACTAGTGCAAAGTATCAATATGCATATTCATAGTATACAGATGTACAGTTATTAACTAGAACTGCATGTGCACATGTTGCACACTAGGAATACACATTAATATTTTACTCATCTATAAGCAGCATGCAAAATAAAGCTCAGGTTAATGTAATTTCTAAGTATTTATGACTATTCATAAATATGTATAAACAATTATAGAATCACTAAGGTTGGAAAAGACATTTGAGTCCAACCTTAACCCAGCTACCATGACCACTGAAGTATATCCTGAAGTGCCATATCCACATGCTTCTTGAACACTTCCAGGGATGGTGACTTCACTACGTTCCTGGGCAGCCTGTTCCAATGCCTCACCACTCTTTCAGTAAAGAAATTTTTCCTAATCTTCAACCTAAGCCTCCCCTGGCACAACTTAAGCCCATTTCCTCTCATCCCATCACTAGTTAATTGGGAGAAGACACCAACACTGACCTCACTACAACCTCCTTTCAGTGAGTTGTAGAAAGCAGTAAGATCTCTCCTTAGCCTGGACAAGTGCCTTTCCTCCTCTGAGCCCCAGTAGAAGAAGGAGTTCCATGTCAGCACTCAGTGTAAAAGGAAGTAGTAAATTTAGTAGTTTGATGATACAAGGAACCTTGCTTCTGTGCAGCCTTCTCTTCTGACTACCTAGAAGCTATCTTTTTCCTCCATTTTCTCATGGGTTTGTTCATTCTCCATTCGAGCAGCATACAATCCTGGGAATGGCACATAGGTAACATCAGTCATCTGAGGACAGTCACTGATGTCAGCTGTGTATGCTCAGTTTAACAGCAGCTTCCATGGCTGGGCTCTGTACTGCATTGACCCAAACATCACACTGCAGTCATGGAACCTCTAATGAAAGTTGCTTGATGAGGTTGACTGTACTTGCTACAACTGAACTACAAGTAAGTTTTAAGTGCTTATGCTCAAGAAAGTTTACATTCAAGGCTGCTGTATCACAGCATCTACCCACAGTGTTCCATTTCAAAGATGAACTTTCATACTTGGCACATCCCTAGGACTACAAACTTATTTTTCTAAGCTAGGTATTTATTTTGTGATGTAATTTTTCTTCCTACTAAGGCACAACAGAATTACTTTATCAGGACAGACACTGGCACCTCTGTCTTTCAGTGATTTGAGACTGATTGCTGTTTAACTGAACAGATGCTTATCCCCTTTTTGCAGTTTTATTTCCTTGGATTTTTAAGAACCACTGGGGAGAATAACTGGTATTACATAGCTGCTACTGCTAGTGAGACTATACAAATATTACCATCAATAATCTGGGGGGCAATAGTTTAAAATAACGAGTTTTGTTGAAAATCACAATTTAATATGCATTCTCAGTGCTTCCTGACACTTTTTAGAGATCTATTAGTCACACTGGCTGCATATGAGGGGCAGCTGAATCTCTTAATGCAGTAACTCTCCCAAGCAGACTATCATTCAATTCCATTTCAATTAAAATATATTGCTCTCTCCCACCCCCCAAAAGTTACCCAAATGACAAGCTATTTTACCTCTTAAGGAAAATTTTGCACAGTCTTGTAACAGAAAGAAAAATATCACTTGTTACTACTGGAATAAATTGAGTCCCCAGTGAAAATAGATGCGCCTGTTACTCTTACAGCACTGAAATTATCAAGAGTGATTCTGGCACCACAAGAAAAGAAAAAAAAATTATAAAAAGTGTGGTGACTGAAGAACCAGAATGCCTCTATTAACCCAGCAATACAAGCCTTCCCACTCTGCCATGGCAACATGCATCAGCCCAGAGGAATCGCACAAAGCTGGACTGAAGGTTGCAGCGATGCTACGGTGATACGTGAGGCAGAAATTACCATGAGATCAAAGCTCTCAGTCATACCCCTTATCACATCTGTAAATTAAAAACAGTGGAACAGGAAAAAAAAACAGCATACATGGATTATTGTGAAGTAAGAAAAGAAATCTGAAGGGAGCTAAAAGCACAAAGGGAAAAAAAAATCCATGGTTAAAATAGCCAAGAGAAAGCACTGTGCAAAGGCAACAGCCTCTCCAGAAACCTCAGCACATAAATGAAGGTACTGAAAAGATGGAGATGGTCAAACTGCTGAAGTGGGGCAAAGAGCTGCATGTGCATGACACACATCACCTATCAGTGTTTGACAAAGCAGGTAACCTGAGACTACAGGAGGATAATTAAATACTTCCAATATACTTAAGATAATTTTTAAACCTTCATAAGGAAAAACAAACCCACAAGGTTTAGAAAAATTCCCAAGAGAACTGCCTTAGAATATCAGTAGGACCCCAATGTCCATTTCCAGTGCATGTGGGACTAACTAGGAAGTTTCAGAGTAGGTATCCTGATATAAAAAAAGTACAACTAATAATGGAAAGAAAGTTAGAACACTTCTTAATCATGAATTAAATGTAAAAAGAAGGTTAATTAATGAAATATTAATTCACTTCATAATAAGAAAATTATAAGGAGAACATTCTCATTAATGCTAGTCATCGTGGGTTTAAAGAAAAGTCGTCTGGCTAAACCTGGGGTTTGCCCTTTGAGGAATTACAGCAACACTATTTGGTCTTTCAGAAGGCATTTCACCTAAACCACAAGGCATTCTAGCCAGACAAAACAACACAGTGAAGAGTGCATTCTGTGAATTAAAACTGACTTAAGTGAACAACCTCATATTCGGTAATTACATCACTACTAGATCTGAAGTAGTTTTAGACTGTTCTCAGTGAAAGTCACAGTGCTGTCAGTGCTGGTGGAACAGAAAATAACGGTGGGAGCAGTGGGATCCAGGTCAGTGGGCTTGCTGCACTTGTTTCTTGAGAACACATTCTCATGCACACATTAAAACCAGAAGGAGCATTTGCAGAAAGCATGTATGTAAATCCCAGCTAAAAGTAAATTATTTATGCTCAAACTTAAAAAGCTTAAACTTTTTAAACATTTAAATAAACAAAAAAAGAAGCAAGCAGATAAAACCAGCCAATACCTTTATGTCTAAGTTTTTAGATTAAAACTTTAGACTTCTGTACCCTTAGGTGCTCTTAAATCAGTGGTGTGCTGTATAGGAACTGCAGCACACAGGCGGTCAGGCTATATAAACTAACAGGATCTTTTGTCTCCTCTGGATCTTACAACTCAGACAAATGTAATTTAATTGCTTTTGCAGCAAGGCACCATTTTGGAATGTATGTTATTGCTTCTATACATGTTTCTTCCTTCAGCTTTACTTCTCCAACAGTTAACCCCATACAAACAGACATTAGAACAAACAAATATGTTTTTCCTCCATATATTTTTACTGCTTCAAAGAGGCTAGTATGCAATAACCCCTTCTATAGAATCCAAACCATTCTGTTCCATGTCATGACTGATCAGAGGTTGTCAGTCTTGTGTGGCATCACTTAAAATACCTTAAAATTTTGGCTATAGTAGAATGTGAAACCTACCACCAAGTTAATTTTATTTACCACCTCAAAATAACAGCCACCCTGGCTTACTAACAAGAGCTTTACTCCCTTAGAACAGCCTTTGTGCTCATAGTAGATCTTTGACATTTTTTAAAGCCATAGCCTGCATTGCTAGATGTCACAGATATTGCAGTGTATTTACTTGCAGCTCAAATATTTTATTTGCTTCAGTGGGTTTTCATCAAGCTCTCCAGTCTCCTCCACCAGCTTGTCTGCAGAGTAACTTCAACTCTATGCTTCTAGCTTAAGTAATGTAATTCAGGTTCAATTTCTTACAACAAAAATGTCCCATTCAATGATAAATATCAAACTTGCAGAGAACAGGATATTAGAAGACGTGATAGAACATACAAAATATCCCACTGAACACAGTAGGATTAATAAATGAGAAGCAACAGAAATCATTATGGCTGGGATTAATCCAGGCTCCTCTCCACTCTTACACCAAGACACATCAGGCATGAAAAGAACATCTGAAAAACCTGCTGTACCCTACTTCACATCAAATCATACCCAGTAGCTGGAAATCCTACCCTGGGCCCCATGTCATCTTTAATTCCACTTTAACTGTTTACTGCTATGTAAAATCCACTGTTAAGCTACAAATTTGATACTCTACCTTTTTCAGTGTGCAGCAAGGCAAATTATCTTTGAAATTAAATTTAATCAAAGAGGGCACCTGACCCTTAAGCAGGTTTAAAGTTATTCTGTGCAGTTACTGACAAATGTGTCAAATATGTCCCCTCAGAGGTCCCAAGGAAATAAATATTCAGTGCAGGTGATTGTCAGAGCACCAGCACGTTACTGTCAGCCCAAGAGACTAAACCAATGTCATGAGAACTGATTTTCAATTTTGTATAATAAAAAGACAATTTGCCAGAAGACCTTTAATGCTCATTTGTTAAAGTAACCCAGAAACTTATTTAATGGAGCAATATACTGGAAACACATAATCAATTTTTATACAGTTTTAATTACTAAGAAAATTGCACTGTGGATTTTATTCAAATAAAAGAAATGCTACCAGACAAGCCTGTCTCCAAGAGAATAAGGCAAACAGCAAGAAGTAAGCCACAGCTTTTTCTAACACAAAGGGAAAACCTCTTTGTGTGAGCGGGGTTCTACCCTTTCCAGTTTGCCCAGACTTGCCCCCTTCCTTTGCTGTACGTTTTACCATGTTGTTGACATAGTGCAAGATACTTTTTTTTTTTTATGCTGACACACTAATACTAGACAAGGCTCTCTTTCATTGAGTACTCAGCTGTGCTCCAACACCAGGCTTCCAAAAAAGCAGCAGCACTAGGCACCATGCAGCCTCCTATAGCCAGATTATAAAACACAGCTCCTCAGAACAGGAAGATCTGCAAAAAAGGAATTCTTTACTGGAGTATCAAGTCTACACATAAACCACCAAACATGAGGTTATGTTTTTACATCAAATCCATTGTATTTGATACTTTCACTGAACTTACACCAAAGTGGTATTAGAGACGCAGACAAAACAAGAAGGAACTCAGAGAACACCAGAAACGGCAGGGGTTTACCTTCCAGAAAAGTCCAGGTAGTTGCACAGTATTGGTGAGCAGTATTTGACTCCAGCTCCCTAGATGGTTTTACATTGCAACAGATCAATGTTAGAAGAGTCCTTTTGCTTCCATTCAGATACAAAATGCACTGAAGAAAAACAACACAGCTTCACACAGACTACTTAGCTCTACTCAGACTCTCAGCCAGAAAGCTTAAAGATGAGTGTCCAGAGCTACACACCTTCCTATGTGAAGATACCCGAGATGATCAGGATTAGCTAAAGTGAGCTCTGAGAGCAGTGTAAAAAGCCTTGAGACAAAAAAAAAAAAAAAAAAAACAACCAAAACCAACACTGAAAAACACAAAAATCACCATCAACTCAAAAGCAATTTAAACAAGTCTTTATTGTTCTACTCCAAGAACTAGAAATAACAAGACAAACTAATTCCCCAATTCCTTTGTGTCATGATGGAATCCAACCCTCAAACAAACACATGCTTTGAAGAAAGGAAAAAACAAGAGTTATTTTTGTTTGTGCCTCACCACCAAACCTGAATGACCCTGAGAGAAGTCCATGCAGACAAATCACTGGGAAGTTGTATGTGCAGCTTGTTAGAGCTGTTTCCCACACTCCCCCCCGCTTTGTGTTATTGCTCTGCAAACTGAGGAATGTTTTAGCAAGTGTTAAATCTTGACTAAAATCCATCATAAAGAGTGCTACAATATTGCTTTTTATTACAAAGAGCCAAAACATTTTTTTTAAAATAGAAATGTGTAAAACAATCAACTGACTGTACAGTGCATTTACAGTACACAATCCAGAAAGTGTATCCATGCAGTGTGAAGAACTGCTTTATACATTAGCCCTTGGCCACAAAGAACTTGGCAGCGCTACTACAACTTGAATGACTATAGGGGGGAAAAAATATAATTAAAAACCCAAGAATCTCAGTAACATCTAAGTTTACCATTAGAATGGGATACATACATCATTATACATAGAATGGTAATTTTTAACTAGAAACTGTCATCATGTTGTAATTCTTGGAAGGGCTGGATCTGCCAATTCTCCACTCCTCCTTACAGCTGGTCCTGCTCTCCACCGGCTTGGTTGCCTTCCCACCAGGCTGGGGGCTTTCGTAAAGGACACAGATAGATCCATCTTCACCTATGCGATAAGACACTTCGAAAGGGTCGACCCACAGAGTTAATTCGCTGGGCAAGAGCTGGAAGAGTCTTTCGTGGCTCAGTCCAATCATCCCCGCTGCCTTTCCTATCAAGGGGTCCATCTTATGGTTGATCCTAATGCACCGGTACCCGGAGCCCTTGGAGGGCACCAGGGGGAACCAGTGGTGCTTGTAGTGCTCTGCGGGAGGGAACAAAGAGCAGCTTTACCGCGGGCCCGAAGCCCCACTGCCCTTCAGCCCCGCGGAGCCTGCGCTGCGCCGGACACCCCACCGCGGGCAGAGGCAGGGGCCACTGGCCGGGAAGGAAGAGCCCCCCAACCCCCGCCCCCGCTCACCGCGTAGCGCCTCCTGCAGGCACTCCCGGAAGCACCGCAGCTGCTCTTCGCCTATACCGCCGGCGGCCCGCAGGAGGCGGGTGACGAACGCCGCCGCCGTGGAGATCTCGGTCCTCATGGCCGCCCCGACCGGAGCGCACCTCCCCGTCGCTGCCGCTGCCACCGCCCCGGCCCACTGCCAGCGCCACCTCGCCCGCCCCGGGGCCGCCCCCCGCGCCTCCGGCCAATGGCGGCTCCCCGCAACAGCCGCATCGCGGCCCGGCACACCGCCCCGGCTGCCAGGCCGAGGCCCCATTGGCGGCAGCGGGCGCAGGGCGGGGCGGCCTCGGCGGCTGCGCGCAGCCATTGGGCCGCGCACGGGCCGGGCCGTGTTTGTTTTGTTGGCGGAGGGGCGGCGTCTGGCGCCGAGAGGCGGACCGGGTCGGGTCGGGTCGGGTCGGGTCCTGGTGCCCGCCCCGCGGGGCGCGACCATTGGGCCGCTGAAAAGTAACGGGGCGATCGGCAGTGCCGCGTCGAAAAGCAAGACGCGAGAGCGAGTTGAGACTCTGCAGCATGGAGTCACGCTCGGGCTTCCCTCTGCCGCTTTGCGAGATCACACAGAGCCAGCGGCCGACCCTGCCCGGTATACAACCCTGGCCGCGGGCACTCCCACACGGAATCCATCTGGAATGGACCTCTGAAAATCATCTAGTCCAGCCTACCCTTCCCCTTGTTTCTCTCCCTTTCCCCCCTTTCAGTTCTTACTTGCAGTCCAACTGAAATAACAGCTTATGTACACATTCCTGTTCACCGTTTACAGTCTGACCACATTGTTCTCTTGAGTTCCTCTACCTGCTCTGTTGGAGCACCAGATCCCTACCCCAGGCTACCCCAGCTCCCTTCACCCATGTCCTTTCAGTCCTGACCACCATGGGACATCCATCACCAACAATACCCCAGGCAGACACAGCAGTTACCTCGCCTCATACCCTTTTCACTCATTTCTCAAGACCCAGTATGAGCAAACTCTAAGAACACGTCATCACCATCTCTTGGACACAGCATCAAGGCCAAGATGCTCTTACATGACAAACAGCAGGGCAGCTCAAGCAACAACCCCTCCTTTAGCCAAGCACAAAACATTTTCAGTGAGAGCAATGCCAGAAACTACAGGTTATCTTCAGGCAGAGGTGGTACAGGAAGCATCAGTTTTCTTTTGAAAGCCTCCTTCCCTGAAGTAGTGGGGAATTTGGCACACTTGAACAAGATTAAGAACAGAGTTGAAGTACACCAAATTCTGCTTGCTCAGTGCAGAACTACAGTTAAACTTGTTGACAAACATACCTTTGCCTGTATTTAGAATACTGAACTACATCTTTTAAACGCAATACCAGTCTGGAAAGATTTTTGTTGTTAGAAATAAATACAACCCCAATGCTTGTTGGAGCATAAGACAGCTGTGTATGTGACACCACCCATCATCTCACCTATCTGGCCCTGCAGCCTGGCAAATTCACTCACCTCCAGGATCTGGACTCTCTGCTCCTTTTCCCCATTTTGAGTGTGGCCCAGCATGGTCCTGTCAGTGATGCTGTCCCTCTCCCAGCAACATAAGCTGTGACCGCCCACCCGCCATAGGTGTCCTGGCTTGGCCACAAGAGTCACTCGCCCCAGCCACCTTTGACATGCTTCAACTATGGTTTTGTTTGAGACAAGGCTGGAACCTATAGGGATCTCCTGGCCTCCTTGCTCAGGCTACTGACAGCTGTGGATATTCACTTCAATGTCATCTCATCTTTGTGATATGATGGCTTCAGTAGCCAGTGGGTATTGCCTCTTCCTCAGCTGTGGGTCCTGTTCCCCCAAAGCAATTGCTGCTGCACAAGTGGAAGGCTTCCTTCTTGCAGTACATAACATAAACCCTTCTTAACTACCATTGCAAAGCCCTGGTAAGGAATTTACTCCCCAGAGGTCAGGCAAGCCAGAGCTCTACCTGTCCTCTTGAGCTGCAGAAAGGTCCAACACTGTCAGAAGCTGCATAAGCACTGCAAGAAGCCCTACCTCTAGTTGCTGGGTTTAAACTTGTTTTTAAAAGTGAGGCTGGAAACCTGGGCACACTTTTATTCCTGCTGTTGAAAAAATGCCAGTTTGGCCATGGCCAGAGTTTGTTACCTTCAAATACTACTATTAAATGTGTATGAGGATGTTTTATTCATCCTACTTATTGTGGGTATTCCTCAGTCCTTGTCTCTTACAGTATACCTGAAGACACCCAAGATGCTGGAAGTCATGTAATCTAGCTTGTCTTACTCCAGAAAAAGACACTGCACATGATGCCATCAGACAACTTAGAAGCATTGAAGTCTACTGCTCTCAAAATCCATCTGCAGTGCTGGAGCAAGGCTATTCTTAGTGGAAGCATGTTGGAGAGCAGCCACAGCAAGAGATGCTAGCAGCAATCACAACAGCAGCCCCAGAGCTTTGTGTGGTTCATGTTTCTGCATACTCCACTCTCTGAGGTGGAATATGCTTATGGTGCCAACATGCCAGCTTCTGTTTTCTGTGCTCAAGATGACTGGAAATCTGCTGTGCTCAGAGCTCGCCTGTTCACTGCATTAGTGTGTTCACAAAAAGCTGATTTCTAAGCTTTTTCAACATGCAGCTTCAAGAAATGAGGGCAGTCTTTCACATAAAACCATCCTTACATTGCCTAGTTTCTAATTTCATTTTTTGTCTAGATAGCTTAAGCCACAGTTATCTCTAAAAAGAGTGTATTCAAAGTACTTATGATGCTTAACTATCCCCAAACAGATAAAAGTGATCTGCTGCTTGCTTTTCTGATCCAGAATGAAGAAGCTAATAGCAAGAAGCCTCTAAATGCTTCAGTAGAACAATGACATGGTAGTTTAGCTGAATGGCAAGGTGCAGATTAAGTTTTACATACAAGAAGGTAGAAATTAGAGGCCTGTTAACTAGCTAATGAAAAAAACCAAAACTGTCTGCCTTGTTCTCTAAAAACATCAAGATCAGTAAAGACATGGAATTTTCCTACATTGTTAAAGTCAGTTTAGGCAGCCACCAATATATGCAAAGACAAAATTGAAAGCAGTAACAGCTCACACTTGTGGTTGGATGTCCAAGAGGGTGACCGCATTTCGAGACCTCAGGAGTCATTTTAGGACCTCACTAGTTATCATTTGCCATTGCGTTTCACTTCATACAAAGCTTTAGACAGAAATCACAAAACAAAAATCAGAGGAATGGACAGCGGGCTCTTCCAGACTTTCTCCTGATCTCTGGACCAGCGGTGTTTAGTGCTGCGGTCTGAGGCCGCAGCCAGCCGGCGGCTTTGCCGTTAAACGGACAGCTCAAACGGCTGCTGCAACACGGCCCCCAGCTCCCGGCACGGTAGGAGACTGACGCGGCTCCCGGCGTCGCGGCTAGCGCGGGCTGTGGGGCCCAGCTCCGAGTCAGAGCCGCACAGAGAGAGCTGGGGCAAACAGGGCGGGGCGCGGCAGTTCACAGAATCACAGAAGAGACCTCCAAGATCTTCCAAGTCCAGCCCTCGACCCAGCACTAAACCATGTTCCTGAGCGCCGGGTCCATACGGGGCTTGAACACCTCCAGGGACGGTGACTCCACCACTGCCCTGGGCAGACCATTCCAATGTTTGAGAAGCCTTTCAGTGAAGAAAAAAATCCTAATACACAGCCCTAAGCTTCCCCTGGTGCAGCTTGAAACCATCTCCTGCCATTTGCCACCAAAGAGGCTGCCCCCTCCTCACTCCAACCTCCTTTCAGGTAGTTGTAATGAGCGATGAGGTCTCCCCTCAGCCTCCTCCAGACTGAAGAACCCCAGCTCGTGTTATACTCAAATGTTTTGAGAATCAGAACACAACCCCCAACTCTCCAGCTTTGGAGACTTCTCTAGTAAAGCTATTCAGGTACATGCCAACTGTATCACTCCACTTTTGAGCAGACACAATCATCACTTGCTAGTTATGTGAAGGAAAATAAGAAGAAAAAAGAAGAGTAAGGCTATGTTATTTGGTCTAAACCATTATCCCTGTGCAACAAAACCTCACGATTGCTTTAAGATAAGCTCTGGGATTTTTCTGCATGCTCTGTCAAGTACTTATCCCAAACACTCCTACATCTTACTCATAGCCCTCCTCTTGAATTTCTGAAATAGATCTTTCCCCTACCATATCTACACTGCATGACTTCAAACCTCTAAACACCCTGATAGCACCATCACAAACACAGTAAGTCAGCCACTTGTTTCCAATTTCAAACATCAGACAAAGAAACAACACTTGCTTGGAAGTAAGCAATCAAGTTCTTTCTAGTATGAAAATAAATATAGTATTACTGTTAACAGCAGTAAGAACTGAACAAATCCAGACAAAGATTATTAAATGTAACTATTATGCTAAAAAGCTTCCCTCTTCCAGGCTGTATGTGTCCACATACACACACACACAAACTCCCAATTATATACAGGCTGATTTTACTGTAAGTCAGAAAAAGGTTCTGCTAAAGCCAGAACACATTAAGGGATCTATTTTTAACTCTTTTGAGAGAAATTTCAGTGAAGATCAGAGTAAAAGTTTTCTAAGCAAGTAAATTACAGGTGTTTAAAAATACCACAAGAGTAAAAAGCTAACACTGCCAGCACAGATTAATGCTAACTAGAGTGAGGTCTGACACCCAGATCCATTAGTCCTAAGTAGAGCATTCAAATAAACTAAGAAGGTCTGGCTATTAAAAAAAAAAAAAAACAACACAGTTATCCGATAATGCTGAACTCAAACTTTGATTTCTGATGTTCTCCTCAGTGACTTTTACACTTAAGACTCAAGGTAAGCAAACCACAGACAGAAAAATAATCAATAATAACTATTTTTATCCCCCTGTCAGAAAATGGAGCCAGAAGCAATAATATTTAAAACTGGGAAGGGTTTATCAAGAAACTAGTTATTTACCAATTGTTAAGATAATAACTTATATAAATAGGATGTTTTGGAGACTGTTGGGGAGGTTCCAGCAATACAGTAGTAAAACAATTTGGAAACAGTGTACCAGCAAAATTTAGCAGTAGCCATTGAACTACATTTCATTAAAAACAAAGATTCAAGTACTTACAGAGGAAATAAACCACAAGCTTCTAGGTTATTTTCTATTTGCTGGAATATTTTTATGACTTTTGAGAGTTAGAAAGCTTCATCACACAGACAGAAGCAGGCAAATTACCACTACCATTGAGAACTTTTAGGATTAATAGCTTTGCTTAGCAATAGACACTGAAGTCATTGAAGCCTGGGGCCACAAGTTCTGACCAGAAGTAAGCATTTTGATAAAACTCATATTGCAAATACAAAATTATCTGAAATTGGCAGATACAAGCTGAATGAAGAAAAGGACCGAGGAAACATTTACAAGGTAACTTTAGAAGGTGGCCAGCTCAGCAACCAAGTAAGCCAGTAAATCAAGAGACACCTGACCAGAATTAAGTGATTGTACCTGGGCAGCAGGTAGTGGGTGGTATAATTAGGATGTGTGATCTATGGCCCCTCTTTGGAGACACCCAGCTTAAGCTGCTCTGCATATCAGCTAAATAAACCCCTTAGCAGACTAGCAATTTTTTGTCTCTGAGCAGGACCGTAAGGCAAAACCCTGTTGAGGTGTTATCTGCTTAATGGTATCTGCACAATTCCTAACACAACTACCACACATGTAAACTTCCTTCACACATAACTTTTTTAGCTCATCAATTCAGACTTACTTTGCTGTTATTCTGTTCATCTGCAAGTAATTTCTCTTTATCACGAACACCTGAAGTAGAGGAAAACAGAGTCAGTGTCTTGGTTTACCTTGGTTTATGTTGATAAAAAGAAACTGTGTACAAGTAATCTATCATTTCATTTTTCTTCAGCTAGAGAAAACGTAAACCTGAAGCTATATCGTTTACACAGTATGTCATTTAAAAGTAATAGTAACTTTAAAAAATGGTAATAATATTATCTCCCTCAAAAAAAGCAGTAATAAGACCAAGTAAAGTCTAAATCAAGCTCCCTTTAGATTGTTTCCATTAAGCTCTAAATGCATGCCTCTACAAACACAAATAACTTAAGCAGAGCAGTAGAACCTGCAAGTCATTTTAAATACACTAAGCAATTCTGGGTTTATTCAGTCTTATAGAAGCATCTCTGAAAGCATAATCAAACAAAAATGTTCTTAAAAGCAGGATCTATGTTTTCTTTATCACTAGACTACAAAGACAAGCATCATGTTACCATTCCCACTACAAGGGCAAAAAAGAACATTTCCAAACACAAATAAAGGTACCTTCAATAATTGAAGTATCAAATCCCTCCATGGTTTCCCAGGTTGGGCACACTAAATAGTAAAACAAAACTTTCTAAGAAACAAAAGGGAAATTTTAGGCTAGTACCCCAGAACTGACACAATCCAAGTGTTGTCCTCTTCTGAGCCTGCCCTGCTCACCTGTGCTGACTGGATGCAGCTGCCCTGCCTGATTAAGTTCATAGGGATGAGCTGCTGCCTTTCAGCAGAGAAGCTGGGATGATGTAGCACAGCTGAGACCACTGACCTGCAAAGTTTTATTCTGTCTTTACTGACTGCCCACAGGCTTTTGCTGCTTATGACAGAGCAGTGCATAAATACAGCAAGTAACAGCCTAGTGACATTTTAAGTTTGCTGGAAATGGAGAAAATTAACAAGATAAATCAGAATTGTCCAAGAGAACTGGAAACATGTCACACTAACAGCATGGTGTTTTTCACTTAAAGACCACCAAGTGATTTTTAAACTGAGTGACAGCACTGAAAATAGTTATAACCCTGATTTTAAGAAGTGCTGCAAGATTATTGCCTAGTCTACACAACACTAAACACAGTTGTAACCTCAGACCCACCTAAGTTACAGAGAGCTTGCATCAGCTGGGAATAAAATTTTCAATGCATTTTATACAGCTTTTAAAAACATACTAAGGAATAATTACAGAAGCAGCTTAATGTCAGTAGATTAATAACAGAGATTTAGTGCATAATTTTTGCCAATACTGCACTTCCCTGACACTATTATCTCTTATTGGTCTCCCTTGATCGGAAAAAATCCCTCCTGAAAACCACCCAGTTAGGATCCCCTTGCTAAAGCAACTAAACATTTAACCAGTAAAAAACACTGTTGCCAATGATTTAGAAGACTAAGTGAAACTAACTCTGATTACTACCTGTTAGACAGTGCTAAGGATGCAAATATTCAAATATTCCAGAGCAAAATGCCTTTTCATTTTTCTTTTTTTTTTTGGTAACAGGCTGTTCTGTAGACTCAGATATTAGATTAGGACTGGTCTTCTATTAGATAACTAATATAATTCATGAAAAAAGGACAAACTTTGAGGGTATAACACCCCTGCAGCAGAAAATCAAGGAGAGTACATTCTGGTCTTTACAAGTATTAAGTTTGTTGAGGATATTCTCATGGGGAACAAGCAAACCCACCATTGTGTATTTGTAGTCTGACATTCCTCTGCAGCTAGCACAGAATGCCCTCACAAAGGATCAGGATCACAAATGGCCTGCTAGCACAACAGCTAACATCCATCTTTGTCCAAATATCTCTATGGTTTCCCCATGAGCCCATGCCCAAGAGGTAAGAGCGCTGCCCACCAGTCTCCAAGACAGATGAAAGTAGCAGAGGTGGACTCATTTTGATGTCAAAAGAACAAAGCTAGAAATTTATCAAGTTTCAGTAAACATGGTTAAGGCATCAGAGAGTACCTAACCTTGAAGGGGATGTGAAACAAAACAATGTGCCTTATCTGTTCTTTTGCTGTTGCCAATTTAGGCGTAACAAAATATCTAATTTCTGGACCAAAGACAAGCAAAAAAGTATCCTAAGAAATAACCTTGGGTAGCATTATAATGCTAAAACCCCACACTTCTAAGGTAAAACCGAGCATGCTAATTAGGGAACTTCCAAAAAACGTCTTAATGATTGGAGAGCGGGAGCGCTTACGGCCAGCTGCAGCGCGCCTGCGCTGGCCCTGATCCTCGGAGGCAGCCGTAGGGCCGAAGGCTCTCCCATTGGTCTGAAGAGTTGCCTTGCCGCCGGTGATTGGTGGGTGGAGCGGCGCGCGCGGAGCAGCGCGTGGGAGGGCCGTGGAGGCGCCTGGCCGAGGCGGAGGGGTCCGGCTGGGGTCCGCCGGTGGGGCTGTCAGTGGTTCTGGTGTGTCCTCCTGGAGAGGCCACCAGTGCGCCCCGCCATGGCGGCGCAGCCCCCGCTCGGGCCGCGGAAGCGGAGTGGCTCGGCGCTGTGCGGGACAGGCTGGGCCGGGGTCGCCCCTCCGGCAGCGGCGGGCCGCGGGGAAGCCCTGGAGAACGGCTTCCCGCCCCAGAAGCGCCCTAAGAGCTCGGGGGCGGCTGGGCGTGACGATGCACCGGGAGACCCCTTCGGTGACAACGACGACTTTACAGCGGACGACCTGGAGGAGATCGATGATATCTTGGCTTCGCAGGCGCTGTCGCAGGAAGCTGCCGGCTCCCCTGCGCCCTGTCCGGGCCTTCCGAAACAGGCGTGGGGCGGCTCCGGAGCAAGCAGCGCTAAGCAGCAGGGCCTGGCTCGGGGCTGCGTCCCAGCTGCGGGGAGGAGCCCGAAAGGTCAGTGTGCCAGGGGGCACCGCGGGGGTGTGTTTTTCGCGGCCAATGCGGTCTCTGGTCACAGGCCTTGTGGGTGTTGGTGTCATGTGGGTTCATGAGGCCGCCCTGCAATACTAAACTACTTGGGAAAACGTTCGTTGTCCGTTAAGGAATTGCTTCCGTTTACCGTGTCAGGCCATCGGAACTTCCCGGTGGCACGCCAGGTGTTTAAAGGTTTAAAGGTCCCGAGCAGTCACACAGCGTTGAACTAGTAGTATTTAGAACGCTTAACCTGTAACACTGACATGCCTGTGACATGTGTTCAACACAACAAACAAGTTTCATAAGCCTTTCACGTGCTTTAAGTATGCTTTATAGTATTGTGTACAATGGCTGCCAGAGGCTTTTTTCCCCCTATTAACTTTCACTAGTAAATGCATACTGTGTCTCATATTAACAGCTGATTTTCAAATTGACTTGGTTTCAGGTATTTTATTCTAACCAAGTTGATTAGTAATTGTTGAAATCCATGGGTCTAAAAAAGTCCAGAGGGCTTAAATCATCTTAATCTTTCCCATCCGTAATTTGTCCAGGTCAAAAAGTTCTCCTTCACCCCTCGTGTGTTAACTAAAATGATGCTGGAGGAAATGGAAATGCTTGCCTTACAATGGGTCACCTTACTGGTTTAAGATGTTAGAAACATTGGTGGGGGAATGTTTCTTTAAGGATTGATGCACATGCTCTAAAAAAAGTGACTGTGGTAATTAGATGCACTTTACCTGTTTCTAGAGATAGGTTAAACATTCAGGTATCCAGACTTATGTACTAACAAATAATAAAATGTTGATGTTAAGTCATAATTGATGTTCATGCTTCATACAGATCTTGGCTTTTCTCTGCAGCACAGGAGGATAATCTGATGAGAGAAGCCTTCCAGTTTGAAGTACTGCAAACACAGCATGAAGAAATTAAACAGAAGGTTAGCAAGAGCTTCCCTCCAATATAATTTCTTTTTTGGTGGGGCAAACTAAAAGATAGGATAAGTTTGGTTTCAGGTATTTTATTCTAACCAAGTCGATTAGTAATTGTTGAAATCCATGGGTCTAAAAAAGCATCATACTAGAAACAGCTCTCATAATATTAAGAGTGATAGCAATGTTTTAGTTCTCAGTCATTTCAGCTTAACAAATGCTATTTTGTCAGTTGTGCTTGTTTTCTGTCAAACTGATTATTCTCATGTTGTCAGCTAGTCAGGAAGAGTTGGTTTGTACAGCATAAAAGATTGCAGAAAGTAAAGTGAATTCTAATGTTTTTTCTCTTGCTTTACTTTCTGATGATTCCTTATGGAAAGATACTGTGGGGAAGAAACCCCTCTGGAAAAGATACAAAAGCCAGTGCTATCCTTTTTTGGCACATAGTGTAGGAAGAACAAAAGAGCAGAGCAAGTTTATGATGATGGTTTACCTGGACAGTCTGTCAGCCTGATACAGAAACATTATGTGTGTGTTTAATATTCTGTAGTGTATTTTTTGAACACTTTTGGATTTGAGTTTGGACACCTTTTAGTGATAGAGGTGTGCAGCTTAACACATTGTGCCATGGAACTTCTATTGCAAGAAAGATCTGGTCATGCTGGAATGTGTCCAGAGAATGGCCATGAGGATGATCAGAGGGCTGGGGCACCTCTCCTGTGAGAACAGACTGAGAGAGTTGGGGTTGTTCAGTTTGGAGAAGGCTCTGAGGAGACCTTATTGTGGGGTTCCAATATCTGAAGGGGGCCTACAAGAAAGCTGGGGAGGGACTTTTTAGGGTGTTGAGTAATGACAGGACTAGGGGGAATGGATCCAAGCTAGAAGAGGGGAGATTTAGATTAGGTGTTAGGAAGAAGTTATTCACCATGAGGGTGGTGAGACACTGGAACAAGTTGCCCAGGGAGGTGGTAGAAGCCTCATCCCTGGAGGTTTTTAAGGGCAGGGTGTGTGTGGCTCTGGGCAACCTGTTCTAGTGGAGGTTGGAACTGGATGATCCTTGCAGCACTCGTGCCTCCAACAGACCTTTGTTTCCTCACAGTTGTGCTTTCTCCCAGATGGAGGGTCCTCCTCTATTTACCTTTCTCTCACCACCCTTACTTCTGTTCTCTGAATCTTTCCTAGCGCTGTTATATTCTTTTTTACAGGGAAAGCTCCTGCCTGGGCACCATGTTCAGCATGGGGGTAGACCAACATTTTATGCAGCAGAATAGAGGTGTCTATCTGCTTCTTCTCAGTGTTTTTCTGAACAATTCATTTATTATCTCTCCAAAGGGTGATGGCTGTTCAAAAAGTGTTAGAGATGTCGTGAAGATACTGCCTGGAGGTGGTAGCTTGTCTTAGGACAGTGTGCTTGCTGACTGCCATGCTAGATGAAATATAATTATCATTGCTATGATCCAATGAACAAATTATTGATGTGCAACTGTCTTTTTTCAAAATAAGAACATAATCACAGAGAAGAGGAAAGAGAAGAATGGTCTCTGACAGATACTAGGATATTATATGAAAACATATTATCATTCTGTGAGAGAAAACAGTAGCTGAGCCTGATTTAGTGAGAGAAGATGAAAAGCAGCATTGCAGAACTTCAGAACTGGGCTACAGGAACATTTTTCTCCCTAGAAAGAATAAATATACCTATTTTTCAGCCATGTAACAACATAAATGCATACTTTTGATCACATACATCCTTTAATGGAATTCATCTCTTTGCAGCTGAAAGAAATGCAGGATGAAATCCTTACTAAAAATGGAGAAATTAAAATTTTGCGTGACTCAATGCAGCAGATGGAGTATGCTATGGAGGAACAGAAAAGATCATATGTGCTCTTGGAACAGCAAAAATCCCAGACCTTAAGTGAAAAAGAAAAAGAGTTCTCCAAAAAGGTTTGTCTGTGTGTCCATTCCCTGCATATCAAGTGCAGGACCTAATCGTATGACTTAATGTCAAAGATCATCCAGTCAAAGGAAGAACATTTGTGTGAAATTGCCACTTTTCCACTTTTATGCTTTTATTTTCATATCTAGAAGGAAGCATTTGTGAGAACTTGCTGAGGGTTTTCTTCTGCCAAAAGAAAAGAGTAAAACAAGTAGTAGAGGTTTTCATTTGCTTTTTGCTTTTTTTAGCAAGAACATTAAGATTGGAATGCATAGTAAAAGGGGGAAAAAAGGGACAGAATATGCTTTGTGACTCTGACCAGATTGCTATTCCTGCTGCAGTCATCCTTGAAAGCCCTGAGGACAGTGGCTGCTTTTGTCCTGTTTATGGCCTCGCTGTAGTCATGCTCCGCTCCACATGGCACTTGGTACTTCTTAAGAGCCCATATGCTTCTTGCCTGAAATTTTGACACTTGGTTCTAAGATAGCATTAACTGGGCTGGCAAACCTAAAAACAGAGATCTCACTCAGACTTCACAGTAGGTCAGTGGTAATCTTGAAATCTTGGTAATTCTAATTGCTCTGCAGTTATTACACCTCTAAATTATTCAGCAACAGTAAAACTCTTTCATGCCTCTTGCAGTTGCTGTCATTGCAGTCAGAGTTGCAGTTCAAAGATGCAGAAATGAATGAGATAAGAGCACGACTTCAGAACTGTGAAAGAAACAAACAGGTTACTCAGACGGTTTTATCACGAAGGTAGGAGCTTTGGGAAATGGATCTGTGTTCCCTTTTCCCCAGTAGGTGTGCTCTATTGAAAGAGCTCCACTGTCTTTTAAAAAAAATACAATCAAAAGAGCCTGTTGGTTGATCTCTTTGGAGTTTACTCAGAAAAAGCCTTCCGTGTATGCGTGACAGAAATGCAGAGTGAAGTGCCTTTAAAATATCAATGTAAATAGATCCTTGTTTATTATTTAATAAAATAATGACAGAAGAAGTACTGATTAATCTAAGTGATTTTCATTTCAGCCCTAAAAAGAATTCTGCAATACAAGTGAAATCAGAAGGATCTTCTCCACAGCTTGGGAAAAAATATTTTCCTACAAAGGAATCCTTCAATTCTGAAATGTCCACTAGACCATCATGTTCTTCAGGAAATGTGATTGCCCCAACTACTTCGATCAAAGAAGGTAAACCCCTGTACAGCTTGCAACGTTTTTAGCTGCATATGAGCATTCTGAAGGCCTTAGGGATTTTTCTGTACTGTGACCAAACAGTTTCAGTGAGCTCACTGTTGAGAAAAACAACCATTTGGCTTATTTTTGTTCTGCTTGCACTTCTTCCCATTTTACATCAACTGGCATTAAATATGGACTGAAATTTGCATCAAGACCATTTTACCTCACACCTTGGTAGTGCACATATCCCAGATGCCAAGATGTCAGTGGTGAAGTGGCAGTTTGCCATCATGAAGAACTTTCATTATTATGTCATGATCTAAAATATCCAAAATTTTAATTGCCTTTCTCATTGAATAAAGAACAGGAAGTAATTTGCCTGTTCCTTGAACTGGTCTGCCAGTCAGCTAATGCAGTCTTTGTAATTGTGTGGGTTTGGCTTTACAGTTGACCTTTTGGGGGAATGTTATTTTAAGGGGTACAGATTTAGTCATATGTAAAGAAGCAACTGACACAGTGTACTTGTTTCCTCTTTTTTGGGTAGGGCAACAGTTGTCACAAAACTGTAGTCTTGAAATTCCTTGAGCTAACCTTATGAAATGAATACAAGCAAGGATTTGAAGAGTGCTGTAGTATGAAACAAAAAGTGTGGGGGGGGTTTCCATAGCAGCTGACTGCAACATTTCAAAGAGGAACTCAAATGAAAGAAATCCATTACAGGAAGAGTCCTGAAAAAAACTGAGATGTTACTATGGTCAGTTCCAGTATTCAGTCTGAACCTGTATGGGCAGTATGAACTCCATCCAACAGAAAACCACACTGGCCTTAAAGCATTAGTATTGCTATTTTTTTTTTCAGTTTCCTGACTATTAATTGTGGTAACAACACTCAATATGCCTATTTGTTTGAAAACCACACTTGATTATTTGTCCTCTGAACCCTGCAAAACTTCTGACTTCAGTTTGGCTGGCAACTATGACATAAAGAGATGACTGAAAGATTATTAAATGCTCAGGTTTTTATTTGTTAAGTTTTTTGTGTTTATTTTTAACTAGCGTAGTCATGTAAATCTCTGCTAGTAGTGGGAGTTCAGCTTCAGGTATTAGTTTTCTCTAAAAACAGCTGAGACCAGTAGCACTGAACAGTGGAACATCTGACAGTAAAGGTGAAATTTGATGCATTTTTTAATTTGTTTTGGGGAGATTTCTATTTGCTTTTTCACACAAGACATGTCTTTTACTGACTGTTTACAGGCTGCTTAACAGCTATGGCTAACTGAATGTGTGTGAGGGACAGGAACAGTCACACAAGCAGTGTAGTTCTGACTTGGACTCATCATTCCTGTTTGTTTCAGACAGTAAGATAACCCACCCTGAAGTTTTATCTGTGAAGCACGAAGCAATGGCAAAAAACGGTTCCTACAAGTCTCTGCCTAAACGAAACACACAAGGTAACTCTCTTGTTGCTACAGGGAGGAAGAGCATTTCTGAGGCACTGCCTTTGCTGAGCAGTGTCAGGTTGAGGAGTCTGCTAGGTACAGTGCCACTGTGCAGGAGAATGGTGTGAAGCTGCTTGCTTTTTGCTTTAAATACTGTGATTCTGCAGTAAAACGTTTCTGTATCCTAACAACAGGCTTAGGTTGTTATTCTGTTTAATAAAAAAGGATTGCCTGGGTTTTGTTTTATGGAAGGATATGCCTCAGGAGGCTGCTTATTACAAGGCTGGCTCTTTCAGTGTTAATATATGAAGCTTTTTATTGTAAATTGATATAAACCCAAGAAAAACATACTTTTTAAAGTAAAGGTAGAAACCATAAAGCAACATTTGCAACAGTCAACACCAGGAAGTCACAGCATCACAGAATGTCAGGGACTGGAAGGGACGTTGAAAGCTCATCCAGTCCAACCCCCTGCCAGAGCAGGATCACCTAGAGCAGATCACACAGGAACACATCCAGGCAGGTATTGAATATCTCCAGAGAGGGAGACTCCACAGGCCCCCTGGGCAGCCTGTTCCAGTGCTCTGTCATCCTCACAGTGAAAAAAGTTTTCCTCATGTTTTCATAGAACTTTTGTGCCTCAATTTCCACCCATTGCCCCTTGTGCTGTCATTGGGCATCACCAAGAAGAGCCTGGCTCCATCCTCTTAGCACTCACCCTTTCCATAAACATGAAAGCAGTCACCCCTCAGTCTTCTCCCCAACGAAAGAGGCCCAACTCCCTCAGTCTCTCATAAGGAAGATGTTCCACTCCCTTAATCATTTGTGTGGCTCTGTGCTGGAGTTTTCAGGGTATTATTTTATTTCCAGTCCAGAACAGAGTCATGCATGATGGAATTTCCATGTCTGCACTAGAAAATCATCTGGATAGTTGGGATGTATTTGGCCAGAGTGCTTGTTGCTAAGAGAGGGCTGTAATTAAAATATCTCTAAATGCATTTGGATGAATATTTAAATCATAATTTTTTTTTTCTGAAAATCATTCTTCTGGAGATATCTAAAGTGAGGCTCAACAGAGGGCTCTGGGCGGCCTGATCTAGTTGAGGAGGCCCCTGCTCACTGCAGAGGGGGTGGGACTAGATGACCTTTGAAGGTCCCTTCCAACTCAGACCATTCCATGATTCTATGATTCTATTTGTAATGAAACAATTATTTTGAAGTTGAGAGCATTATAAACAAGGCAAATATTTCCAAGTATTAATTTGTTGTTGATGGTAAAACAATTCAAAGACAGTTCTGTGTCCTTTCAGGTTCTATTTTACTCAATGCACTGATGAAGCTGCCCATTGTCCCTGGGTCATCATTAGGACTCTGCCACCTTCTTAGCAGCAGCTCTGAGCCCCTACCTGGAGCAGTACTGCAGCCTAACTATTTGGAAAGGTAAGTTTTATTTTGTTCACTGTATCTGAGGTGTTCTTAGTGCAGTGGCATTCTCTGTACTCAGAGGTGTCTGTTCATGTAGGATGGCTCAATCCATGTGTTAAAGGCTCTTCTCCTTAGGCCATTTAATGCACAATTTGGAACATCATTCTGCACCTTTCTGTATTAATCTTTGATTATCATAGATACTAAAGAGTAGGACTACACTAAGAGATAAATTAGATTATTTTAATACATTTTAAAACAAAAAATACAATTAACATTTCAATAAAAATTAATAACTGAATCTCTCTCTCTCCAGCCAAGAAAGTAAGTTTTTACTGTTGTTGTACTCTTTTAAAGGCTCCTACACCTGACAGATCACTAATGTACAGATACTCATTCTTCCCAGAAGCTACCAATTAACCTGTCTTTTGGTCTTCCCCTGATGTTATCAAAAGCATTAAATTACAAAGCCAGTGTTTAAAATCTCACTATAGTGAGTTGCTGAATTACTCAATGGTAAGCTCTGACTTCCTTCACAAGACCTATGCTTTGAAGTTTCTTTTCCATACAGGTATCAAGAAGTAGCAGAACAAGAGGACACAGTCTCAAGTTGTGCCAGGGCAGGTGTAGGCTGGATATGAGGAGGAAGTTCTTCACAGAGAGGGTGATTGCCCATTGGAATGGGCTGCCCAGGGAGGTGGTGGAGTCACCATCGCTGGAGACGTTGAAGAGGAAACTGGATGAGGCACTTGGTGCCATGGTCTGGTTGATTGCTTAGGGCTGGGTGATAGGTTGGACTGGATGATCTTGGAGGTCTCTTCCAACCTGGTTGATTCTATGATTCTAAGTAGGATTCCATTCTTTTTTTCCCAATTTACATTTTATTTTGGGAACAGACATCTCTTACTACTGTAGCATTCCTATTTGGTTCAGAATATGGTTAAGTCACATTTACGTTCTCTGCCTTCTGAAGTATTTCCCTTAATTTTATTTGGATAGGAAGTCCACACAACCACCCAGCAGCAGGACAACTCCAGAAGAAATTGCTCCTCCTGTATCCCTGCAAGAAGCTCAAAAACTTGCAATAACAGGATTGAACTTGATTGCTCTGGACGAAGGATTATCTGAAGGAAGCCCAACAGGAAGCCCAAGAGACATCCTGCACCTCACCTGCTGCAAGATCCGAGGGGCCGTGCACCTCTTGCCCTTGGTAGAACACCACATTGGTGCCTACTGTCAAGCAGTACAGTTGGTGGACAAGTCAGTAAACGGTTCTTGTGGAGACCATTCAGCTGTTTCTTCCAGAACCAACACAAATACCGTGTCAAGTAAGGAGGACTTCAGGTTGTCTCTTGAAGAAACTACACTTATATCCTTGGATGTTCTTTATTATTTGGTATTTTATAGCTGGGATGTTGTCCACACTTTGCTATCTGCTGAAGTGGAAGAAGGTTCTGCTGCTGGAGATGAACAGGTTTCCAAGATGGACACAAAGGTGTTATGTGATAATCAGTCTAATAATAAAGAAGATAACAGGACACATGGAGGGCTGCCTGTAGCTCCACAGGATGCTCCCAGTAAGGATGGAACTCAGCATTCTTTGTTTAAAAAGCTGCTTCAGGTTCTAGCTTTTTCTGCTGCAAGAGGGGCCCAGACTGACAGTATACTGAACCACAGCCTAAAGGTTTTGGTGAAATTAGCTGAGAATTCAACAATGGACTTGCTAATAAAGTAAGTCTGTATTAGCTTTAGGATTCTTTGACTCTGTTGTTTAGCAGTTTTCATTCTCCATTGAAACTAACTCGTAAGGATGGCAGTACCAGTTCTGACATGTACAGGAGAATCTCACATTTCTCAGATCACCTTTGAGAAGCAGTTGTGGATCTTTCTATTGCTTTTGCTGCTAATGAATGTGAGCATCACCCTACAGCATAACTAGATTTGCTTGTGATGGTTACATGAAGCAGATGCTGTTGCCTCATTGCATAGTTGTCACATGAAAGTGAGAACATTTCTCATGGCCACATGAAGTTGATCAGAATTTCTTAACACTCCTTTTGGGGATTTTTGTGATTGCTGGGAGATGCTTAAGGAATGAAGGCACAGGGTCTTGTGCTGGCAGGTAAAACGTCTCTTGAAAGTGAGGCATTTCATCTGCTCATGGTCTAATACACACAACCACACTATGAACTGCAAGCTGCCAAATGTAACTATGTTTTTCAGTGTACTTTATGACACAGAAGTTGAGAACAGGTATGCTTTGAATGGCTAAAAAGGCACAAATTACAATGCTGTGTAGAGCAAATAGTGTATTTTCAACTTGTCACTGTTTTCCCCATTTCTAATTGAGCTTTCTTTTGAAGTTTTCAGCACTTACTGAGTAGCCAAACGCTGCTGCAGTGTCTCTCTCCAGAGACCCCTCTGCCTGCTGTCCTTTCAACTGTCAGACTGTTGTGTATTCTTGCTCAACACCACACCTTGGTTGGTCAACTGTGTTCTCACTCAGGTAAAAGACTGCCTAAAGCAGAGGACTGTTATCAGCTGAATGTTAACTGGCATGACTACGTAATGCAAACAGGCCTTGCTCCAAGGTGTTAGAACCCCAGAAGGCAACAAGCCTGTTCTGGTACCTGAAAACCTGACTTCTAGTGCAGTGTTCAAAGAGTATTTTTGTCTTGTGGCATCAGACTACATAAAGTGCTGTTGATGCTTGTGTGGCTTTTCAAAACTACTTCCCATATTAATGTTGATTGTATTGATGATGAGGAAAAAAGGGCATTTGAGGAGTTCTGAAGTGTAATTTATCTGCACTCATGACACTGAGTTTAGAGTTTCCAGTACTCTGCCTGCCAAATAGTCTTTGCCCAGTTCCTTAGAAGGATGTAGGACAGTATTACTACAAAGTTTAGGGATGTGAGTTTCTTCAGCATGTGCCCAAGATGTCTGAAGGAAGAAGCTGAGTCTGGATCATGAGTCCCAGGACAGCACTCTGGATTTTCTGAAATGTTTTCTTGTGAGAGAAAATTATTTTGTTGCTGTTAACAATCAGTTGGAAAAAGACCAAAGCTCTCTCAATTTCAGACACCTGCCGCCTTCTTGCACTGTACATGTACATTACATCAAGACCAGATAAATCAGCATCTGAAATGCTTTGGCTTCAGCTGGAACAAGAGGTAACTGCAGCTGTTTGCTCCTGTGCTTTTTCCTGCTGTTTCCAGTTGGGGGAGTGGGAGGAGCAGGGCACTATACAAAGTGCCTGAGAGGAAGTTCTCTCTCCAGCTGAAATAGAAACTGCAAGTATTGGCTGCAATAAGGCATTACATTAAGAATCTGCTTGACATGAAACTATTAAAGAGAACAACAGTCAGAATGGCCAGAGTTAAGTCACTGAAAAAGCAAGAAAGATTCCAGATAGTGCTAAGTGCTCAACCCTAATGTTTATTTTGCTTCTAAATCAATGAAGGAGTAAAAAGAAGCAATATCTATGATTCATTCTGGCTTTTCATAGAGTCATAGAAGGGGTTAGGCTAGAAGGGACCTTAAAGATCATCTGGTTCCAAACTCCCTGCCATGGGCAGGGACACCTTCCACTAGACCAGGTTGCTCAAGGCCTTGTCCAACCTGTCTTTCAACGCCTCCAGCGAGAGGGTTGTAGAAATTACTTCTGAACTGTATGTTCTGAATTGTTACATATAAAAGGCAGCTTCTAGTGACTTAAGATTCTACTCACTGCATTCAGTGGCAGTGCTGGCTTGCTGTGTAGTAGTCATGATTATAGACAGGAAGAAGCTTTTGAACTTCATATGCATTTTTATTGACAGTGGTGACTTGTTTGAGGTTGTTTGCTCCACTTCTACTCTCATTTGAAAGAACTCTGAACCATTTTTATTATCCCCCTTCCCTACACTGTTCTGTTAAGTGGAAACATTTGCATGCAGTGAATTAAAGCCCCATGCACCTTGTTAGTCTTTTTTGTCAGGAAGCTGATGATATTTCTGTGCAGGGAAAACTCTGTCTGTAAAGTTTTACAGGAAAAAAACTTCAATGATTTTTTGGGGGGGATCCAACTGTTAAGAAAATAACAAGGTGGTTTGAAACTGGTAGTGAAATACCACTTCTGCCTCCCTTTATGTGCAGCTTAATTGTTTGATAATGCAATCTGTGTGTTTTATAACAGACAGTGAGGCTCCTGAGCAGGTGCATGCAGTGTTCCAGACCAGCAGTTTTACTACCTGGTTCAGACTGCCAGTGTAATCTTGAGGTATGTCACAAAGTTCAGGCTAGTGGCAATTTGAAGGTATCAATGCTTTAAATGGCTTTTTGTCCCCCACTTTCTTTTTTTTAGCTACAACAAAACAGAAGGATATCATCTTTTAAAAGATGCTACCTCTGAAATTTGTTTTTACTTGCTAGAAAATATTCTGATATTTGAAAGCTTGAGGAGATTGGTCAGTAAAGGTCATAATGAAATACATTTTCTGCTCCTAGAATTTGTGTACTGAGATACTTTTTTTCCTCTTGCAGGTGGTTAAGGCACTAATTGTAATGTTACATAGACAGTGGATGAAGATTAGAAGATCTGAGAGTAGCCTGTGTGCACATAAGGAACAAATAATTCAGTTTTTACGGGATGCTGCTTTACTCTTACACAGCCTATCTCAGAAAGATAAACTGTTTCATGAACACTGTTTGGAGGTTCTCCATCAGTATGACCAAGCCATGCCAGGAATAAGAGCCATTCTCAAAAAGACTCACAAACTGAGTGCCTGTGAAGGTAAAACGAGTCAAAGGACAATGAATCCCACTTCTGTCCCTTTTCTCATTTAACAGGTACCAGGGGTGTTGCCCTCTGAAGGCAGGCCGTAGTCTAGTGCTTCTCGCTCTCCATTATACTGAATCACTACTATTCTTTAATAGTTTTATCTTGTTCTCACCATACAACTCTGCTCCTGTTACCTGATTAAAAAAAAAGAAATCCTGTATTTCAGCTTTCCTTAGTAGAATAATACTAATTATAGGTCACCTCATTTAAAAACAAAGCACATCATTGCTCCAAGTCTCTTAACTAGAATTATGTCTCTCTGCACTTGGTTCTTTTTTCTTCCCCCTACATCCTTAGCATCTCTTATTTGTCATCCATCCCAGTCTTCCTCATTACCACAAAAGTTTCTGTCACCCATGTCCATCAGGACTTCCCCTTTGCATGCTTCTGGTGTCTTTTTTCCTAGAGAGCTAATCTTGTGAAATTGCTTCTCCTTCTCATACGTGGATGCCATCTCTTTGTTCATTCCTGGTGTTATTTACATACACCTGGTAGAGCTGATGGGAAGATTGTGCTCTCACGTAAGTGCATGGCTTGCTACAGGATATCAGACAAGGCATCTGGTCTTACGCAGAGCCAGAGTGATAAATCCTTCATTGTTTATTGCATCATTAAGGCAGGTCTTGCAAGCATGCCACTATTAGTTACAGTGACTTTCCTGGAGATGCTAAATAGCATCAGTGCTGCTCTGATTGTTTAGTGTCCCAAGGCTTTCTTGAACTTTGTCTGGTTATGCTTGGGAATGGGGACAGCTTGTGACAGTGGGGACAGCAGTGCATGCATGTGCTTGCAAACCTGCAGTCAGCATTCAGGTTCTTCCTTTAAAACAAGCCCCTGTGCTTTTGTCCTAGTGACTCTGGAAAGTAAGTTAACAAAAATGAGACTTTGTATGTAGTAAATAGTCTGAAGTATCTGCAAAATGAAGTGCTCTTTACTGGTTTTCTCCCAATACCTAGATTTATTTGATTTGACTGCCTGACATATTCTCTCCTTTAATGCCTAGCTAAAGACCTTGAAAAAGGAGATGGTTGCAATAGCCTTCTCAAGTCACTATGTTTGAAATACAGATACCAGCTATAATGATACTATAACAAGTAATTTTGTTATTGTTGCAGAGTTGATTTTGGATGAATTATATCCTACTGAGCCAGAAGCAGAAGACCATGGAATAGACTCCAGCTAGCTAACACATAGCCAAGATCTCAGTCCTTCCTCATCTAAATAACAATCATTGCCAGTGGAAATCCAATATTTAGATCTGTTTTATTAGGGGATCATCTAAAGGTTGCACTCAAATGCAGCACAACTAAGACATTCCTTTGTTGTGGTTATTTTCAGCACTATCTAACCGTAGCTGAAAGCAAGGAAATGTCAATGTAAGAATGATGCTGTGATGTCCTGTTTTGCTGTGCAAAACCACTCAATGGCCTAGGACTGGTTCTGTTTGGGAATTCCATCCGTTATGAGACTGCTGTGAATGGAATGGAAACCTTACTCTGTGTTCTCCATTTTACTGTGACCGCAGCTGAATCTATGATGTTGAACATGCTGAGGTGGTGGGGATCACGGTTCACATGAAAGCCTTTTGAACACATTTGTTTTGTCTGTAGCTGTAACACTTTTTGACTTCCTAAATTTTCATGTTGTTGTTAGTAAAGAGTTGCCTGTGATTTTTAAAATCCTTTTTGCTGTGATTTAAAAAACCTTTTTAGAAATCACTCCTTAATTGGCAGCTCAGTTTTGAGCAAAAAATTCAAAGCCCTGTAATGACCTCCTGAGTTCACTCATTTTTTCCTCAACTTCATTAGTCTCCTGAAAGTGCAACTATTGAGATGCCAAAACAAACAAAAAAATACACCAGAAATTTTTTTAAACCTTACCTCAGAAGAGTAAGATAGTGCTGTTGAGGAGAGTGTTCTCTCTTCGTAGGAGAGGATATCAAAATGCGTGCAGAATGATTGGGTTTGGTTGTAGTATCTGGAAAGGCACTGCAGGGAAGCTGAGCAGGCATCTCACTCCTAGGGTACTGCACCGAAGACTGGAGAAAGAACTGTGGCTGCACCTCTTCTAATGTCCGTGGCTGTCATATGGGTGTCAGCAGAACCTTAAACCCTAGTAGGGCAAGGGGAGTGCTACTATAGTGAGCCTACAGCTATGGAACTTCCCCCCCCCCCCCCTCCATTTTTCCAGCAGACTCAGAACAAGCCTAGCTCCAGGGACCAGAAAAGACAGTACTACAGTGGGAAGGAAAGTCCCTGGAAAACTGGGAAACATCCAGTTTGCTGGTCATAACCCAAAGAGGTTGTATCCTGCTCTGGTGTGCCTGGGTGAAGAGCCCCACTCCAGTGTGCTGAACAAGCTCTTGGCTTTTGCTTTTGAAGAGAACTTTCCCAGAAATAGCTATACAAGAATAATCCAGCATCTCCCTGGGGCCAAAGCTCCTAGGTACAAAGTTTCATTCCTTCCTCCCACAACACAGCTAGGGGCTAAGCCTCCTCCTCTTTGAGCTGCACCAGGCATGTCCTGTTTATTTCTGTAAAACACAAGCTGCCAACTGCTCCTCTTAGTAACAGGCTTCAAGTGCCTTGTAGCAGCTGGAGCTCAGCCATTTTCCTCCTTAAATGCAACAAGGAAGGACACACAGGCATGTAACAGCACAGCCTTCTGAGTCCATTGATACTTGCATGGCAGCAGCCCCAGACTGCAACCAGGGCACTGCACAAAGCACGCTACAGAAGCGTCAGCATGACAAAACGTTTCAGTTGTCCACTTTTAAAACCGAACCCACAGCATTTCTAGCCCTCAGGATAAAAGAGGGGAGCTTGAGAATGTCAGGTAGAAGCCTATTCCTTAATCAAAACTGAAAGACTAAGATAACTCCTTATAAATAGTCCTATGTGCAGGAGCAGTGGTGAGGCAGCACCTGGCAGTAAGCCTGCTGTGAGTGGCAGACTTACAGCTGTCCTAACAACGACATGATAGTCATAATGCTGTGACCTGCCATCACTTATCAACTGCTCCATGCTGTTGTCACCTCGTAATTTCTCTAAACAATTGGTTTATAGGAATAAAATGCATTAAACTCCTCCTCTGGGTAAACAAACAAAGTGTTAAGAGTTTGGATGAAAGCAGTTAAGGAATCAAATTTGTGAAGCAATTCAGTTACAAAAACTTGGTTAAAGAATGCCTGGCCTCATCTAAAGGGCGTGTGTGTGGCAGCTTGGTAAAAGGGAAAAATGTATGACTGTTCATATAAACAGAAGTGTTATCTGTGGGAAAAAATGCTACAACAGCTCTAACTGCTCCCTCCTGGCACTGCATCTCCTCCCATCCACCCACTCTGACAGACAACACCCTAACATGGACAGCTACCCTCTGAAGATTCCCAGTTTTGACTTCAAAGTGGTATAGCCCAGGCTACACACAAACCAACCCAGACCCTTAACACTTTTGCCAGTAGAAATGATAGTAGCATCACAGTATTTGAAAATTAAACCATAGCTTTTAGAAATGAAGGCATTTTCTGTAAGTGAAAAAGTAGTTCATGCTCCTAAGGAGAATGAGGCTGCTCTCCTGAAGAGAAAAGGCAGACAACTACCATAACTCATTATCTGTTGATTACCTTGACCATGTTTTCTAAAGGTTATTGCTGGATTGTACTGACCTGCAGTCATTCTTTCCTTTACATTCACTTGAGATTAAAGACATCCAAGCATGTATGCAGTAGCTCATCATCGCCCTGAAAAAAAATGGTTTCCTACCTTCATGACCTAGAAATAACAGAACTCAGACTATGCTTATCAGATACTCCCTGAAGAATTCACAGCATAGCAGCTTCTATTTCAAGGCCAGTTTGCGTTTTCCACACACATTACAGATAATGTGCCTCTGTATTAAATGAGAAAAGGAATTTACTTTGGCATCAAGCACAGTCACAGGACTGACTAGTAAAGCACTGAGCAACAACAGAAGCCCCTAGTCATGTTCTAGACAATCATCACATTCCTCAAGCAGCAGCAGCCATCCAGCAGTATTTTTGCTCATAGGGATGGCAACTAGAGTTTCCCCTTGGCTGAAAGCTGAGCTAAGTATAGCTGGCTTTTTCCAATTAACCACATGGAGTGGAGTAGGTAAGACCAAAGCTAGGCTAGAGCTGAAGAAAGCAACCATCTCAACTAGCTCACCCAGTACTTGAGCAGCTGTTTGCAAAAAGGAGGAGGATGATCTACTCCCCCTGAACAGCACAGGAGGAGCTCTTTCTGCACTGCCAAGGCAATTCGAGGACCTGAGGTACTGGATGGATTCAAACACACAGCATTTATTTCTGCTGGAGCTGTGTACAGAGGTAAGTACATGATGCTGCACTGACTTAAATACTGAGTAAATTTGCCCAGGTAACACTTTTTATTTTCTACAGTTCATAAAAATCATCGACCAGTTGAGGATGGAGGGGGCCTCTAAGTCTAGTGCTGCCCCAAATCAAAGCAAACTTCCACAGACAAGCAACTGTCTTGTGGTCATGTTAGGCCTCAAAACACATTTTTATAAAGCAAGCTGTAGTAGGTGAAGATGCAAATACAGAATCTCTCATCACATAGCATGCCACACCTGACACAACTTGGCTCTACTCGTATTAATCCCACAAGCGTGTGCTGCTTAAGAAGGTTGAGCTGTGCTGAGCTCTTAGAACAGTAACTTTAAGCACTGAATTAGGGGTTTATATTGCAGGCAGAATTATTATTTATGGTTATATGTATTGGGGTCAAATGTAGCAGTTCTTATCTGCCTGTGTGAAAACTATTATCTGCTGTGAATTTAACAGCAAATGCAAACACATTTGTGGTGTAAGCTGTTAAAAACTATGTATCACTGATTAACATTTAGCAGACTGATAAGAACAGGTGGTCTGCGAGCTTTATGAAGGCACACAAACCTACCGTGCCTGCATGTATGAAAATGCTTCCAAGAGCAAGGGCCAACACTCAGTACAAAGCTTAACTGCAAACAAGGAGCAATATGTCTCAAACAAGGAGCAAAACAGCCTCAAGCTGCGCCAGGGGAGGTTTAGGCTGGAGGTGAGGAGAAAGTTCTTCACAGAGAGAGTGGTTGGCCATTGGAATGTGCTGCCCAGGGAGGTGGTGGAGTCACCATCCCTGGAGGTGTTCAAGAGGGGATTGGACGTGGCACTTGGTGCCATGGTTTAGATAGGCATGAGGTGTAGGGTGACAGGTTGGACTCGATGATCCTTGATGTCTCTTCCAACCTTCTTGATTCTTGATTCTTGATATGCTGAGCAGAGTGTCTCTGCAGCAGGTTAGTTCACCTTGAACTAACCTTCCACAGGAACCAACTGCAAGAGCAAGAAATGTCACAGTGAAGTCTCCAGTAACAGGCTTAAAAGTTGTTTTGACTGCAGTAAGGAAAATGGGATATCAGAGGTTAATTTATGCATACCTTGAACTGTTCTTCACTCCAGTGAAACAGCCACAGGACTTGTGGGCTTGCAGGAGCGGAGAGACAGCACTGAAATGGAAATGCCACTGCTCCCAATGCAGCCCTGGGGAAGCCAGGGAGGACCTGTGCCTCACCATGCCAGCCAGAGCCTCCTTGTTATCCGTTACTGACAAGAGTACTTGAGCTGTGTCTCAAGCCTAAACAAATCACTTTACAACAGAAGGATATCTTTTGTCACATGGCTAATTCACCCTTAGTGGAGACTGTCATCAAAAAGGTGAAGCAGAGGAGACTTTCAATACAGATGCCTGAGCTCTTGAAAGCATAAAGTTACTAATTTTCTTCAGCTTTATCTCACCTCTTTCAAGTTTAACATAGTTACTTCCCACCACCCGCACCCTGCATACACACCTTAAATAAAAGCTGCAAATCTGACCAGGCTCCTGTGATGCAGGCCATACCAACAAGAGGTCAAATGGTAACCAGAGGGGAAAAACAAGACCCAAACCACTGGCTAAAGCAAACCTGGCAAGTTATTCTACATGCCTAGATAGGATACTAAGTTTCTGTGCTTGAAAATAAAATCGGAGAGAATTGTTTGTCTGGGAGTAATTACTAAATTTTTTCCCTCCTTTGTGTCCAGCTCCTCCATGGAGCCCTGCCACGGGTTTTAAGGTACCTGCCAAGTTTTGTTCTGGAAAAATTCACAATATCATGAACAGCTGATTAACTTCGTGAACATATAACCAGCAGTATTACTCAGCTAACCCAGGCTCTTAACTTTTTAGTTAAGTAGGTTTCTCTATTATACATTTTGCTGCAGTTTTAGAGAACCAAGGTACCTTTGAAACACTGAGCACTTGCTGAAGGAAATCTGAAGGTTTCAAACAGAACACTAGCTCCTGTTCCTCAGATCTATATGCAGAGAGAAGGGAAGGCACACAGCTCTTCTTTGAACAGAAAGAGGCTTCTCTGTGTACCACTTCTCAAATTCAGCACAAATGTGCCTGCTAAAAAGTCATGGGAAAAGAAAAACAGATGAACTAAGTAGTAGTGACAACAAAAACTTCAGAAGTAACTGCAATTTCCTAGTGTAATTTCTAGCCCAAGTACTAATTGTTTGTTTTCCAGGAGCATACATTGTCTGCTGCCCCAAGTTTTCTAGTAGAAACTCTGAGAAAATGAGAGAAAAATGGAAGGGAAACAACCTATGTTTCACCTGCAACACACTGTCAGCCTGCAACTGAAATGCCTTGCAATTGCATTCAGTTCAACAAGGAACATTACAAAACTACCTGATTATTCTGTGATAAACAACTCTTGTGTTCCTCCTTTTCCTTTAAATCCTACATTGGAAACTTAACTGGCAATTCAAGGTCATTACTATACACTGAGCACCCTCAACCAATTCAACACTACTTGGTATCATAAAAAAAGCATTCTTGACATGCTCAAAGAAAATATTTTCAGGTGAAAGACTAATGAGACAAGGATATGAACACAACCTTTTGAAAGTTTTGTTGTTTTTTTCCTGAAAGCTATGGAAAGTAAACTAAACCATCAGCATAAATGTTTTTACATGGAGTGGAAAGCATCACTTACCACTTGTTGAGCTCCTGAGGAGAGGATGAGAGCCCTGGGGCTGTTTAGTCTGGAGAAGACTGAGAAGGGATTTAATAAATGTTTATAAATATCTGAGGGCTGGGTCTCAAGAGGGAGGGGACAGACTCTTCTCAGTCCAGTGATAGGACAAGGGATAATGCATATCAACTATAGCACAAGAGGTTCCACCTCAACATGAGGAGGAACTTCTTCACCGTGAGGGTCACAGAGCACTGGAACAGACTTGCCCAGAGAGGTTGTGGAGTCTCCTTCTGTGGAGACTTTCAAGACCCATCTGGATGCATTCCTGTGCAACCTGTGCTAGATTCTATGGTCTTGCTCTGGCAGGGGGGTTGGACTTGATCTCCTGAGGTCCCTTCCAACCCCTAACATCCTGTGATCCTGTGAAATGGTCAAGCTGACAAGTGAATTGTCAAGCTGATAAATGAAGTATGCTACTCAAAGTCAAAATACATATTGAGAAGATATTAAACTTGAATCAAACTACCGACTTCTTTGAAGTCTACCACTTTGCACTAGACTTTTGAAATGTCTTGGGATTTGTTAGCTAATGCATTCAAACTTCATGCATCTTTTACTCCTTAGGCTTGACAAGGCCTCAGAAGCAATCCTTTTAGATTAGCTTTGAATCATCAGAATATCATGCAAGAGCTTGTGTTGTCCTTGCTTTATGCTGTGACCTATATTTGATTAGGCTTCAGTCTCCATTACCAAAAGTGATATTCATGCCACAGGATGACTTAAAAGTACACTTGGTAGCACTGGCTGTCAAACACGTTGAAGTAAAATGTGCTTTTGCAGATACTCCCTTAAATAACGCTCAGATTAAGGGCTAAGGGAAACAAATCGATAGAATGTACTTCAAACACAGCATTTATTACAAAGGTGCATAGAGTTTATGCCATTTCTTTTGGATATGTAGGTTTAAACTACAAACAACACACAAAGCTAGGTTACAGTATGTAATAAAAATCAACAATGGTTATCTAGTAAAATCAGTACAACAGAATATTCTACTATCTTTAATTTCACAAAACATTTCTGAAACAAAGGCACTTACAGAATTAAACAAAACAAAAAAATAACATACTCTTTCAACATTGAAGTTTTAATTCCATCCCCCCTCCCCTAGAGCACTGTGGGTAACTGGTTTGATGTGAAGGCAAAGTGATTACTTGGGCTGACACAACAGCAATGCTGTTGAAGCACTCCATCAACTAAAAGTTTGAAGCTTCTCCATCTTTTCTAACACTATATAGCTTTTCTATAATGAACTATACAAAAACCAAGTATCAATGGGTTGCATGGCAACAACAAAAGCAAAATTTGGTCCTGCACCTTATTGTTAATGATGATTGATACACTAACAATAAGAAAAGATCTGATTAACTGCTCCAATTATGATGTGAGGTAAGTGGACCATTTTCTTTCAATGAGTTTTGTCACTGAAGTAGCTGAACTGCTACTCAAGTTGTTCTAGATTAATGATTCATCTCTTCACTTTATATATTTATTATAACCATCTGTTGACTGAAGGAAAGGTTTAAATTTCCAAGCTCTTTAACCCTATCCCTCATCTCCCCTCACCACTCCACACACAGTGGTGTTCAGGGCAATTTATTTGGTCTGTAGAACATCTACACCAAAACTTCAGACATTTAAGCGCCTCTGTTATTGTTACCACTTCACTTTCCTACTATCTTTTTCTTAGGATGATGGCAGATGACTGAGCCAACATCTCAGGAAAGTGCAGATTTTCCTTTCATAAGCCAAACAACACTGCTAACGCTGCCATGACCTGTACTCATTGTCACATCAGATGGAGGAAAGGAAGAGTGGTACAGAGTAAAAACTTCATCAACACCAGAACATGTTACCTGTGCTCTGAGATGGAGCACTGGCCAGGCTCCACCCGGGCAGCTGCTGGATTATTTCTGTCAATAAATGTATAGGGGTAGGATCTATAGCAAGGGCATTATTTCTGCAGTTACTCACTGCCCTCCCACCCAAAAATTCCACATTTCTAGAAAACCACCTCATCCTCTGTACAGGAGGAGGTCTATTTTTGATTCTCTCACATAACTGCTAGCAGTGTAATGAAGCATTGCCCAGTTTCTGAGCTGACAAGGCAGGAAGGAGGAGGAACACACAGATACAGGGTGTGCATGCTCTGAGTGCCTCCTGGCACCGTTTCATGCTACTGATTTTGACACAAAGGTGTAACACAGAGTGGCACAGGTTGGCATGAATCAGAATGATAAAAAACTTCCTGCAAGTTTCTTCTGAAATGCCCTGAAGACTTTCTTGAAAAAGCAACTGGAATAACCCAGAACTAAACTCAAAACTCAGGAAGATAAATAAGGCTGCCTTTGACAGCTGCAGTTTCTATCCATCATTATGAGGTAAAACAATTCCACCACTAATGTTTTCAAACAGTTAGTACACCCCAAAGGTGGAACAGGAGCACAAATGGCTTAATGGCTTCTCTGAAAAAAAAAAAAAAGTCAAGTCAGTGTATGCAATATGTCAAAATTATTTCACCAGTGATGCCTCAGTGATACCTACAACAGACTGCACAATTTGGTGCTCCTCAGCAGAGCTGTATTTCAATGGTAGAAAAGACAGAATTGTAGAGGGAATTAAAATAAGTAAAATTACAAGGTGTACAGAGCCAAAAGCTTTGCTAACACTGGTAGTAGTCTCAAGGTGTTTCATGACTGCAAGCACTACCTTCCTGAGAACACATTGCCTCCATGTGTCCAAATCCTGCCTTTCCCTGCCTTCTCCTTCTCTGCTCAGCTCTATGGGAACGCTGAAGACAAAAAGGAGGTTTCAGCTCTACTGCCTGTTGGGCTTGGATTTCTTATCCCCCCCTGAATACTATTATTCAAAAGCAGATTGATTTTATGTACATCTCACTCGTAGGTTCCTGCCACCTACACTTTCCTCTAGACACAGGCAACAACAAACTCCAAACATTTAAATAACACCATCTATTTCTGACATCCCATCTCTCCTGCAAAACTAATTCCTTCCCCGTGATGAGGCAGGACTAAACACTGGCAGGTACTTCTGTTCAACATAAGATTAAGGTGCTGGTTTTATTTCCAAACTCACCAACAACACATGAATTCTGTAAGCTTGTCCAGAACTACTTGGTCAACAAATACTTGTCCAACCATTTTATAAAGAACTCACAGGTTTTCACCTTTTGATTTATTTGTTCTGCTAAGTGGCAGAGAGTTTGGTTTGTTGTTAATTTCTGGTTATAAATTAAAATGGCCTGAGAAAACACTCAATGAAGGCACAATTATTAAAAAAGAAAAACAAACCAAAATGACTAATCAACCAAAACAAACAAATCACCAAAATTTTAAAAAATCCCAAACCCTAAAACCCCAGGGAAGAACACAAGGAAATTATCAACTCATGCTACTCAGCACAGAAAAATGCAACTACTCCAAAGACAGCTAAATATGGTTTGCTGTACCCCTTACTGAAGGCAAACGTGTTTCAAAAAAGGAAAATTCCCTTTGAATGGTAAATGCAATGTATTACATAGTCTCTTACCTAACCACAGTAACAGGCAGAACACACATAACATCGATCAGGTAGATTTTATAGAGACTAAGTTATGTTTAAATACTGTGCAAAAGATTGCTGCAGCTTTGGGTGTTTGAGAATGCTCAAAATTATTGCACAGCAAATGTTCTTGTGGTTCTTTTTTTTTCTGGAATACTCTTTCTGCATGCTTTTCTCATTCTATATAGAGCAAAATCTCTCTTTGTATTTGCTTGAGGTATAAATTTAACAACTTCTGCAAGAAAAAGACTCCTTCCTCATACTCAAAGCATTACAGAAGAAAAGATACTGGATTAACTTCAATTTAGACAAAAGTTTGCTGTCTTCCAGAGAAGTCTACTAGAGTTGCACAGTGTAAACAGCACAAATTATACTTAAAACATGGAGAAGCACAGTGGATCTTTTCAATAGGTGGGCTTCTGAGGATCCATGTAAGCAGGGTTGTAAGGGGGCTGGCTGACTGGGTAAGGTGCTCCAGCACCAGCTGCAAAAGCAAAACAAGAAAACACAGGTTGGTAAAATCTACACTCTAAATGAATTCTGTAGCTAGAATGGCAACTTCCATTTTGAGCACACGGTTAAGAGGTTCAACTTACTATGCACCTTAGCTGGACCTGAGAATAGTTTGTGCTAACCCAGAAAGTATCTGCATTTCCAAAGATCACAAAAACCTTTGTTCTTGTGTTTGGGGTGGTTTTTTTGATGCTTAAGTGTGCGTGTCTACTATGGCAGCCACAGGCACATGGTTAGCATTCAGGGGATAACATAGTCTAAAATAATACAACCAAAAAGGAACAGCTTGGATCCAAAAAACCAGTCAGTGGAAGTCAGAGATGTACAAAGCTAGGATATATCTGACAGTATGCAGAAAAGTGAAAATAAAGCACCAGACAAAAGAAAGAGGACTGGAGAAAGCATCTTAGGATTCCTCCAGGAGAAACATTTTCTTGGTAAATGTCAGAGAGTTCATTAAAAAAGTTAAAGGAAAAAAAAAATAAGTATCTCATCACTCCTGAGCACATCCAAGAGTTTGACTTATAGACTAGATGTGCATCACTCAGAAGATAGCCTTATTTTCTAGTAGTCTGAGATAAACTGCTCTCAAAGGGCATCTTAGTTTTCAGGAGTGTAAAACAGCACAGGTTAGTTCATATAATGCAGCACCTGATCAGATGCCTGGAGGGTGTGTGTGGTTATCCCTGGCTGATCTGTTGAAGGGAGTGGCTTTAGCTCCTGTGTGACCAGCAAGTATTCGTTCCCTTGCCTGTGACCTACTTAAGAGGCTGCCCTTTGGTCAATAGCCAAGAGCAATGAAGTAAAGAGCTCTCACGTTGAGGCATTCTCAGCTGGCAATGTGATTAAGTGTTTTACCATTTCCCAAGAAGAAATAAAAATATTTTAAGAACTCATAAACCAGCAACAGTTTGAGAAACCAGAGAGCAAGAGAAGCAGAAGGATCAGTTTATTGGCTCCACCACATGATAATAAAACCAAAGCACTCTAGGCTAATCCCATACAACTCTTCAGAGCTTCTTTAGAGTTTGCAACAGCAACATAAAAGTCAACAGGCCAGCCAAGTCTGTGTCTTTACACACAGGCTGGTTTGCACAGTTAACATACAATTTCTGACTGGTTTACAAATGCCTGAGACCATGAACAGCCACTTTATATTCATATAACAGTTGTCACAGAAGAGTTATTTTCTACAGGCATTATCTACTATTCATGACTATGCTTTGCTTTTTAGTTAAAAGGATAAACAGAGTGCTTTATAAGAGGGCTTCAAGATCTTAGGACAAGGTAACAGCCTAGTTTTGGGCTCTCTGGAAAGCCAGGGAGCAACTGTTCAGAGAATGGCTATCACCAGCAGAAGCAGATGTTAGTGACAACAACGAAGCTGAATGAAAACAGTGTCATGGCAGAAGGAAAAAAAAGATTCTGCTAATTTTAACTGCTAGTCATTAGGAAAATTTGTCTGAGGTTGATCAGACTGAATTCTAGAAACATTCCAGACAAGAAACACTAGAAAATGCCACCAGTATACAGATTGAAAAAAATTAGTGAATACTAGATTAGAAGGAGCATGCAGAAACACCCAACTACTATACCAGATGTTAACTGGATTCTCATTTTAACATGAAATTCCAACTGAATTAGTAGAACATTCTACTGGATCCGCTGACAGTCCCACTTACCACCAAACTTTGCTACACAGCTCCAGCTACCTCTCCTTTGGCAACACAACTTAGAAACGGTGATAGAGAAATTTCAGCAAGGGTGAATTACAGCATCCACTGTAACTTGATAAACGTCAGAGAAAATACATGGAAATTTCACAAGACTGCCTCCAAAGCTACTGCCTCTAGCTATTTAAGAGATGAAGGAACACTCAGGGCTGCCTTACCTGCCACGGTTTCATGGTAAGCTGGAGGTCCTGATGGCTGCATGGGGTAAGGGGGAGGGTACTGTGCAGGGTATGGTGCTACTGGCATCCCGGGCTGTGGCTGGATAGCCACAGGCTGATAGCCTTGATATGGAGCTACTGGGTAGGTGGGTGCCACCCCCTGCTGTTGGGGATAGGGAGTGTGAACCACTGTAGTGGCAGTCGTGGTGGCCACAACAGCTGCAAGCAAGCAAAAGGAACATGGTTAGTGCTGGTGGTTCTAGGAGATCCCCTGGGAGAGCCTAAAGCAGTACTGTGAAAAAACCTTCTCTCTTGTGATCAGTGTCACTCTTCAAACTCTGGGTCATTTCACTTTCAAAGTTCCACAAAAGCTTTTGAAATGTATGCCTCCAAATACCCTTCCCATTGATCTCAGTGAGAACCTCCACACACTGGGACAGCAGCCAACTCATCTCCCTGTCTTTCAACCACAAAGAGCAAAGGAATTTTTTTTTCGTGGCCTCTTCAGAAAGCAGGAACTCAACCCTGCAGCCACATTATCTGTCATTTGGTATGAGACTGAAAAAATGCTCTTCTGAAAATGTCATTCTCTTTTACAGATGAAGGTTATAGAGATCACCTTTATTAGGTACAGAGCTTCCTACCATGATTGCCCACATGGTTTTCCTTTTGTATGTAATCCAGACACTAGTACACCCATGTGTCTCCCTCTGAACAGCAGTCAGAAATGCAAATACGCATCAAGACATTGAATTTCCTAGGAGCAGATGTTGGAACACATTTTTTTTGAATGAGGAAGCATTAACACTTTATAATAAATGGCAACGTTTTCGTTTTTCAGATCTCCTTCCCTTTATGCTACCATTAGACTTTGCTCAAGGCTGCACTTTTGCAGTCCTGGGCCTTGGTGTATTTACATTAAGGAAAATTTAAAATGTCATCCTATCCCCTGCTTACCCCTAAGCTACACAAATAGCCCCCAACCCCCTCACCCCAAATCCACATAATGAGGGAGTAGAGAAAGAAACCTTCTAAATGCTTAGAAAACATTCCAAAACATGCCTCTGCAACTTCACATTCTGAAGCAGCTTAAATGATTATCTTTTTACGTTTAACTATTGCAGCTTCTGCAGCAGAGAGGCAAGGTAAGGTAAGGTTATTTTTTCCCCTTTCATAGGAACACCATCTTCTGGGAAGGGGAAGTCTTGTTAAGAGATGTGAAAAATAAAACAGCTGGAGAGCTACTTACGCCGTGGTCTCCGACATGCTTTATACAAGCAGCAGCAGGAGCAGGTGAGGCACAGGACAATAGTGACGATAATCACTGCACAAACGGTCACTCCAATTGCAATCAGAGTTCCAAAGCTGATAAAGAGACACCACCAGAAGTAGTAAGACACTTTCACACAAATTCATCGTAGAATCATAGAATGCACTCGGTTGGAAGAGATCTCTAGAGGCCATCTAATCCAAACCCTCTGCAGGGACATCCCCCAGTCAGGTTGCTCAGAGCCCCATCAAGCTTGACCATGAACGTCTCTCCAGGGATGGGGCCTCCACCACCTCCTTGGGCAGTCTGTTCCAAGTGTTCCACCACCCTCATACTAAAGAGTTTCTTTCTAACATCCAATCGAAATCTACCTTTCCCTAGTTGAAAACCATTGTCCCTTGTCCTAGTGCTACAGGCCTTTGTAAACAGTCCCTTCCCAGCTTTCTTGTAGGTCCCCTTCAGCTTTACCTCACAGGAAAGAAGTTGCTCTGTAAAGCATTCAGTGCCCAATGACAATTCCCTTTTAGGCCTTACTTTCCTTGATTTGTTCCTTACAGTCTGAAATCAATGAAGCCCATCTGCCCTAGAAGCCAAAGTCTCCAGCATTTTTATTTCTTGTAAAATGTACCATGCATCAGTTTGGGGAACAATTGCAGGAAGTCAGTTTTAATAAGTAACAAGCTCTAAAATAACAAGAGAGCTGGGTTTATATCCATCCTGTTTTTGCTTCTTCAAAGATTTTTGACTACAGAATTTTCTTTTTTTTCTCCCCCTCCTGCTCAGCTCCTGTTAACAGGTTTAAACAATGACACATCTCCAAAACCTCCAGCAATTCTCACTTGGCTACCAAACTGCCATGGAATGTGAAAATTGAGTATTAATGACACTGAAAGGTTAAATCACTGCAAAATGCTCTACCCCTAGCCTAAATTCAGAAGACTTCACCTCAGTCATTTAGAGCAACTTGACCCTCAGTAAGCTGGACACGTGAACCTAAGCATGGAACATCTTCAATTTAAAATGCCTTTTTTTCTTTTTCCCTTCTAAGAGAGCTTCCCTCATTTTTTATTCTGTTTCTGCAACACCTAGAAGAAAAATCTTGGGTCAAATCTTTCAAGAATCTGAGCAACCATTTTATCTAACATGTGCACTTAACATGACACTACAGAGTTACTCCTTGATTACTATATCTAATACTGTGAATTGCCTATAGCGACTGCATCTAAGCCTTTGCATGTAAAACAGGAAGCAGGAACTGCTGAAGCCTCCTGAAGTTACAGAAGCCATCTGAGAAATATGGTTAAGAAAGCCAACAGATGATTGCAGAATGTAAAGAGGTATGTATGCTTTGTCACTGCTATTTGCACCTTTGCGGGATGTTGTGCTGACTGCACAAGCAAACACACTCCTAATCATGCTGCTTTCCAGTGCTACCCCTGTCCTTACTAGCATTAATTTCATTTCATCACAGTCCACAAGGCAACTAATTTCCATCCAAAAATCCAATTTCTTACAAGCCTGGTATAAAAAGGAAGCCACAAACAGAATTTCAGGGGAAGGGGATGGTGGTGGAAGAGAGATAAATGTGCACAATGATACCACATCCTGAAACACTGGCTGCCTCCTGTCCATGACAGCAACAACAAACATAGATCATGTTAACATGACAACACAAGCTGAACCCCTCTGTACGTGGAAACGGATGAGATGCAAGAGTGCCTTGTAGAACTCAGATTAATTATACAGGGTTCTTACTACACTCATATAAATTCATAAATACACACAGACAAGAAAGTGTGCACTTGGGAAAGAAAAAGAACTAGATTCATACATTAGACAACCATCTTGATTACAGTGTTTACAAGAAACAGCATGAATGCCTGTGACAAACTATGGACACCCCTAGAAACATAAAACATGCATGATCCCAAATGTTACCTACAATTACTGCTACTTTTGGAGTGCCAAGGGCATTTTCCTTGCTCTTTTTCCTGCTTGTCTATCAATGCTCACAAAGCTCCCACTAGGGAAGTTGATGTTTCCATTATACACAATTATTACCAAGCAACATTAGCAGAGACAACAAAGGAAAAGCCTAAGTTCTTCTTCTGGGCTTTTTTCCTCAGTAAAAAAGTTGGGGGGTAGGGTGGTGGAATTGCTAGTAAACAAGGAAAGAAATTGTGTCAAGGGAAGGGATTAGGCCTGACAAAAACTAGAATTCTTCACTTCTACAATGAACCTCTTTGAACTTCAGCAAGGCTGGGCAAAAATCAAACCAACCTAAGAAGTAGAGAAAACAAAGTAAAGAAATGCCTACTCATCATAAATGAACTACCACAGCAGGAAGTGGCAGGGAGCCCTTATCAGAATTGAATTTGGTTGTGAAAGATAAGAGAGCACATCTGCAGCCAAGCTGGCCACCACCACCACCAGATAAACTTTGGGCAGCTAGAAGCTTGGGCTCCATTTGCTTACTTGTAATAGCAAGTTTCCTGCTCACTGAAGCAGGTATCTCAGTGCATATTTACTATCTCTAACTAGGAAAGCGACAAAAGCAAACCCAACAAACTACTATATCCTTATTTCCACCAAGCTGTTACAGACAGCCTGTGCATTCTCATTATGTGTCTGTGTCTTTGCTCAAATGCCACAACCACAGCATGGTGACATTTGATGTACATCTTTTTAAGAGCCAAATGGAGAGCCATATTTAAAGTACAGGTGTGCCAGGTGTACAGCCCTTAGAGCACAGTTCTGTGTTTGTCTGTGCAAAGACTGTGGTTCAGCTCTACCTGCTGAAATACTGAGTTAATACAGACCACAACCATAAACCTTCGGAAATAGCCCAGGGGAGTGAAAAAAACCAGAGAGCAGTTAGTTCTTCCCAGAGTTTGCTATGGAGAGTACACAACTAGATTATTGTAGGCATTTTTATCACCTGTTTGACATCAGAAGCACCATTTTCCTGCCAGTGCTTGAGCTCACGCAGACTAACGTCTTGCAACAACAGAAAGCAGCCTGACACTGAGTGAAAATAAAGCACTGTGTGCTATCAGCTTGCAGCGTCAACACACTCTGTTTTGAAAAGCTCTGTTTTTAAAATATTTGTTTTCTAACAATTTCTGTCAATAAGCAAACCTAGCAATACTCTTTTGGAATAACTGAATGCTCAGGCATTACCTTCTTTTACTGCTGAACAAGTACTACCCTGAGCACTTCTTCCTGAACACTCAGCAACATCCCACTAGTAAAACTGACAAAAAAAAATCTCTCGAGTCAAACTACTGAAAAAAGTGCAGGAAGGCCACCAGTACTAGATGTTAAGCAAGGCCAAAATGGTGCTCAGCACACTTGATTCAGTGAACTGTCTAAGCCTCAAGAAATAAAATGTTCTAGATACTGCATAAAGACTCTCCTGCAGTTGCCACTCCAGAAAGCCTATCCTCCTTTCTTGACCAAAACTATTGCCTCATTTAATTGCTTCCACTTGATGAATCTGTCTAAAGGGACTCTGAACATACTTTTTTTTCTGAATAATTCCACATTAAATTATAACTTAATGACCAACTATTAGCTTTATACATAAAGGAAAAGGACAGACATGAGAGAATGTAGCCTCAAGTTTTTTTTCCACTGAATGGTTAACCAAGCAATAAAAAAAACCCAACCAAACAAAACCCAACCCAAACCCCCTGAATTCTGCAAACAAATGTCAGAGTGCAGAAGTCAGGGTGGCCACAGCACCAAAGCAGAAGGCTCTGCTGACGTCAGTTTGAACACAACTTTCCAGATTCCCACATTATATATATGACAGTCCCTAAATAAAGCACACAATGCTATAAGCAGCCTGAGTTTATTCACTGCCATTTCCTGCTTCTCCCTTTTCACAAAAAAGCTGACTTGTGCCAATAATTTAACAGAAAACAAAAATCAAGCTGCAACCATAAACAGCTACTTAAAAAAATCCATAGGAAAGTAAATATGAAGAGACACTCCTTGACATTTCCAACCACCCCTTCTTCTCCTACCTTGCCCTGCTCCTACCCCTCTTCTCTCACCTTTGCAAAGCACCAACTTGTATATGGAAATGAGCACACCTCAGAGACTCACTTTACCTCCAAAATCATCCACTTATTCAAAAATATGTGTCCACAGAAAGGGAGTTAAGTGATTACTGCCAGTTTTACCCCTTTTGGTACCAAATGAGGCATGATGGTCATATTAAAACAGCACAATCAAACCCAGGATCTAAATAGTACTGTTTGTAGAAGTTAATCTCAAACACTGTCAAGCAAAGTGTGAAATGCTTTGAGTGTATTTAATGCCTTTTAGAATACCCAAGATTCAATACCAGCAACACATTTTTAAACCTCCTTAGTGGTTTGCATCACTGAAGTTGGCGACATTTTGTAAGCCCTGCTGGAAAGGAAGTTTTGTCTACCTGTGCACTTATGACAATAGGACACACTGCAGACTTTGTCTTCAAAAAAAGCAAAAAATATCCAAATGAACAACAAGGAGGCCACTTAGTTCTGAAAAAAATAGTTTAAGCAGCCTATTTGGTTTGCAAGTTTCAACCTGCTCCAAGATTTGTTCCAAGCTACATGTTGGCAGGGGCCTTTCCAAAAGCATGGCTGCTTTTAAAACCAAATATTTACAGTGAGTTGTGGCTGTAACACAGGGTGGCCTGGAAAGACCTCAGAACAACAGACTATTCCTAAAAGTCTAAATAAATGGGAGTAGACACATCTTGCTCTTTACTGCTCCAGAAAAGGACACAGTTCCCAGAAATGTGTCAGAATGGTCTACGCTTGTCCTGACTCAGGTGTAGGACATGACCAAACAAGTCCCCAGTCTGCCTCTAAAGCTTAGCAAGAAAGCAAAGGATAAACTTTTCTTAAAGAAAAAGCAGTATGACTTCCCAGGAGTCTTTCAGAAGGATTATTTTCTTTTCAGCCTTATAAACAACATACTTCCTCAGTTTAATATTTTAGCATGAAGATTCAAAACATAAGAGCCACTTTGCTAGAGACTCAAAGAAGACATTTACTATTACAAAGAAAGCAAACTCCCCTGAGGTTAACACTCACAAGAAAACAGTAGTATGACTTCTAACACTGAATAGACTAACCAGCCTGTTTTAGCATGGCTGGATTTTGGGCCACAAGAACTTCAGCACATGCTGACAATCAAAACAGACAACACAGAGTTCAGCTTCATGATCTGAGTGTAATGACACTGACTGCACCAGTCACTTTACCCAGGGGCCACCTCCCCAAAACAAGATCCCTATATAGAATCATAGAGAATAACAGAATGCTTTGAGTTGGAAGGTACAAGGGTCATCTAGTCAAACCTCCCCCTGCAGTGAGCAGGGACACCTTCAACTAGATCATGTTGCTCAGAGCCCTGTCCAACATGACCCACAATGTTCCCAGGGATGGAGTTTTGCCACCTCTCAGCAACCTGTGCCATTGTCTCACCACCCTTATTGTAAAAAAAAAAAAACAAAAAAAACAAAAAAAAAACCTTTCTTCTCTATAGTATAAATCTCCCTCTTTTAGTTTAAGACCATCATCCCTTGTCTTGTCACAGCAGATCAAAGTCTCCAACCTTATGTGCCCCTTTAACAACTGAAGAGCTACAAGAACGTTTTCCCAGAGCCTTCTCCTCTCCAAGCTGAACAACCCCAGCTCTCTCAGCCTAACCTTCCTCAAAGCAGAGGAGCTGCAGCCCTCTGAACACTTTTGTGGGCTCCTCTGGACTTGCTCCAACAGGTTCATGTTCTTCCTGTGCTGAGGGCTTCAGAGCTAGACAAGGTAATCCAGGCAAGGTCTCACAAGAGCAGAGTGGAGCAGCAGAATCCTCTCCATTGCCCTGCTGGCCACATGATCAAGAAATGTCTAAGAAATGAGGCTTCAGTGATTCCAGAGGCAGGTAACAGGTAGCTTAAGACTCAGAGTGAATAGTGTGGTTTCAAGAATTGTGAAATCTTGGTAAGTTCATCACACTGGCATGTTTGAGTCACTGCTAAGTCATTTGATAAACTATAGTGCAGTGGAGCATGGACTGGAACCATGATATCTGCCTTGGGCTATCAGATAAATGTTAACTGAAGTCAGCACCTGAGCATCCCTCCTAGGATCCTGCCCACATTGCAGTTCCTTAACATGAAGAAAATGGTTTTAGCCAATTTTGGCTAAACCATCAGCATAGTATCAGCTCAAGTCACCACTTATTGTCACCTCCTCAACTGCTCTAGCATAGACACAGATTAACTACCACTGGAAAGCAGTACAACTTATCACAACTTTCCATAGCTGTTCTTTTTTGGGGGTACTCAGAAGAGTTCACAGTAGGAAGCCTCCAAAACAACCCCTGGGACACCTCTTTACCTACAGCCTGAATAACCCTGAGCTACAACCCCAATGTCAGCAGCTGAGCACAGCCCAGAAACCCCCAGCATGAGCTAAGCAAGCTCTGGTGGGAGAACCAATACTAATGCAACAATAAGGCCATGGTAAGCCAACAAGCCTTGCAGCTGCAGAGGTGTTATAGAAGAATGCAAGTGTCTTCACAGAAAATTTACTCAGTGTGTGCTGAATGGGTACTTTTTCTGTTTGTCCAGGTAGGAAGCCAATGTGGGTTACTTTAAGCCCCAAATAATAAACTTTAATTTCACACATAAAGACCTACTGGAAGTAAAGCTAATTACTACTTTTTTTTTTTCTTCTCCCAAAGACGCAAGCTTCAAGTTTTTCAAGTAGCAGGTTTAGCACAAATTCTTAAACAGCCTACAAGAGAAAGTGGCAGGGAGGGAACTTCCTGTAGTCTGTGGTTTACCCAGACATCCAACACCCAGATCCAACAGGTTATTACAGAAGATGTGTACAAGCATCTCTCCTTGGTCTATAAACAGTTCACATGTACTAAATGTGTCTATTTACACAAATCCCTTTGTAATGCATACTAAAAACTACAGTGTTCCAAAGAAGTTCCCCAGGAAATCTCCTATTGTACACTTTGTAGACAGTTGAGCATAACTGCTATAGGTAAAAGGTATATTACAAATATGCCCAGAACAAAGGCAAAAGTCAGAGCTGCATTCAGATGGACTAAAAGACTTCATCAACAGCATTAAGAATTAACACTACAGCTTCATACACGTCACAAGACCATTTCAGACAAGTCCACTGGACCCTGAGCATAAAACCTGTCCTCAAACAACATAAGGCATTTGCTTCTACAGACAATAAATAATGTACAATGCCCCTTTAGTGGCAAAAGAAGAATGTAGAGTGATTATAGGCACAGATATTTAAGGCAAACAAAGTAGTCCTACTGCTAGGATGCCAGTTCAACAATGTAGGATGTTATTCTCACCCTAATTAAAATTTGGGATCAACATAAAGGCAATGGGAAGGATTTCTCCAAAACGGTTAACTGAATTCATAGAACAAGTTTAACTGAAAAAAAAAAAATTAACTGCCATCAAAAATTTTCCCCACCTAAACAACTGCAATGCCAACAATTTGCTATTGCTGATACCACAGTAATTCTAAAAGCAGATTTAAAGCCACTAATTAGAGAAGAATTTGGTTACAGAAAAATAATTAAAAAAAAAAACAAAACAACAAAAAAACCCCAACACAACACTTTTTCTCGCAAATTGCAACCCAGCATAGGAGTTGTGAAACACACTGAAATGCAATCAAAGGAAGTTCAGACTGGGTTACACCCACCAGCCTTGCTTACCATATAAACCACCTCTTATATGACACAAACCTTTTTCTTTACCCACACCACTCATACACCATCACACACATAAAAGCTAGAAACACTTTGTTCAGGTAGGAACAAAGCTTACATTAGATTAATTCTCCTATACTACTGAGAATTGGCATGCTGCCTCTCCTCCTCTTCAAAAGCATTACTCACCCAGCACAATGGGGATCACCAAGGAAAAATCTAACACTGCAAAAGTAAGAACAGACCTCTGCAGTTAAGGTCACATCTGGCTGACCACTACTTCTTTTAAAATGATTCATCAGTAATGAGACCTTCACAAAAGAAGTCACAGAAGTGACTTTGATAACTGAGTCCTTTCATAGCATAAAAAAGCAAACAAACAAAAAAGGTTTTCATGTTTACCTCTCAGTAGAGCTGAGAGCCAGAGATCATATTAGTAAACAGAGCAATATCACATTAAAAATGGTATAAAACATTTTAAATAAAAACGTTATCAAATTGCACGAGTGCTAATTTCCTCAAATTAAACAAACTTGTTCATTTCACAGAAGACCTTACCATTGCAGCTCTAAACGACTAGGCAATTTAAAGACATTCTCCTCCTCCCATTATATTTCTACAACACAACCTAAGGCAAACACATCTGGCTACACCTCAGGCCGTGGCTATTTTATGGATGTAAATGAAATGGCAAATTTGGAGCTAGCTTTGGAACCCATGTGTTCCCACTTTCAGAGATGCTATTAAGTAACAATTACGGCCTTTTAACCACATTGTGAAGGAAAGATTGTTTCTTGGGCTGCTGGACTCTTCTCTGCAGGGTCTCTCCTACCCTGCCTGTGGCTGCTTTAACAAGCTCTCTCCAGAGAGTTAACCAGCATGCTAAGAAAATCTGTTTTCAGAGTTACAGGTGCAGAGGCACAGCAAAGCCCACAGAGTTAGAAGAGGTATCCCTCTACCCTAGTAGGTACATGCAGACAGCAAAGTACACACCTACAGGAGTGAACCCCTGAATATAATCTAAGTGATTAGTCTTACTGTGTCTTTGCATGTTTAGCCCAGGTTGTTTCGATATTTGCCATGACACAGCCTTCTGCAGTTAGAAGAGCATGCTAACCCAACCACACACACCTGCCCCTTGAGCCAGAACAGCATTTTTCAATCACTTCTTTCATCTTGGTTTCAGAGCAAATGAACCTGCACAAGCATTAAGTCTGAAGCAGGCAGCTGAGAAGCCATTAAAGGCAACTCACAACTGTTTTGTGTCAGCTTTAAGTAGCTTCTTCACTGAGAATACAAGAACGCAAACCCAAATGCTCAGTAATGCAAGTTCTGACTACTAACTGTGCTAGCTTTTACTTACTTTTCAGGCTAGTAAAAAGCATAGAAATGTTTGGGTTGGTTTGGTTTTTGTTTTTGTTTTTTTTTAAATATAGCCTCAAATCTCAATTGTTTCTAGACAAGAAGCTTACATTCCTGAGGGAGATTAGCCTATGACTGAACATAAGCCTCACAGAACAGGCTCTGTATGCAATTTAACTCGTTACAGAAAATATGAAGGATCAGTACTGGGAAAGAAATCCTCCACTTAGGAAACAGACTGCTTACATTTCTACAAGTTCTTTTCCAATTAATAATTTAAATTTATATTCTTGTTATGGGTAACCTATTACAGATGCTGGAGCATCCAAACACACCACAAAGTGTAAACTTAAGTCCCTGGTAGGGATAGGGGAGAAGAAACGGGGTATAGTTCAGTATCAGATGATTTTTTAACTTGTCTATGGAGAAGACTTGTATTTAAAAAAACAAACAACAAAACAACAACAAAACCTAAACTGAGAGACAGCAACTTAGGATAATCACATCTGCCACAGCCAGAAACTTACCGAGTTTGCCAATTATGCTCATACCAGACTATTGCAGCCACTGCATCTGTCAGAGGCAGGCAGAACCACATGGGGTTTCCCCATTTCACAGGGGAACAAAGTCCCAAGACAACACATTGATCAGCCCAGGACAAAACCTCAACGAGCACATTCCCCAGCCTGACAAGGCTGCTCTGTCTCTGCCAGCTGAGGCTCCCCAGACAGACTGTCATTCTGCCTCCCTCTTCTCACATAAGGACAAACAGCCTTGTCTCAAGCATTTCTGTATCTGTTCGGAACCTTCTGTAACTTCATGGCAGAAATTAATTCAGAAAGAGTCTGATTAACTGTGTACCAAGTCTATTTGATGTTCTGTTTCCATTTAGAAAGACCGACAGCTGCCTGAACTACATTATTTACTTCTCTAACTCTGATACAGATGTTCTGAATCACTCCACCTCCTTAAACACTCAAATACTTCACAATTAGTTGAACTGTGGATATGAGTCATCTAATTTCCTCTTCCAGTAAGGAAGGAAAACTGGCACACCAAGGCTAAATAACCACGTTACCAACGCAGATGATGGCAGCTGTGGTTCCAGTGAATCAGTGCTCTGCTTTCTGCACACTTCATTAAAAAGCAATAATACTAGAGACTGCAAAATGAGATGGGAAAAACAACTAAATTAACTTTACTATTCCCAATCCATCTTTGAAACCAGAGCACAGCAGGGAAAATTTCAGTAATTAAAGGAAAAAAACCCAAACACACACACAAACCAACAAAAAACAGTGGAATGCCTTCTAGTAGTAAAGCTCTGGGCACAGTGCATTCACACCAGCAGCAGAAACTGTAGAAATCGTGCATGGTCACCTCACATGTTAAGGAAAATATGTTGGCAAGTTTAAACACACAAAACCAGTGGCTACACTCTGACCCAAAAGCTTCAAATGATCTTTAAGGATTGATCAACAATGGGAAAAGCTTGGATGTGAATTAACACTTTATGTTTCCTAACATTTACTTCCAAATACAGTGTTTTGAGAAGAGAATTCTCTCAAATACTTGAAAGGACATTATGAAGACATTCCAAATGAATGAAATTTATTGTCTTTAAAATGTCCAAAAGAAGATTATGAGACATGAACTGCTTGAACTGTGAACTGCACTTAATAGGGTTGCCCAAAGTGCCTTGCACCCCTGCCTCAACAGCACTTGGTATTCAAGCACTGACATGTATTAACATTAAAGGGTACTAATAAAAATAAGCTACTAAAAACCTGCTGCTTTGCTTGCACTTCTGCAAGAAGACCTCACAAAAAAACACAAAACAGAAGAAAAAAAGGCAAAAGCACAAACTAAAAGCCCCTCAGCTAGACAAGACAAGAAAAAACACACACACCACCACTAACCCTTCCACAGATTCAGAGCATAACTGTGGCAAGTTTTCCAAGCAGGGAGAAGTGATGCTCCAAGTCATTCAGCCTAGTGGCAAGTTGTGATAATTTCAGAGCTATGCCTTTAAAACTTTTCACAGATCTTGAGCAGAAAGTAGTAAGAATGTAAATAAGTCACTATTGGGTGTAAAAAAGGAAAATAATGATTATTTTAAACGATTCCATTGGAGAGACAGCACCCTTTAAGATTTAGTACTCAAAACAAAATTCAGTCTGGCTGGTGTGTGTTTCTGCTGGGCAGTCTAACAGAGTGCTGCTGCGTTTCTCTTCTTGCTTTCTTCACTGAAGAAGATAGCACGCTGACCTTGAAAGCTAAGTCTAACATAAATTTCTGCTTCTTCTCTCTCTTTCCTTTGGCCAGGGGAGTCTGGGGAAGGCAAGGAAGGGGGAGGCAGAGAGACAGCTTTCCTGGCTTTGGCCAGGAGGGTTTTGTGCTGTTTTTGTTAATTGTACATATCTGTAAATATTGTAAATACTGTATATTCTGTATATATTCATTGCAGTCCATTGTAGACTGTAGTTTCTCTTTGTAAATACAGCTTCATTTGCTTCTGAACTGAGCTAGTCTGGTGTGTTTGATATGGGAGGGAAATTTCAACCCACCACACAAGTCCACATGCACTTTGTGACAAGTCCTCAGAAAGGAGAAATCCTCTTAAATCTTGGCTTTTTATGACCCATGTGCCAAAGTGGTAACTTGATCTAGGAACAGGCAGATGCACAAATGAGGAACTAAACGTGTTCTGATACTAATGTCAGGAAACCATACCTCCCACTTTGGAAGGGCAGTGTCAAAAGTAGTATTTGCAAATCTTGAGAAAGAACAGAGCCTCTCCTTGGATTATAAACTCTTCAAAGACTATGCTCATCTTGCTGGAGATACAAAGAGTTATCTCCACTCACATCAGAGCTCCTCTCACACAGCAAAGTAAACACAGTCATCAAGAAACAATGCAAAACTTCTTTCAAAAGAAATCAGCAAGGAATGACAGGGTGGAGTACACCTAGCAGGCAAAAAAAAAGGATAACTCTTACAGGAATACAGCTTACTGCTTGGTTTGAAAAAACCCAAACAAAAAAACAACCCAAAGCCAGTAATAGCACACAAAAGTCTGGGCTAAGTCTGTGAAACAGAAACCTACTTCATGTGCCACTGACTGAAATCACAGGAATTCCTACTCACTTTCATTCTCCACGTTGAAACACTGTAAATAGGACACCCAAAGTCATTAGTCACTTTGGAAAGTGCCCTTTTTTTCCCCTTACTCTGGAGTTACGTCCATGTGGCTTATCAATGGTGATATTTTGGTGAATAATTGCCACCTTTCTATTAAAATGGCCTGACTAGAAAGAGTTTGATGTTACTGCTAAGCCTTTTCAAGAACACATACACTTTTGAATGCTGTAATGTAACCCAAAGGAAAAAAGGAAATCACTAATGACCCATTTTCTCAAGGTGAGACACCAAGGATTCTCTTTTTAGACATTCCATAGTTGAAAACAAAGATTAATTAAAGCCACTTAGCTGCTACTTCCTAAATGTTTCCTGTCATTTACAAACACACCTTTGTGGACTGCGGGCCTGAGTTCCTTTAGAAATTGTGCAGGTTTTTGTCATTTTGTTTGCATTTTTTGTTTTTAGACTACATACTTTAATTTTCTGTGCTTTTTACTAACTGCGCCTGTCAGCATGGAAAGAATTCATTAATTCTTTATATTTAATCTTTATTATTGGAGCAGATTCAGTATCTCTACAGCTGCCAAGATTCACAAGTTTTCCAGCCTTTTAACTAAAAATGCATTAAGAGTGAACACTAATTGCAAGATGAGGCTCACACTGCACGGGAACCATGTGAAAATATAGAAGACGGCTCCCTCAAGCCTAGTAGAGGAGAAAGGCTATCCCTCCTCATAAGTATGTTACATCAATCCTTTTTGTGTGGAAAACTATTGCACCAAAAGAGACCAAGGACCCAATAGCGGTGACCTTATCACTCTCTACACCTACCTCATGGGAGGCTGAATCGAGATGGGGCTTGGTGTCTTCTCTCAAGTAACATGCCATAGGACAAGGGGAAATGGCCTCAGGTTGTGCCTGGGGCGAGGTTTAAATTGGATACAAGGCACAGTTTCTTTCCTTAAAGGACTGTCAAGCCCTGGAAGAGGTCGCCCAAGGCAGGGGTAGGGTCCCCATTCCTGGAGATATTTAAAAGCCGTGTATACGTGGTGCTGAGGAACACGCTTTGGCGGTGCTCTTGGCAGTGCTGGGTTAACGGTTGGACTCGATGATCTTAAAGGTCTCTTCCCACCGAACAGATTCTACCACTTACTCTCTTCATACTGGTGCCCCGGCGTACACCAGAGCAGCGCTACCATGAGGTGCCCCCAGCCTGCCTTCCTACGGCGTGCAGAAAGCCGCATCGATAGGTGACACGACGTGGCTGCCGGAGGACAAGCACGGCCCCACGCACCCGCCGCGCCGTTCCCCGGCGGCGGGGGGATGCCGCCTGCGCGTCTCCGGTCACGCCCGGCACACGGACTGCCCCGCCGCGACTGCCGGGCAGAAGGCAGACTGCCGCCCCGGCTGGTTGCCGCCCCACCGCGCCCGCTTACCCCATGCTCGCCGATGCCGATAACGCTACCGCTTGTCGCTGCCGCTGCCGCCACCGCGCCCGGCCACGCCTACATGCGTCACATGGCACGCCCCGCCCCTTAAAGGCTCTGGGACCCTCCGCGCGCCTCCTGCCGGGGCGTGACGAGCGGCGCCCAGTGCCCCTCTTCTGCCTCCCGCCCGAGCGCCAGGGACACCGGAACTCACCGCGCAGAGCTCAGCCCTGGTCTCTCACACAACCCCAGCACGGTAGGGGTTGGAAGGGACCTCTGGAGATCAACCAGTTCAACTTCCGCACCCAGAACAGGTTGCCCAGGATCACGTCCAAGGTGGGTTTGGAATCTTCAAGAAAGGAAACTCCACAACCTCTCTGGGCAGCCTGCTCCACGGCTCCAGCACCCTCACAGTAAAGAAGTTTCTCCTGTTCCGATGGAACCTCCTGGGTTCCAGTTGGTGCCCCTTGTTCTGTCACTGGGCACCACCGAAAAAAGAGTCTGACTCCATCCTCTTGCCATTGTCCTTTAGACGGTAATAATCACTGATGACATCCTCTCTCAGCCTGCACTTCTCCAGGCTAAGCAGCCCCACGTCTCTCAGAGATGTTCCAGTCCCCTCAGCATCTTTGTAGCTTTCCCTAGACTCTCCAGTAGTTTCCCATCTCTCTTTGTAGCCTCCCATGCTATATAAAATAGAACTGTCTGGACTCTTGTAATCACCAATATAGTCCAAAGATTTATTTTGCCTGACACCAAAATAGGACAAGAAATATTACAAAATGGTTTGAGTTGGAAGGGACTTCTAAAGGTCAGCAGTGCCAAATATTGCTTTAAAATAAATGCAAAAGATGCTAAAAATCAAGAAGATAGCTCAAACAAAAGCAGTTTATCTAACTGAGCCACTATAAATGTAATCTGTCAGCATTTAAGAGCACAGAGAAAGGTTGTCAATGCTTTAGAGGACACCCTCCCATTCAGTAATAAGAGTATGGACCAGTGGTTGTTATGGTCTAAATATCATGATCTCTCCTCTTCTTTTTGTCTCCACTTCTTCAGATATTCCAATATGTGCATGGGGTTTGAGTTTTCCACATTCTTAACACAGAAATAAACATTTCTATTTTCATATTCTACTAGCATGCACTGATTACACAATGAAGAACACTTAAGGAAATATTTTAAAAGCTCAGACTTGGCATGGCTTACCTGGGGTCAGAGGAAATGTAAATATCAGGGTCTGAGAACAACTGCATGTCACTGAAACTGCTCGAGCCAAGGGCCCTGCAGTAAGAGAATTAATTTCAGAAATGGAATTTACACTTATTCAAGCACCTGGCTAAGTATCAGATGCTTATGAAAGGTAACATATACTAGAGAGAGATTTATTTTGCCATCATCAAAGGGTAAGAGTATTTGAAAATGCTCAAGCAGACATACTTGAGCAGGTTGCCCAGGAGTTCATGCCTCAATCTGTCCACCTCCTAATTTCCATTTTACAGCTATGCGTTAACATGGATCCCTGACAGAGGCAGACAGAGAGCTAAAAGGTCCCTTTGCAAGTCTTAACCATTAAACTGTGCGTTTTGTCATTTGATGATAGAACTATGACCAGCTGTATACATTCAGTTTACCACGTACCCTGCCTTCAGCAGATCACAAGAAGATTTCCAGGAGTCGTATCTTAAGACAGGATTAGAGCAACAATATCGAACCATGCAATATCCACAGCAGAAGTAGGGACAGGATTGTGCAGGATATGCATTGCCATGCAAATCAGTGTACGCCTCACAGTCTTCACCCCAAACTGGAAAGAAGATAAAATCCAATTTTTAGCAACTACAGAAGCAATTATATCAAGTTTCTTTCTCATACTGACCAGCTCACTCCACTAACATTTAAGCATGCTTCAGGTATTTTGTTTAGGTCCAACAAATGGATTATTTCCTTTAGAGTATAGCAAATACTTACTCCTCACACACAAAGTATCTTGGCTTCATCCAGTAGCTCTTTCCAACTCTTATACGTACATAAAGGATTAAACTGAATGCTCTTCACTATGTCTGCTAGAGGATACCAAATTACTGCAAAGGCTCAAGGAGCAACATCACTAGCCAAATGAGTTACAAATCCCACAGAAGCCCTAAAATCAGTTAGAATAAAATGTTAAAATTTTCCTGGATATTTGACTTGATGCAAAAGATGCAACACAACCACATTTGTCATAGATTTGGATTTCCATGGGACCTGGTTGCTTCTCCCTGTTGCTTTACTTCATGGAAAATCCTTACCCTATTAGTCTATGGCACAAAAAAAAGAGATGTCATAAACCAGAGATTCCTTGGTTAAGTGGTATCTTTCCACTCCAAGAATCAACTGGTGTAGCTACAATGGTAAGATAATGGAGATGTTCATGCCCTAGGATGGATTTCTTGGGGGACACTCACTCGATGCTTTTCAGCACTGCATTGGGCTGATACGTTTCTTAATGTACTGGCTGTATTCTCAACTCTTTGCCCTCTGAAGCCTGAATGACTGCATTTTAAGAATGTCACATTAAAAGCCTCCAAAATAAAAACACTTCTCAAAGCTTAAGCAAAAAGCATTTCCCAAGAAGAATCTTTAGCAAGACTGTTTTCAGTGATAAATGCTGCAGTCAGATAGTTTCTATTCCTCATTTTCCTTTCTATCACCTTATCACATATCACACTATGAAGACACACCCTGATACTTTGCTCCAACACCACACACCATCCAAGAAGCTCAAATTACTTCAAGTGTAGTTGTTCAGAGAAAGCAAACAAGAGGCAAAGACAACAAAAAATGTTCTTTCAGTAAGAGGTATTTCCTGGAGTATTTAAATTGATTTCAACATTTGAGAACTCAGTCTTGACTCTCTGACACCAAGACACACACAAATACTTCAGCCAACATTAATAAAAACTAAATAAATGTTCTAAAAGGTTAAATGTATAAGTTCATTATACACAAGCGAAACAAGGAACTCCTGTACCAATACCAAAGTACTTCTACTAATGTGTTTATGCATACTTATGCCTGGTTAAAGATTTTCCCCTGCAGACACATTAACATCACCTAAGAAGTCTCTCCTTCCTGTATCACCAATATGGAAATGATAGGTAGCTAAAACAATTCCAAAATACCTTGTGAAATTACTAGCAAAACAAGGCAACCACAGAATTACTTCCTGTGTCTTGCAATCTCACTGCTGCAGCACAGTATGAATCGAAACTAAAGGCTTAGACAAGTTCTCCTATGGCTGAGTTGAGCCAACAAGGGCTAAGTACATCAAAGGGGAAGAATCTGGCTCTTCTACTTTGCTCCTGTCTTATTCCATTACCTGTGGCACCCATGACACTCTTCCTCAACTGATTCAATTCACCAACTGATCGGTAAATCAAGTAGGTCTTGTGAGACTTTTTCCTCAGACGGTTTTCCAACAGGTTAATGATTTGAACCACTTCAGAAGAGGTCCAGAGTATACCCAAGGCACCACAAATCAAGGGCTACGGCTAAGAAAGTCTCTCTGGACTTTCAAGACCTGTCTGGATGCATTCCTGTGTGACTTGCACTAGATTATACAGTTATGTGGTCCTGCTCTGGCAGGGGGGGGTGGACTCGAAGATCTTCAGAGGTCCCTTCCAACCCCTAACATCCTGTGATCTTGTGAAATACCCTTCTGTTTTGGTACACCTGCTGCTGAGGTGTTTATCCTATCCTACAGGACAGCACCCTCACAATTTCAGACAACCAGTAAAACAAAACCATTTTGACCTGATCAAGTTCCACTTTAAGAGCTGGTCTGCTATACTATTCCCAATGAAAGTCCCACGCCATTCCAAGAAGAAAACTTCTAACTTCCAACCCCATTTATTCAAGGCTAGCTAGTACAGCTGCTGCTGTGGCACTATGACTCAGCTTAAATAACCATTTTTCTGGTGTGCATTCTTCAAAGTACTTACAGATAAAACTGACCATTTCAGCCATGCTCAGCACTCTGACCAAGGTAAATGACCTCTTGCATATGCCTTGAAGATCATGATCACCTTTCTTGCACATGTCTGTGCAGAATTTGATCTATCACAGTGATGCCACTGATGCATACAGTATCAAGAGCAGTTCTCTTTTTCTGAGACTTCATCTGATAAGGCCTATGATCACATCTGCTTTTTTCATCACATGACAAAGTTGGAGAAGGCCACATACTCCACCCTTTAAGCACACTAATATGATAGCTACAAACAGTGCTGTTGAAAAATTATCAATGTAAGCATCTGATAGCTATGTATCAACGCAGTTATCAAATTATTTACATTAGCACTGCTGTTTATATCATCACCCAACACCTAAGTACTTATATTTTCATCCCCTACCGTAACAGGGGTGAAAAGGTGGAATGGGATTCAAGAGCGACCAGCAGCCGCTTCGTGGCACGTCGCTACTCCCCCAGCAGTCCTACCTTAGGTTTACGGACAGTACTCATTAAGTGGGTCTATGCAGCCGTTACTAGGGCACTAATTGCTGATAACAACACACTCCGAATTCGACACAAACTTAGCTCACTTTCAGCATAACTTCTCTCTTTCTCGGTGACCCCAGTTTGCACCACAACCACTGAGGTGTGGGTATCCCCTCCACCACGGGGCCAGTGGTGGCGGTCGGAGCTTGTGGTTTTGGGGGACCTCGGCTGCGACGTGGGCAGGACCTGTCCGCCACCGCTTGGGCAGCTCAGCTGACAAGCCTCTGTTCGAAGCCGGGGGCTCCCCCAAGCTGGGGGCTTCGGGAGGGCCTCCTCTGGGAACGCAGCCCCACCCGCGAAGGAGGCCGGCAGAAGCCTTTAGAGTCTGCCTCAGAAAGAGACGCTGGAGCCCACCAGCCCTCCAGGAGGGCACAGACCGCCTCCTCTCAACTCGCAGTACCCGGCACCTCGCCGCACTCAGCTGCCGCCCCGCACTCACCGACCGCCGCCAGCAGCCAGAGGAGGCCGAGAGCGCCGCGCCACATCCCTTGCGCCCTGCCGCTTCTCCGATTCCGACGGGCAAGGGCCGGGCGATCGGCACTGCTCCGGCACCCCCGGGCGCCGCCGCGCGGCGGGCAGAGCCGCGTGAACAGCCGCGGGCGGGGTGGCGACCGAGGCACAGAAAGGAGTGGGAAGCGGTGAGGCAGGTGGCGTTCCTTGTCCTTCTCGACTACTGTGACTGGAAAGGTGCGAGGTCTAGCCACGGTCAGAACAGGTCCCGCTTTTCACAGCGCTTGCGACGCGAGCTTCGAGGTGCTCCCGAGAGGCGGAGCTGCCCAAAGCGCTGTGCTCTGAACCGAGGTGCTTGTGCCCTGGCTCCCTTCACCGCTGCCGCCATCTAACGGACCTCTGCCATGCCCTGGTTTTGGGACGCAGCGAATCTTTTGAAGGCCAGGTGGAAGGTGGCTGCTAGAAGAGAATGGCTGAGAACACTCTCAACAGCAGGAGCTGCAGGAGGCAGCCTCTGAAAAACCTCTAGTCACTCTCGGCGTCAGCCAGCTGGACTTGTAGAAGGGCTTCTGGGGGTTTCAGGTTTCTCTCGTGGTCCTGAATTGCATTTCAGGCCTGGATTCTCCAATATGGGATTTTGCATTCCTCATCTACTACTCTGGTTGTGCCTGAGACACCATCTGGTTTTTATCCTGGTATCACAACCCTCGCTATCAATACAGGCTGAGGGAGGAGGTGATAGAAAGCAGTGCTGAGAAAAAGGACTTGAGGGTGCCAGTGGAGACAAACTGGACATGAGCAGACAGTGTGTACTTGCAGAACAGAAGGCCAGTCGCTTCCCAGGCTGCATCAAAAGAGGCATTGCCAGTGATGGAGAGATGTAATTCTGCCACTTTTCTCATACGGAGTACTCTGTCCAGATCTGGAGTCCTCAATACAGGAAGGACATGGACCTGATAAAGCAGGTCCAGGGGAGAGCCATGAAAATGATCAGGGGCTTGGAACACCTCTGCTACAAGGACAGGCTGAGGGAGCTGGGGTTGTTCAGCCTGGAGAAGAGAAAGCTCCAGGGAGACCTAATCACCACCTTCCAGTACCTGAAGGGAGCCTGCAAGAAGGCTGCAGAGGGACTGTTTACGAAGGCCTGTGGTGATAGGACAAGGGGCAGTGGTTTTAAATTAGAGAAGAGTAGATTTAGATTGGATGTTAGGAAAAAATTCTTTACATGGAGAGTGGCTGAGCACTGGAACAGGTTTCCCAGAGAGGTGGTTGAGGCCCCATCCCTGGAGATATTCAAGGAGAGGCTTGACAGGGCTCTGGGCAACCTGGTATAGTTGAGGATGTCCCTGCTCTCTGCAAGAGAGCTGGACTAGATGACTGTTAGAGGTCCCTTCCAACCTGTGTGATTCTATGATTCTAGGATAAGTTATCCTTATGTGGTTAACTCAATGGGTTTATTCGTGATTAAGAGATGGTCAGATGGTAATCAAAATTGAATGAAAGTTCAATGGCAATGAAATAGTGATCAAGCAACAATTAGATGGTAGCAAGACTCATAGAATTGTTTTGGTTGGAAGAGAGCTTTCAGGAAAGATCATTGAGCCCAATGAACACTGCCAAGTCCACCTCCTAAACCATGTTTCTAAGCACTGTAAACTCTTTTCAATACCTCCAGGGATGATGACTCCATCATTGTGCTTTGGGAAGCCTGTTCCAAGTGCTTGACACCCTCAGCCCATAGATCCATCCTGTGTAGGTGCCTCTCTGGAGCCTTTCTACTCTCAAAATAGGGCAGTGCTCCCACCCAGTGCCTCTGAAGCTGCCCCACAGCCACTTGCAGCTTCTTACCCCAGCAAAGAAATGCTCACGATGGCCTCTGAAAGGCAGTTCATTGCCATGCAGAAAGGCCATTTCCATTGTGACTCCTCAGCTTGCACTCCCACTGCTTTTTGTGGTGGAGGCAGCACATCACCAAAGTGCTATGGAGTTCAGGACACAGATGTTGGGCCACCTGCCACATTTAGGTGCCATCCTGAGGTCCTGTGCTGTGACCCAGCCATCCAGTGTGTTTGAGTGGATGGGATGTTGTAAGGGACCAGAAATCATTATATATATGGCTCAACATTGTCGGAAGAATTGTTTGGGATGTGGAGAGCTTGGCACTTTGCCCCTTGTGGTTGATTGAGGGGCTTTGGGGTCTGGGAGGTTCAAAGGTTGCTTGTGTCCCCTGTAGTGGGCATCCCAGAGCCAGTGCTGCAGGTACAGCCTTGCTGGTGCAGTGCAGAGAGGAAGGTTCACCTTCTCTGAACTGCTAGCAGAGCTTCCTGTGCCAGGGGCAGCAGCAGAGAGTTGCCTTGGCCAGGGCTGGAGTCCTGGAGTGGTGCTGCCTAAGCATCACCTCTCGGCATTCAACTCTGCTTGCTGCAGGAGAAGCTGCCCCACTTATGTGGGTGACGAGGGCTTGGGCCCCTGCTTCAGAACTTCACACCATCCCCTGTGAGGTGGTGATCATGTCATAGAGGGTGGCAGGTAGCTGAGACCATCCTTGACTATATTTTGGGTGCCTGCAGGTCAGTGGTGCAGATGTTGTTGTGACCTGCCAGGACAAGCCTAACAGAGAGAGGATGGACTCAGTTGGTGAATCAGTGTGACTAAGTGAGGTAAGGGCAGGGGAGGGATGGTGCTGCCAAGGGAGGAAGAGAGTCCCACACATTGGGACTCTGGTGCTGCAAGCCAACCCACATGTTTTGCTTCTCTCTCAGAGTCAGCAGAGGAGCACTGGGAGGAGACAGCCCAGCACTGCTGGGACAGGAAGTCCTCCAAAAATTCACCACTGACGTGTACCATGTCCAAGAAGAAAGAAAAGACTTGCAACTCGATGGAGCAGGGTGAGAGCAAAGTATCCCTTCCTACAGCCTGGCCTGGGGGTTATGGGTGGCAAACATGGGGCTGAGAGGGGTGACAGGGTGAGGCAGGAGCTCTCCAACTGCCCCAGGGCAGGGCCCCTCCCTTCTGCATCAAGCACAGTTCAGGCTGGGCAGGGGAGCACCTGCTGGGACATCCCTATGCCTGCCATGCCCCGCTTCCACACCAAGGCCTCCAGCCCTGCTCACTAGCCAGTCAGGCAGGGACAGAGCAGGCCATTGGGTGCAATCTCCTGAGGACACTTCCCTCATTCATGCCCCCTCCCCTCCAGCATGCACGTTGTGCCACCAGGTAGAGGTGGACCTAGATACCTGTGGGATCAAAGTGGAGCAGCATGGGGTCTGTGCTCATGTGTTTTGCCTGGTGAGTTCCTTGGAGCTCCCTTTTGCTTTCCCACAGGCAGTCCCTGCCACAGCCTCCTCATCAGCTCCCCGTCTTTTCTATTCTGCGTTTTTTTGCTGACAGCCGTTTCCAGAAGAGGACAAGAAATGTTCACCTTGGGCTTTTCAGACAAGTGATTGAGGAGGCAGTGCAGAAAGTGAGAACATGAGAAGATCAGGGATACTTGTGCCAGGAAAGGTTTGCAGCCCAGAACCAAGAAAGAAGCCTCCCGCCTTTCCAGCACTGGGACAAAAGTCTTGCTCCCAGCAGCTCCACAGAGGCTTCAGCACAGGAGCCTCACCTGCCAGGTAGATCTTCAGGGTGTGACCCAGCAGTGGCCATGTGCCCTGCCTGGTGGCACGAGGCTGGCTGTGGAGGCTGCTGCTGAGTGAGGTTGCTGTGCCATTTACAGGACTGCTTTGTCTGCCACAAGAGTGGGGCCACCATCACCTGCCGGGGATGGGCTGTGACCGCAGCTTCCATCTCCCCTGTGCCACACGGGGTGGGTGTGTCACCCAGTACTTTGGGCTCTACAGGTAAGGGCAGCTGGCCCTCACAGGGGAGGCTCCCCACCTTTGGTCCCCTCCCTACCAGCTTCAGGCAAACAAGAAAGGAACTCACTATGACTCTTCCCAGTGGCCAGTTACAGGCAGAGTCCCAGCTGAGCAAGCTCTGGATCTCCTCCACTCCTCTCCCGTCCTTGTGGCCAGTACAGAAGGAGATCAGACACTTTTCATCTCACCTGTACTCTTGTTTCCCCCAGGTCCTTCTGCAGGGAGCACCGCCCACAGCAGGCAGTGGATGTTGTTCCAAAGGCGGGCACCACCTGTTTCATCTGCCTGGAGCCTGTGGACAACCAAACATCCTATAGGACCATGATGTGTCCAGCATGCAAACACACCTGGTTCCATAGGGACTGCATCCAGAATCAGGCTATCTTCACTGGTGCCCGCTGCTTCTGCTGCCCATGTTGTAAAAATGAATATAAATTTTCAATGGAAATGCTCACCATGGGGATCTGAGTTCCCTGAAGGTTGGTGGTTCTTACTCTTCCTAGCTTACAAGCCAAGAGAGTGCCACCCCAGGGACTGCCCCTGCAGTCCTGACACCCTGCTCTCCTATGAGTGCTGACTTCAGCTTCATGAAGGAGTTGGAAACAGGGTAGTGGGGGAAGAGCAAAGACACCGTGCATCTGCCTTATGCTGGCACAGCAGGGGCTCATCAATGTTCCTTTCTCCATCAGACCACTATCATGGGAAAACCTCCATGCAAATGCAGAAGTAAGTGGGAGGCACAGCTGCTGTGACTCTGGAGAGTGCCTGTGTCCAGGAGGCAGGGAGCAGGCACAGGAAGAAGGGTAATTTGTCAAAGCTGCACCCTGGGGCTTTGCACTCGATCCCTGTCTGGTGAAGGGCTTGAAGCAAAAGCTCTAGGAACAAGAGGTCTGCCAGACAGTCCTGTGCCATGGTAACTTTGTCCTCAACAGCCATGAATGCATTTGCTTCCCCAGGCCCTGGCAACTGCTCGTATGTTGCTCCTGTGCTGCCGAGGGCACCCACAGGCGATGTGCCTACCTGAGGCCCAGCATAGCTAGCTGGGAGTGCATCAGCTGTGCTGGCCCCATCAGAGGTAAGAGGCAAAGCTCCCAGGTGCCCCTGGGCCAGTGAGATGGCAGCAGGTGCCCCAGCTGGGCTTGGCAGAGTCTCTCCGCTCCAGAAGGGCTGGTGGCACTACCCTAGCCTCTCGTGCCATGGCTATGGTGGGGCCATGCCCTTGACCCTACTGCTTCCCTATACAGCCTCTAGTGCCAGCTCAGAGCTTGCTGGCCCCAGTACTGCTAGCCAGGCAGCATCAGCATCCTCAAGTGGCTCTCCAGCACTTCAGGGCAGCAGTCACTCCAGCTCCCCAGGGCCTATGTGAGTGAAAGCTGCCTCCTGACTGCAGCATCGCTGCCCAAGCTCCCTATGGCCAGCCCAGAAAATGCTGCAGGACCAGCGTACGGCATCCCCAAATGATGGCCCCAATACCCTTCCACAAGTACAATAAAGTCGGTTGTTTATCTCTGCAGTGGGAGCCTATTTTTTCAGCTACCTCCTCGTCCTTTCTCGAGGGACGGGGGGCAGGATTAGGGGCTTGGTCTAGAGTGTGCTCTTCTCCAAGGAGGCTGGAGAACCATCCTCACACGTCTCTCCTTGACGGCTGCCCTCGGGCGGCTGCCCAGCACCATGGCCGGGTGCTTCAGGCCTCGCTGGCCCCGCAGCCTGCGAATTTCACACACAGACCCGGACCGAGACTCCCTGTCCTTGCCCCGGGATCGCGGTGTGTCCCTGCGCGTCCTGAGCGCGGAGTGGGTCCTGCCGCGTGGTTCGCGCGGCGTCTCCACCTGTCTCCAGGCAACGCAGGCCGCGCCCGCCGGCCCGGGATGGCCCTCCCGGCTCGCCGTAGCGCGGTGGTGGCGGCGGTGTGGCGGGGCTGCTGGTGAGTTCTGCGGCTGCCGGGCCTGGGCCGTCCTGGGCTCCTTCGTACCTGGCCCCGGCAGTGTGGGACCCCTGCTGGACCCAGCCTGGGGGTCGTTTCTGCTTCCGCGTTGTTGATGGTCGGATAGGGGGGGCTCGGGGTTGCCGCCTGTACACGGGAGTGTGGTACGGTTTGGAGAGGCGTGCTTCCGCGGCTGAGGGGGCTATTTGACTTGGGTTATGTGGGCAGGTGTTGGGGTGTGCCCGGATTTGTGTGTTGGTTTTTTTTTTTTGTGAGCATGGAGGGTACTGCTGGGTTGGGGAGGCTGGAGAGAGTGCTGCCCAGTCTAAAGAGTGTCGCTGGGTTTGGGGGTGTCGTTGGGGGATGGGACTTCGGAGATGCCTCTGGCTTCCGAGGTGCTGCCGGTGGGGAGGTGTGCCAGGATTTGGGCAGTGTTGCCCGGTGTTCCGGTTTGGGGGTGCTGGCAAGGTGAGGGTGGCACAGAGAGACACTCTTGTAATGAAGGCAGAGCAGTTGCCCGAGCGGCACGGGGGCCTGTGCCACCTGGCTTCATCCCCGCTACTCCGGCAGGAGCGGGAGGGCTTGTTCGGCAGCTGCCGGAGAAAGCTGTGTTTGTTGGCCCAGCTTCTCGGCCTCGTTGCCTGCCTCCAGTCGGCTCAATTTAAGAGCTGGCTTCCCCAGTGATGTTTATTCTGCCCTTCCTTTGGAACGTGCTTGCCAGTCCCCAGAGAAGGGAGTTTAACCCGTGGCCAGGTCCAGGGCTGGGTGTTTTTGCCAGAGCTGCTGGGAACAATTTTGTGAATGGCACACGGGAGCCGCAGCAAAGGGCCAGATGCATGTCCCCTTTCTCTGACCTGTTGGAAGCAGCATCTGCTCCAGCTGAACACTCCTGCCCCCTGCACAGCAGCAGTACCAGCAGTGCATCTCCTATGGTGCCAGTGTGGCCATGCTGCACTCTGTCTGAGCGTTTGGGCTGTTCAGCAGCTCTGGTACCAGGCTGCCTGCCCTTGGGAAGAGCTAAGGGCACTCTCTGCCACCCTCGGGTGTTTTTGACTTGTCCTGACAGAGGTGCTAGAGTACTTTTAGGATTGTGCTGTCTGCTCAGCTTTGGCACTAAACAGTGCATTTCTGTAGTTTTGTTCTATTCCTTGGTTTGAGTCTCTGATGCAGATCGTTCAGGGCCGTTGATCCAGGCTGGTTTTTGCTTTGTCCCTGTGGTTTTGCTCATCAGTGCTGCAGGAGGGATGCTGGGCAGTGCTGCTCCACTGGTGGATGCTGAGTTGTCCCTGAGGAAAGGGGCTTTAGGAAACTCTTTTCTGAGTCCAGCTTAATTGCAAGTGATATTCTACCGGTGGAGCTGCTATAGCACGCATGTCACTTGGCGAGTTCACTAACTTCTCTTGGGCTCACCTGAGTTTCTGCTTTGTATGAGATTTCCAGCAAGCTTTAAAATCCTGCAGCCTTTGCTTCTGTTGCTCTATGTGTCAAAAAGTGGTTTGTCAGATGGCTGTCTAGTGAACAAGAGAGACTTCCATGACAGTTGGCTGTTGGGGCAATCAGAAATAGGAGAGGGGTGGAAGGTAACACTTTGAAGCTGGATGGAACTAGCAACTTGACTTTATTGTTTTTTGTCCTGGCACGTATCAGATCAGTTCTGATAGTATTTGCATTCCAGTGATACCAGAAAGGGTCATGAATCTTTAGTCTCGTGGTAGCTTTTCACCTGCAAACAATTCTGTATACTCCCACCTGTGTCTGCTTTTGTCCCTGTCAGAGAGTAGGGTCTTTCACTTTGTCATCAGTGATACATTTTTGTAGTGCAGTTGATCTGCATTTGTCTCATAACTTCTCCCTCTGTCTCTGTTTAGGATAGTGGAATAATTTAATTTGCTGACAGAAGATGAACCCGGTGCCTATTCCTCTCCTAAAGAATATAGTGAGGGAGAGAAAGGCAAGTGTTTCATCAGGGCAGGAGTAGAAGTGTGATGTGGTTGCCAGTTGCAGTGGTGTTAAGAAGTGGTGGTAGTTGTGGCTCAGTGCTTCTGGCTCAAACTCGGTGCAAAGGTTGCCTGTGTTTCTGGCTTGGTTCTGCCTGTGTTTTTAGTTGGAGTGGGGTCTGTGTGGCTGTCTGGAGTGTGTTTTAATGCCTTGTCTACTTCAGGAAGGTTTTGAGCTGTCAGAGAGGCAGGCTTGAGAGCACAGTTACCACTCGGTTCTTGTATGATGTCACTAGTGCAAGGACTCTGGCTATTTTTTAGCTTATCCCTGTTGTTCAATCCAGGTACATCAACCTCCAAGAAAAGGAGAAGTTTAAAGGCAGCATCCTCCCCAGCAAGTTTTGTTCTAGGTGTCTGTTCATCTTATGTGCACTCTGGAAGTGGCAGCTGTGAAGAATGACGTCGAGAGGTGCTGGGACTGCTTTCTCGAGGAAGAACTACAGGCTGAGCACTGAGCCAGAGAAGTCCAAGGTCACAGGTATGGGCCCATAATGTGCCATGTAAAAGCAGGACCACTGTGGATTGGGTGTGTGCCTCTCTTGCCTCACTTGAGATCAGCTGCCTTTCAGTTGCACTTAACCTTGCTAATGTGAGGTGTGGTGGGGCTGAAACTGAGTAAATCCCTAAACTGAGATGAGATTTTGGGAAGGACGTTCCTGTAGTACTAAAGACTCCAGAAGTTCGTGGCTCAGTGCCCTTTCTTTGGCATGCAGCCCTGTGCCGAGGCTGGAGAACATTGTGTTGCCTGCCATTGTCCCATCTGATTCAGGGAGCTCTTCTTCCAGGGTGAGCAGCTTGTTGAGTTCCCAGATTAATCAGTTTCTGGGAAATTGTGTTACCTGCTAGTCTGTTTTCTGTTGGACTTCTTGGTCCAGCTTATGGTGGTGCTTATGACGCCATAAATCTGGCATTTGAGGGCACTGTTGCACCCAGAAATAAAGGAGGCTGCATCAGTGTGACACTGGGGATTGTTTTGCAGAGGGAAAGCTGAAGTGAAGTGTACGTCCCTGGAGAGGGCTGTGGGTTAGACAAGATGAGCTGCATCTACAAGCCTTTCTATCTTGGCATCTTGTAGTGCAGTTTGAAGATGTAGATACTTAAAATCTCCTGGTTATGAATAGGACATCACAAATTGCAGTAGTGATAAGGTTTTCATTTTGATTTGTTGGGAATTAAATTGAATTCCTATGTCCAGCTTTTGGAGTTACTTTATCTGTAAGTAGAACAGAGGGTTGCTGAGAGACCATAGTTCCACCTGTGGGGACTGAATTTTAGTCTCCTATTTTTGCTATTGTAGAGCAGCTCCAATTGGAAAGGAGAGCCCTTGTTGTGGAGATGCATCTCACAGTGCTGGGTGCTGGGGCAGTGAGTGAAGGCAGTAGAGCAATGAACAACTTGATGTTGTGTTTCCCACCACGCTGATCTGCAAACTGCAACATCATTTCCCCATAGTTACCAGTTTGTTGCTTGCACATGAAATTAATGTTTGAGTTTACCTCCTGACTCCCCAAGCTTATTGCCTTCTGTTTTTCACAAGGGATTGTGAACAGCAGGCTGCTGAATGATTACCTGCATCGTGTCTTTACCAGTGCAGATGGGAACCAACCTGCAGCTGCTTACAGGTATTCAACTTCTCATTCACAAGTGATGCTATATCAGTCCCCACATAGACAGCACTGTGGTGAGAGGAAGGATCTTTTAGTGCCACTCAGTGATCTTCGTTAAAAGCACAGCAGCACTGTGTTACAGAAACAACTCTTGGGTCTTGTCCTTTGATGGCTTTTTGAAATTGGAAGCCTTGCGAGAAAGGATTCTTCAGATTTTTTTTTCATGAAAAAGCCCCTGTAGAAAATCACTAGGTAATGCTTCTGAAAGAAACAGGCAACTAGGCATTCACCTTATTGTTTCTGTTCCCCCTTTACATGTAAGGAAGTGCAAAACACACAGGTTTTAGGTACAAGAATGAAAAACAGGTTGTAAGTGTCCTGTAAACTAAAGGCAAGGCTCTTACTGAGACCTGGAATACCATGCAGTTCTCAGGCTGGGGAACTCTACTTTCTTAATTAGGGGTCACCAAAGGAGAAGAAAGACAACATTCCTGTTTAGTGTCTGTTTTCTTCTCTTTGATTTCAGTACTCCATCACCTTGTAGCTCAGAAGCTTGTAGCTTTGGATGAGAGGAATTTCCCCTGTGTTTAGCTCCTTTGCCAGAGGCAAGTCAGACAGGTTGAGGGCAGGTAGGAGTGTGGTAGAACAAGGCAGGCATGCAGCTGCTGCTGGTTGATGCTGCTGCAGAGTGGCTGGGGTCATGTTCCACAGGCTATACTTAGCAGTGCCAGCTCAAATGTGAGCTCAGAGCTCACTGAGCTAAAAATAGCTCTTGGCCCTCTACACTCCTGGTGAGCTAGGGTTGTGGTGGGGGGGAGACAAAGTGGGTCATGTTACTTTGCCATGAGCTCTCCTGCCCAGCATGCCTTGGAATATTCCATCTGCCTGAGCTTTTTGGTTTCCAGTATTTCTAATTTCCTTGGTGATGAATGACTTGAAATGACAGAATTGATAGGTTGTTGGACTGGCCTCTGTCTTTTTTTTTTTCCTGCCTTCCACCCTTTTCCCTGGTCCTCGCTATTTGGTAGAAAGCCCAGTTGCCGTCAAACAGGTCTTGAAAAATAACATTTGCCGTATGAGAGCAACTTCTATGGTATGACATCTTGTATGGTATGACATTTTGTCTTCAGAGGCCTGAATTCCTCGTAGAGGAGCTCGCTGCAGATGTCTCTCTAACTGTCTTATGCTCTTCTAACCTTCTTCCAGAATTCCTCCTCTGTGCTAGCTACTTACTAAGCTGCTTTGCTGAAGCCATCCTCTCTTGTGCTAACCAAAACTGATGCTTTGATTCCACTTATGTGTATCTTTACGTCCATCAGGCTTTCAAAAGGTCTCTCACCGCAGTCTGTGGGAAACCCCTATTTCTGGAGAAGTGGGAAACTGTTCCACAGAGAGCTTTGGAAATGATAAGCAGGGATAGGAAGAAACTAGCAATTCCCACAGTAAAAGGAAGTCCTGTTGGGGTGCTTCAAAGACTTGCAACACAACTTGTGTTGTTCTGTGTATCCATGGGAGACTTGGAAGGGGAGAGAGCATGAAGTGGGAAGGTTTGATGCTGTTGCAAAGCTCTTTGGAGCGATGTAAAGGTAAGGTGGCTGTGGTGGTGACTGGATAGTGAAATGGTATATGAAACTCGGTGCAGGGAAATGCAAAGAGATGTACTGAAAGGGGAACTGCCTCAGCATCATGCATAAAATGATGGGCCCTGGGCTGGTTTCTGCTGTGTAGGAATGAGATTGGAGTGGGAATGCGAAGTCAGAAAAAGAAAATAGGAATTTAGGAGCTGGCTAGGAAAGGGATGTAGGATAAGGGAAGTCATGATGCCACTGAATAAATTAGTGGTTTACCCTCATCTGGAGTATCATGTGGTTCTGGTCTCATCAACTCCAAACGGGTATTTTAGAGCTGCAGAAGTTTTGAGGATGGGTAAGAGCAAGTCAGATGTCTGGAATGACTCTTGTACAGGAACATCTATGTAAAGTAGTCTTGAAAAGAGACAGCTAGGGGAGGGCACTATGAGAACTTTCTTTAAAATAGTGGCCCAGTGGGGAGCCATGAGAAGCTTCTCTTCTCAGATTGTTGTCAGGGAGAGGATAATGGGCTAGCCTGACCTTTGTCTGAACTGCTACAGCTGCTGAGGTGGTCTGCTCTCTTCTTTTGCATTATGAAATACTTGGGGAATAAAAAGCAAATCCTGACTTCTGGCATGTTTGTGTGATGCTGGCTGTGGCAAAGTCACGGGCCACAGTTACTGGTGATACAGCTGGCTTCTTACTGGTGATACAACTGGTTACTTTACCACAGATCAGTTTTCATACTGCCACAAAATGCTCCTCAGCAGACTGAAGACTAAAGATCCTTTATGACCTTCTTTGCACGTTGATGCTGTATTTGGTCCTTGGTTCATTCACGCACCAAACATTTTGGGCAGCAAATTCCTCAGGTTCATGACAAGAAACACAGATCAACAGCTTCCTGGTTCGTGTCCCACAGCACAGGACTGTGCAGACAGGTGTCTGGGCTGCAACTCTTTTAAAGCTCAGAGTTTTCTGAAGTGCTGCTGTGGATATTTATTCCCTAGGAAGCACCTGACGTTCCAGAACCTGCAGGAGCACCTTGACCGGTTGCTAGCAGAGGAGAATGGCTCCGAAGACGGTCGAGGTAGGAAACACTGAGCAGCTGTCCAATTTGTGCTTCTGCCTGTGCTGCTTAATTGGGAGGGCAAGTTGCATCATGAAAGGCAGTTCCCTGAGCGAGTGTTGTTCTGCCCTGATGTGCTCTAATTTCTCATACCTTTAAATTCTGCTTTTGAGAGGCTCATCAGCCAGCCCTGGAGCAGGTCTGCTTGCTGATCGAGGAAGAATATTTCCAGGTGCAAATGCCTAGAAAAGCAGTCTTGGGGCAAATGTTGGTGTTTCACTGATAATGATGTGCAGAGCCATTGCTGTGACCCAGCAGTGTGCAGTGCTACCCTTGGGGGGAAATGCAGAGGCTTGTTCACAGTTTTTACATACTGGTATTCACTTTGGGCTCAGACTGCTGCCTGTATTCTTGCTAGCATCTGTTTCCCTGAGTGAGTCAGGATGTAGCAGGATACAACCTGGTCCTTTCCTAAAAGGAGAAATTTCTCTTGCTGGCTGCAATCAAAGTATGATGTGTTGGCCAAACATTTGGCTCAGAGTTTACTTTGGTCTTTGAATTTTGCCAAAGTAGAATTTTTAGGCAGTGTGGAAAATTTGATCTATAACCTGAATGCTGCATAGCTACGACCTTGTATGTTGCTGTGAAAACATCATTTTCTCTTTCAGTGGTGCCTCCTTTCCTGAGGTTCTCCTGGTCTAACATGAGTAACACTGTTTTAGTCTTCCTCCACTGTAGTGGAATTCAGATGGTGTTGTCTAGCTGGAGGCATTCATCAGGTGTCCTGTTAAATCCTGCACAACTTTCCCTAAGAGATTTTCTGTACCTCTTGTTTCAGATCAGGTAGCAGAGGGCCGTCTTGGCCCCTCTACTGTGGTGCTGGACCACACCAGTGGTTTTGAGGGGCTCCTGCTGGTTGATGATGACTTGCTTGGGGTGAGTGTGATGCTAGGTGCTGCAGAAAATGGTCTTATGGAACTAAAAGTACTTTGGGCTTCTTGATTTGTTCTTCATAACAGATCCCTGTCTCTAGCGTTGTAACATGCTGTGAATGGAGTCTACCCAGAAAGCTGCAGGATCCTGAAGGAAATGAGCTCTCCTGGGAAATGGTCTTGCAGTACCTCTAGGTCTCATCAAGCTCTGAGTGGAGCTGCAAGGAAGTGAGAGGATTACTCTAGCCCAGGGGCTTACTTGAAGAGCTTGGCTAAGCGAAGACCAGGAGCCAGCCTTCCTGTCCCTCCCTCCAGTAGCCTGCCTCTTCCTTCCTTCCTTCTGGTCTCCCTAATGGTGGCAAGAGGCTGAGGCTTTCCTTTCTCCTTTGTTTTCGCTAGGTCCCTGCTTGCCCCTTAGCTGATATTCCTTATACAGAAAATCAGCTGAAAGAATCCACTGGAATTTAATCCTTTCACCTCTTCACTGAGCATCCCTCTGTGCTTATTCCTCCTTAATCCAAGTATCCTTTACCTTTAGCAGAGGAGACTGCTGTGGTCTCCCCATTTCCTGTTAACCACCTGCTGTAGGTAACCTCAGCCGTACCTAGAAGTTACCCTTTATCAGATCAGACTGGCTTGCTTGTGAATTCCTTGTGGCTGCCTTCATCTCTTCTTCATGAGATTGAGAGAGTCAGGAGTCAACAGGATTCAGTTTCTGGGCAGCATGTTATCTGCCAGTCCTACCTGGACTTCTTGAATTTAAAGTTTTGTCCTACCTTGTCCAGGGTTCAGGCATCTTTCCCATATTACAGTCACTTTTGTATACCTGCCACCATTCACCGAGAGCCTGTCTGCCACCACGCTGTCCCTGTACTGTTGCCATGCTGCATGCTTCTCAGGTTTAGCAAGTACAGATGAGCTTTGGGAAGGACCTGAATGGTTCCCCAGGGCCTGCTGGGATGGGGAAGATGTCCTGCACCTTCCCTGTGCTGTGCTTGCAAATAGCTCTCCATCTTGCTTTGTTTTGAGGGCTAGGATGGAGAGATGGGTAGGGCTGAGCAAACCTGCCTTTCTGCCTAACTTTAAAATATCTTCTGTTTGTTGTTCCAGGTGATTGGCCACAGTAACTTTGGGTCCATCAGGGCCACAACGTGTGTGTATAAAGGTAAGGAGATATCCAGTGATGCTTTGAGAAAAGCCTGTGGGAAGAGTGTATGCAGGGTTCTATAACTAGAGAGCTCAGGAAGTCTTGAGTATGTTCTAGATCTTGAGTTCTCTCTTCCCCAGTTCATTCCCTAGCTTTTCCAGGAAGTCAGAAGGATGGAGGATTGTGTGATGTCAGAGGGAAGAGGTGGGAAGGGGACACTGGGGCCGTCCTGAAGTTCCTTCATGTGCCACACTGTTTCCTGTGGGAGCAGTGTCAGGTTCTGCTTCTGTAGCAGTGAGCCAGGCAGCAGGCACTGACTGCATGCTGTCTCTTTTTCTTGAAGGGAAATGGATTTACGAAGTGCTCATCTCCTCCCAGGGACTCATGCAGATTGGCTGGTGTACTCTCAACTGCAGGTTTAATCAGGAGGTACTGTCACTGCTACACGTGCCACAGGGCTGCTCTGTGTTCCTCCACTGCTGTTTAGGTCAGTGTGGAGCATCACATTGGTGCTGTGCTCCTGCCCTGACAGCTTCTAGTGCCCAGTGCTAGAAATGCCAGATCTGCTGTTTTCAAAGCCCTCACTAAACTGTGGTCTGTGTTCCCAGGCTGGTGCACAGTGGGAAAGCCTTGCACACTGGGTGTGTGGCTGTGATCTTGCTGCCACTGCTCTGTATTGTCTTCCAGCTGATGTCTGCTGGGTGTGTGGGTCTGCAGTGCTGGCAGCCTGTGTCTCAGGATGGCCTTCAGCAGCAGTGCTGGCAGCCTGTCTCTCAGGATGGCCTTCAGCAGCAGTGCTGGCAGCCTGTCTCTCAGGATGGCCTTCAGCAGCTGGTGCTACAGGGAATTTTTAGCCCAGCTGAGGCAGGCCCAGACCAGCTCTTCTCAAGCACTGGGTGGGATGTTGGATGCTGGGATGTCAGCTGCAGAGTTTCACTAACTTGACATTCTGCAATGTGTGAGAGAGGAAGTGCTGAGCATTCTAGGGGGCTGCTGAGACAGAATTTGGAAGTGCAAGAAGCCAGTACTCTTCTTCTGACCCCAAGATGAGTAGGGGGTGGTGAATTTCCTTTGAACCAAAGATCACAGGCTATTGAATTCACTGCTGGAGTGAGGGCTTTTCCCAGACATAGTATGTGTGTTGTCAGCTGCTCTCCCTGTCTGCTGCTCTTGCAATGAGAAGGTTCCTCTGTGCTTGGTCTGCTCTGAGTCTCCTCTTTCATGCTTTGTTGCAGGAAGGAGTTGGAGATACACCAGATTCATATGCATATGATGGCAACAGGGTGCGCAAGTGGAACGTGACTACTACTAACTATGGCAAAGTGAGTAGCTGTCCTCCCAGGAACGGCAGGGAGAAGAAAGCAGGAGGCTCCTTCTGCTTCCTGGGTTCTGCTGGGCCTTGTGAAATGTCCTGAAGCTGCCCTCCTTGCCACAGTCTGCTTCTGGGGAGGCTGTGTGCCAGCAATTGTTTGTACCTTAGGGGTGCTGGACATGCGATGTGTGTGCTTTGTTCAGCAGACCAATACCCAGCATAGTGTTACTGTTCTCTGGAAGGCTCTGGTTTGCTGTAGCATGTAGTAGTGTTGGGGTATTTGATCCTCTGCACATTCTTAGTGGTGGGGGAGGGGAAAGATCCCAGTCCATGGCTTATGTGCAGCATCTAGAAGAGTCTAAAAATGCCATATAAGCTGCTGTGAGGAGATACTCCCTCTTCTTCAGCTCTGAATCACAAAGAATTGCTTGGGTCGCAGTCTGTTTTCTGATGTGGGAACACCCTGAATAGATGTTTAACCTTTTCTCTCCCTTTTCTGCAGTCCTGGGCAGCAGGAGACATTGTCAGCTGTCTAATAGACCTTGATGAGGGCACCATTGCTTTCTGCTTGTAAGTACCTTTGCTTGGTTCTCTGCTTTGTTGATGTCTATGTGTAACACAAAGATTTCCTCACTGCTCAGCAGGATGCTGAGCCCTATTTGTTCTCCCTCGCCTTTTAAGTTCTATGGTAGTTCCAGCCTTTGCTTTTCTGCTTTGTGTTCAGAAACTATCTCTAAATGGGCTGTTTGGTCTCCTAAGGTGAGAGCACTTGGCAGAAAGACATTCAAGCTACAAAGTCTGGGTAAAGCTTGCTGGATTTTGGAGGGGAAGGCATCTCCCATGATGCTTAATACTCCAGTTGTCTGAGCCACACTGATTGCTCAGTGGTCAGTGTGGACCTTGACTGTCCTAGATTCACAGGGAGCTTTGGAAAGGCTCATCGTCTCCAGCTTCCAGCTCCCATCCACAATGAGCAGAGGCCAGCCTGAGTAAGAATTGTTCCATGGCCCTAAACTACAGCCTGCAGCCAATCAGCTGAAATTGAAAACTGTTAGATGCTTCTTGTCATCTTCTAGAGAAAGTGGATTGAGAACGTTATTCTTCTGTTTCCATCAACATCAAATGAATGTGGCCAGAAATGTCACCTGCCTTTAAAATGCCTTGCTGGTTAGTTAACTGCTGAGGATTAGGGTTGTCCTTGAAGCTGCATGTTGTGCAGACTCCTGTTGTGCCATCATATGAAAACTGGGCTGCTGCTGTGCTTTCCCTGGCTGTGACATTTGCATGTGTGCCAGGTTAAGAGTGACAGGAGGCATGATTGTCTGACGTGTCTGTGTTGGCAAGTTGCTGGGAGGGGAGGGCAGGTGCTTGGATTGCCTGGGTGACCTCAAACCCCTCGTACTAAAATCCTGTGGCTTTTCCTTCTTTCAGGAATGGCATATCTTTGGGAACAGCTTTTGATAACATCACCAGGGGTGCTGGAATGGCTTACTTCCCTGCCATCAGCCTCTCCTTCAAAGAGTCTGTTGCTTTCAACTTTGGAAGCCGACCGCTCCGATATCCTTTAGGTGTGGGGAGAGTAGGTCTCAAGGGAGAAGAGCCTGTCCTGAGTCCGTCTTTGGAGGCTGTAGGATATACATTCCTGGCTGCCTTTCACTCTTCTCTGTTGGCACTTGTGTGCAGAGCAAGGTCAAAGAGAGAAGCACCAGATACCCCCTCAACTGGAGCAGAGCAGGGCACACCAACATCATGCTGGTCCCAGATGGTTTCTGAAATGAAATTTGCTTTCAGATCTGAATTAGCAGCTACTGCTGCAGGTGAGGGCTGCCTGTTCCCAGGTCCTCAGATCATGCAAAGATTGCCCTCTCCAATTGTTGAAACCCCAGTGCTGCTGTGCTGCTGAGCCTCTTGGCCACTGATCCCTGCTACCTCCCAGCAGCAGGGGATCTCCAGTATGGTATCAGCATTGCCTGCTGCCTTCCTGTTCGAATGATGAAAGCTGCAGCTCCTGTCAGAGCAGTGCTGGATGTGCCTGCTGATAGCTGTAGTGGGGGTTCCTGTTGGTCTTTCTGATGAGAGCAGAAATGTATTGTGAAACACTCGCTGCCTGCAAGATTGAGGAAGTGGGGATAAGAGCTTGTGGCTTATCATCCATTTAGAAGGCTCTGTGGTTTGAACTGTGACTGAGACCTGGGTGGGTATAAAGTAAAACAGAAACAGAGCCTTTTCCTTGCACAAACAAAAGAAGTCCTGGAAGGATCAGACTGCATTTCACCTTAACCCTTGCCTACTTATCCAGTGGAAGGTTACCGCCCCCTGCAAGATCCTCCGCTTGCAGACCTAGTGAAAGCTCGCAAGCTGCTGGGCTACTTGAAGAATGTGATCCACATTGGGATAGATGTGACGGTAGGGGGATCCCTCAGTGTGGATCTGCAGGGAACCATGCTGGGAAATGTGGCTCTCTACTTCTCAGCACATGCTGGCAGCTTGGTTGTGTCCATACACCTGAGAGGCTACAGACTTCTGTGCTTTTGCGTGGGGTGTGCATGTCCCTGGAACTCTTGGGCTTGCAAAGTGGGATTCTGGGCTTTGGTGTTCTCAGTCCTAGGAAATTTTGTTCCCAATATGCAGGAGGTGATGTTTGTCAGAGTTGGAACTGCTGGATTTGATTTTACAGCTGCGCAAGTTCATATCCTGAACTTTTTACTGCTGTCCTGGTGCAGTGATGTGGTGAAATTCTGGCAGGTCTGCCTTGAGAACTGCTCTGACTGTGGCACTGTTCACTAGAAACCATTTTTTTCTGCTGGGGTGTAAGAGATTTGTTCATCCCCAAAGCACAGGGAATGCCATCTGCTCTGGTCTTGGCTTGAATGGAGGCCTGCTTTACTAACTGACCTGTGTAGGGCTTCCCATTGGCAGATTATCATGTAGATGTGAACCCTTGTGGAGAAACTTTGTCAAGGTCCCTGCATGTGGCTGATAGTAACTGACATCTGGACTGCACTGCAGCTCTCCAGAGGCATGGGCCTGGCTGCTTTGTTGTTCTCACTTCCCGTAGTCAAGACTTTTACTGCAGTCAGGTGTGGGACATCAATCAGTGGCTACTCCAGTCCTGTGGTGCATGCAGTTGGTGGTGGATTGGGCTGGATCCAAGATGTGGTTTTTTAATGGGTTTGTCATTGCAGGAGGGGAAGCTGGTGGAGAAGGAGACATCCATGTGGCAGCTGCAGGGAGAACCCACAGTGCTGATTACATTAGCCCACATCTTTAACTATTTCTCCCCTCTTATGGTGAGTATTGCCTGCACAGTGCAAGCCTCTGTTGGGGCTTGTTATTGTGCTTGCACCTGTAAGGGGAAGTAAAACTCAGTTTCTACTGGGGAGAAACTTTGCCTTGGAGGACTGTTGACCTGTCTGTCTGTCTGCAGTGCAAAGTGTACCTGGTAGAAGATGTGCTCATGACCTTCCTGTTGAGCATCCTTGAGCGTGGAGGGGCTGTGGAGGCACATCCCCTTATTCAGCAGCTACTGGATCTCATGTGGCTTCTTATGGAGGTGAGTTGCTGGGGTGCTGGTTCTTCCCCAGAGATGACATGGAGAGCCTGGGAGATGCTGAGGACAGGACCCTTCCCTGGAAAATGCTGGTAGTGATCAGTTTCTTTCCCTTCTTGGTGAGAAGATCCCTTGTTTGTGGTAGACCACCCTCTCATTTCCCTCATGCAAGTACTGCTTCAGAGCCAGGGAATGAGGGTTGAATGAGAGTAAAGGGTAATGGTGCTGCTGGCAATGGTCTAACAAGACAAGCACCTTCTGCTGCTGCTAAAGAAGTTGGTGATGTTGAATAGCTTCTGGGAACATCAAATGTATCAATAAGAAATTAGTTGTCTCTTGGATCTTATTAATACTTATGTGACTGTGAAGATCTTAAATGCTTCCCTGTGCCCCAGGAGACTGATGAGAGCACGCAGGGCTGGGGTGGAAATGGACACTGCACTCTCACCACCTCCGGCCACCTCCAGCTTCCCATGTCCCTTCCTGTCCAAGCTGAATGAGGTTACTCCCTCCTGGGACACTTGTTTGAGGCAGCCTTTGCTAGCCACTGAGAAGCGGGTGGTGCTGGAGAGCTGAGGTGGTTACATAGAGCTAGATCTGCTTGGAGACAGCATGTTTGTCTTTTGGGGTAACAATTAAGAGAGAAGGGAGCTGGTCCAGTCAGCTGTCATGACCCCCTCTGAGCCATCATCTTAGAAGTGATGCTGCACGTCCTGGTTGGGCTGCTGTCTTAGTGGGAGAGTTGGCTCTTGTCCTGCTGATTGGCTGCGAGTTGTACTCAAAAAGACAAATCTTCCATTGCCGCATTTACACCAGAACAGCTTCTTTCCTTTCTGGGTTGGTTCTGCTGACTCTCTGGATTGGGTAGCTTCAGGTGGTACAAAGATGGGTGCCTGAGTCCTGCTAAATACAACCAGGGACTTGGGGTTTTGTAGATGATTTTTAGGTTGGTTTTACTAGCGTAGAAACTGTGTCCCTGTAGCAAAGTGATGGTACCATCTTCTGCTTCATCTTTCCTGTGGAGTCAGATGAATAAATACTGTGGGTTCAGAGCAGCTGCTTTTTCAGTTCAGAAGCATATGCTTCCTTCCAAGGTCACAACTCTGTGAACTATTCCTGACTGCATGCTGCTGCTGTTCACTGTGTTGCTTGTTTTCTCAGGAGTATGAAGTGCACGAGTGCCTCAAGCAGCTACTGATGTCCCTGCTGCGAGCTTACAGGTTCTCCCCCATCATCCCAGACCTGGGATTGCAGGTGAGTTGCACTTCTGAATCCCCAGGAATCTGTGACTAAACCAGCTTCTGTTCTGTCCCCTTGTCCAGAGGTACATGATGTTTTGGATTTTGCAGTTGCTTGATCCAGAGAGAGCAGTTCTGTCACACTGTACCTACTGGAGAGTTGTATCCTCTCCTGTAGATGGAGTCACTTTTGCTTCTCCTCTTTCCCTAGATTCACTACCTCCGGCTCACCATTGCAGTCCTGAAGCATGAGAAATCCAGGAAGTACCTACTCAGCAATGTTCTGTATCCTTTATGTCTTCTCTGCGCTCTGTTCTCCCTGCCTTCAGTAGTGCAGCCAAGGAGATGATTTCAAGGATCTGCATGTCCTGGGAGGCAGAAGCCACCCCGTCTTTGAGAGGTCATTTGAGAGGACTTTCTGGGGTCTCCTCTGCCTGCCTAACACCATTGTGCTCAAAGACCTACTTTGAAGAGGGGGAGCAGTGTCGTATAGTTCATATCCTACGAACAGAGGACTCCGTTTTTACCCAGCTGACCTCTCCAGTGTCCTTAGGGCAAAGTCACTTTCAGAGCAGTGTACCTTTGGGCAGCTGCTGTGGTAAGCGCATGGGGCTTCTCCTGGGAGAAAGGGGCTCTGAATCTTGGAGAGGTGGGAGCAGCTGTTTGGAAAGGGGCCTGTCAGCACAGCTCAGGAAAGCTGGCCTGTACCTGCTCCCCACTAGCTTCTGTGCTTGCTTTAACTTGGCCACAGTTTCGATGTGCTTCGTTCGGTTGTGTTCTTCTACATCAAGAGCCCTCTGCGTGTGGAGGAGGCTGGTTTGCAGGAGCTCATTCCCACCACGTGGTGGCCTAACCGCTTCACCAAGGAGGTGAGTCAGGGCACATCCACTTAGAGGCTGAAGAAATGTTGTGGCCTGCTGTGCCCATGGTTTTCTGGAGGAGGGTGTTGGATGGCCCATGTTTCCAGCTGTGTTAGCTCTGGAAACACAGCCTGCTGGGCTGTATGAGAGCTTTAGCCTCTGCTTTGCTCTGTCATCTTTGTTGTCCTTTTAGAGGGGATGTTTGGGATGTGTCGCTCAGGACAGGGGGGAGGGACAGTTTTCTATGGCAACAAATTTGGAAGGGAACCTGGCAGTGTCTAGGGAATTACAGGTTGGCTTAGGTGTCCTCAAAAAATCTCCTACCCCTACATATGAGAAGGCCAGGGAAGGCCTGTTCAGGTGAGCTGCCAGCTGCAGTCACACACTGGCACATTGTTTCAGGGAGTTCCTGCTCTCTGTTTGGGACAATATTTTGTCCTTGCAGTGATCTGCTCATTGGTGTCTGTCCCCCAAGCAGGGCAAGGAGAGTAAGGAGGTGAAGGAGGAGAGTGCTGAGGAGAGACTGAGGCGACGAGCATATGAAAGAGGCTGCCAGCGGCTCAAGAAACGCATTGAAGGTGTGTGAGGAAGGAGAGGAGTGAGCAAGATGCTGTCCCTTTTGTGCAGCTGGCAGGGACCGACCCCTGAGCTGTTTCCAAATCCCCTTCACCATCTGAATCCCAGATGTGTTCCTGCCAGCACAGACTGTGCTGCAGAGGCAGGGGCCAGCCACATCATAATCTGGTGGAGGGTTATGATTGCAGGAACCTCACTGCATAGACCTGCAGCACCCCATGGTGCAAACTAAATCTCCCCTTGAAGAGCATTTTGCATGAATTTATTGCTAGGTGTTGGAGGAGAAAGTTCTCAGTGATGAGATTGCCTCTCACCAGTTGTTCCTAGGCCCCCTCTCCTGAGGAGGCAGCTTTTCTCCATGGAACAGGGTACTGCAGCTGGGGCTGATATGGGGAGCTGCTCCCCAGTGCATGACTGCTGAGGGCAGCCATGTGTCTCCGTTTTAGTGGTAGAAGGTCTCCAGGTTCAGATTCTGAAGCTGTTGCTGAACAACAAGGACAGAGGAGGGGTAAGTGCTCTGTGATCTTTTGCTCCAGTATGTCTACCTAATTGGAGCTGTAATGCCTAGTTTCACCATCTGGTTTTCTTCTTGCCAGGGAGAAGCCTCCAGATACATCTTCCTAAACAAATTCCGCAAGTTTCTTCAGGAAAACGCTAGCAATAGAGGGGTAAGTCAAAGGGACAGCCTTCCTGCAAGCCTCCTGCTGAGAGCTCTGTGGCACCTTCAGGCTGGGAGCTCTGCCCTTTTGGCTGGCTGCTTCCAGCAGTTGGTCAGCTGAGGTCTAGATACAGCAGGGAATGGGGAGGGAGAAAAGATTTGAGGGTAGAAACCAGGCAGCTTATCCAAGTCCTCTGCAGTGATTAGTAGGAAAGTGGCCCTTGGGAACAGCCTTAGGGAAGAGCTGAATGTCCTCCTAAAACCTCTTGTGGAGCATGGCTGTGGAGTGCTCTGCCACAGCTGGCCTGCTGGCTTTGCCATCCTCTTCAATGCCTGGGTGAAGACTGTTTTTTCTGGATGTAGATCAGGCTGCTGGCCTACAGCTTTGGCAAGCAGATGTCTGCTGTTGCAGGGAACCCTTTCTTACCCGCACCTCCATGTTCATGGTGAGCCCCATCTGATGGTGGAGCACATGGTATTCATCTTCCTCTGTCAGACCAACTGCATGTTTCAGTGCCCAGATTTTAGAGGTGGAAACTGATGGTGGGCAGCAAGGCTAGGCTCTGTACCAGTGGTGAAAGCTAGAGATGCTTGCAAGGCTGAGAACACAAAGTTTATACCTGCCTGTTGTGGGCCCTGGGACTAAGATGCACTTTCACACCTGCCCTGATGGCTGAACTCTCATTTTTGCCCTAGAACTTGACTGTGTTGTGCCCACCAGAGTACATGGTGTGCTTCCTGCACCGGCTTATCGCTGCCCTGCGCTTCTTCTGGGATGGCCACAAGGCAAAGACCCCTGCCACAGTGAGCAGTGAAGGTAAGACTTGAAGGAGCAGCTTTGAAGTAATGTCTATGGTTAGGGCAAGGTTTACCTCTTGGCAGTGCTCTCCAAGATGCTGGAAACTGGGTCTTTGAGCATTCTGTCACCCTGTGTCTGTAGTCACCCTGGGAAATTCCTGTGTGCAGATCCTGTTAACATCCAGACCTGAGACTTGCAGAAGGCAACCTGCGCTGTTTGCTAGTTCCACTTGCATGCTCTGGATGCATGGAAGGTCCAGTATTGATTATGGGTCTGTAGAAGGGCAGCTCAGTGATCCCCTAGTCAAAGTTTAAGGGAAGGTCTTTGCCCGTTTTGTGGTTTCCAGACTGGGATTAAGGGGAAACCAAGTCAGTGCCAGTTGCTTTCTCACTTTCAACCCCCTCCTTACCTGTTCTGCCATGATCTGCTTGGCATTCCCTATTCTTACTTTAGACTGACTCTCTCTCTAGATTCAGGAAGTGCCCCTGTGGGACTGAGACAGAGCTGGAGTAGCCAGGTGGAGAGCTGCCAAGTTTTCCCATGATCCAGTTTCTCCCAGCAACTGTGGCTGGGAGGGATGAAGAGCTGGCAGGCTTGTTGTCAATGGCCATGGGCTGCTGCTATTTCTGCCTAGACCTAGTAATGTCTGCCTCATTCTGGGGACCACCTCTGCCTTAATGGCTTGTGCATTTATGACAACAAAAGTTGCCACTGAACATTGGTCCAGGCTGGGCTCTGGAATTTGTCTTGAGAGGCCTTACATGTCTCCATGGATCCTATTCATGGGACTCATTGGAAAAGCAAATCTTCTCAATTTCAGAGGCATATGTCCCTCCTCAACTCTTCTATAATGGGAAGGTGGATTATTTTGACCTTCAGCGGCTTGGAGGTCTCCTGTCTCATCTTAAAAAGACTCTGAAAGGTAAGTGCTCTTATTTCCAATGCCTTCATCAGGTCCTGCCTGGATTTCACCCATGAGATGTGCTGGGGGGGAGCCATGGGTAATGAACTGTGGTTACATTTAAGGACAGGGGACTTGAATTTTGATGAGATGCAAATTATGCTGAAAAAGGCACCATCCCTCTTGAGTGGAGTGTGCTTTAAGTTAACAGTTTACTGTCTATATCCCTGAATTGGGCTTGTGGAGGAGTGGGAGTAATCTGGGAATATCATCTGGTCTGGTGCTCTTGCTGAGCCACAGTCAAGGGCTAGGAGCTGTCGCAGCAACGACCATCAGCCTGGCTCTGCTGGGTGTGAAGGATATCTAGGATCTACTTACTGTACTGCTCCAGGCAAGCCATAGCAGCCTTCTGTGTGTACTGCAGCTGTGTGTTTTATATGTTGCACTCTACCCTAGCAATGGACTTTGAAAGCCTCCCTTTTGGAAGGGTTAGAAACCCCTCACCATTTTCCTCTGATGTCTGGCTGATGTGGCACTTGCCTTTGGCTCAGATCTCTCTTCTCCTTCCCCAGTGTGTTGCAAGATGTGCATCATTTTCCTGTCTGAAATTGATTCCTGGGTGTTTCAGATTACGTAACTTGAGAACCATGTAATCTCCTCTGGTCTCTTACCAAGGTCTTCCCGACTCCTTTAGAGACAGAGCTATGGACTAGAGGACACATTGTTCAGGCTTTGTACAGCACAGCCATCAGCACAGCCCTCTTCTGGGCTGAACATGGTTTCTGTCTGAGTCTCAGTCCTAGTGACTTGGGAACGTATGGGACAGCATTGAAGGGCTAGATGGTTAAATGGTCTCAGGCCCTGAGTTTCCTTCCCTGTGCTAGTCCAGCTTGGTCCTGGCGGTTGTCTCCTGGTTTCTCGGTATTTGTGGCTGGTAGGATGAGGAACAGAAACAGGTCCTAGGAGAGCAGCACCTATCACTGTGTAGTCTCTCTTGCGTTAGTAAGAGCAGACCTGTTCCATGTAAGGAGGCTGAGGGGAAGGGGAGTGTGTTCTGATGCAGCATCCAACTTCACTGGCTACTGCCAGAAGCGGGAAAGAGAATGAGCCTCAGGCTGCCTCGTGGGAAGCAGAGGGTGACTCCCACATTCACAGCTGCTTTGGTGTACTCTGTGCAGATGACCTGGCTGCAAAAGCCAATGTCCTGATCGACCCTGCGGAGCTGCAGGCAGTGACTATGGATGATCTCGATGAAGATGAGGAATCAGCAACATCAGCAGCACAGGTGAGCCCTGTGTGTGGGGCAGCAAGCTCAACCTCTGCAACCTCTAGCTAGAAAAGCTTTGCTTTAGAAGGCAGTGTCTGTAAGCACACCATGGGCATCTAGATGAACAGCTGCACTTGTATGAGGGTGGGAATCAGGAAGGATCTGGGTGCACCAGTTCTGAGCAGCAACGTTTTTTTTACCTTGCTCTTTCACTACCCACTGATCTGAGTATACTCTCCTCCCTGGCAGCTCTTGGTGCTTGAATTTGAAAGAGTGCAGGGCACCTGCAGATAGAGCAGCTTCTTGCTCTGCAGATCTGCTGATTATATCTGGCATGTGCTTTTAGAGGAAAGACCATCCATTTGCTAACCTGGCACTGGTGGGCTAGTGTTGTTTTTTCTATCCCAATATGGGCACCATTGAGTGATGAATGGAGGCACGAACCCTGTGGCTGTATAGCAACAAGATTCCAGAAATGCAGAGAGCAGAGAATCTCAGAAGTCCTCCCAGAAGTCCTTTATTGCTGCATTGTAGAATTCCCAGCATTACAGAGTCTTAGAGTCCCCACTTACAGCAGAAGTCCTGGAAGCCCTTAACAGACAAAGCAGCTAACAGAATATCCCTCACAGTATCCCCACACCGAAGCCCTTGCCAGACAAAGTAGTGAACTAAGAGCAAAAGTCCCTAGCAGCCCTAACCAAAGATCTCTAACCTAAGTCCCCAGTTGAAGTGTCTATTGCTCAGAGTGGCTGGGTTTTATACTCTTTGTTATAAATCACTTGACCAGTAAAATCCAGTCACATACATAAACTAAAATCTTTTCCCAATGAGAGGTGCCAGCATGTCCAGGAGATGGCCTCTGCAGTGTTTTCCAATCAAAGGGTGCCAACATGAGGATGTCGTTCCTGGCTCACATGGAATGTTATTGTTTTGCTCTATGCAGCTAAGGAATTGGTCAGCTAAGGAATCATGCACTCTGCATGCATCCAGCAGCTGCCCTCAGAACAGTGGCTGCAACAGGCCAGCCATGATAGGAAGGGTGTCTGCTCACCTTCCAGCAGCCACTGTGTGTCTATGCCAACATTCTTGCAGGGACAAGGGAGGACTAGGAGGCAGCCAAACAGCTAGAACTTTCTTCCTTAATTTCTTTTCAGTCTCAGCGTCCCTCTGCTGCCCTGGCCATTGGTGGAGCTCTTGCCAGACCTGGCTGGCTCAGCTCCCCCACGCTGGGCCGTGCCAACCGCTTCCTCAGCACGGCGGCCGTCAGCCTGATGAACCCCCGGCGGCCGCTCGGCAGCCTGGAGAAGATCAAAGTGCGCACGCTGAGCGTGGAGCAGCGGACAGAGGAGGATAGTGAGTACTGCTGCTGCCTGCTAGCCTGGCCCGATGGGCCCTGGGACAGTGGCCTCTCCCAGCTCCCAGTACTCTCAAGAGGAATGCAGATCTATTTACTGCCTTCCCATTCCCAGGGTCCGCAGTTAACCTCTTTGCCAACCCGAACATGACACTGATAATGCTGCCGCTCGCTGTGTGTGTAAGGTGATGCTGCCTTGGTTCCTGCAAGTGCAGCAAGACCTTGCAAGGCGGCAGTTCAGAGGCAGCTGTAGCCATGCTTGCTCTGAACACAGACCAGACAGAGAATCATGTTGTGCAGTAGCGGCATTGTTGCTATTGAATTTTGCCAGGTAGGCCTCTGAAACGTGCACAGGGCTGGAGGCAGTGGGACTTGCATGGCCTGGGTCTGTTTGAATAGATCTGGCAGGTCAGCCTGATGCAGAAAGTGAGGTGGGAATGGTGTGTTAGTGCATCAGGGCAATCACATGGGCTGGGAAGGAGCAATGTGTTGCAGAGGCACAACAGGGCTTTGGCTTCAGAGACGTGCAGGCAGAAGTTGGTGTGCCAAAACACATTACTGAAAACTTCTCTCCTGTCTTGGGGGTGTGTTGCAGTTGAAGGTAGCCATGGAAATGAGGGTCTCTTACTGGGCAGACCCCCAGAGGAACCAGACCAGCCAATCACAGAGAACTCCCTTCTGGAAGTCCTGGATGGGATAGTGATGATGTACAACCTCAGTGTCCACCAGCAACTTGGGAAGGTGAGTGGCACATGCTATGCAGGAATCAATTCCCTAAACCTCCACACTTCTACACTGACTGTTTTCTGCTTATTTAGTGACTGTGTGTGCCCATTCCTTCTTGAGCCCCTGGAGGGGACCTGGTTATATGTCTAGGAAAAAATACACCCTGCTCTATTGTTGGAACTTGCTGCTTTTCAGATGGTTGGTGTGTCAGATGATGTGAATGAATATGCCATGGCACTGAAAGACACAGAGGAAAAAATCAGCCGCTGCCCAAAGAGGGTAAGTGTCTCTGGAGTCACAGCTTCCTTCTCGGGTAGAGCCTCAGTATCTGACAAAAAGGATGAAGCACAGTGGGTGATTTCTAGTCTTGGATAGTAACCCATGCCTGGAGCTGCCAGCTGCATTCATACTGTGCCAACCTATTGTGCCAGTGCCTCAAGGAACAGAGGGAATGAAGCAACTGCTTCATGGCAGCTTGCAAACCTTCATGTGCTGCAGACCCCTTGGAGCCAGTCTCCTGGGGTGGGGACTTTCCAGTGCTGGTCTGGGTGACACAGCTGTGCTAGTGTATCTGCCAGAGACGGAGTGTATCTGATGATGTATTAAAAAATACCTGACAGTAGTTGACTCTCAAGTTGGTGCTCACACTGGACCAGTGTTTGCATCAGGCCTTCTGGGCTGCAGCTGAGACTGATAAGTGCTCTTTTATAGCACTAATCCCCACTCCCTCTGCAGAGAGGCTGCTGTCTCCTGTCGCTCCTGCCAATACTCCCGAGGTGGTTTTTGCTTTTGCATTGTTTGTCCAGCTATAAATGGCAGTGGCATCTACCCTCACATCCCTGCATTCTTTTCAGAGGAGAGACATCCATGAGGAACTGCTGAAGAGCCAAAAGGTCTTCTCCGAGAAGCTGAACCACCTAAGCCGCCGCCTCGCTTGGATAAATGTCACCATTTATTCAAAGGTGGGCAGGAGCATAACCTGAGCAGCTCAGAGGGGACTGAGCAAGTGTGCCTCTCTCTGTGCTGCTTGGCTCACATGTCAGAGGTGTCATTTTCCCTGGTATGGGAGCAATGCCAATGATCTTTGGGGCTTGTTTTTCCCTTCTTGTGCATCGACAACTCCTTCCTAGGCCTGGACCACTTCCTGTCCTAGACTTGATCCCATAGTGTTTGCCCAGACTGTCCTGAGCTTTCCCTTGGGACATCAGGCCTCTGCACCACAGACAGAAGGTACAGGTCAGAGGGTGATTCAGTTCTCAGGGCATGTCTAGAGGGTAGAGGCTACTGCGAATCATTTCACTGATCTGTGCTGTGCTACACAGGAAGGTCTCACTAGTGCTGCTCTTCCTGAAATGTACAGGATCCAAGCCTAGGGGCTTTTTTCAGATGTTGTCTAGTTCTTCACTTGGTTCCTATATAGACAGAGTGCATTCTGCATTCAGTAATGCAGTGAATTGTTGTTGCACAAGTTGTTCCTTTTCCCCTGCATCATAGCAACATACTTTAGAAAAGCCACTAAGCAGCTGACTTTAATTTCTTTTTTAATTAGAAGTGCTACCCTTCCCCATCTACTTTAATGTAAATTGCTGTTGCTTATGATAGCTCTTGGCATTATTAAAGGATATGAAATCGTATTTCACAGAATTGTTCAGGTTGGAAGGGGCCTTTAGAGGTTATCTAGCCCAATTTCCTCTTTCTGTGGCTGTGTTGGTGCTGATTTTTATAGCTTAAAGTTCTGTAGATGCCCTTAAATGTCCTGGTTTTAATTTGGGACCCCCTGAGTTGTGCTTAGAGAAGCAAGAGGCCAATGTTTCTCTAGTTGAATGGCTGGCAGAATCCAAAAGGCTGTGGCCATCTATTGCAAAGATCCAAGTCGGTGTGAGCTTTCAGCTTGTTCCCATTCAATTCCTACAGAGGAGCAGCTTTCTTTGCAGCGGATTTATGCTGGGTTTGCCATTGTCTGGGTTCCTTCAGCCCAGATGCTTGGAATAAAAACTGGCTCCCTTTTTTTTTTTTTTTGTGATCAGGCCTGTGTGGTCAGATATGCCCTACCAAGGAGGAGTTCTTGGAGGGCTTCAAGACTCAGTGGCACAAAGTCACAGTTGATTTGATGTCACATTGGTGAGGGTTATGGTCTGAGCTTGAGGCTGGTGTAGAAATCTCTGACTGTTCCTACCACCTGATGCTTCTGTGGCTCTATGAAAAGACCAAATGGCACTGATCTGCTTAATGAACTTAGAGCAGCATTCTGAGGAACATCTCGGACATGGAGATGTTTCTAATTGTCATGATGGTTGTTGTGCTTCTCCAAATTGAAGCTGGATGAAACTGAATGGGACTTGTGTGCTCTCTGTCCAGGAGAAGATGCAGGACATATATTGGCTGCTGCGAGTGTGCATCCGCACCATCGAGCATGGCGACAGGACAGGCTCCCTTTTCGCTTTCATGCCGGAGTTCTACCTCAGTGTGGCTATGAACAGCTACAGTGCACTCAAGAACTACTTCAGCCCTGTAAACAGCATGGAGGAACTTCCAGGTAAGGGGCTGGGGAAGCCTTGCTGATTCTAAAGCAAGCCACGTCCTTATGGTGAAGTAGTGGTAGCCTGGATATCATCTCCTCTGTGTCCTTTGGTGGTTGTGATGTCCTGCACCAGTATGTTGTCTGTGTGGTGTGGGGCAGGTGCTGAGTGCTATCCCTTGATACCACTGGTGAGCCCTGGCTGTTGATGGGCTTGGGCAGGGAGCTGTCGCAGTGTTGGCTATAGTGAAAAACTCTGGCAAGTATGAGCTTTATTTCCAGGGAGGTACCAGGAATGCTGGAAGGAGGTGACTGCCCCAGCAGTGTGTGCCACTGCCTGCTGATTTCTGGGTAGGATGAGGTGTGCCGTGAATGCAGGAATTGGGACTGCTTTCAAATCCCCCTGGGATTTAGATGACCACCTGCTTGATGCCAAGAGTCTGTGTTTATGTAGATTCTCCCTGTGCACGTTCTGTGCTTCTCCTGGCTAGGTGATCCCACTGAGCTCTTAGTTACATGCTTTCCAGGGCCTGCAAAGGTACAAAGAGCTGCTGTTCCCATCAACAAGGCACAACTAAAGTGTTCACACCCATTAAGTGAGAGCTGTGCCTGCTGTTCAGGTAGCAGCAGAATTGAGTGGTAGCAGATTTCTTCAGGACCTGCAGGCTGGATGTGGCTTTTCTGCATAGATCTATAGTGTTATCTGTGTTGCTCAGGATCTTCTGCACCAGGCATCTCTGGTTTCTTCTTTCTCTGAGTAACTCTTTCAGGCTCTGCAGACTGAGATGAAAGACTCTGCTGGAGGTGAATGTGCTCTCCCAGCTGTCTGTTGTGACAACTAGACACACAACAAAGCTGTAGCTATCTGTAGCAGGAAGGAATTCCATGGCCTGTGCTATGTCCACAGGAATGCTGGGACCACAGGGCTGCCCATCAGGCTCTTGGCATGACCCCTGCTCCCTCCTTGTCTTTGCAGGCTACGAAGAGACTCTGATGCGCCTCGCTGCCATCCTGGCCAAGCATTTTGCTGACTCAAGGATTGTGGGAACAGGTAAAGCTGCTTTGAGGTGATACTGGTGCAGGTCTGGCCAATCCCACTGCCAGTGGCTCACTACACTGTGGTTGGGAACCTATCTGCTGAATCTGAGTGCTTTGTGCCTCTACATACAGAGGGAGGCTGGGCACTGCCCTTGTCTGGTGTGTTCTGCTTATGCCAGGGACATATAGATGACCTAGGATACCCTTTTGAGAGCAGGACTCATATCCCAGCTGCTTGCATGTCCAGTCTGGGGTTATACCTTAGCTGCCTGAGCGTAGGCACACGCTCCACACTGGCTGGGACAGTGTGCCTCTCTAACTGAGGGTCAGTCCCTGGCAGCCTCTGGTGTGCAGCTGCCCCCAGCTGTGCTGTGTGTCCTTCAGTGCCTGGCCTCGTCCTCCTTCTTCCTCCCCAGACATCCGGGACTCCCTGATGCAGGCGCTGGCCAGCTACGTCTGCTACCCGCACTCGCTGCGTGCTGTAGAGAGGATCCCAGAAGAGCAGTAAGTGCTGCCCTGCCTGTTCCCAGGGAGCTGGGGCAGGGCTGGGGCGGTGGCAAGGCTGGGTGGGCAAGCAGGTGGGGTGCCAGGCACCACTGAGGGTCCAGAAGCTGCAGCTGTGCTGGGGTTGATTTGGGAGCTTTCTATCACCCTTATACCAGTGGCTTTGCTCTCCCCCAGCTCCATCAGTCCTACTGTGTGTCCTATTTGATTCCCTATTCCCAAACCCTTTGGACTGAGCCACATCCTTGTCTGGCAGGCGGATCTCCATGATGAAGAACCTCCTGGCTCCATATGAGCAGCGACCCTGGGCACAGACCAACTGGATCCTCGTCAGGCTTTGGCGGGTGAGCATCCTGCATCCCTGCCTCTCTCAGCATCTGAGGCTGCTTGGACATTGAGCATTTCACTTTCCAATAGTAGCAAATCCTAATTGTTTTCCAGTCTCTGACATCTTTCTTTATCTCTTTTTCCAGGGCTGTGGCTTTGGGTACAGATACACACGGCTTCCACACCTGCTGAAAACCAAGCCTGAGGATGCCAGCCTCCCCAGCCTGCAGAGTGAGTGGGGCAGGGGATAGGCACTTGGGATGATGAGGAGGGACTGACCTCTTCCCTAGCAGCCATCCCTACTATGGGCTAGACCATGTGGTGAGATGGCTGCTGAAGTAGGGGGGTCCTGGCTGAGTATCTAGGCCTTATCACTGCAGCAAATGGTTCCTTTCCTGGACAGCCCCAGCCTCTCTGCAGTGGCTGGTGACTCTCTTGTGTGCTGGGTTAGATCCACCAAGGGGAGGGGTTCTGCCCTTCAAGGGAAAGAGGCCTGGGGCTACATCCTTAGTCAGAGTTTCACCACAAAATGTAAGCCTGGGAGAGGGCTCTCTGATGTCTGCAGTGAGCAGCTGCTGTGGGGAGTTGTCAAGTGCCAAGCAGTAACTTCCCAGTGAGGGGGAGTGGGCAACCAAGGAGGCAGGGCACTGGACAAGTTTGCAAGCAGAGAGTGTTTTAACCAGGCATCTCTCAGAGCCTGGTAGAGCCTGTCCTGCCTGTTCTCAGCACTGTAATAGAACTGAAGGATTCCTCAGCTCTGTTGTATCTGAGGAGGACATGTGGAGGATAGGATGCTTTTCTTGAGCTGAAGAACATGTCCCCAGCTTCACGCTTGCAGAGTTTAGGCCTGTCTGGATACGTTCCTGACCCCTCTGTCCTGTGGATAAGGCTTTGTGCCAGACCTTGCTCCTGAAGAGATGCACCGGGATGGAGGACAGAGGATGTTGCAGCCTGACATGGGCAGGCAGCTTGTGGAGGTGTGCTCTGAGCCCTGACTGGTGTTGCTGTCTGTGTTAACAGCACTCTCTTTCTCTTTCTCTCTCCTGCCCATGGGTGCCTAGGAGATCTCTCTGTTGCTAGTTTCCAGAGTAAGTTTGTTGTCACCTCTCTTGTCTGGTGAAGTAGATTTAGAGAGCTCCCTCCTTCCCCTCTTCCATCTAGAGAGACCCTTCTTTGGGAGGCAGAGGGCTTCACACAGTGATGTTTTTTTCTCGGTTACATCCCCAAGAGATTCCAGGCAGGTGAGTGCCCATGTGGCAGTTGCTGAGGCTGCACCATGGACCCACTCTTGCACCAAGTTTATCAGAGTTCCCTCTGGGTTCAGAGCTCTGCTGCAGGCTGTGGCAACCTTGTGTTCCTCTCATCCTTGGAGGGAAATGGGGAAGCCCTGGTACACATGCAGGAGGAACCTCTCATCCTCCTAATGCACTAACAACCCAAAGAGTGGCTGCCACCAGTCCCATGGGGTTGTGACTGAGCTGCCTGCATCCCAGGGAGCTCTGGGGCAGGAGCAGAGTTCCTCAGCTTTTGAGACCTTCCTGTCTCTCTGCTGGTGGCTCCGCACGGTCTGAGCCCAGAGTGGGCTGGGCTGACTACTGGGGATTTGCTCCTGGGGTTGCTATTTTAAGTTGCAGCCAAATCAATAATGAATGTTGATTTAATTGAAGAGGGACAGGGGACTCAGAAGGATGCTTGAGACGCTGCCCAGGGAAGGAGGAGTAGGTGACCCTCCTGCCACCTTCCCACCCATCTCTTGTCACCTTGTTGCAATATAAGCGTTGACAGGGACAAAGGACGAATTGCTGAGCTGAAGGAAATCCCTGTTTGTCTGGGTCTGCTTCTGCGGGCCAGTCTGAAGGGAGTGTGGTCAAAAGCCTCCCCTCTGGTGCTGCAGGCTTGTCCCTTTTTGGGAATGCACCTGGTCTCCTGCTCTGCCTCTTACCTGTGCTCACTGGGGTGAGCAACAAGATGGCTGCCTGGGTTTGCCCAGGGAGGGGAGGAGGCTCAGAAAGGCCACCTGCATTCCTCCTGTTCCCTGAGTTGTTCCTTAGCCCTCCTGGCACCAACCAGCTCTCTTGCAGGCAGGGCTCTGCCTCCAGCTTGGCTTCTGAGAGCAGGTGAGGGCTCTGTGCAGAGGTGGGGGCAGTTCTGGTCGGTGGCTGCTGTAGAAACTTGTTTTGCTTTCATCACGGTTTGTAGGCAAGGCTGGGTGCTGTTATGGCATGCACATGGTGAGCAGCAGCAGTGGCCCTGTGCCAGGCCCAGGCTTGTCTTGCTTTTATTGAGCTGCAGGGTGGCTTCAGGTTGCAGCACAGAGCTCCACTGCCCTAGGCCTTCTGCCCACGCATCCATCAAGCGGTGGTGGTTAGGTGGATGGCACCATGAGATCATCTAGCTGAGCTGTTGTGCAGTGTGGGCCAGAGAATTCACCCACGGCCCCTTTCCAAATCCAGCAAATCACCGAAGCTCAAGAGGTCTTTCAGGGAGAAATCCTGTCTTGATCTGACAACACCAACAGCATCAGTTGGTCGCAGTTGAACTGTCCAAGCCCTTCTCATGGTGGTTGCTCACCCTGAGAATTAAATCCATTGCTTTTCCTGATTGGAACGTACCTAACCTCATCTTATGTCATCTGCTGCGGCTCTGCCTTTTTCTGCTAGGTTAAAGTCTGTGCATTACAGTATTTTATTCTCCAAAAGTGCTTGTGTACCAGGGTAAACTCACTTCTTGGTCCCTTTTAATGGTGAAAAGCAAGAGCAGCCTCTGTATCATCTTCTGTGAGTGCTGTTCCCCCTTCCTATGTTTTTAGCAGCTCCAGTGTCATGCTGACTGGAATGCCTCCTTCACCTGCTGGTCATGGAGCCAAAACTTGCATCAGCCTCTTGGCCAGCACTTTGCTTTGGAGGGGTGTGCAAGTTCCACACGCACTGGGGTGTCCTGGTGCTTTGCATTCAACCGTGTTGATATCTCATCCCCTGACTGCCACTTCCCCCTGCCTCACCCTGCAATGTTCTCTTTGGTCAAACATCTCTAAGCAGGCAGAGTTTGCTGGTGACATGGATCACTGCATGCCCAGCTTACCTCTTTCAGTGCTGTTTGATCACCACTGAGCAGCAGCTGTTGCACATCTACATCTGGATCCTGAGATGAGTGTTGGGTGGAACTCCTTTGCTTCTCAGCCTGGTCCATTCCAGACTATCCTTCTCTGTGCTCAAGCTCTGCTGTAAAAGCTGCAGCATCCAAAGCCCTTCTTGGGCTGCTGGCCGAGAAATCTCACAAACAGCCCTGTTATAAATCTTCCTGGCTCATTAGCAGACTATTAAGTACATCATTATCTTCCTGTGATGAAAGTACATGACCCTGCTTCTTCACAATTATCTAGTGGAAACACTTGCTGAAGGTGCTGCTGCTGTACAGTTATCTGGCAGGAGCACTTACTGAAGGCTTCCACTGTGTCTGCTTTATTAATTTTTAACTCCCTCTATTAGTGGACCTCTGCTGCTCTTAGACTTTCTCCCATTACTAATTTTTTAAATAATTACTAGAATTTTTTCCTGTTGTTGAAGAAACTTGGCATGTAGCATACTCAGCCAGGATGTTGCTTTTATGTCTTCTCCTTCTATCACCTCTTTTCTCCTTGTTTTCACCAACCACTGGCTGTGTTTGCTTATATTCACTTCACCTTTTACATTTTAACTGAACGTCTTTGCTTCATCCTGATCTGGGTGAACCTTTCAACCCAAGTGCTTGCTGTAGCACTGGGGCTTTCTGGCTGCCTAATAATCTTCTTCAAGGCCTCTGTGTTTTTATTCACTACTTCCCACCCACCTAGATGTGGGATTTTTTTTCCCCTTCTGACTATTTTGCTTATAGTGGGGAAGTTTCTGTTGTGGAAACATCAGATGGAACTGTAACCACTTGGGGCCATGCTCTGTTGCCTACATTAAATGTACTGAGGTCATATTTTCTGGCCTTGGAAAACCACTGATCTCTGTTCCAATGACTGATCTTTATCTGTCATGGTAAAGGCTAAGCCAAGATTGAGTGGCTTTTGTATTAGGGAGTTATAAATTGTAGAAACTCTTAATGACACACTGTTGCCAGGATCAAGAAAATAACCACCTCAGTGAATATCCACAGCCTCCCTGTGAAGTGAGGTCCCTGTGGGAGGTGGCACATATCAGGGCTGTGTTGTTACCCAGAAGGCAGGTCCCAGTGGTAGCTGGGACATGAAGGAGGGGGGGGGAAATGCCTCAGCAAAGGTGAACATCTTGCAAATGAAGATGAACACAGCATCAGGGGTGGGGTCTGAATACCATTAATGATTGCCCCGTGAAGAACCTCATCTGGGAGCTCATGTAAGGGACATAGCTACTTTTGTTGTATTTTAGGGCTGGTTCCTTATGTTGTTTTCAAAAGCCAAGGAACAAAAGGGAGTCCTCTCTTTCCCAGGTTTAGCTTAAAAACGTTAAAAGACTGTACATAACTCTCAAGAAGTTTGACCAGAGGCACCACATTTTAAAGCTTTTATAAAGTGACACAGTCTTTGCCAGCAGCAGTGAAAGCATTTAAGAACCTAGTACTAGAGGTTTGGAGCAAATTCACAGCACTTATTGGAAAAAGACCATGAGGAAGTAGTCATTGGCTAAAAGTCAGGGTAAAACAAGTTATTACAAGCATAAGACAATCCTTCAAAAAACCAAAGCTGCCCTCAGATGAAGGAGGCTTTGGCTGGGCACTTCATGTTGAGATCCATCCTGACTTGAAGTGTTGGTAAAAGAGGCTTTGGCAGCAGCCCAGCAGGACAGCCCTCAGAGCTCGTCCTTGCCTAAAGCTGCTTCAGAGCTAATAGGTCAGCAGTTTTAATAAAAAGCACTTTTTACACATTGAAAGGAGGTGGGGGGGAAGGATTGCAGGGTGGGCTCAGGACCTGTCTATGCAGTCTCCTGAGAAAAGAGCCGTGGTATTTGAAGTCTGACCTCCCCAGGGCCAAACAAAGGGGTGGCACCTTTCCTTGAGCTGCTGAAGACACCCTCCTCCCACCACCCACCTCTTAATTATAGAAAGAACCCTCACCTGTCTCCTGTTCAAGCTGGCATCCTACAAACCCCCTTTTTGGGATTGTGCCTAGACCATTGTTTCCTATCCAGGAGTGATATGTGGGGTTGTTCTATCCCAGATGCAGATTTGTATCCTTGTTGAAGACTGGGGGAAAAAAAATCTGATCATACTCGTGTGTCTGAGGCTGGCTCTAGCACACCAGACACAGCCTGTTTGTTGTCATCCCCAAATCAGTAAGAATCATAGAATCAACCAGGTTGGAAGAGACCTCCAAGATCATCCAGTCCAACCTATCACCCAGCCCTAAGCAATCAACCAGACCATGGCACCAAGTGTCTCATCCAGTCTCCTCTTGAATGTCTCCAGCGATGGTGACTCCACCACCTCCCCGGGCAGCCCATTCCAATGGGCAATCTCCCTCTCTGTGAAGAACTTCCTCCTCATATCTAGCCTGTACCTCCCCTGGCACAACTTGAGACTGTGTCCTCTTGTTCTGCTGCTGGTTGTCTGGGAGAAGAGACCAACCCCCACTTGGCTACAACCTCCCTTCAGGTAGTTGTAGACAGCAATGAGGTCTCCCCTGAGCCTCCTCTTCTCCAGGCTAAACACCCCCAGCTCCCTCAGCCTCTCCTCACAGGGTTTGTGCTCCAGACCCCTCCCCAGCTTCGTTGCCCTTCTCTGGACAGGTTCCAGTACCTCAACATTTCTCTTGAATTGAGGAGCCCAGAACTGGACACAGTACTCAAGGTGTGGCCTGACCAGAGCTGAGTACAGGGGAAGAATAACCTCCCTTGTCCTGCTGGCTACACTATTCCTGATCCAGGCCAGGATGCCTTTGGCTTTCCTGGCCGCCTGGGCACACTGCTGGCTCCTGTTCAGCTACTATCAACCAGCACCCCCAGGTCCCTCTCTGCCTGGCTGCTCTCCAGCCACTCTGTGCCCAGCCTGTAGCACTGCTTGGGGTTGTTGTGGCCAAAGTGTAGAACCCTGCCCTTAGCCTTGTTAAATCTCATCCTGTTGGCCTCTGCCTACCCATTGAGCCTGTCCAGGTCCCTCTGCAGGGCCCTTCTACCCTCCAACAGGTCAACACCTGCTCCTAACTTGGTGTCATCTGCAAACTTACTGATATGGACTCAATTCCTTCATCCAGATCATCAATAAAGATACTGAATAGGAAAAGGTGTGCTGTGCCCCATTGTTCATCACTGACAGAGAAGACAATGAGATGGGCTCTAGTGTTGACTCCTGGGCTTTTCCACTTGTGCCTTGCAACCAGCAAATTCCTGAAGATCTTGAGCTAGAAATCCTGCAAAAGGGTTATCCTTGAACTGTCACCCTGTTGTAATCTTCTGAAAAACACCAGTTTAGTGCTCAGTCAAAGCAACAAATTACACAGCAGCAATTAGGAAGAAAGGATAACAGAATAAAACCAAACCACTTTATGCCTTGGTGCAAATCTGCTGCATGCTTGTGGTCTGGGTGCTGAGTGCACTTCTGATTCCAACTTTCCAAATCAAATCTGGGAGAACTGGCAAGGCTCAGGGAGGGGTGGCCAAGGGGACAAAGACGTGACAGTTTCTGGAGCTGTTCCTATTGGAAAGGTCTGAAATCATGCCTAGCTGTAAGAGGTGACTGAAGAGAAGCATCTCACTGTCTTTCCCACCAGAAGGGGCTTGCAGAGAATAAACATTATCAAATAAAGCAAATAGGAGCCAAGTTCATATCCAGATTCCTCTTGCTACACACAACTGAAATGTTGCTCCAGGACATGTTCAATGCTAAAGACTTACACAGTTTCAGGGGACCCCGGGCAAGAAATCCACAAAGGATGTCTGGCTCAGGCAGTCCCTGAGCCACGAGTAGCCGAGGGCTAGGAAAGCACTTGTGGGTAGGAGTACAACATCAAAGATGTTTGTTGTGATGAAATCCTTCCTAAAGATGTGCTTTTAGGCAGGATCAAAGCTAGGATGCTGGCCTGCCCAGAGCGATTTTGCACTGTGAGACATCAGCACTTGTCCTCCAACAGCAGATGCTCATTGTACTTGCTAGTGGGTATTTACAGAATGATTTGTCCTGTTCCCATTGGAGCTGATGGTGTCCTGCCACCCCTCTCTGGCTTTGCTAATCCCAGTTGCCAATCTGCCTGTAGTTGTGCCTCGCTTCTCAATCCCTAGGGATGTGATGTTTCCTTTGCCCATGCTAGACATTCAAGCAGGCCGCCACCCCTTCTGCAAGACCTTCTGCAGCCACAGCACAGCTTGTTCCTCTAGGCACCACAGTGCTGGTGCTGACAGAGTTTTCACTCTGGCTCTTACTGATGGCTTTTAGTAGAAAGAAATGTACTTTTTCCCCTGTATTGGGTAAATCTACTCAAGTCTCTTCCTCCAAGCCCTGAATTTTAGCCTGTGTTTTGAACTCTGATGCCCTTCCATCATAGTGTTGAATGTTTTTGGAAACTTCTCACTTGACAGTGGGTCTTTCTGCTGGTGAGAAGTGTCCGTGCCATTTGTGCCCCTTTCCTTTCCCTGCCTGTCCGTGGGGGCTGGTGCCCCATGCAGCCCTGACTGTGTTTCCTTGCTGCTGGGTCTGACCCCATCTGAGCTCACTTGATAGTGAAAAAGATGCCACAAACCACAGGGATGTGTCTGTGTTGGGGCTGAACCTGGCCAAGGGGCATGGATGCCTCTGCCTGAGCCTGTCAGGACAAAGCCACTCACAGCTCCATGCAGAAGCCTCTCAGGAGTGGAATTTACTAAGTACCTTCCTCCCTGGATGCAGGCAGATGGGCACAGGCGGGCAAGGCCAGGGGTGGCCGTGCTGGCTGTGGGCAGCTGCTGCCACATTGGTATCAGGAGCAGTCACTGCTGAGCTGACCGTGGGCTTCTGCAGAGCTGAGCGGGAGGGATGCGGAGCTGCAGGGCAGTGCTTCTGTGCACAGGGACAGCAGTGGGCATGCAGGGCACTTCCCTGGCTAATTCAGGCTGGCATTGCTTGGAGGCCCAAGAGGCGAGAGTGCTGCTCAGAATAGCCCTTGCACCCTGCCTCCCTGTGCCCTGCCACCTGTTTACTGTAAGACACAAGCCAACATTTACCAAGGCCAAGATGTGGCTCCCAGCCTGCCTTTGCCACCCATCCATGGGCACTCTGGGACCAGGCCACTGAGGCTGTCGCTGTCTGGTTTCAGAGCCATGTCCCTCCACCTTGCTGCAGCAGCACATGGCAGACCTGCTCCGCAGCGACCGTGACCTGGCCCCCAGCTTCCTCAACAGTGTCCTCAACCAGCTGAACTGGGCTTTCTCCGAGTTCATCGGCATGATTCAGGAGGTGAGCGTACCACCCAGGCCTGTGGGGCTTGCCCCTTGATGGATGTCCATGTCCTGTACACAGCAAGGCTTGAGACAAGGCTGGGTGTGCAGTGGTTCCCTGGCACACATGGGAGCTGAGCTGGGCCGGGAGTCACGGCCCTCCTGGGAAGGGCAGCTTGTTAAGCCACCTCCGTTGCCTGGCAGATCCAGCAGGCAGCAGAGCGCTTGGAGAGGAACTTCGTGGACAGCCGGCAGCTGAAGGTGTGTGCCACCTGCTTCGACCTGTCGGTGAGCTTGCTGCGGGTGCTGGAGATGACTGTCACGCTGGCACCGGAGATCTTTCTCGACTGGAGTCGTCCCTCGTCGGAGCTGCTCCTTCGGAGGCTTGCCCAGGTACCATCCTTCAGCAGGGTGTGAAGCAGCCTCCTCTGAAGGGCCTCTGGGGGACCTGTTCTCCAGATGTGCTCTGAAGTGGGGGATCCTGCTGCAAATCTGTAGTACTTATGGTTCCTACTTAAAGCTTCAAAGAGCAACTAAGCTGGTGAAGGGCCTTGAATGCAAGTGTTACGAGGACAGCTCAGGGAACTGGGGTTGGTTCATCTTCAGAAGAGAAGGCTGAGGGGAAACCTCATCACCTTCTATGACTATTTGAAAGGAGGTTGGAGCAAGGTGGAGGTCAGCCTCAAGTTTTTCCACTGGAAGGGTTATCAGGTACTGGAACAGCCTGCCAGGGAGGTGGTGGAGTCACCATCTCTGGAGGTATTTAAAAGACTTGTGGATGAGGTGCTGAGGGATGTGGTTTAGTGGTAGTGGCTTAGCAGTGGTGGTGGGATTGCGAGCTCTAGGCAAGCAGCTGGACTTGATCTCAAAGGTCTCTTCCAACCTGCACAATTCCATGATTCCACAGCAAACCCAACTGCTGCAGAACAAGTGGTGCTGCCTAAAATCTCTGCTTATTAACCGCTCTCCTCCCTTGCAATGAGCCTGGCCACAGCTGATTTCTGCCCTACTGGGAGGAAGGCTATCTAAATCTTCCTTCAGAGAGGCTGTGGCCAATTTTTTCCACTCAGTAAATGCTGAATTCTTCTGTGACAAGCAGCACCATGAAATCTGGAGAGGAGGTGTGGTAAATCTGAGCAAAGTGCTGGGGAAGGTCTATCTGGCTGCACAAGGAACGTGCCCCAATGTTTGGGTAGGTGCCTTGGACCTTTATGCCTCAGTCCTAGAATATGGTTTTAGAATATGTCTCCGCTTCCTGGCCAGGGTTACCAGAAAAGCCTTGTTCCGACCACAACACACCTTAAGCTCCAGTAGACTAGTTTCTATTTTGAAGCTTGAGCAGCCCAGGAAAGCTTTGAGGACAGGGAGCTCTTGTAATAGCCAGCCTGCTGGGGAACAGTCACAGATACCTCACCTGTTCTGCAAGGGCTGGCTTATTCCAAGGGCTGAGGCTCAAGTCTGAGCAGACAAATCAAGAAAAGATAGAGTGAGGTCCAGTACAGCGATTGTGAGGGAAGGTGTCAGCCTGGGATCCTGGGATTTCTGTAGGGGTCATTGCATGAGGAGGAAAGGAAGGGGGCCTTGGCAAGTGGTTTAGGAAAGCTGGGGAATAGGCAGCAGGAAGCAGGGTGCTGCAGTATCCCCCTTGCACCTTGGTGCTACAGTAAAGCTGTGCCTCACAGAGGGATGCAGTGTCCTGCTCCTTGTGTATGAGGGCAGCAGGGAGAGAAGATGCTGCATCTGAGAGATGGCACTCAGCTTGCAGCAGTTGTCAAGCCTGGGGCAGTCCCTGCTCATCCCCCTGGGAGTTTGGGTGAGAGCTAATGGTGGCTAATTGAGTCTCTTCACATCTGATTCCTTCTCTGCTGGTCAGAGGCAGAAATTTCTGCCTGTGATGATGTTCTTGTCAAGCAGATCTCTCTCTGTACTCATCCTGTGCTTCAGGGCTGGTAGGTCCATCCTGCTGCCAGCTCCAGGCAGGGCAGGACCTGGACTGTGGTTCACCCTGCTGACACTGCTTTTGTCCACAGCTGCCAGCTCACTCTTCACAGACTGTGTCTGTCTTTGGGACTGTAGCTTCTGCTTGCCAAGAGCTTTTATCCACAGAAGTAGCTTGGCTTCTGTAGATGAGATTCAGATTTAGGTGGAATATGCTGAGATTCAGGTGTCTTGAGCTCAGACTGACTCTTCCCTGGAAAGTCTGGGTCTGGTAGAACCACTGAGGAGTGGTGCACCACCTGTGCCAGGGCCAGGTTAGGTCTGTGCTGTGAGCCTCCCACTGTGTATCAGCGAGCTCCCAAGCACTGAGCCTGAACTAGAAGGACGTGCTGCCCCAAAGCATTCTCTCTGGATGCTGCTCACAGAAAGGCCCTTCCAGAAAATACAAAACCTCTCTGCATTTCCCTGCACAGCTCTTGAACCAGGTGCTGAACCGGGTGACAGCTGAAAGGAACTTGTTTGACAGAGTGGTCAACCTCCGTCTGCCAGGTGAGTCCTTGCTTCATCTCTCTGCCCCTCTCTATTGAAAACATGCTGGAGGGGAACCTTGGGGTGGCTTGTACTGAAGGTGTGTGAGGTGGCACTTTGGGATATAGTTTAATGGCCATGGTGGTCTTTGGTCTTAGATTGAGGGTTGGACTCTATGGCCGCAGAGGTCTTTTCCAACCAAAACACTTCTATGATTCTATGGTCAGACCTCAGGCCTGGCAGGCTGCCACAAAAGTGCAGTTTTCAGAAGCCATGTAAATCCTCCAGGTAGACATGAGCATTGGACATGAACCTGGAAAGAAGCTCTGTGGAAGAATACTTGGGGGTCCTGGTGGACACCAGGATGACCAAGAACCAGCAATGTGTCCTTGTGACCAAGAAGGCCAGTGGCATCCTGGGGTGTGTCAAGAGGAGTGTGGCAAACAGTGTGGCAAACAACATGGCAAACTTTGCCCTTATCTGGAGTATCATGTCCACTTCTGGGCTTCTTGGTTCAAGAAGGACAAGCAATTGCTTGAGAGAGTACAGCAAAGAGCTACAAAGTTGATTAGGGGACTAGAACGTCTGTTTTATGAAGAAAGGCTAGGGACTTGTTGCTTTTTAGCTAAGAGAAAACTGAAGGGGGACCTTATCAATGCTTATAAATACTTAAAGGGCTTGTGTCAGGAGGATAGGGCCAGTCCAGTGACAGGGAAAGAGATAATGGGCACAAACTTGAATACAGGAAATTTCATCTAAGCATGAGGAGGAACTTTCAGGGTGATGGAGCACTGAAATGTGCTTTCCAGAGATGTGGTGGAGTCTCCATCTCTATCTACAGTCATTCAAAATCAGCCTGGACACTGTCTAGGCAGCTGAAGGTGAACCTCTGTCAGGGGGATTGGACAAGATCTCCAGAGGTCCCCTCCAACCCCTATAAATTCTGGGATTTGTGCTCTTCCTAGGCCCTTACCCTCTGTCTAGCCATCCCCTCTTGTTCCCTCCAGGATTTCTGTCCTCATGAGGCAGTGAATGCACAGGTCTGGCTGCATGTGGTAGACGTGGCAGCTATGCTGTGCTCCGATGGGGAGAGGTATTTTGCTAGATGCTGATCCGACACAGGTTAGGTGAGAGCTGTTTGAAAGGCTCAGAGCCCTGGAAAGATTGCAGTTTAGGTAGCAGGTTGGTTGCCATGCTCTGCATTAAGTGAAGGAGCACTGAACTGCTCCATTCTCAGCAACATCAGTGCCCTTCCTTGTGGAGATGACCATGAGCAGCCTGTTAGCAGAGACTGGCTCCACATGCTGTGTTGGGGCATCCTGTATTTCCCATATAGAAGCTGGATTTTCCTGCCTGCTTAGGAGGGCATGGACCACCTCTCCTGTGGTTTAGAAGAGGCAGGGGCTGAGTCTGGGGTTCCCATTAGTGGGAAAGACTTCTCTGTCCTTAGCAAAACCGCAAGACCCACTGGAGAGACCAAGTCATGGTTCCTACCTCCTGGGCTGCACTGCCACCAAGTCTGGAAGTAATGGTGCCACCCTGCTCTGCCTGTGTGGTGGCACTGGCTCTGTCTTTCTCTCTTGCTTCCATAGGGCTGGAGAGTGTGGACCATTACCCAATCCTTGTGGCTGTGACAGGCATCCTGGTCCGGCTGCTCGTGGACACTGATGTTCAGGGGTGAGTGGATTTTGACTTCCAAAGTATGGAGTTGTCACACATGACATTGCTTTGGGCACTGACATTGCTTAGCCAGTGCTGTGGAAGGTGTTGTGATGTGAGTGATGTGAGTATGTGGGGACCAAATGAGGTGAGGCAGATGTGCGTGGAGTATGTTAAGAGCCAAGGAGCTACGTGCCTCTGCAGCAGCTTCATCCCAGTGCTACTGCAGGGTGCAAAATTCCATCCTGTGATGCAGAGAAGTCCTGGTGAGAGGCAGCTATAAGGTGCTGTGCTATCAGCACATGTGTTCCTTCCTCCCCAGGATGGGGTCTGGCACTTTATGTGGCAGGACAGCTGCTCTCCAAAGCGGTGAACTCCACATGTGCTGATGTAGGCAAAGTGCTGTGACACACAGCAGTGGGTGCAAAGGAGTTTGTTAAAGCTCCTTCACTCTGGATACATCTTGGGGGGGCATCAAAATACACGCAGCCTGTCCAGACCTGTGGCACAAGGTTGAGGCACGTCTTATCCAGCCACTTAGGTGATGCTGATTTTTGGAGGAAGAGCATCTCCCTGTGTTTATGGTGATCAGCTATTCAAAGAGACAGCACTGGGGGAATAATGTGGCTGGACAAAGCCACAGCTGATCTGCTAGTTTGTGTCTCTACCCAGTCCTGCAAAGCAGGGTTATTCTGGCATCCTGTGCAGCTCTGCCTTCGCTACCTCCTGGTGTCATTCATAGGTGTCTTGTCTGGCCACCATGCCCTGTAGGGTGCTGAGGGAGATGGAGCTCTTTTGTCTGCACTGCACATCCTGCTTGCTTTCATGTTTGGAGAACATGATAGTCTCTGGCTTTGCAGAGAGCAGAGCCCCATCTGGCCAAGCATCTCAGCCCTGCAGCCAGTCTCTCAGCTTCTTCTCTCAAGGACTTGAAGATACACACAAATATATCTAATTATATCCTCCCTCCCGTGGCTGCTGCACCAGTCTCACAGCCCCAAGTGCCACAGTGCCAGGAGCTTACCACAAGGTCATTCATCAATGTCCCTTCTGGACTGTGAGCTGGGGTGGATTTTGCTTACCCTCAGAAGAGCAAACATCATGAATTTCATGTCACAGCTAGACACTTCTTTCTGGATGGAAGGTGATAAAGCAGTTCCCTGCATACCAGGATGACAAGTCCTTCTCTGGCTCCCTGTTCCTTGAACATCTGTCCTGGGCCAGGTGACTTGTAGAGTTAAATGAGGATAAAGCTCTTTTTCTGGCCCTCAATTTAGCAAACTCTGAAGAATGCTGGGAAGATGCTGTGATAACACTCACATCCTTCCTGGCCTGCAGGGAGTCCTGGGGAGACAGAAAGCTTCCAGACTGTGTTTCCTTTACCTGAAAAGCCATTTGAGCTGTGGGTTGGTGAAATCCAGGCAGCCAGTGTCACGGGGTGGGACAGTGCCACTTGGGCTGTACATTGCCAAGTGGCACTGTCCCCTCTCTGCCAACAGCACCCTTCATGCCTTGGGCAGCAGCAGGCTGTGTAGTCTCAAACCAGAGGTGCCATATCCTGTGGTGTGTGGTCGGGAAGTGGCAAGTGTCTGACTGATCTTCAAGGGCTTTGCAGTCGCCTCCTTGGGCACTGGAAAGCAGAAATAAGCACAAACCAGGGGAATGATGTGAGAAGAGCATTGTGTCCTTATGGTGAACCTAGCTGAGCAGGAGAAGCACAAGGTGGAACGGGAGGAAGCCCAGGGAAAAATGCCTATAAAACAAAATGCTCCAATGGATTTTGCAAAGCCCTGCACTAAATCTGTGGTTTGATGCTTCACTGATCTATAAAAGGCAAGGAAATGTTGCAAGGGAGATATTGAGGTCAATCAAGACAAAAGAACTGAGGCTGATGACTTGGTGACCCTCTACCATACCCAGACAGGGAATGGGCAGCCTGATGGTAGAGATCAGCGTGGCCACAGGCAATATACCTCATGGGAAGGGAAAAACCATCCAGCCACCCTCTGAATTGAAGACCAGGGTGCAGGTGTTGTACCTGCTTACAGAGTGGTTCTGCTGCCTGCAGGCTCGCTGCAAAGCAGCAAACAGGGAAGGGATGGAGAGAAAGAGCAGATCTGAGAGGAAACACAGAGGCTTCTCTGCTGCCTTTGTGTTCCTCAGGGGTTCAGTTGTGGCTTGATCCTGTGTGCAGGTCTCTTGGTGCCAAAGCTGCAGGGTGCTGAGGACTGTGGGGTGTGGCTGAGGTAAACAGAGCCCCATAGGGGTGTCCTCCCCAGTCTCCCAAAAACCAGGAAGGTCAACAACAACTGGCCCAGTGAAATCTGTTCCAGGTCCTATTTGGTAATTCCTAGATTGCCAGCAAACACTAACAGAGAGAGATTATCCAACCCACATTTGCACATGGGAGCTTCTTTGTGGGAATTACCTGGGACACTAACTGTTACCCTGTGAGGAGGTTCTGCCCAAGAGGATGAAGACAGGGGGCAGGACCTTGGCTGCAGTTTTTCTGGTTGCCTCTAACCCAGTGAGCTGATCCTGTGCCAGGCACTTGGTTGGAAGGTGCTGCAAAGTTTGGCCTGGGAAAGAGAGGGTGGGTTCATCTGGATGTGAAGGAATGAGGTCCCAGTAATAAGGTCAAAAGGTTCTAGTTGGGAAGGAGTAAGTAAGGAGGGCCCTGCTGACTTATCCAGCTGTGTTATCAGGATACTGCTAGATGCTTTGGCTGCTCCTGGCTCAGCACAGGGCACTCAGCAAGTCCTCTAGCTATGGACTCCTGGCATCAGAGCCATTAAGCACACGAAAAGGGAGCAGTGCCAGGCTGGGATATGATGAGGCAGCTGATGCATTGTACTCCTTGGTCCCTGGCTGTACTTTTGAGAGGGAAGAAAAGCATTTCCTCATGGGGTCTGGCAGGACTGCTCGTGCTGCTGTAGTGAACCAAAGCTTCAGTGCCCACCTCCTCTGGCCTTACTGACCATTGTAGCAGGGCCTGGGGATTTCATGGCTCAGGTCCCTCACTTGATGTAACAAACTTCACAGATGGGTGGAGCAGAATTAGTGCAGAATACAGATGGGGAACTGCTAGCTCAAGCTGGAGTCCTTCAGCAGAGTTCCCAGACAGGAGTGTGGCAGTTGCCCTATTTCCCAGTAGAGCAGCTGCCTGTCACTTGAGGGCTTGCAGAGGGGGAAGCTAAACCCTCTCTGCAGGCAAGACTGAGGTGGCCTGGCACTGCTGTCTCACTTGGTTTAAAACTATTTTGGCCTCTGTAGTGTCAGGAGGCCTGAGCAGTCCCAAAACATGATTTCCCCTCGCAGCCCTCAGGTCTGACAGCAGTTGGGCAGCACCTTTCTTCCAGGGAGTCTCCCCATCAGTAAGGATGAGGAGCAGGGATGCCCACACACTGCTTGTTTGGAGGCCCTAAGGACTGAGCCCTGGCTTTGGGAGGAGGAGAGGGAAGGCAGGATCTGACAGGCTGAGCCAGGAGTAGGGTTGAATCGTTGGGTCTGCGCCAGAGACCCTGGCTGCCTTCAGCTGGTATCATTCCCTCTTTGTCTGCTAAATAATTGAGCAGATATTCTATTCTTTGGAGTGAGCTAATGGAGCAACATTGGCCAGAGCTTCTGTAAGGATCCTGGTGAGAGCAAGCAGCAAGGGAAGGGGTGAGGCCCAAAGGTGAGACTGTTGGTCCCTTGCAGATGAGGGCATGTTGTCATTAGTACTGGACACATAGGTTGAAAGAGGCTTTGGGTAAAGGGAGTGGCCATCCTAGAGCTGAGGTGAGCCAGGTAGTGCTGAGCCCTTGGCCACCCTTCCACTCCTTGTGCTTCCCCTGTGCCTCATGGACATCATGCCCTCAGAGGCAGGGGAAGCGAGGTCAGGCAGTGCAGTCCCCAGCCCTGCCTGCGGCTGATGCCTGCATTGTGAGTCTGGAGGGTTAGGGCATGTGCAAGGATCCAGGAAACTTGTCTGCACTGCAACTGTGCAAGAAAAGACCTAAGCAGCCTTCAGGGTTTGTCTCCGAGGGACTTCTGCCTGAAAGATGGAGGAAATAGAGGGAAGAGCACTGTGGTCACCAGGACCATGGTGGTACCAGCCAGCAGAGCAGAGAACAGGGTTCCTGGACTAGGAACAAACATGCTGTGCCAGTGGAATGCTGAGCACAACCCAGCAGGACCTGCCAGGAGGAGCAGCACTGAGCTGATGTGATGTTGGGGTAATTCTGGCTGGCTCTCCTCTGCACAGTGCAGATGGGGGCAGAGGGATGGCCTGCAGGAGGGAGGAAGTACCCTGGGAGAAATAACACACTTGTGAGCAGGAAGGTGAGGAAGCATGAGGCTGGGGAGCCAAGGCAGGCTAAGCAAACTCCATTCAAATTGCAAGATGGTTTTGGGCACACCTCCACTGGAAAAGTCACAGAAGATCCCAGTCTGCAGGTTGCTAAACTCAGCAGGACCTTCCATCTGCATATTTGAGCACTGCTGGGACCCTGGGGACTTGGCTGGTCCCCACTGGACACAGCAGCTCTCTGCAGTCCTCTAGAACACTAATTACTGATCACTTAAACACTCAATGCTTCCTCAACACGTATTGATGAACGAGCTGTCGTGGACAAAGGTGCAGGAGTAGAGATTTCATGGATCACTGAGTCCAGAGGAATCCTTACTGCCTTGCTTTGAAAGCTCAGAAAACAAGTGGTGCTCAGGCGTTGCAGGCATAGCACGTTAGGATGAGCATGAGCCAGAGCGTGAAGGAATGAGTAGCTCAGACCTAGGGTTCATGGCTGCAAGCAGAGTCTGACCTTACTGATCTTACAGTTTTTACAAACTGCTGTCTCTGAGCACTGCATCCTGGGCAGGGGGACTGCCAAGGCTGGGATCTCCCAGTCCGTTGGGGCTGTAAGGCACATGCTGGGAGGCAGGAGTAGGCTTCATGCTAGCCAGCACCAGGCTTTCCTGCTTCAAACTCTCTGGAAAACTCTGATCATAAGGGAAGGATCCAGGGCCAGACATGGATATTGTGTGTCTAGCCTTGGTGGCAGGAGGACAGGAAGTGACTGGCATTCAGTGTGCCTGTGTTGTCCTGCCTAATACGTGAAGTGCCAGGAGAGACAGGAGTCAACACTGGAGACTGGTCCTCAAAGCTGATCCTTATCCTGCTGTGTGCAGATGCAGGTCCCTGCGTGCCAGGGATGCCATGCTTTGTGTTGACCCACTGCTTCACCCTACAGAGTCAAGCAGTGGAAGGCCAGTTTGGCAGCAAGCTGGGGCTGTAGTGGTGCAGATGGCAGCTGAGAGAGGATGGTAGATTCCTCAGGGACCATCCATTATGTTTTCCAACTCCTGCCTGTCAGGGAGGCTGTGCCCCTGGGTAGGTTGTTCCTTGCTGAGGCAGTTTGCTTTTCAGGCTACTCAATGAACTGCTTCAACAGTTCAGATGGCCTTGCCTTGCTTGCTGGAACAGTACTGTGGTGTGGGGTCTGTTCTGAGCATCAGAAAGGTGTGAAATGCAGGATTTTCCTGGGTAAAGGTGGTGGGGAACCTCAGATGTGCTGTCCCTGACAGAGTGGAGCTCAGCCTTCCCGCAGGGATAGGAGAATTGCAGCCAGCCTAAAAGAGCTCTCCTGGGTTTCTCCAGGCTGGTGTGTCCCTGGAGGGACCCTTAGGAACTTTTTTTACACTCCGAAGTTGTCCTGAGCTTTCCCTAAGCTTCAGTCATCAGCCTCAGCTGAGGATGCTGGTTTGCAGGAGCATTAATGCACGGGAAGCTGGTGCTAGCACCGGGAGGGGGAGGGTTTGTGAGGAAACCTATGAGGACAGCAACAGCAGAGCAGTGGGTGGGTAGCACTCACTCCAGGTGCTGGAGCCTGGAGAAACGCTTCACCTTTCTTTCTGGGGGACTATGTGGCACTTATATGTGGCATGTGCTCCAGCATGGGTGCAGCACCATCTCAGCAGGCTTGGGGCAATGACCTTGCCAAATTTGGACCTGGGCCCTGGCAGCTGGGTCTCTTTTCTAGACAGTTCCAAGGAAAATTCAAGCCGTCCTTTCCTCAGGATCCCAGCCTGGGTGCAAAGCCAAGGTGCAAAGCTAAGGCATGGCATCGCCTCAGCTCCATCCACAAGGGGCAGGGTGCCAGTCGCCTCCCCTTTCCGTGCTGAAGCACTTCGCACTCGCCGGCAGCAGCCCGGCACGGCCGGCTCAGCGTTCCGGGCTCGTCAGCAGCGCTGTGCTGACGCGAGGCGACAGGGCTGGCAGCGGCAGGCGCGGGCCGCCGGGGCGCATCCCGCCGGGGCCCTGTAGCTCCGCGCCCCGCCGGGGCCTGTCGTTCCGCATCCCATCGCCTGCACCCAGCGGCGGCCGCGGGCTGCGCGGCGGCGGGGCACGGATCTCATGAAGGTCAGCGTCGGGAAGGGCGCTAGGAGGCTCTGCTTGTCTCAAGAGAGCTGTTCTCTCGAATGCTCTCTCCTCCTTGAATGGAGAGGAGGTTCTGACAAGTACTTTGGGTAAGGTTGACTCCTTGCCGGGAAAACAGCTGCTTGTTTCCTGGCTGGAAAACTTGAAGGCTGGGTGCTAGCACTGTTCCAGTGCTGCAGGGACTTTCATCTCCCTCTAAGCAGGTCTTGGGGCTGGAGTGCATGGTCATTGGAGGCTGCAGGTTGTGGGGAAGGTCTGCGAGGGATCCTGGTCCCCATTTGTCCTGCTTGGGCTGTGTCTGAGTAGTGCTTCTGCCAGCCCCATGGCTCTGGCGTCTCCTATGGTGCAGGTGACAGCAGCATGCTGTATCCCCTATGCTGCAGGTGATGGTGGCCAGCAGATGTGGGGGACACCCTTATCTCTCTGGAGCATCAAGCACAGACAGCAGACCTACTCTCCGTGCCAGGGCTATGAAAAGCTGGGTGCTGGGGAAAGCAACACAGGTGACCTGTGAAGTGGGGACTCTGACCACAGAGGGTGCTGGAATTCAGTCAAAGATAGGGCCAGTGCCATCCTGAGTGCATCTCCTCAGAGTTCCTGTCTCCTGCCTCTCAATCCTGCTTGTTCCTTTTGAGTTCTGGATATGCCCTTGTGTCTGTTGGTGGTGCTCCTTCCCCACTCCCAGGCATCACTCTGGAGACCTGCCCTCCCAGGAACAAGCCACTGGATGTTCCTCTTGCACCAGCCCCAGATCACCAGCTCTGTCTCAGCACATTTAACCCCCCTCGCTGAGTCCACCCTAACGGTGATGGGAACAGAGACCACGAGCCTGGCGTGAATCACCTGGCTCTGTGTGCTAGGCCAGCAGGAATTCAGGGCTCCCTCAGACCCCACCACTGCACCCATGGGCTGCAGGGTGGCTGCACACTGCTGCCCTGCAAGGGCAAGGAGACACTTAGCCCAGCATGAGCTTAAAAAAATAGGCATTTTTATTCCAATGTAACTAGAGAATTACGACCCAAAAGAGGATTACTCACATTTATCGATAGGCTGTGATTAGATTACTGCCTAAATAGCCGTGCTTTCGCAGCGCGTTTGTCCGCCTCAAGGAGAAGCAGCGAAGGAGGGTGGTGCAGCCGAGCCCTCTGTGTCCTTGGTGGCACAGGGAGCTCTCAGCAGTGCGGGCCAGGTGCTGTGCCATGGCACCTAGTCCTGCCTTGACTATTTACAGCTTCTTGGGGAGCAAAAGCTTGTCACGTTTGCTTGGCTGTGTGGCTGGTCAGGTGCTGAGCTCCACCTTCCTGTGTGGCCATGTTCAAGGACAGGATTCATACCTTGCAATGGGGTCATGTTCCCCCTTGTCCCAGCCACAGCGGCACAGGCTGGGAGAAGATGGTGGCATTGCCATCCCTGGGGGCCTTTATCACAGTTATTCTTTGGCTGGAGGATCCATTACAGTGGCACCAGGTTGCATCTCACATGCCTGGTCCGTGGCAGACACTGGCCCCAGAGTCACTGTTAGGGGGTTTGGCTGCCTGAAGGAAGTGGGGGTTCCTCAGGTGTGCTGGGTTTGTCACTGTTACCCCTGTGCCAACAAGGCTCTTGGCAGTGGCTTATGCAAAGAGCTTTTGCCAGGCACCAACATCCCCTCCCCGAGTGGAGCTCATGGCTGAAGCAGCTGTGGGTGATGCTGATCACCTTGTGGGTCGTGTTCGAAGCTGGGAATTCAGGGTGTCCAACAATCCTGCCTCTAGCAGCAGTGGAGGAGAAGAGTTCCCAGGAGGCTCTGGCTCTGCTCCCAGCTCTGCCCCACTATGACACAATGGGGGTGTCTGAAAAGACAGAGCTGATGGACTCCGAGTCTGACTTGAGCTGCAGGACCTTGGGGTGCTTGGGGTCAGGGAGGTCCTCGCCGAGGGCCAGGCGGATCTTGCCGTTCTGCGTGTCCCTGACAGGCTCAAGGAAGACCACATGCTTGTTGGCGCTGGCCTTGCGGTTTGGGCCGTCAGTGGCGGGGGGAGTGGTGCTGAGGATGGAGGACTGGGCACTGCACTCCTGCGGGGGGCTGAGAGGAGCTGGCTTCTTGCAGCAGCTCAGGCAGCGGCAGGGGGTGAGGTACAAGTAGATGATCACGAGCACCAGGCTCACAATGCACCCCAGCAGTGTCGTGAGGCCAGTGCTGAAGGTCTCCCCGTCTGGCTTGGGGTAGTGCACTGTCACATTGACTTCACACAGCCTGCTGAAGTTGCGGGGGCTGTGGATGGCCAAGCCTACATAGACCCCCGAGTGCCAGGGCTTGGCCATGGCAATCTTTAGGCTGCCATTGCGGTAAACCTCCAAGGAGCGGTTGCTGTTCCCTGGGTGTTTGATGGGCTCGTGGTGAGGAGAAATCCACATGTAGGTGGTGGCTGAGGCTGGCAGGCTGGTGTTGCAGGTGAGCAGGAGGGTCTGGCCCACCATCACAGGGGAGGGCACAGGGTGGGTGTCTTCAGGGCTCACTGAGCAGTTCTCAAACACGTGGTTGTATTTGAGGAACTTGATCAAGGAGCGGGGCACGTTGTCAGACACCTTGCAGGTGTGTTCCTCAAAGAAATCCTTCACAGAGCTGAAACCTCGCTGCTTCCAGCGCTGGAGCATCAGGTAGAGCGGGCAGCTGCACCTCACAGGGTTGTTGTGCAGGTACAAGCCGTTCCTGATGTTTTCTGGCAGAGCTGCCAGCTCCTCCACGGGGATGCTGCTCAGGCTGTTGGAGGACAGGTCCAGCGTGCGGAGGCTGTAGTTCCCCAGCCCCTGAACGGAGTGGAAGGGGAAGGTGGTTAGGTTGTTCCAGCTCAGGTAGACTTTCCGCAGGCCGCTCAGCTTGGTGAAGGCGTTTTCATCCACTCGTGTGATGCGGTTGTTGTAGAGCAGCAGCTCCTCCAGGCTCACCAGTGCATCAAAGTAGTGCATCTCAACAGCCTGCAGGTGGTTGGAGGACAGGTCGAGGTGCCTCAGGGAGGAAGCGTTGTGGAAAGCCTGCGGAGAAAGGTCCTTAATCTGGTTGTGGCTTACGTGGAGGGCCTCAAGGTGTGGGAGGGCAGCCAGCCAGCGATCATGGAGCTGGGTGAGGGCATTGTGGCTGAGGTCCAGTGTGGTGGCAGTGGGTGGCAGCACCCGGGGCACGTGCTGCAGTGTCTGCCGGCTGCAGCTGAGCAGGTCGGAGGTGCAGATGCAGGCGATGGGGCAGCTGCGGGGCAGTGGGGAGGTGTGGGGAGCGTGGCCGTGGGCACACAGCTGGAACAGCAGCAGCACCACCAGCTTCACCACCTGAGGCCAGAGCAGATCTGTGGGTGCCTGCAGGGACATTGTGTCAGGCATGTGCCTCTTGTGCAGCTCAGCAGCACAGCCCAGCTTGACGGGGTGTGAGAAGCGTGCCGCGGTCCTGCCCTCTCTCCCCCTGTGCTGGCTTGGTAGAGAGGTCCTACCAAGCGCCCACAGATGCCCCTTTGAACCCCACAAAGCAGGATCCGTATTCCAGCCTTGGGGCTTGAAAAGAGTTCAAGGGCAGCATCACCCTGCCCAGCTCTGCCGTGCCTCACCCTGGCTGCCCGTACCTGTGCTCTGCTCTGGCTGGCCGTGGGCTGCCCAGCACCCGAGTGCCGTGGGGTGGGAGCTGGCGTCTGCCGTCAGGGCTCTGAGACACTCCAGCGTTCCGGGGCTGTGCTGGGGACTCGGCGAGCGGCTTGCATCCTCCCGCTGCTGCGCGTCCCTGGAGCACGAAGTTTCTCACGGCTCAGCATCCCCATGCTCCGGAGTCTGGTGAGCACCATCCGGCTCCTTCCCGGCCAGCCGCATCTCCCCAGGAGCAGAGCTCGCTGCGGGAGCGCGGTCCCTCTCCTGCCCCTATTTATGACCGTGCTGGCAGCTCACAGCCTGTGGGCCGGGCAGGATCCCATTGGTTCTGGCATGGGGGGTGGTGGCCGCGGTGGTGGCTGTGGCCATGGTTGTTCTGTTAGTGGGCAGGGCGATGCACAGCCGGCACCAGCCCTGCGTGGTGGCTTTTCCTCAGGGTTGTTCAGAACCACTTCACCAACCCTCCGACCTTACTGGTGTGAAGCCGCTGTCCCTCCCACTGGAGAGGCGCAGCCTGGAGCGGCTGGAAGCTGTAAGGCGACAGCGATGGAGCAGGGCTGTGCTGGCTGCTCCCCCTCTGCTCAGCCTCTGGCAGGACGCTGGAATAAACCCAACCCCTCACCACTTCTGGGAGCCCATTGTGGCTTGTCCTGCACCCAGCCTGAGAGAAGGGATGCTCGTCATCCCCTCCCTGCCCTGGTGCTCAGCACCCACTCATGGTCCTTCATGCTGCTCTCATTGTCACCAACCCCTGCATGAGATGGCAGCGATCTTTCGGCTCCTCTGGCTTACCCCATGGCAGAGGGGCTTCTGCAGGGATGAGTTGCCACAGGGTGAAAGACAAGATGCCCAGGAGTTATCCAGTTAGTGGGAAGTTGAAAGGCGGGCTGGGGAATTGGTTTCCATTAGAGCAGCAGAAGAGCTCATTTGGCTGCGGCAGCTGCTGGGAGGCAAGGGGCTGTTAACCCCTTGCACCCCGGCCCCAGCTCAGCCTGTGCAGCCAGGTTGCTTCCCTGTTCTGCTTGCCTGAGGACCAGCCATGGAGCCAGCACTGTGCCTTACTGAGTGCCATAGCACTGGGGTCTGATGGAGATGCCTATTAAGATGCCCTTCATCTGTCCCTGCTGATGTTTGAAGCCAAGGACAGCCACGACTACTCCGTCCTGCCTTGTTGGGCAGCCACTTGCCCTGGGAACACCCTTGGTGTAGGGAGTACAGCCCCTGGCATGAGGCAACTGCTGCAGCCGCTCTCCTGTCACCTTTGTGGTGCTGTGAAGCGAGGATGGTGCTGGCTGCTTCAGCTGCCTTGAAGCTCCCTGGGCTCACCAGGCAAGGGCTGCAGCCTCAGCAAGTGCTAATGCACCGTATCGATCCCTAGAGCTGCTGAGCTGGGGGCAGCAGGAGGAGGATGGCTGCTGCCCTTCAGCTGCATTCCAGCAGGTTTCCTTGCCTCCATGCTGCAAGGAGTCATGCTGCTGGCTGGGGCTGCAGGGTGGTGGCCTTGTGACCGTTTTACTCAGGACAGAGGCCAGACTATGCTTCTCCACAGGGCTGAGCGTGCGACAGCGGTGCTGCTGGCGGACCCCTGCTTCCAGCTGCGCTCTATCCAGTACCTGCTGGGCCATGCTGAGCCCTCGGCCCTGGCAGCTGCTGCCCTGACTGCAGACAAGCGCCATTTCTCTCTGCACACCTGTAAGTGTTCTTGCTGCATGGGGACATGGGCTGTGGCCACCGTGGGGCTATGGCTGGGACAGTGGGGGCTGGAGCTCCTGCCGTCTGTGACCCCCCTACAGCCTGTTAGCCCTGGGACAGGGGTCCATGGCTCTCCTGCTCTCTCCCAGTGGTTGGCATTTGGGATGGAGCTCTGTCTACTGCCTGCTTTTGGCAGCAGTTTTGTCCCTTTGTGGTGCACAGTGTCCAGACTGCTGATCCCAATACAGGGATTCTTGTCCCCAGCACCATGCTCCCTGGCCTGGCTGGTTCACAAGGACAGCTGCAGTCCCCCAGGACCTTGGGGGAGCCTGAGTCACATTCCCCCCACATCCACCATTTGTTTCACAGACACAGAGTACATCAGTGCTGAGGAACTGGCAAAGGTGGAAAAGATGCTGAGCCACCTGAGTGAGGAGTCCAAGCAGGCAGCTGCCACCACACTGGTGAGTCTCCCCCTGCCCAGTCCCTCTGTGTGGCAGTAGCCCCAGCACAGCTGCCCTGGGACATGGGGTTTTTGCTGGCATTGGTAACAGCCTGGTGTCTCCCACCAGCCCACCAGTGAGGAAGACCTGTGCCCAATCTGCTATGCACACCCAATCTCAGCCATCTTCAGACCCTGCTCTCACAAATCGTGCAAGTGAGTAGATCACATACGTGACCTCCACCAGGGTGGCCTCCCTATGCTGTGCTGGGGAGCACTCACACTCTTTCCTCTGTCCCAGAGCCTGCATCAACCAGCACCTGATGAACAACAAGGACTGCTTCTTCTGCAAGGCCACCATCACAGGGGTGGATGACTTCACCAAGCCAGCCAATTCTTAGCGCCCAGCCACACGCCACAGGCTCCCCAAGCTGAGCAACTGACTTCTCTCATTGCCTGCAGGGCCAAGACCCAGCACCGGCCACAGTGTGGGGCAGGGGGCTGCCGGGAGGTACAGGAGGGTAGAGGTGAGATCCAGTGCCAGGCTCTGGGCCCCATCATCCCCCTCACCCAGCACCCCTCTGTCCCACAGCCGTTCTCAGGGAGGGGAGCCCAAGCTCTGCGGCAGCCCCGGTGTCGGGGCAGGGGGGCCAGGCTGGGCAGTTGGGCTGTTAACTTGCCCCAGGCTGGGGGTTGACTTCATGAAATGCAGCATTAAATTATTCTTCCTTATGTGGTGCCCTGAGATGTGAGGACGGGAAGCCAGGCCAGCTCTGGAAAGCGACCCAGCGCTCAGGCTGCACTCAGATGATGCTCTGCGGTAGCTGGAAATATAAATATTTAATGCAAGCAGAGCCAGGAGTGCAGGGGGCACCACAGGCTGCTACATGATGATGCGCGGCTCTGGGACGGACTCGGTGATGGACTTGTGCGGCAGCACATTGGCCCCATTGAGGTAGAGCTCATCGTTGACGATGACGTCCTCGCCCAACACTGTCACGTTCTCCATGCGTACCTGCCCCATACAGGCTCCATCATGCCTGCCCCACTTCAGGGCCTGGTGCCGCACTCCTGCTCTTGCCCACTCGCACATCCCTCCGTCCCTTTGGCTGCAGCCAGGGGAGGTGGGAGGGCAAGAGCTGAGCCCCAAACCCTGCAGAGGCACCCATGTCCTCACCCACTGTCCCACGGAGCAGCTCCAGCCCACGATGCAGGACTCCAGCCAGGAGTGGGAGCGGATGCGTGCCCCCTCCAGCACAGTGCAGCGTTTGATGCGCACCCCGTCCTCCACCACCACACCGGCCCCAATCGTCACATTGGGGCCAATGACACAGTTTGCCCCAATCTTGGCACTGGGGTCCTGGAAAGAAGAGGGGCTGCAGCAGGGCCTATGCCACTCAGCCAGTGTGGGGACAGGAGGGCACAGCTCAAGGATGGCAGCAAGGACAGTGGTGGGAAGACACAGAGAACCTGTGACACGTGCCCAGGGCCAGTGTGCTGGGGGCTGGCACTTACCACCAGCACGTTCCCTACAACACCAGGCCCCGAGTGCAGCTTCTCTGGGTGCTGAGCCCGCAGCCACTGCAGGTACATGCACATGCCGGTGAGGAAGTCCTTTGGCTGCCCGATGTCCATCCAGAAGCCTGTGGGAACAATGCCAAGGTGACAGCCCTCAGCCTGGGGGTGACAGTGCAGGCAAGACACTGCCATGCGCACACACCACATGCAGAGCCTTACTCTGCAGCTCCATGGCATAGAGCTGCCCCTCCTGTGCCATGGCTGGGAAGATCTCCTTCTCGATGGAGGTGGGACGCAGCTGTGGGGATAGGGCACAGGGCTGAGCAGGGGGCCCAGGCCCCCCAGCCCAGCCCCAGCAGCCCAGCCCCTACCTGGATGCGCTGCAGGATGCCAGGGCTGAAGATGTAGAGGCCAGCATTGATCTTGTTGGACACAAAGAAGCGTGGTTTCTCCACGAAGCGGCAGATGCGGCCGGTGTCAGCCTCACTCACCACCACACCATACTTGGCTGGTTCCTCCACGCGGGTCACCACCAGAGAGCCCTCGCCACCATGCTGCCGGTGGAAACGTGCCAGCGCCGCGAAGGGGAACTCACAGATTACGTCGCTGTTGAGGACAAAGAAGGGCTCCCCGCCTTCGGCTAGCAGGTCCCGTGCCAGTGCCAGCGGCCCCGCTGCCCGGCCGTGAGTGACACCACAAGGATGGAGTGAGCCCAGTGCCCAGGTTCTCCTGGCACCACTTGTGACTGTCTCAGCATCCCTGCTCCCCACTACCCCTCTCAAAGCACTGAATCCTCAATTGGGACCCTCATCTGGCACTGCTGCCCTTGATTTTCCTCATCCTGCCCATACCCATCCTGGCACACCCACCCCTCCTAGATTCCTCAGCCCTCCCAGCCCTGTCCATCCATATCCACTCTCCTGTCCATGGTGTCCCCTTCCCAGGGACACCCTACCCATTCCCACCTTGCTGACCATGGCATTCCTTTCCCAGTTTCCCCCTGCCCATTCACCCCCACCCTCCTGCCCATGGTGTCCCCTCCCAGTATCCCCCAGTCCTGCCCACCCGTACCAAGCCTGCTCCCCATGGCTTCCTGCTCCCAGGACCCCTCAACCTGACTACATCCACCCTGGTGCCCATGGTGTCCCCAGCGTTCCTAGCCCCACCTGTACCCAGTGCAGTGTCCCCCCCGCAGCCCACCCTGCTGCCGCCACCCCAGCCCTGCCCGCTTCCTACCCGTGCCCAGCGGCTCCTTCTCGTGGGACAGGGCGATGTGGATGCCGAGCTGCGGGCACAGGGTGAGCTGCAGCTGCGGGGCGGGACTCTGGGAGAAGGCAGGGGGATGTGGGAGTCCCTTACCCGCTGCTCCTGCTCCCGCATGGCCGCCTCCAGCGCCTCCGACATGTAGCTTACGGCCAGCACCACATGGCTGACACCCGCCTGCGGGAGCAGGTGCGGCTCAGCCTGCGGCGGGGCGGCCCCCACGCCACCCCCCGCGCCCCGCGCCGGGCCCGACCTGCCGCAGCGCCTCCAGCTGGTGTAGCAGCAGCGCCTTGTTGCAGAATTCCACCAGCGGCTTCGGCCGGCTCAGGGTCAGCGGCCGCAGCCGCGTCCCGAAGCCGCCCACCAGGATGAGCGCCCGCATCGCCCCGCGCCCGCGACACGTCAGCGCCGCGCGCGCCGCCCGCGTCACCGCGACACGCCACGCCCCCGCCCCGGGTCCTAGCGCCGACCTCGGGTCTTGCCGCCCGCCCCGGCTCTTAATGCTGACGTCGAGTTCCAGCGCTAGCCCCGGGTCCTGCCGCTGGCCCTGATCTTAGAGCCGGCCTTGGGCCCAGCGCCCGCCCCAGATCCTACTGCCGGCGTCCCGCATCCTATGATCCAGGTCCTGGCGCCTGCCTCGCATCCTGCCTCCCGCCGCGGATGCGCCCCAGGTCCTAGCGCCGACGCTCAGGCGCTGTCGGCCGCCATGAGCTCCATCGCTCACGGAGGGGCACCACTCGCCTCCTGCCCCACCCCACCCGCTGCCAGGTCCGGTCACGGCTGCAGCCCGCCGCGCCCTGCGCGGGCCCCGGTGCTCCATCCCCCCGGGCGAGACGTGTTGGGAAGAAAGGCCATAGCTGACCCCTGCACCGGGGAGCAAGGAGGGTGACATGGATCCTGCCTGAGCCTTACCCGCACCCCCGTCCCCGGGGAAAGGCAGGCACCAGCACACGACGGACAAAAACAGATCCTTTAATGGTTTTTGGTTCTCTGTGAAGCACAAACAGGATGATTATTCATGTAAAAACAAACTGGGGAGGGGGAGAGGGAAGCAAGGCTATGTACAAGCTGCGGAGGTCCACCACGGTGGTCCAAGGGGAATCAGTGCCTCCCCTCCAGCGAAAGAGCAGAAGGCAGCACTGGAGGAGTGCAGGGGGGCTCCCTAGGACTAAGGGCCCTGCACCAGCCCAGTCACAGCCCGCCGGGGGTAAGGACATGCACAAGGCAGGATGCAAGGAGCCCAGAAGAGCAGCAGAGCTGTGGTAGGTCCCCGAGTCACCTGCTCCACCAGCCTCTCTCCCTCCTGCTGCCCAGTTCCCCGGCCACCTCCACAGGGCAGCACCTCGCAGCAGCGGTAAAGCAGGAACCATGTGCAAAGGGGCATGGATGGCTCTAGAACTAGCTGAAGGGAGGCTGCCATGATGTGGGTATTGGTCTCTTCTCCCAACTGACTACTGCTAGAACAAAAGAGAATGGCCTCAAGCTGCACCAGGGGAGGTTCAAGCTGAACACTTGGGGGGAGGGGGGAGAAATCACTGAAAGGGGTATCAGGCATTGGAACAGGCTGGCCAGGGAAGCAGTGGAGTCCCCAGCCCTGGAGGTGTTTAAAAGCTGTGGAAAGGTGGCGCTTAGAGGATATGGCTTAGTGGCAGACAGGATAGAGTAGGGTTAGTAGTTGGACTTGGTGATCGTGAAGGACTCTTCCAACCTAAATGTACCTATGAACGAAGGTCCTTGGCTGGGGAGCTGGAGGGGAGTGGTGGCTTGGGCAAGCCTTTGCAGAGCTGGGAGAGAGGTATGATGTAGGGAGGGAGAAAGCCGGCACCTGGCCCTGCACCTTTCCAGAGCCCCTGCCACAGACCTACAGCTGCTGCTGGTGGCAGCTCTGGCTGGCCCCCAGCCCAGCACCAACGATTTCTAAGCAGACCGTGCACACACCGTGTCGGCACACATGCTACATGCGAGTATTCTCCAAACAAGCTTTCCTGAAGTAAAAAAACAAACCAACAACAACAACAAAAAAAACAATAAAGAAACCCCAACCCTGGCCTTGCAGGTACCCAGGCAGTTCGTCAGGCAGGCAAGGAAATGGTACCACCATGGAACAACTCAGTGACACCAGGGAGGGAGCAATTAGAGATGCCAGTACAGAAACACAGGGGGGTTATGTAGAGCACGGTACGGTTCAGTACTACCAGGCCACAGTATCAAACATTAATGCCCTCATCAAGGGGAGCTGTGGGTAAAGCACCAGCTCCAGGAAGAAGCCTGGCAGCAGAGCATGTCCCAGCTGGCTGCTCATCCCCAATCTGGTTATTAATTTTGGGAAAGACCAACTGTCTGCAGCAAAACTAAAGGAAACAGTCAGGTGCCAGCACTCCTCACTCAGCCAGGAGCCCCCCCTCCCTCACCTGGAGGCCTTCAGGGAGGAGACAAGGAGAGGGGTCAGCCCTAACCTTCAGCCTCCCCTTCCACCATCTCCACCCATGGACCTGCCAGAAGAGGAGGGGGAAGAGGAGAGCCTGGTACTGGAGGGACATAGTCGCCTACAACCTGTAGGACCAACGCTACAGGACAGAAGGGTTGAAATGGTCCGAAAGGCCCTGCTGCACAGCTGGGGTCATGTTAACTGCTACAGATACTATTGCTAGCCCATGAGCTGAGTTCTTGCTTGGTCAGTGGTTCAGGGCAGTTACTCTCACAGAGCCCTGTGCCTGCCTGCACACAGGCCTGCCCATGCCACACCAGGCGGGTGGGAGCAGGACCCAAGCTTGAGCACAGCTCTGGGCAGTGGCATTCCCTCCCAGCTGCAGCTCTGCCAGGGGTTGCATTTGGTCATTTTATTTCTGAGTTTGGGTTGGTTACTCACAGTGCCCAAACAACAGAAAAAGGCAGCATCAAAAGCAAAGCCCCGCTGGAAAACCCAGGGCAGAGCTCACGACACCAAGCACACAGGCCAGCACCTGTGCTGCTCACCATCAGCCCCACAGACACTGCCAACCGTCAAGTGCCCTTTCCAAATAGCTCAGGAGAATTTCAAAGGGAAGGCTCTCCTGGGGGCTCCTGAGGCAGGAGGCTCCTCACACCACAAGCCCTCAAAGAGCCCCAGAGCTCTCCTGCTTTCTCTTCCCTGTTTCCAGGTCCTCCCTTCAGAATGCACACGTGACAAGCGGTGAACCAGAACACCCAGGCATCTATGAAGCCTTCTCCAGAAGGCTGATCCAGCGCTGTCAGAACCATCTGGTTGGCATGAGCTCTTCCATCCTGCCTCCCCTCAGCTCTCCTATCAAGTACATTTAAAAACAATGGAGCAATACAATTGTTTAAAACCAAAGTCATCTGTTTTTTTCCTGTGGTAGTAGGTGGTCTTGTCTGCTCCTGCCACCAGGACAGTGAGAGGCCGCAGGGCTACTGGTTCTCCTCACGCATCTGTTCCATGATGTTGATGAGGCTTTCCAGCCCGAACACATAGCCCATGTCGGGTCCATCGTGCACAGTGGGGTCATCACGGAAGCCCTTGAAGGTGCTGTGTGCAAAGTCAATCATGCGCACGTCCACCTTGGGCTGTGCTGCGGAGCCGGGCTCCATGCTGCTGCCATCCTGCAGGCTCTCTGGGACGGAGCTGTCCACCCGCTTCAGGCGCATCTCTGGCCGGCGCTCCATAAACATCCCTGCCCTGCTGTCCTTCCCATCATAAATGATGAGAAGGGAGCTGGAGTAGAAGCGGTAGGAGGCCTGTCTCTCCAAAACCGCCTTCAGGCTTCGCAGTTTGGCCAGGACAGGCTCAAAGAGGTCCTTGCGCAGCTCAATGCCGTTGTGGAGATACTGGTAGAGGGCGTTGCGGAAGCCCTCAATGGAAAGACCTCGTCCATAGTATTTATTCCTGCACAAGTAATGTCCCGTGTCCAGCTGATACACCTAGAACACCAAAGGGAACAGGTATCAAGTGGGAGCAACAGGTTAAGGCCCTGCACAGAGAGTCTTGAGCTGTCATGTACTGACAGGGTGGAAGGAACTCATTCCATTCCCGACCAGGCCCTAGAGGGAGCAGGAAACAGTTCTGCATGCTCCCTGTATCCCACAGCAGCTCATGGGTGCATCCCATGGACACAGACAGGATGCCTCATCACTAGTTCTCTCCTAGGACACCCAAAAAATGGCTCCTCACCTCAAGCATCCCCAGGAGGCACAGCAACTTGAGGCTTAAAAAGCAGCACCTTACAACAACTTGGACAATCCTCTGGTGGCAGGAGCTGCTGCCAGTATGTGTCACCTAATGGTGATATGATTAATGAGGAGCCCTTGTTGCTTCAGAGTCTGTGGGCAGACATCTGGATCACAAGATCCCGCCTTGGGTGGGGAAAAGAGCAACTATTGCACAACAGCAGCAAACCCTTGTGTGCAAGGCGCAGCCACCAGAGGAGTGTACAATGCAGGAAGGTCAGCTGCTGCAGGGCCAGAGGCACAGGTCCTTCCCTAGGCACTACAATTCTGGGTGAACACTAAGCCACAGAAATAATTGCATTAGAAAATCCTCTAATTGTCTGTGGACAAAAGAGCTCTGGATAAAGCAGGCTTTCTTCTCAGGAGAAGCAGCTTCCTTTGTTCTGGGCTTAGAAATGAAGACAAAAAGCACGTACCATGAACATGGCTGCACCTACCTGAACTGGGAGACTTCGTGACAGTGCTCAGTGGAAGACACTAACAGGGAGGTCTGCTGGGGCTGTGAAACAGAGTGTGCAGTGCCTGCAGCCTGGGGGATCCCTACCTGCATCCCACAGACACGCACACCCAAGGTGGCAGAAGTGCTCTGTTCACACTTCTTCATCTGCCGAGCAGCCTTCTCCTCGGATGCATCATCTCCATGCTGCCTGGTCCCCATCTTCAGATCAAGCACACAGGGAAGCTTGAAGTGATGCACCACGTTCTCCAGCAAAAGGAACTCTGGGAGACGTGTCAAGGAGAGCTCACCAGTCAGAGACACTGCTCCCTAGGGCCACCACAGACAGGGACGTGGGCCAGCATGAGATAGGGTTGGACAACAAACAAACAGGAATCGAAGAACTGAGACACATAGAACAACCAAGGTGGAACAAACCATCTGGACAAGTGAAGAGGATGAAACCCCAACAGCAGTGCCCAGGCTTTGCCAGTTAGCAGAAATCAGCCTGGAAAGCAGAATGGGCAGCAGTAAGCAAGATGACTGCAGGCACACTGGAAACTCAGCAGAGGGAACCAGAGAGCAGAGTGCCAGTGTCAGGAAGGACACAGCACACCAGTGAGAACTGCTGATATGCTCAGGGAGAGCTTAGAGTCTAATCAAATTAGCAATTTAACCATATGGATAAACAATGCAATCCCCATGGACTGAAAACTCAGGGGTCAGTTAACAGCACAGTGCTGCTGCTACCGACAATGCTGCCTGACACACAGCGGGGAGCCGGGGAGGCTACAAAGGCAGGAAAACGGAAGGGTAACAGGAGCCCTGAGGCACAGCAGGCAAACCCTCCATTAGGGCACAACCTTGAGGACAAACCCCAGACAACTGGGGCAACAGCTTGACCCAAAGGGGAGAAAACAACCCTGAAGTTTGCCCTGCAGGGCACAGCTTAACATGGCAACCAGAGCACAGCCAGAGTAAACCTGCAAGGAAGTTTAGAAAAAGAAAAATCTGTCATTAGCTGTGCTTCATTTTGAAAGAGCAACTTCATAAAAATAAGGTAGTGTAATTTAAGAGATCAGGCAAGGAGAACCACAGGCTAATTTAAAACTAAAAACAAAGTACAGATTTGAGAACACTGAAAGGAAATCCACAGAAGTAAATGGTGAAAAATACAGGTACTAAAAGTTGGTTCCCATGTGAGGAAAACAGTATCAAACTCCAGCAGGTGAAACAGAAAACATAAAAACAAACAGCCCACAAACTGGCAAGTTCCAGACAAAAACATGAGAAATCATGTGGAAGGCACAGGAAGTAACAAATCCAGTTAGTCCAGAGCCAAGCCAAGTCGGTCAGACTGCCCAGAGAGTTTAAAGATAAAGCACAAGAGGAGCTAAAGGGGGCAGCCGTGGCATGGGAATGTGCAAGGAGACCCCCTAAAGAGAAGCAGGATCAATATTTTGCTGCTTTTTTTACTGGCAATACCTTAGGAGATTCCCAAGCCAGAATTCTGAGTTCAGAGAATTCTCAAACTGAAATGGCCAGAGAAGGGATCACATGTAAAACACAAAATGAGTCCTGCGACTCATTTAACACCATCTGAACACCAGGAGACTGAACAGAGGCTACTGCAAACCAGCCGGACTGGTCCTGAACCCCGGGTGGCCAGCAGGGGCTGTGTGTGGAGATCCACACTGTTCAGCAAGTGATCTGGAAGAGAGAGCCAACAGGGAGATGGCAAATATCCCCAAAGTACTAAACTACTCAAAGCTGCAAAAATAGGTAACGGTTGTGAAAGACTCCAAGGATCTTATGAGACTGACTTTGCCATTAAGGGGCAGGTGAGATTCACTACACTTTATGCACAAGATGATAAACATAAGGAGAAAAAGACTCTTAGTGCATAAAGTAAGGGGTTTGGAGACAACTTACCAGTCAGGAATGGGATCTGGGGGTAATGAAACAGCAGTTAGAACAAGAGACTGTGCTAGGAATTATAAGGCAGAGGAAGGACAACAGCACTAAATACCAGTGGAAACGTCCAGTTCACCTACACCTTCTGTCCTGTATGCAGTGCTGGGCATTGGCTCCAAAGGATACAGTAGAACCAGAAGACACTCAGGAAAGGCGACAAGGGCAAACAACTCCCTCCCCAGGGGATTACTGAACAGGCAAAGCCTGTTAACCCAAACAAAGTGGTTTGGGCTAAAGATCTTCCATTTCCAACCCCTCTGCCATGGGCAGGGACACTTTCCACTAGCCCAGGTTGCTCAAGGCCTCATCCAACATGGCCTTGAACACCTCCAGGGAGGGAGCATCCACAACCTCCCTGAGCAACCTGTTCCAGTGTCTCACTACCTTTACTGTAAAGAATTTTTGCCTAATAATCCAGTCTACACCTGCCCTTTTCCAGCTAAAACCCCCCACAGTTCAAACCACAAGCCCGCAATGAAAGAAAACAGAGGATGATCTAGTCATAAACATGGCTGCTCCAAGCAGCAGCATCACTGCACGGGAAGCAGGAAGGAAGAGAAACAAGAAACACTTAAAACAGCTTTGGTTGTGTGAAGGACAGGAAAGCCAAAGGAAACGGAGGCCTGGCTGCCCAAGCACAAGGTGTGAGGCCAGGGCAGCAGCAGCAAGCTGACACACTCGGTTCTGCTTCCCAAAGGATACTGTAGAGCTTTCGGTCCTTAGACTCGGAGCGCATGCGGCTCAGCTGCTGCTTGTGGCAGCGCAGGCTCCAGGGGTTATAGCTGATCTTCTCAGAGCTCAGACCACTGTTCCCATCCAACATCTGAAATGGAACATCTGAATGGATGTGCAGGTCCATCCTGGGACTCTTCGTTTCCTGGATGCTGCTGGTATAAAGACAGAACAAACTTGCCTGTTAGGATCCATGCATTCTCCAGACACAACTGTCACCCTCCTTGGGACTAAACCATCTCCTGCTGCACACTGTGCACGATACAAAAGCTCTTAACAGCAAATCCCCACAAATACCCTGGGCTGTGAACCCATGCTCAAGGATCTGGTCTAACATCTCTGCTAGGTTATAATGTAGGAACATTTGTTTCTCAGGCAGCTCTGGCTGGTGCGAATAGGCAGAGACTTCTATTCAAAGTAGCCTTGGAAGAGACTTCTGGGTTAATAACCAGGTGGACTGAAGTGTTTGAATCTGCTCCACATGCTTTGGTTCCACATCCAATAAACTGCCAAGGGTTATATCCTCTGTCAGAAGCATTTCATGCAGATGAGTTCACCTTAAACCCAGAATAACTCCTGACACCATTTGCAGCACCACAGTGGGCTGGGCTAGCAAGCATGAGACAGCCTGGCCCCTGTATGGAGTGCAAAATGCCCTCGATAAAAGGAGCACCACAGCTGAAAGGGGAAGAGGCATTTCCTGCTCATCCTGCTGTCACTGGGCCCTCAAAGCTTTACCTTTCAGTGCTGTCACTGGCCAGGCCAGGCTTTTCCTCCTTGTGCTCAGTGCCACTGCTTGACCTGTGAAGGCTCCGACGTGAGTGCTTGCGCCGCGGCTGGTCCCTCTCCGGCATATCCTCCTGCTCCAGAGCCTCGTTCTCCACATAGGGGTAGGCCACCAGGTTAATGTAGCCATCACTGTCTCCCTCAAAACAGACAGACACCACACCTGCCAGAGAGAAGTGAAGTGTCAGTTCCGTTTCCCAAGAGAGGGAACACAACCACTAACACCCAAACATTCAACAGGAGAGAGGAGAATGTAGCTCCCAGAGCAGCAAATCCAGAACCATGAAAGGTTTCAGACTACAAGAACCCAAATGTCAGCACAGCAGAGAGGAGAAATCCCCCAAAGCAGTGCTCTATGTGTCTACCTGAGCAAGCAGTTGGAGGCAGCAGAGGAACCTCTGCCACCCACAGGAAATGAAGGGCAAAAGCACAGCTGCTAGGCTGAGGGGATTATTTCCTTCCCTTCAGTCTTGCAGCCAATATCATCCAACAGGAGAAAGTCAAGCAGAGTCTCCCAAGGTGTTGAGGTGGGCAGAGCACATGTAATAAATATCTAGTTCGTTTGGGTAAGCATCTATGCCCTGCAGAAGTATTCCTGCTGTTGACAAGGACATTGCTGGCCAAGGAGGAATGTGCTTTCTCTGCTGAAGGATGTCTCCAGCACCTGAGCTGTGAAGCACAGAGCTGAGGCCAAGGTGACACCTGCCACTCTTATTATAAGCCAGTCAGTCTTGCAGAACAGGAATCTGCAAGGTCCCAGGGCTTCCTAGCCCTGGAAGTAGAACTACCTCAGCCAGGTGCAGGCAAGCAGGACCATTTGTATCCTCTCCAGTTTTACCTTCTGAAGGCTCCCAGAAAGCACCATGGTCCAAGGGAAGGTATAGATCTTTCACAGCCAAGATTCTGAGTACATCTAGCTGGCTAGCCACAGAACAGGACAACTGCTATCTTCATCTTTGAGCCTCCTGCAGCCCTTAAAATGAAGCAGTCAGCCCATCTCCTAACTTGCAACAACAAAAATCTTTCACTAGCTTGTCACCAGCATTGAATAGCTGCCAGGAGCATCAGATGCTAGATGCACCAAATCAGATGATTCATCACTAACATGAAGAAGCCTCACACTGCTCAGCTGATGCAGGACATCACATTGCTGCCCCTCCTTTTCCCTTATCTGCATGTGACAGTGCTAACGAGGTTCAGGCGGCTCAACAACCTCTGGGCAGTTCAGGACTCCAACGTGTAACTGCATAAATGCCACTGCAAGGGCTCTGGCTGACTGGACATGCTCCCTAAGACAGCCCTGTGAAAGGGCAATCCTAACAGTAACCTCAAAGTGCCGAGACAGGAAATATCATCTCAAATAATCCTCACCCTCAGATCAGCAAGAACAAGTTCTAGGACTATCAGGAACCTGCATTAGACTCAGATGAAATCTCACACTGGGGTAGAGATGCATGTCCTAAGCCTTGAGGCTACCAAGAAGTATCTAACTTCAAGAAGACAGGTCTCCATCTGGACTATCATCTTCATCAGCTTTAAACACAACTCCCAAGGCAAGCCTGACATCCTATTGATTTCATTAAGTACATAGGCTCCTGCTTGGGATTTCTGGTGGGTCACTAGAGCACCGTATGGCCCCAGAGTGAGCAGAGGGTACAAGAGGACCCATCTGTCAGAGGCTGTATCTTTCATTCACAACCTGCACACAGACACAGGTAAAGTGACACTGCTCCAAGACCTTCAGGCTGTAGCCAGATCAAATGGCAAGACCCTGGACAGATGGTGGTTCCAGCTGTCTCTGAGAAGCACTGTACCCCCCAGTGCTGCATGGAGACAAAGCAGCAGAGGCAAGAGGGACAGCAGGTCCCCCAGAATGCTACCTGCCAGCATTACCATCCTCAGCACAAACACACATGGGTTTAAAGATATTGAGCTTCTGAAAGATGCAGATGGGCTGCCAACCTCCCACAACGATACAGACAGCGGAAAATTCCATTCCTTCCAAGCAGCTGAGGACAAGTCTTCACCTCAGCACAGGGAAAGAAACACTTCCTGCTTCAGCGGCTTTCTGATAGGGCTCCATAAAAGAGATGGGATGAGGAAGCAATAAATTATGGGACTGGAATGTGCAAGTGCTCAGTATATGATCAAACTTCATTTGCTCAAGGTCAGGCTTGTAACTGACAATAACTTGGTAGCAAAACTATTTCCATAGTTATGGAGTTCAATACTCTGTAATCTTAAGCTTCAGACTGCAAAGTGCCAGACTGCACATTCTCTGTCTAGAAAGGAGAACACGTTGAACTCTGCATGCCTACAACAAAGACTTCCTCCTTTCCAAGTGCTCCTATCCAACTGCTAGCCTGCAAAAAAGGAAGAATAAATAACAAATAAACTGAAAAACACCAACAAACCAGCAGAAAGGCCCCAGCAGCTGCAGGCAAACAAGGGGGGCAGGCTGCTGAAGCAGTAAGTGCACTCTGGAATGGTGGCAGGCCTCACCTTTGTACTCGGGTGTGAACTCCTTCATCTCTGGGGGCAGAGACTCATAGAAGCGCTGCTCTCTGGTGATGAGGGGCTTGCAGACAGTGTGGTCGTCGTAGCGCATCATGCTGCTGTGGCCGCCCACCTGGTGAATGAAAGGCTCCAGCAGCACCCCCCGCTCTCCGGATCGAGCGGCATTCTTGCCATACTTGCCCACTTCCATGGTTTGACAAACACACATTGCGTTGGGCACCAGTTGCACTCTTGGAGCATGGGGAGAGCCACATGGGCTGGAGGGATAGCTCAGCAGCAGTCAGGCAGGGAAATCCTGGCAGTCTGCTTCCTTACAACGATCTGGAAAAGCAAAGGAGAGCCCTGTCAATGGAGCGCCACCGGCGTTCACTCCCCATTGGCTCAGAAAGGTTTTTACTATTTATTTGCATCTTTAACAGTTCCTCTCCTGTTCTCTGTTTACATCCCACATGTTCCAGCATGCTTCTCACCACCTCTTTGATCCTACAGGTAAACACACTAATTTGGAAGCAGTCTCACCTACAGTTTCTCCAATAGGGTTGACAGGAGACAGGGAAAGGAGATAGGAGCATTCTGAGCCCCCCACCATCCTCCAGTTCCTTTTATCAGTGAGGCAGTGTGATAATGGACCACAAACCATGAGCTACAGTGCAACTAAAGCCAAGACCACACCTGCCTAGCAGCAAGGGTGACTGACACAGGCCAACCAAACATTTCCAGAACCTGAACTCCACTCCTTGTACTTCTGCATTTTTAACATCTAAATGAGTAAGCAATTCCCATTCACCTCCTACTCTAACACTGCTCCCTCCTTTACCCACTCGCTTGTCTTCAAGCGACATGAAGAGACTTTGGGGATGAGACAGTCATCATGTCACTGTGTATGCTTCTGCTGGATGGATTCCACTCAGACTCTAAATCCCTCAAGAAAACAACTTATTTCCTGATGCTTTCACAGAACCTACACACACAACAGGTCCCTGGTCTCTAGAGATAGACAAGAGACATCGCTAAATACAAATGAGATTAGAACTGCTTTGGGGAAGAGAGATGCTCTTTTAATGTTTGCAGAGTGCCTTGCACAGCCACAGGATGATGGAAAAGTAAAAGCCATCCAAATTCTCTCCAGATGATTTGCCCTTTCCAGCTCATAGATGCTTCTAGGGCTGCAGGGGAAAAACACCTGAGGATTTCCTCCCAACAATGAGTTATCCAAAGCACTTGGTGCCAGAACCAGATGGTGACTACAGTTTCTGAATTCATCAAAATTTCCAGTTTCTTAGAACAGCCACAGCCAAGAGCAGGAATTTAAAACCTGAGGGATATTGGAGGCCTGAACAAGGGACACGATTCAGGCTGTTCCTCATTTGGCCACAGGATGTCTCCACAGCTACACAACACTACCAGGCTGGGGGAAGCTCTGGATAAAGATAGGCTCTGCTCCCCTCCAGTACAGCCATCTAAGAGATTTAAAAGCAGGGTCAATACTTCAGGACACGTTAGCTCAATCTAACCCAAAAGATCCCTTCATCAGAACAAGGCTTCTCCCTCCTTGTCCACACATTGCTGCTTGCTGGCTCACACTGGATTTTGGGACAGTAAGAGTGCACGTACATTTGAGTTGAATCATCTCACTGATCCCAGGAAAAACATTTCCTTTTGTGGTTACATGGCCACACAGCCACCCTCAGTGTAAGGGGAACAAGGGGAATGTTTAGTTGGCTTTTAAGGTGGGGAGCAGAACATAAGAGGGAAAAAAAAAAAAAAACACCACAGATGATCTCTCTGGAGCAACTCCTATCGAAGTGTCTTCAAAGTATCTGTCTCCTAAACTCACTCAGAGCCTAGGTTGTATCAGAGGCAGAAACATGCTGTGGATTTCTTTCCTCCCTCTTATTTGCTTTATCAACAAGAAACAGCAGCAGAGGTTTGCTTACATCACACATGTTTTAGTTTGGTTTACTGGTAATTAACATCTGAGAATAAGCAAGATGCCAGCACTTGCAACAGATCAGCACTTCACAGAGTTCAGGTGAGTGCTTTACAGGCTTAAATCTTCCCTTTGCTGATGCAGCTTGGTCTTGGAATTGGTTTACTTTGCCAGTGACTAAAGTGGAGTTTTCAGTTATTCCAAACAATACAGGGCACAAAGTTTAACTTCACAGTTTCCTACAGTTTAAACTTCATGGGACAAGAGAAATAAGAGATCCATCTGTGTGACAACAGTAGCTGGCACGCTCAGGAGACATGCACATGATGCTTGGGGCCTGCTGTTAGTCCCACTTTTCACTGAAGGTCAATCACAAAATGTCTTGGGGTCCCAGTTTTGGCACTGGTGGAAGAAGTGTTAACCCCACTTCTCTAAAGTGTAGGTATCTAATAGCTTCAGTCACCACCACCACAGATGGCAATCACCAGCACCCCCACAGACTGCTCTTACAGTTAGGAGTGCTTCACCTATGGGCTACAGGCAGATTTTGGCCATTAGAATAAGATTTGAACCCTGTGCCTACTTTCAGCAGCCTTCTTTGACAAGGGTGAGCAACAAAGCACATGCCACTTGAACTACCTTGAGGAGAGCATCAACCAACTAGGCAGAGTCCTTCAGGCCTTCTCCACTGCATGGCCTAGAGGCATCTGTGAGATGACTGCAGTTGTCTGAGGGCTTCTGGGCAGGTGGCAATGAAAACAGGCTGCAGCCACCGAGAAGTGTCCCAGGCTCCCTGCAAAGCACCCTGCTGCCCCCAAGAAAACCCAACGTGACAAGTTCTGGATGTGCAGGCACACCAGGAGGGAGTGACAGCCATGAAGAACACATTGTGTGGTCGTGATGCAACAGAGGGAGCCAGTCAGCAGGTGGGGAGAGAGTCCAAACCTGGTTACAACTGCTCCACATTCATCCACGTGCTCTAAAGAAAACCCAGAGCCTATGTTTTCCCCACACACAAGTCAACCTGAGGGGGAAAAAACCACTTTGTGGCAAGCAGCATTTTAGAGACAACATTTAAAAGAGAAAGCTATCTACAGAGCTGGAAAAACAGATACCTTATAGCTCAGATGGAGCTTGGTGGTTTTCATCAGACTAACTCAAAGTAAAGCATTACTAAACATGGACACTATCCACAAATAAAGACAGAACAATCCTGGCTGCTTCAAACGAGTATAAAGCAGAAAACTATTTGAAGGCCTAAGTATTACTCATCTCTCCCCCATTAAACAACGGCATGGATTCAACTATTTCAGCTGACTTATAAAATTCAGCATACTTCCAATTATCCTGTGAAATGCAGTGTACACACAACAGCTTGAGGGCGATCAGTTCATCCAAGCAGATCCTTTGATACCCTGCAACTCCACCACTATAGCTCTAACAGCACTAAAACACTCAAGTCAGGTCAGCATTCCTCTTCCAGCAGACTCATCTATGGTTAGCAAGACAGATCACCCCATCAAGCCAGACTCATGAGTGGAAGGGTAGAGGTTCAGGAGCTGACTTATGGGTGGCTACAGAAGGATCGAGCGTATCGCATAATCCATTATCCTCCCCAGCAAAACTCTTGTACTGGAAAAGAATTTGCTCTGCAGTATTTAAGTCTAGATCCCTGTCAGAGTACCTACTCCAAATTTTAACTGCATACCTCCCTATTCAAGCATTCTTCTTTATACCCATCTTGCTAAAAAGTAAGTAAAAAGCTGTATTTCCTTGTAGTAATGAGGAAAGTATTTCTAAACTGAAGCCAGGAAGACACACAAAATAGCTCTGCTCTTCCGACTATTTAGTGTGGTAAAATCTTCCCCCAACACCAACATCACCCTCTGGCAGAGAATATGCTGCTCAACAGAAGCAAACAGTGCTGTGCTCTTGAAGGCCCAGCCAGATACCCTGGCTGACAGCTACTGAGGTCTACCAGATCACCATCCACATCAAGGACCTGAAGATTTTAAAGGTCTCTCCCGACCAAAACAATTCTATCATTCTATGGAGATGCCGGCTCCTGCCAGTTCACAGCACCAGAGCACCACCAGCTGAGGATGCCAGCATAGGAGCAAGGAGTGGGAAGAGCAGGGGTGTCCTCTTTGATGGTGTAACTTAATGTGAGCAGCACACTAGCCTCAGAGGTCACCACACCCCTGAGAACTGGGGGTGGAGAGCCGCACTGCAATGAGCGCAGGAATTCCCGCAGACTGCACCACGGTGCTGGTGTTCCCACTCTTCATAGGCTGTCTTGTACAGGAACATTGGCTGTGCTTCATGACTCACCAGCAAAGCCATTTTCCAAAATCAAAAGGAGGACAAACATTCAAAATTGTGATGTGTTACAGCCAGGAAGCTGCCTGCATTAAGCCCTGTTGACTCACGTCCTCGCCGTAAGCAGCCTGCACGTCTGTCTTTCCAGCATCACTTTGCTCCTATGGCCACAGCCAGCCCTCAGCACCCATGGTGATGAAAACTAAGGCAGATGGCCACTGACAACTCTGGAGCCACGCCGCAGGCAAGGGATAAATATCTGACCTCCAGGTCATACTAAAAGAAGTTGGACTTTCCCTCAACAACCCCAAAGCGGTCAGAAGCAAGGCACAAGAACACAAAATAGCAGTAGAGCAGGCATCTGGATGATGGGTGGGTGGTGTCTGCTGCTTGTGAGCTAGTCTTGCTAGCAGGGAAGAGCAGCAGCTAGCAGCCAGGCTGAAAAGCACCATAGTTTCTGGTCATGCTGGACTGGGTGACCTAACTTCTACAGAAGAAAATCCAGTCGAAGGAAAAAAAAAAAAAAGTGTATGGCACTGTGCTATGAGATCAGCTTCCCAGCATTAAAGCTGAGCCACAGGCCTGAGAGAAGTCTGCCAAGTCGGCAGAAAATGCAGATGGCCTCTGGGACCTGACCAGAGAATGAAACTCTAAGAACCTGTAGCAACATTCAGGATGTACCCAGAAACATTTGGCCCCTGTGGCATCCATGAGGCTACAAACCTTCCTAGGCTGCTTGAGCACACAGCTTTGAATCCTAACCTTCCCTCTCATCTTGTCCAAAGCTGGAACTATTACCAAATACAGCCTTTTCTGGACGCACTGCTCTCACCAAGGCTCTTCAGTCACAAGTGCGGCTCTTCAGGTCAAGGCCAGGTAGCAGAATACATCAAAACATCAAGAACTTATGCATGCACCAAAAGTGAAACAGAAATCTTAGGGCAAGCTGCTGAAGAATGCCAGCTGAGGAAGAGAATGCCAACAGTAAGGCTGGAGGAGGAAATGCAATAAGCAAGACCATGGAGAGGACAGTAGTCACCAATAAGCATGCTTCACCCTCTGCCCTGAGCCGAACAAAGGCACAATTCCTTCATCAACGTTGTGCCCTCAACAACAGGGCACAAACGCACCAACCTCTGAAGCATGCACAAGGAAAGAGCTTCACCTACTTTAAGTTAGGGCTTCACTGAACTTGGAGAAAGAACCATGTAGAAAATAAAGTTAAGCTTGCAATACGATTCCTTAGGCATCCCCTATGCCTCTGTCTCCTGGAGATCTGCAGGAAGACCATTTGTGCCATGCTTCTATCACATTCATCACAAAGCCTCAGCACTTCTGCCAGCAGCCTGTGAGACCAAGAATTTTCTCCTCTTCTCTTCCTAAGAAAGGAGCGGAAGCTGAGCCTTTTCAGCTCCTTCTGAAGAAAGAGAGGCTGCACTATGCACTACTAACCATGGCTGGAAAGCTGAAACCACTGCCTGGGCCTGGGGTTAAAGGAGGCCTTTTTCTTAGAGGCCAGATTAGCAGGAATTGCAACGGCCCTTCTGCTGTCACTTACACACAAAGCATGGCATGCTTTCAAGGAGGGATGAGCTACCTGAAGAAGCCCTTGCTAGCTAAGGATCTAGACCCTGGGCACAGACAATACCGATTTTCTCACCCTGGCACACTACAGTGGAAGCTTCTCTCTGGCTTTGGTTGAGGTTTTTTTGTTGGATATTTTTTTAAGCCAAACCTTCACACACAACAGTGCCCAGGGAACGTCTGTCACGTTTAGCACCATATGGAGCAGGTGCTCTGCAATGCTTTGTGAACATCTGCCATGCAGCTGTCTGCAAGTAAGGGTAACCAAAGCTGGGGCTCGAATGGCCCCTTCCAGTTTGCATCCCTGTTTGGCCTGATGCTGGAGAAGCTGGCATTACTGCGATAACATCAGGCTGGCAAGCGGCAGAGGACTGCACATAAACTGATTTAATGCCCTTGCTGCTTTTTACTTCAGGCCTCCCCTTCTTCCCTGGAGAAATGGAGCACACTGGCAGGAAGGCACAGGCTGCCTGGGGACCTTTCAGTCCTTGTCACTGCTCTCAGTGTCACTGCAAAGGGGAGGCTGGAGGAAGGTCCAGCCCTGGTCCCATCATCACCACTTCCCTATCTACTAGGCAGGGAGGATGAGTACAAGGGGGCTGAGCTGCTGAATCCCGCTGCACCTTGCCACTAGGAAAGGGCACCTTCCTCCTCTGTTCAAAAGCACTGGCTTCAGGCCAAGTCTGAGTTTCCATAGCAGCAGGACCTGATTGAATACATGCATTAACAAAAGGTTGCTTTATCAGCACCAGCCCAGAAGATTTTCTCCCAGGCCTGTGCCTAGGAGAGCAGGGTTGTCCAGTAGGAGAGATGAGAATATGACACAAGGTTTCTAGAGATGAGCTTAGGGAAGATCAGTTCTTGTGAGGCCTCATTGCTCATCTTTCTGTAAGCTAATTTCTAGCTTCATCTCATTTAGGAAGAAGAAAATCTCTGCTGGATACAGGTTATTTTTAAACCATTCCAACGCAAATGCTGCCATTCAGCACAGCTCTCAGATCCAACAGAGACAGAATAGAATTCACTTTCTACAGCCTCAAAACGTAAGGAATCAACCTAACCCACTAAGACATTTCTTCAATTCACACTACTCAATGGGCTCAGGAAACTCATCAACAGGCTCTTTGGTAGCAAACTGTAGTCCTTGCATTTATAGCAGGGGAAAAAAAAAGTTAAAAAAAAAATAATAACCACGTCAGTCTTATTGAAGAGGTTTGCCTCAAAGACTAACTTGGAAAGAATCTGTAGCTCATCTCACAGACTGAAGAAGTAGAGAGAACAATTTCACCTCCTGCCTCCAAAATTCTATGTTTCAAGTTTTCATTAATGCTGGTAATAAAGCATAACCTGCTCTTCAGTCACAGACCTTGGCCTTCTTCCCCAGCAGTGAGGATTAAATAAACCAGCCACATCCTTGAGGAAGTCCTGAAGGACTGAGTGATCATCTAGGTAACTCCACCCAAATGCCTCTCCAGTAGGAAGATGATGGCATGACTATGCTGAGCATTCAGAAACTCTGCACTTTCATGTCAGCTGTGGGTACCAAATTCTACAACCTCAACAGCATCAGAAGGTGGGACAGACGAACAGGTAAATACACCAGGCTGATCTGCTGACATGGAGAGAATGAGTCAGAGCTTGTGATGCTTGTGCTGAACCAGAGAACACAGCAAGCCACTGCTGGCAGGGAAAAGGAAAGTGTGATTTTGTGCTGACATGCAGAACTTAGTTGGATGGATGGCACTAGGGAATTGCTCAGTGCCAGCAGGGCAGCTCCGTAAGACAGATGAGAATCCAAGGCAAGCAGCTGAGCAGCAGTCTCAGGTTTGTGCCACAACAGGGGTAAAGAGAACAACTGGCACCTCCTAAGTTCTTATTTCATCTGATTAAAAACGCTCCACAAGTCCTTGGAGGTGTCAGGGCCAAAGCCAAAGAAGTCAGTTTGGCCTGATCACCTACAGAGCAAGTGCTGCCCCTGCCGAGCTGAAAAGGCACTGTAACAGGCCTGTGCAAGCACCTCAGGATCTTCAGCTCTGCTCACACTTCCACATACACTCAGCAAGTAGAAATGATTGTGCACCTAAGCCTTGTGCCCTTCAGGCTTCTAGCCAGTACAGACACCTGGCAGGGAAGACAGGACAAGATCCTTCCACCGCATGTAAGAACAAGGGGAAGCCTCCAGCAAAAGCACCAAAATCCCAGAAAAGGGAAGTACAGAAATAAAATCAGTCTGCAGGCTTGAGAGGGCAGTTGAGAGGAGCTGGAAGGGACAATCATGTGCTGCATCATACACCTGCCCCATGCAGAAGCAAAGCAGAGGCCAAAGTGACAATTCCTCATCAGGAAGAACTGTCAACTCCCTTGACTCAAGAGCAAGGGCACACATATATAATCCATACTTTCAGACCATATGTGGGCTGCCAAAGAGGAGAAAAGAGGTGTTTCCTGGCTGTCTGCCCTCCATTGTCTCACAAGGAATACTCACAAGAGAAGGGAAATACAAAAGAAAAAAAATAAACCACAAGCAACCAAAACCTACCTAAAAAGCAAAATATAAAATCTATATGAAATTAAAAGTCAAGCAAAAATCCAGTATCATCTACCTGCACTTTTTGCATTCTTTTTCCCCGCTTTCAAATGTGTAAAATCATTGAATTAAAGAAGAAAACCTAAGTGAACAGCTAGATCTCTAGATCTTTCACAGGGAAATGACAGTCAAAAAACAAACATGAAAAGCTTGGTCTGCACAAGGAAAAAGGGCATGCTGATACTTTCTTCATCCACCATGTTCTCACTGCTTCAGTAAAACAGGGCAGATATTGGGGTGGAGACAACTGCTGGTCTTTAAAGTAATCCTCCACAATGAAACCAGTTCCAACCAAATGTCTGGCTTAAAAAAAAAATAAAAACAAACAAACAAACAAAACCACACACACCAAAAAAAAAATACCCACACCAATATTATATTCAGATTTCTTCTGGCACTGATCAAGCCAAATCAGTTTGTAATTCCTCCAATTATTCCTTCAGACCACAGTTATATGGGCAGTCCTTTGACAGCCACACCAGCATGAGCTGCTCAGCCTCCCACTCAACTCTGCTGCACTGGTACAACTGTACGCAGCCTCACCATGAATCAAACGAGAGAACTGATCGCAGTTAAAAATAAACCAGCACTTTGTTTTGTTGTTTTTAAGGATTACTTTTCAAGCCAGGCCAGATTCCCCATCTATTGTGCAGCTGTACAAACAGTTGTATCAGTACAAGGCCCCTGAATTGCTGATGGTTATCCTTGTGCCTAAAGACAACGTTTGCATTCCCAGCTCACCTCCTGTTTCATGGCTGCTGCAGAAGAGGGTTTCTTGCCAAACCGAACATGTCGAGTACTTTATTGCTGCAGCTTGCAACTGCGTGGAGGGTCTCTCTAATGAGACGAAATGAGGTCATGCTGATGTGTATCTTACAAGGAAGGCATGGCTGCTGAGCTCCCTTGAGCTGTTGCTTGTCCTAAATTATATGTCATTTTTGCAGCCTGCACACTGAAATAAATATAAACCCATGACTAACGAAGGCAGTAATGCGAATGAACAGCTTTGGGCCAAGCTCTGAAACAAAACACTCCAAGGTTGCGTAACCATTAACTATCTTGGTGATCTTCCATTCACAAAACTGAAGCCTACGTGATGTGCAGATTCCACTGATCAGAGTGAGGAGGATATCTGCAGTTTTGGCAGCTCTTCAACTGCAGCTGAATTCTGATTCTAGCAAAAAGATGGAAAACCAACACAAGCACTGAGCAAAGACAGCGCTGGAGCAGACTTTAGAAATGCCTACGAGAGGAAGGGACTGAAGGCTCTTTTCCCAAATTGCCATCTCAAACACTGTTTGAAACAAACCCAACTGAAAACACTTCCTATCCAGTGGCTGCCTGGCAACCTACTGGAAGGGACTGGGTTCTTTGTTGTCTGCTTTCAGCTGGTGACAGGTATCCACAGCAGACACACACTATTATGGAAGGCATTCTCATTGAGCACAAGGCACAAAAGATAGAATAACCATTAAGGTCTGACTTCTGGAAGAGGGTAGGAAGGCATCTTAATGACACAACTTCAGGAAACAAGAGTTATATAGTTTCTCTTGTGGCTGATCTAGAAAGCAAGAAATAACAGTCTCTAAGCTGTTCAGCAGCCTTGTTCTGTAGAAATCAATCTAAAAGGATACACAAAACTTACAAAATCAGTATTTGGCAAATTTTACCCTTCCTTTCTTAATATGCATCTCAGGGTATAGCTCCACGACAGCTTAAACAAATCTAAGTCAGCATTCTTCAAACTCATCCTCTCTCCTGAGTCAGCACTGGCATTCACCTCATCCTGCACAGAAACTAGCCTGGCAAAAAAAGTTAACCTGGAAAAAAAAGTTGTTTTTGCCAATGTGGCTTCCTGGACTGGTTTAGTGCCAGTGCCCAACCAAAGTAAAAGGGGAGACTCATCCAACAGGACAAGGGCAGGCAGAAAAGTAGCAGAGCCAGCTTCATTCAGCTTCAACTGTCCTGCAATGTGTGCTCAAAGAGGTCTTACCCCAACCTTAAAGAGACACAAGTTGCTGCTCCCAGCAGAAAGATCATTCAGCTTTTTCATGCTCTTGGTATCTCTCAACACCAGCATCAACACTCCTGCAGACAGATAGATTAAGTAGCTGATCTGATAGGAAACTAAACCAGCAATATATAAACCAACAAGCCTTTAGCTTTCAGCTGGATCAGGTCCATAACTTGGCCTTGTAGTGACAGGAAAACAGGGAATGGATTAAAGCTGGAAAAGGTCAATTTAAACTGGATATTGGGAAGAAATTCTTGACAGTGAGGGTGGTGAGACACTGCAATACGTGGCCCAGGGAGGTTATGGATGCCTCCTCCCCGGAGCTGTGCAAGGCCAGGTTAAAAGGGCCTTGAGCAACCTGATCCAGTGGAAGGTGTCCCTAAACCATGGCAGGGGATTGGAACTAGATCTTTAAGGTCCTTTCCAACCCAAAACATTCTATGATTCTGTAACAGATCTGAGGTTCAGCAATCTGCCTAGCATCAGAAGAAGGGATAAGGTGGGAAGCTGTGACTAAAGACAAGGAAAGGCTAAAGCACAACTTCAAATGACTACAAAGCTGCACTCTTACTTAGCATAGTCCTGTTGTGATATTTTGTCTATGTAACATTTATATAAAAACACTTTTCTACAAAAGACTTAAACTGTACATTAAAAAAAAAAATCAGCAGATCTAATGCTTCATGTTTTAATTTGCCACAGCACATCATTAATACCTAAAAACTCCTACTTCCTCAAAAATAAACCTTTTAATTTATTTATTTGCAGCAGTATTTTCAGAGGGAAAGAGCTACTGAAAATATATAGAAGCAGCCCTGTTGTGGTTAACTAGGGCATGACAAACAGCAGCAGAGTGTGCAAGCAGTACCAGGGAGCAAAGCCAGGAGGAACAGCAACAACAACATTTTACAAACAACATTGATTCCTGAACAACAAAGAATTCTTAGAAACTGCTGCCTGGGTTATGTCCAAGGCTCTCTTTACCTATTAAGAAAGTCACTTCAGAAAGCTGACAACCTCTGCACAACCAAGGCTTGCTGGAAGCAAGAGCTGATCCATCTAAAGGGCTTTATGGAGGAAAGCACCACAACAGCTGACTGTGAAGTGATCCATAACCAAACTGGTGTCTGCAGTCATGCACAGAACTTCAGTGCAGGTACTACCCAGAGCAGCTCTGAATCAATATTCAACAAATCCAAGTGCCAGGTGCTGCACTTTGGCCACAACAACCCCATGCAGAGCTACAGGCTGGGGTCAGAGTGGCTGGAGAGCAGCCAGGCAGAGAGGGACCTGGGGGTACTGGTTGACAGCAGCTGAACATGAGCCAGCAGTGTGCCCAGGTGGCCAAGAGAGCCAATGGCATCCTGGCCTGCATCAGGAATAGTGTGGCCAGCAGAAGCAGGGAGGTCATTGTACCCCTGTACACAGCACTGGTTAGGCCACACCTTGAGTCCTGTGTCCAGTTCTGGGCCCCTCAGTTTAGGAAAGATGTTGAATTGCTGGAGCATGTCCAGAGAAGGGCAACGAGGCTGGGGAGAGGCCTTGAGCACAAGCCCTATGAGGAGAGGCTGAGGGAGCTGGGACTGTTTAGCCTGGAGAAGAGGAGGCTCAGGGGTGACCTCATTGCTCTCCACAACTACCTGAAGGGAGGTTGTAGCCAGGAGGGGGTTGGTCTCTTCTCCCAGGCAACCAGCACCAGAACAAGAGGACACAGTCTCAAGGTGTGCCAGGGGAGGTTTAGGCTGGAGGTGAGGAGAAAGTTCTTCACAGAGAGAGTGGTTGGCCATTGGAATGTGCTGCCCAGGGAGGTGGTGGAGTCACCATCCCTGGAGGTGTTCAAGAGGGGATTGGACGTGGCACTTGGTGCCATGGTTTAGATAGTCATGAGGTTTAGGGTGACAGGTTGGACTCGATGATCTTTGAGGTCTCTTCCAGCCTTCTTGATTCTATTCTATTCTATTCTAATACAGCAGAGCTCCCTGGGTGCCGTCATAGCCTCACCAGATATGCTGCAGTGACACTGAAGGTGACATGAAACTGGAACTTGCAATTTCTCCCCTGCGTCACCAGGAAAGGGGTCTTGTGCCAGCACAGCTCCAGAAGTTGCATGTGTGTACCTCTCACGCTGGAGACCAAACACTTCCCCATTTGCTGTGCACAGCAATAACTTAATGCTAGTGATGTTACAGGATCTTCTCAAAGGTACTTCACTTTTTCATAAGGTACAGTTCATGCTGACACCCATTTCCTCGTGATCTGTTTTAGTCTGCTCTTGTCACTGCTTCTAACACTAGCTCTGGACACAGCACTGATCAAACATGGGATCCCTGGAAGATAGAGTTTTGCCTCAGAGATGCAGCAAATTTGACTTCTGCTTGTCATGTTGCTGCCACTTAGAGAACAGCACACTCAAGACAGTCTGGGCTACTTCCATAAACAATTCCCTCCTCAAAAATTCAGAGTTTGAGCTGTGGCTGCCTTAAAAAAAAAAAAAAAAACCCACCAGCAAGTTTCCAGCACTACTGTAATTGGACAAAAATGTAAAAAGTAGATCTTTTCAAAGAAAACAGCATGTCCATGAGCAAATGTTACAACAGCTCTGTTGCAACAAATCACTAGAATATCATAAATCAGAAACAAGAAGTTTAGCTTAGTAAATTCTTGACTGCTGACACTTGGTAACCAGCACTTCATTTTAAATATCAAATACACATATGAGAGAATTTTAAAACACTAAGAAAATTCAGCAAAGCCATCATTTAGGACTGCATTTATACACTTGACTTTCACACAGCTCTCCAATACAGGTACAACAAAAAAGGCAAAGGTAAAAATGCAATGAAGCTACAGAAGCACAAGGTCCCACTTAGATCAAAGCATGCTCTACATCTCATGAGTACCAGAGTAGGATCCGTACAGAAGAAGACTTCGTAAGGCTGTCACATAAAATTATCAACCCATACGCACTCAGTTGTGTTCTGGCAGTTAGTCTCTTGCTCACGCAAACATGAGGCAGTAAGAGTTTTACAGAGGTCAAGACTCTCACAGGATACATCTAGATCTATTTTCTGCAGCTGTGAGATGAAATATGAAAAAGGGAGAGAAACTGATCGTGAACAGGGAGAGCTTTGCACAAAAGGTGACCTCCCAAAGCCTCTTTGACTCCTCTAAGAGGCTTATGAATCCTACCCTTGGGGGACCTCTGCTCAGCTACTGGCACACTGATATTGTACATTAACACTATGTCTTGTCTCTTCATTATTATCAGTGGATAGATATTAGAAGAATTTATAAGGTCCCTGTTCCAAGATCAGGACTTTAAATGGAACCTCTAAAGCAAGCAAGGAAACCCCATCCACTGGCAGTTGGTGTGGACTCTGCTTTGTGGCTGCCACATGCCCTGCTGCAGATCTGCTTAGGGCAGACCAATCCAGCTTATTTGCACATGCAGGCTACTGACTATCCTTGGAAGCAGACATTTCATCAAGGAACAACTGAAAATGGAAGATCAGCACATGCTAAAAAATTAGGGCAAGTCTAGGGAATCCAGTTCACAGCTCCACAGCTCCTGCACCAAAGCAGAGTCTCAATGAACACTAAGCCCAGGTGCATCCTGAAGAAGCGGGGAGCTACAATGCACACGGTCACCTCAAAGCCAAGGAGAAGACTGCAGCAAATCCAATGACATAAATCCCTGTTCTTCACAGACACCAGGAACCAAGAATCTGAGGATTCTTTTGGGTTTTTTGCACCTTCCCATGAGACACCATTTGGACATTTCCAAAGGGACTCTATGAAGCAAGTCCTGAGTGATCCCTAGATAACAGTAATGAGGAATCATTTCCCTTAGTAGCCACTTAGTAGCACACAGGTTTAAAGCAATCTATGCTGCCATGCAGCTGAACAGATGCACATTTTCCTTCATAAAGTAATAAAAACTACAATGTATTATGAATTCTACAGTTATGAAAACTGTTAAGACTAGGCATGAAGAGAAGCCTTAGCAGGTAGGAACATGTTGCCAGGAAGGACATGAATGGAGGTTTACAGAGATTAGACAGATTCAAACTAATCCCAATGGATATGAGTAGTCCTAATTTGGGCAGTCCCAAAATGTGACAAATGGTAAAGTGTTCTCAGAAGAAAAAAAAAAAAAGAAAAGAAAAAAAGTATGTGGCTAACACAACAGAAGTTCTTCTCAGATGCAGCTGTTTGATCATTCCATGCTTCTGGCTGGTTTCAGGTCCTCCTGAAAATCCCTAACAAAGCTTCATGGAGAAGCTTCTTTCCCAGCTTTAATTAAGAAGAAAAATCTAGATGACAGAATAAGGAACCAAGATTCTTTTTTACCCAGTTAGATGCCAAGTTGAACAGCTAAGTGAAGCCAATAGTGAAGAGGTTTAACCACTAACTGTACAGAGAAGCTAGGGGGTTAACCACGGAAGCACAAAAGCCATAAGGAGTTAAAGCCATGAAGAATTATTACAAAAGCTGCCAACATAGAGAAGCTCAAATTACAGTCCTTAAGTAGTTTTGATAAAATAAGAATGATCTACAGCTTTCCAAGAGACCACTAACTGAAAGAAAAACATCAGCAGCTTGTGGTGAACTTTTAGTATCTATTCTTAACTTTTGAATTATGATGCTTTTAAACCAGGGGGAAAAAAAATCAGCTTTGATTAGAAAAATGTCAGTTGCTGCAGATAATTGATTTCCACTGAAAAATCCACAACTAGGACAAAGCAGAACTTCTAATTGCTATTTTTAATTCTGCAGTGACAAAAAACCTCAAGACAAACGTTATGTAAGACCATTAACCTCTTTGCTCATAACTGGCACCTTAATTTAGCACACTACCACACTAGATAGCTTAAACTGAATTCTTAATGCCAAAGCATATCACTGGCTGCAGCAAGGCAGGAATAGCAGTAACTGAAAGGGCAAAAAAAAAAAATCCCAAAGCAAGCATCACATGCTGAATTTTGCAATTACAGGTCCTTGGGCACAAGTATTCCTGAGCCTGTCCAGCTCTAATAGTATTAATTCCAAAAGGTGATCAGATGCTCCCTAGTATCTTAGGAGCACTGAAAGAAATCAAAGCACACAGTAGAGGCAGACCAACAGAAAACCTTCAGCTCACCTTCTCTACTAGAAAGTAGGTCAAACCCAAAGAGGCTGTAAACTGCTGAAAAGGAAATTACTTTGTTTTGAGGGACTGTTTTTCTTCTTTACAAACTAATCTCTCATCATTCCACACACATCCTCCAAGGCAGTTGAAGTCAGGTCTGACTAAAATCTCCCAAATTGCCCTGTACTGTACTTTCTGTAGCCCAGTGGCTATCACATATACACCTATGACTGAGGGAGAAACAAAACAAGGTAATCTTGAAGAACATTCATGTCAACCTCCCCTCAAGAAAAGACAAATTAATCTTTTACACTGATAATAAGCAAGGCTGATGAATTTCAACCAGACAGCCTCCCAAATACTGTCTTCCATCCATTCTTATCATATTGCGGCAAAGAATTACATTCAGGAGGAAAAGAAAGACTGATTAAGAGCCTACTTGCAGAAGCTATCGTCCTGCTGTGTGGAAAGAGCTCTGCCTATGAATCACCAATTCATCTTCCTGTGACTTCATTTACTCTTCTGAACTCCCTGAAGTGCTTGAATTCATACTCCACCCATCCAGACAGTAATGTCCCAACTTGCATACAAGAATACTGTGGGAGACAGTATCAAAACATGCAGTGAACTGAAGCCAAATGGCCTCAGGTGCTCCTCCTCATCCACAAATCCGATTACTGTACGGGAGAAGACGATGAGGTACATCAAACGCAACTTACCTTCAGTAAATCCACACTGACTGCTTCCAGTCACATTCCTCTACATGCCCAGAAAGGTGTGCCAAAAGGACCTGACCCATGACTGTCCCCAGGACTGAAGCTGACCAGCCTGCAGGTCCCAGTGTAATCATTAGGGCCTGTTCTGAAGACAATTACAACTTTTGCCTTTGTCAAGTGACCAGAGACATCCCAGCACCTCCACAACTGGCATCCCTATGGCACAGCCAGCTCAGCACCTTTGGGTGCAGCATATCAAGTCCCATGGATTCACATGGCTCAGATTCTCTCAAGTACTCCTTCACACTGTTTTCATTTGCTTCTGACTGCTGATTCCTTTTTGAAATCTGCCTCTAAACACAGGGCCCCAGGAGACCTTACCACAGAAGACTTAGGCATAAAAGCATTGAATCTCTCAAGCAGGACTGTGCCAGCCATCACTCATTCAGCTACCTCACTCAACAGAGCCTTTGTTCAGCCTTTTACTGCTGATGTAGAGGTAGAAGCTACCTTGTAATTATCAGGGATGTTGTAACAAGCTCTGTCCTGAGAGAAGTAGCTGTTTCCACAATTCAAAGATAGAAATGCAGAGTAACAGAGCTGAGTTTGTCCTGTCTGTATTCCAGGTTGTCAAAGAAACCACAGGTCTCCTTGCAGGATGTAAAAACAACTTGCTGGAGAGTTGCATGACCCATTTCTAAAATGTTTGGAAAAAAGCCTCCCCCTCAATGTCAGCCAGGCTGAGTGTATTCAGCAAAAATGGAAGTTGGACCAGTAAAGAGCAAACCCAGGTCATCCTGAAAATCCCCAACAAAGCTTCATGGAGAAGCTTCTTTTACAACCTTAACTAAGAAGGAAAATCTAGATGATGGAAGCAAGATTTTTCACCTAGTTAGATGCCAACTAGCCAGACTGCTTTAGGTATAGAAAAGGAGATGCTTAATGATGCCTCCATGTTCTCATGTTTTTTACAGGCATAATATCTGAGTGTATCAGATGAGGCAGAATGGCAGGAGAAAACTCAAAGCTGTTCTAATGCCTAAGTCATTGCTGCAGGCTTCTGGCATTGAGCAGGGGTCGCACTGTGCCACACTCACGCTGCCAAAGTAGCGGCGGTGCCTGCTGTGTCTGCAAGCTAGCACGGAAGGCTAACACAAGCACACAAAAGCATGTTTTATCAGGCTCCAGAACTCACAAGCCTCCCCTGCCCCCTTCTGGGAACAAGGTGGATTTGAGAACTTCAGCATCTATTTCCAATGATAAAATTGTTTACTTGGGCAAACAATACAAAGAAACAAACAAACAAACAAAGACCAGAAACAGAGAAAGCTTTTGACTCAAGCAAGAGCCCCTTAAGCAACGATATGAATATTATTAAGATCATCTATTTCAGCAGCAGAGACAGATTCAGACTGGATTTTCTTTTCCCACAGACTGAAGTCTCTGACATACACTCATGGCTGTCAGAAAATGGCCCAGAAAATTCAGTACAGCTCAACTGCTATGACTAAGCCGATTCATTTCTCAGGTCACAATGTAGATGCTCAATGCAGACTCCCTCTCCTCTACTCCAGTATCTCCACTACTTCCAAAATAAAATAAAAATAAATTTAAGGGACAGCAACTGCAGCAAAACTTGCACAATACTTTCTCCACAAGTTACAGAAACCACATTCTATTAAGCTGCTGACTGAGACCTGACTGAAGCAAAAATTCCTTTGCAGTGAGTTGCCACCCCATACATTTACATTGAGATCTTAAATGCAAGACACAAATAGACCTCATTAGGGTCAGGGGAGGAAATGTTGCCCACCTGCCAGTTCCTACCACTGCCAACAATAAAAACACTGTGCTACTCTTTGTTCATTTTTTTAATGTTGTGAAACACAGAAGTATTGCCCTTTCCTCTTCACCTCCATAATGCAGTCCTGCAGCACTCTGCTACTCAGAAAAATTAAGCACTTTTCCTTTGTCTCTGTTTTGCATGTGGGCTCCTGAGGAGGAAAGTCTAAGCACAGACCCCACATCCCACTCCCAGCTGTGACAAGAAGGCATTTTCTCAAGGAATGGATCTGTGAAGAGAAGTGCTTCGCATTTGAGAGACTGATCCCACAGTAGAGATCCAAGAACTCTATCCAAAGAGCACATTGTGAGCAATGACATGTTCCATGCTCTCCCCTCCCTTTGCAAAGTCAGCTGGTAAGGAGCACAAGCTGGCTCCGGTACTCAGGAAGCAGCACAAATGTTTTGTTTCCTAGGAATAAGGACAACATCCAGATTTAAACCTATCATGTCTGAGAGTTATGCATCAAAGCCAAACACAAACTTGCCACGAAGAACCATCACAAGCAAGCTTATGTCACCCTTAGGACCTCTCAAAACCAGCATTTAATTTGGTTCACTTTAAGCTCACTGTAAAGCAGCTTTACAATTCCTATGATACGCTGTGGGCTCTGACACCACTCTGATCCATTTCCTCCTCAGATCTATACATTGTCCTTTTGCTGAGCAGTCTGAGAATTAATTATATGGTAACGAATAGTGCCAGATAAAGGGATTCTGAGCAATCGGCTCTCTCAAAGGAACTGAGGACTACAGGAGCTCTGTCCTCAAGAAATCTATAGCAATGTCCATTCAGTACAACTCATGCTGGTAGAAAGAGAATGAGCTTAAGATCTAAACAAGCAGGCATCAGTATTATGTCCATCTCCCCTCCTACGGCCAGAAATAAAATATGCTAACCATGGTGTGGGTTTCACCTCTGTCTCTTTCACCACTAGACCACATCAGAGCAGCACCCTGACATGAAGTTCTGCTTAAACTGCAGGTAATACACAAAGAGAAGCTCTGAACAAACAGATTAACACTTTAACATCATCTGTGTAACCTCCTCCTACCCCTCCACATAAAGCAAGGCAGTAACAGTAAAAGCTTCGCAGCCTCACACAATCTGGAATTTCACTACCCAAGGGCACTTCACCTCACATATGCAGGCAGAGGTATACCAGGGCATTTCAGCAATGGCAAATGAATTTGAGAGTGAATGAAGTGGCATAGGAGTTCAAATTTTCTTTTTTCTCTGTTTTACTGAGAAGATAAAGCTGAACATTCGCCTTCAGCTATACTCATCGTTTTCTACACGGGGAAGCTGACAACACTTACACTTGGCAGGCCCCAAACGGCATCATACAGATTTACCAGACAGCCCAGCTTTTGTCTGAAAACATTTAAAGCCAGGAGAAACACAGCAATTCTTACATCTCTGTGTTGAAGTGTAACAAGTCAGTGAAGTGCTCAGTTGATTTGGTTAAGAGATTCTATAGAAAACCATCATCTATCTGAGGTCATCCAAGCAGAAAAGAACTAAGAACAGGCTACCAGTTCTGGTATTTCCACTGAATGTTTCAATCATCCTGGTCAAAGCATTCAGTCCAGGTGGTCTTCAGCATTTCAGAAGGGAACAGCAGGACAGTCAAGTATCTGTGTACTGCTTTGAAAAGACAGTGGTTTGATGATTATTTTATTTACCATGATCTCTCTGCACTCCATCTCAACTTAGTCTTACATGGTAATTGAATTCTCAAGATTTTAAGAATGTGCTCTAGTCCATTGACAACTGAATTGAGTTTGTTAGTACAGACTCAAATTAGGACACCTCTTTCAAGTGAATATGGTGCTGCTTGATTGAAGAATCAAACTCTTTAGCAACTGTTTTGCTCAAATGGTAGAAACAGAAAAGGGCAACCTAGGAGCACATCAGTTCCACAGAAAGGCTTAAGAGCATAAAAAGCAAGATTATCCAAACATTCACTTCACCCTAGTAAACAAATTCTTGTGCCAAAAGCACAAGGAGCAGCTGTTACCAAGTGGTTTCTTCTGCTAACATAGTTCCAAGATGGTGATATTATGAAAATTTTGGGGCTTTCTGAAGTATCTAAAAAAGGTCAAGGAATTAAAGAAATCCAAGGCAGATGTACAGTACTCCAGACTGTATCAATGCTCAGCACACATCTTAACTTACCAGCATTAGAAAAGGGAACTGTAGGTTGCTCTGCCAAGTGGACTCCAATTCTGGAATCAATATAGTAAAGTTTGTAGGGATAGATTAAACCTTTTATTTGACCAGCTGATAGAGGATGCTTTTTCTCTCCTGTTGCAACCCCTTCTGATTTTAAACTGATCATGAAAAAACTAGTTCATCTGGAAAAGATGTATTTTGGGGCCCTACTTCTCTACCTAATCCTTTTTTCCTTGGGAAAAGCACCAACAGTTCACGTGCTAGCTGGAATGACGAAAAAAAAGCACTTGCATCATTGTCTACCTTCTCAATACCCCCAGAAAAACAAGTTGTATTTTTAAAAGTGTGGGTTTACCACCATAACATTAAGGGATTCCACTTGCAGAGCTGCACTAGTCGGGGATGAATGTGCTGATTAATGCAGCTGTCCCAAGCATTTGTAGCAGAAACGACCTTATAAGCACGTCCACCGGGAGTTAAAGTCACTTAACCACGTTGCAAATCCATGCTCCCTACTCGATATCAGTTTAATTTTCCTATGCAGATGACCCTTAAGGGTCACAGGCAAGAAAATAAGAGCTATGACTTCCCAACTTGACAACTTCATTGTGATTTTTTTCCAAGAGAAAGCACCAAACAAAGGTATGTTCTCATACGGCGTACATTCTCTTCTATGGTCAATGCACTAAAAAAAGAAACAAATGCAGAGTAAAAAAAAAAAAAAAAGAAAGGAGAAGGAAAGAGAAAAATCTGAGCTCTGTATTAGGAAAAAAACCAACACAATGCAGGTGCTGCAAGGAAGAAAACAATGCCATGGAAATACAGGGATGAAGTGCAACATTTGGGGTTTGAGTTTTTGAATAGGAAATAGAGTTTCTGTCATAACAAAGACAGTGCACTAAAGCTTAAGTAAAACATAATAAAGTATCTGATGGCCCTTAAAACTAAGGTAGCAGATTTAATTTGAGACTGGCTACAACTCAAAAGAGAATTTCATACAGGAATACTCGTGTCCCTCATCACATTAAAAAGTCCAATGTGGCAAAACATGCAGGACACAACTCAGGGTCACGGAAGGGATTTTGACCTGGGCTTTTTGTTATCCTGGAAGTCTTCTGCAGATCAGCATAATCTGCAAGACTCTCAGTCGCTCATACTGAGAATCTTAAAGCTGTTAAAATGCCTCATGGGTCGTTTTGCAGATTGCAGTGTACTGTGGAAGGCAAAGGGCGCAGAATTAACAGAGACACCCGCAGCCACTTGAGCAAAAACAAAAGGCAATCTGAACTTCAGGCAATCTTTTCAAGAACTAACATGAATTGGATGGCTAGTCACAGCCTTGAGCTTGGCAAGGTGCAATGCATTCTGAAGGGCAAAACCCAAAACTTGGCATTTAAAGGTGTCTGCAGGATCATTTTACCAGACCAGGAGCCAGCACTGCCTTCCTTTGGAGACACCTTCTAGCAGACCTCGCACTTCCAAGGGATCTAACGTAACTTTGGTTTTGCAAAAAGACATATCCAAGGAGAAGGAAGCTCAAAGATGCAAAAACAGCAGTCCCTGAAAACAGTTCACCCCACCGTATTTCTTAAGCTCCTTCTAAAGGAAATGGACCTTTAATACTCTAAATATTACTGTCTTCATATACTGATACTGGGCTGTGGACCTCTTGGAATATTCTACCATACCAGCCAGTTCTGTTCTGAAGGTTTTGAACACAAAACTCGTCCTTTTCAAATGAAGCAAAGAATCAGACAAACAAATCCTATATTTAACTTCCTATTCACTGCAGCCATCACAAACAAGTTCTTGTAAACACCCTACAGGTCTCAAATCTCCACTATCTTATCTAAATGGTAAGCTGCTGAAGTACAGCTCAAAGCTCCTACCAACAGGCTTCCTAGAGTGCCACTTACAACAATTGAGGCCACTGGCGAGGTAACAGAGCTGGAAAGCAAAAGCAAAAAGAAAATTTGTTAAACTTGATCTATTCTCAAATTAGCATTTATTATTAAGTGCAGCACCTGCACACATATATAAACTCCTTTTCCCCATATGCTAAAACAATGCAGCACACATTCATTTGGAAGACAGACTGTGGCAAGTTTGCTTTTAATAGCAGGTCTGTCTCAAGTGTATAAACGCTACCTTGATTCTTCCCACTTCAAAATTCCTCCTCTAAAGATACTGGAAGACTGTGTTGCAGCTTCTACAAAACCTAAGTCTGCTAAACCAGATGCATTCTCTCAGCCACCTGGATTGCAATGCATCATGGACCACACAGAGCTGAGGAAAGAAAATTTACTCTTTCATTGTCTTCTCCAGTTCAATACAGCATGGTATCTATCAGGTGCCAGAGGTGTACCCTGTGATACTGAAAGACACAGACTAACAAGCCCTACACATAGAAAATACCATGCAGTTCTGTTCTCTGGACATCATGCAAAAACTGCAAGTGATAGCAAACCTGAAACAGTAGAAACTGCCCTACACTCACTGAAGAGTCAACCTGCCAAGCTCACCACCACAAGACACTGACCTTGGAGTTTTTAAAAGTTTTGAATTTTCTTATAGCTGTCATGTTACAATAGGATGAAGTACAAAACCACTCCACAATCTAACTTGTAATCTTTAGTTCCCAGATTTTAGGAAGGTATTTAAAAACAGTAGATAAAGAGCTTAGTTTTGGCTGGTGAGTGACACAACTTCTTTAACTACTCCAAGAATATTCAAGTCAAACTGCATTTACAAATCAGAACTGATTTTTAAGACAACAAGGGTTTTGTTACTAGGTGAACCAAGTTGTCAGTAGGTTCAGTGCCTTCTCAGCTACTGAAATACATATGAGAACATCAGTCTTCAGGATGCTCCATGACTAATGAACAGACTACAGGAACAGAAATATATGTGATCTTTCTTAACTAAAGCTAAGAATAATTAAAGAGGAAAAAAACAGAAACCTGGAGTGCTGCGACTACAGCATAAATAAAATAAAATCAGTGTGCACAGCATCTGAAAAAGAGTGAAAACTATTCATATTCTCCATGGTGCACAATAGCAGTACTTAGTCTGACTAATGGAGTTAAAGGGTTTCTGTCACTTCTGTAAAAATAAAAGATGCATAAAACATACCTGGTAACACTTACTGGTTCATATTGAGCTTACCTTCAAATTTTAATAAGCATATTCAGGTCAACACTTATGGTTAGAACTGCAAAATATTTAAGACCTTGATCACATAAAGAAGATTTGTAGCCAGCCAGAGTAAATGCCACTAGCACAGCATAAGAAAAAAAATCACTTTAAATATTTGCTACAAATGGGAAAAACCCATTCCAGCATTTGCAAAAGTAAAGGTACCCAGAATCATTTGGTATATGGTCACATTTAATCCAGGCCAAATCTGTGTATTAAAGATTAACCTGATAGGGAATTTATTGTGGGGGTGAGAATACTTGTTTAAGAAACTATTTAAAAAAACTTGTATATGCAGGGCTTTAACAAAAGCTGAGTTTCAGACTGCTCTTTTTGGGACAAAATAGAAAAAAAAATATGAAGTTAAACTATCTTTCCCCCCCACCCTCGCATTTGTGAGATGAGAGTGTCCACCCTCATGAATGTAACAGACATACCTCCCTCACAGCTGCCATGCAGTTTCACATACAGTTTGGAAAGGTAAAACACATCTCACACGTTACAAAGGCCTTCCAAAGCTCCACGACTCCAACAGTTTTATATTTGCAATCCACAACAGCTCTCAAATCAACACAAGAGTTCAATCATACATCATCTGCTGCAATAGCACAAGCATTTTCAGTGAAGTTGCACTCTGGTTTGATCCAGCCACTGAGACACAGGGCTATGCAGCCTCCTAGGCTTCTCTCCCAAATCCTTCCTGCTTTAAATAACTCACTGACATCTGCATTCACTGGTGCACTGATTTTGGTGCTCGAAGCTGCTTATCGCCTATAGTTAGCTGTAATGAGATCATGACTGCCTCCCCACACGTGCTTAAGCTGCTTAGACAGTACTGTCAAAGGACACAGAACAAAGAGCCAGCCCTATCTTCTTGTGCCCAAGATTCCTAAACTCACTTTTGGAACCATACTTTGGCATCAAACAGTGGACAATGCCAATCCCAGTTCAAGATTACACAGTATTTTGCACAGATCCTTGTTTTCAAAACTGCTGTAGTGGGAAATGCAACTCAGCATAGAACTACAGGGGGAAAAATATAGATGTCACAGAATAATATATTAGCTATGTAACAGTCCCCTTTTAGAACAGCACTTAAGTCATCTGTGACAAAGAGGAACATCCCTTGTAGAGCAGACACCACATTCTTCTCTCCCTACTCTAGGTAGGTAGATGTAGAACTCAGCATCTTTGCTCATTACCTCGTGCACCTGAAACTAGCAAAGACCACCAGATGCACAGGTCAGAGGCCTACCCTCCAGAAAAGCAAACTGTGGGACACAGTCACCATTTCAACACAAGTTCTCTCAAGGAAGCAAGGTCATTTGAGTCTGCTGGCAAACAAATGGGTACTACTACTGAGTCATATCTTTGTTGATAAAGAACTGGGGGGAAAGAGGTATGCTACTTTCTTCCTAATTTAGAACAGCACAAGGTAATCCCTTTCAGCCTGGAAGATTATCAAAGCAGTGCTTTAGCAAACTAACCTCAAAACACTCAATGACTGAATTGCTAGAGCAGAAGGTAGCCTCCAAATTTTGGAAGCTTAGCTCCTATTACAAAGAACTGACACAGGACTCAGCTTTCCTCTCTAGTTCTCCAACTTCCAGTGCACTTACGTGGGCATTTCTCTGCTACATCCTCCAAGTGTATTTCTCACAAACCATATCTACATACACTTACTTAAAGGACGAAGTTACAAGGCAAGAGGTAAAAAGCAAGCAGCTTATTTCTCTTTGCACGGTATTTAAGGTGGCTGCATACTTATTCTGGGCAAAACAGGAAAAAGTTACCTCAGAGACGTCACCCAAGCTCTCTCTGTCAAGCAGTCACTAGAATATGGAGCCAACCTCTCACAATCAAGAGGGAGAAGGATGCCAGAATCAAGTCCGCCTGGAAGACGTTGTATGGAAACCAGTTAGCAAGTGCTAAATTAGCTTTTATTTACATTTTTATTTGCTCATTAATTTAGCATGTTTGAGAGCATGCTTTCGCTAGAGTCTGGGACCAGAATTCATGGGGAGCTCCTCTCAGGATGCAAATGCATCCTCTGGGCTCTGAGAGTACCACTGGGGTTGAGGGGACTAGCGTCCCCAACTGCATCCTCCATTCCTCAGCTGAAGACTGCCAGCACATGGTTCAAAACAAGTTTGCTCTTCCTCCAACCTGGTTGACAAGACACTGATGGGTATTGACGAAGAAGGGCTGAAGCATGGTATATTAGGCTGCAGCAGCTGAACAGGAACTGCTGCAGGCCCTAATACAAGAGAGGTAGTGTTTGGCAAAGCAGCAGGACAGCTGGTGGAGGAGATAACCTTTCTAACTACAAAAGCTAAACCAAACAGCTTATCTATTGGAGCTCTCAACCACGTGTAGCGACATCCTACTGGGATAGGCACATTACTTCCCATAACCTTTTTCACTGCTTTTATCAGATTGGGTTGACGCAGAGGATCTACTAATATCATTATGGCTGCTACACCCAGGTTATTTTTGACCAGAAACAATTGCACCCATGTGCACTACTGTGCACAGCATTATACAGATGGAGAGGCCCCTTTACTGCCAGAGAAGGAGATAAAACCATTTGTTGTGAATGAAACCGAACCAAATGCTGATGGAGGTTATGCAAAGTGACAGCTTAAAGAAGCTTGCCTTTTGTACAGTTAATGCCTCTCCAAATGCAGACAGAAATAAGTGAAGGCGCATGACATGCACCTTGGCATATCTGCAGCTCACACCCATGGGGACCACATAGGAAGCAGGGCACCCCAACATGCCAATTAACAGAAGGGCATCTATTAGAAAGTACGTGTACCCGAAGGGCACACTGGGAAAGCCAAAAATAACAGCTGCTGCCACATCAGAAAAGCACAGGTACTGTGTACAGGCAATGCCTGCAAAACAGAAACTAAGCAGCCATGCACAAACACTTCCTCTTCCTCCCCCCACAACCCCTACAACAGCAGCAACCGACCTGAGATTAAACACTTGCCAGCATCCTGCTCTCCATTCCTGTCACATCAGGAGGTTAAAAGGGGGAGACTGCTAGCTGCTCCTCCATGTCTGAAGGGTTCCTTTGGTTTATAGCAAGTAACACAAATATTCAACATGATGCTTGCAAAGGTTGCTCTGTTTTCTTTTCTTTCATTCCTTTTCTCTAGCTCACCCATTTCAGAGCTCACTAGGGATCCCTTGCATTTACTAGGCTTGGTTTTGATATATTCCTTCTCAAAGACTAAGAAGTCAGCAATAAAAGTAGTTCTTCATAGGAGAGTCACATTACACAAACAAGCAAGAGCAGAGCTACAGCTCAACTGAGCTACTTCACACAAACTCTGCAAGCCAAGTTCAAGTCTAACCCTGCCCAGCACCAGGACTGATGGTGTGACACTCAAATATAAGAGTAAACAATTCAGGCTGCAGTCTTCTGTCAGGACTAAGTCCTGAGACTACAAATCCCAGCATCAACACTCAACTGCGATGCACATGTCTTGAACACCTCACAAGCTAATTCCTGAGGGAAGGTTAGGTAAATCCAGTGGCACCAGGTGTTTGGGTTACCATCCAGTGTCTGAGTAATGGCCCAAACAAGGCCTCTGTCAGATCTTCTATGACTTTAGTATCTGCACTTCAACACACCTCCTCTAGAGCAAACGTGGCAGATACTCAACTGCAGACTTACCACCTACGTTTCTTATTCCAATAGAACCCACAAGACAGTGCCACCTCCTACCCCAGTGTGCCAGTCAGAACTCACCAGGTCCACAACCACCTTTAGACACAAAGAAACCAACTGAAACCCAACATCTAAAAAGCCGAGCGATCAAAGTTTTTCACAAACAAGTGGTGATCCACTGAATCAAAGACACTACATTCTGCAAGCAGATAGTCAACAAGCAGCTCCAAGCTTGTACAGGGCTTGTCACCTTGCACTAGTCAAGCTCAAGAAGGTCACATTTTCAGAGTCTGACAGTTTTACTCAAAATGAGTAAGCTCCGTGTGTGAAGAAGAGAAGGACAGAAGAAACAAACCAGTCAGATCAGATGGCATGAGAATTAGTATGCAACTGCATGGTTAAGAAGAAATCAAAGCTTGTTCAAAAGGCTAATTAGCTGACAAGGGGGCAGGTACTACTTCAGCGTGGGCATTTTTTGACCTCCAAGTACTTAGTATTCTAACTTTGCCTTGTCACTGCAGGCAATGCAGTACAGAATAACTTACAAGTCAGTTGACTTACACAGCCTACCATGATAAGGGATCCCAAAGCACATCTAACTGTACTTTCTATAACATTTCTGCAAGAAGGAGATGCCCGGTACTGTCATCCTCAGAAAGCACTCGATACTATTCATAAAAGTAGTAGGAAAGAAGCATCAACACTACTGCTTCATTTAATTTTCAAATATACATAAAACTGTATTTTAGAAGTCTGTTTTTATATAGCTAAATACATAAAACCACATTGATGCACTGTTTCACAGTCATAGGCAGCTTACCCTGAACAAGAGTAACACTCTAGTCCATCAACACCCCCGTGTTCCCACCATTGCCCTCACACCAGCAAAATCATTTAAGCACCTACAAATGTGGGGAGGAAACAAACAAAGTCAGTTTGTCTTCAGTTTCCTCAGCTCGTGTGTCAGAGAACTCTGACTCCCACCTGCACGAACACTGCAGCTGGCACCAGTGACAGGGCAAGAACCTCCCATGGGTTGCCATCTACACTTACATGAGCTTAAGTGACTGTGAAGGTATCTACAGAAGGGGGCACAACCAAAACTCCTGGTAACTGGAAGTGTGTCCTAGAAACTGTCCCCTTTCTCATCTTCAACAGTGAATAATGACCACTTGTTCTAAGAAAAATGCAAAATTGCCACAAGGTGTCTACTGGACAATCACATGCACTGCTCCAAAGCCCCTACCAGCACACCTTACTCTTTCCACCCTTGTGGTCATCAAGGACTCCTATAGTAATGAACTCGTATACATCAAATTCCCCCTCAAGGAGCCAAGGATCACTTCCCATGCTCTTCCAGAAATCCTTATTAGACAGGAAATAAAGGTAATGCTATGAAAAGGATCCTTCAAATCCACCTAACAGGCTCTAACCAGGATGGCATAGACCACGCAACCATGCACCTGGCAACAGCTGAAAAAGCTGTGGAGGGCATGAAACACTCTCTAATGTTACTGGAATAAAAATTAGCACTACAACAATTAAAAACATCAACAAGGCATGGGCTTCACACTGTTAAAACACTAACCCCATGTTATCTTATCACGTAGAGAGTTCACAATCTATTCACAACATACCACTTTCCATCCAGCTCCAGAACAAAGCACCCAGCCACCCAAAAAAAAAAAAAAAATCATTCTCAAGAACAAGGAATATTATGCAGGATTAGAACATCCCTAATAGACCTGTTAAGCATTACAGTGACAACATCTAATAACCAACATGTCTAATTCTAAAAACAAAACAAAAGCCTTGCAAGCTTCTGACAGAATTTCTGTAGAAGGGAAATCAAAGTCTTAGTTCAGTGATATATAACAAGGAGGCAGTATTTTCTTCCACCAAAAACCTGACCATAGGCACACACGTCAGCTGCAGATGACAGCTCAATGCAAAGAGACTTACAGCCCTATTATTCTGTGCGACAAGCTCCCAAATAAGTTCACACAATTAAGTTTACTGACTACAGAAATATTAAGAATGAACAGAAACAGTGCCCACACTGTTCTGGCACCATTCAATGCTTCATAAGCAAAGACCAATCCTGGAATTTGGTTCTGGAAGCTCTGAATACCAAGTTAAGCCAGGTGACCCTCAAAGGGAGGGAAAGCAGGTGGAGCAGAAACACAGCAAGACAGGCTGAAGTGAGAAAGGCTGCACACACTAAAGCATACTGCTGGAAAGAAAAATGGGGCCTTGCTGATTCAGAGCTTTAACATGAGGGACACGGAGCCTGGCACCAGTTTACACTAATAGCAATTGAAAACTGAACAGGAGTCAGTACCACCTCTCCTAATCCAAGTTATACTTGAAAAACCCCAGGGAAGGTGATTGGTTATGGTCCAGGTCTGTAGATCCACGAGCCTATCGGCCTCCGGGGACTGCCAGGCAGCCCCCGGCTAAGCAGTGGGGCAACCAGCCTTACCGGAGCCTACCCGCACCTCTCCTCTGCAGGGCTGGCAGTACGCTGGCATGCAGGAAGGGCCCCCAACCCCACCAGCTTCCTCACCATGTTGGTTTCACGTTACCACCGTGGTTTGCCGAGTTCCTTCCTGAGAACAGCGTCTGTAGAAGGGAAGGGCACAAAGAGAGGGGACCGCTAGACCTGCTTGCTGGGCAGGGCACGGGCAGCACGACCCTGTCCTGGCACCGTGCTGCCCACGGCCCTGCCCTCGCCGAGCACAAGTCTCACAGTTCTCCCCACGCTGCGGACGGCCCTTCCGCCCCTGCTATGGTCCACAAGGGCCTCGCATGGGTAGGCACCTAGATCTCATCCCCAATACAACCTGCAAACGAGAGGGCGTTCCCCCCTTCCCCTCCTTAAGGGACTGTACCTGGATTCCCCCCTACCACGGATCCATGCCTGGCTTCTCTGCCACGGCAGGGTGCTGGGACCCCCGACCCTTCACAGAGCTGCGCCTGTGTGACTGTGTGCCGTGTCCGTCCCCCTACCCGCGGGGCCGCGCTAGGCTCACCTCAATCTGGCCGCACCAAGCTCTCCCTCCTCCCACCCCCCACCACGGGGCCGCGCCCGGTTCTCCCCTCACGGCAGTGCTCCCCTGCCTTCCGCCCTCCCCGCCTCGCGGCACCGTGCCTGTCTCAGCTATTCCCGCCCCCCAGCCTCTCCCGGGCCCTTGACGCACTGTGGCTCACCGGGGCCGGCCTTGCCTGCCCAGCCGGGGGCTGGCGACACCAAGCCCCCAGCACCACCGCTCCCCTCCGCCCGCTCCCTGCCGTTCGAATCAACAACAAGATGGCGGCGGCCGCGGGGGCGGGGCCTTGCTGCTGGCCGTCATAGCAACCGCGCCGTCCAAGGCCCGCCCCGTCGCCTCCTGCCACAATCCAAAACTGAGACCCGCCCACCAAGGGCACTTTACAAACGCTGATAGGTTTAAACCTCCGTCACTCAAGCGCAGGTCCGCCCTGTCCCTTTCCGTGCGTGGACTGCCTCCGGACGGCCGCGCACGTTAGGCACACGTGACGACTTCCCTGACCCCACCTCCCCGGCGCTTCATTGGCTATTCGTGAGAGGACGCTCAGCCAATGGGCACGGGCGGCGGGCCATGCTTCGCCCAGGCGGTCGAGGTGTGGCTCCGTGGTGTTGTCTTTCGTTCAGTTTCCCCCCGACCCGGGGCGGAGGGTGGATTGTGCGCTCGGAGAACAGCCTAGCTCCTCCATCCCGTCTGTCCGCCTTCCCCTAGGGCCTTGGTCGAGTGTAGCGGCCCCAGCGACGTGTTCTGCGGGGTTAGCCAGGCTAACGCTGGCTTCCTGCAGCCTGGCCTCAGGCAGCTACCGCACGCTGGGCTGGCTCCTCTGAGCGGCGAGCAGAACGTCGTCACACGCCGATCCGGTACGATAAAAGGTTTAAGTCCTAAATAGTCACAGTTCCTGTGGGCTCAGGGACCCCCAGGCAGAGTCACGCAAGTGACCCCTTCACTGCAAAATTTCACGCCTGGCTCCTGTCCTTTTAGCCTCCCTTTTAGCCACCTACTCCCCAAATTAGTGCCTTCCCTCTCACCCGCCAGCGCTTCATTTCCCTGGAAGCTGCCAGGGAAACATCCTTTGAAATTCAAATAACTGCTTTCCCACCTCTGGGCGCCAAATGAGTCCTTCAAAGCCCTCCCGCTTGTTCGACAGGCCCTGCTAACTCCCGCAGCTTACCTGCACCACTGCCAACTCGGTTTCCTCCTAATTAAGAAACCCAGAGCCTCTGCTGGCCAGCACCACCGACTAGCTGCTAAACCCACCCACACCTGGGAATGCTCGAGCAAGGGAGACCTCGAAGGGGACATAGGACACAGGGCACAGGTTTCTCAAAACTACCTGTGATGGAGCTTTCTTGCCCCAGAGTCTGTCTCTGCAGAGGACTACCCCAGCTGGGTCAAATCCAGAGGCTACAGAGACCTTGCTGTGACCCTGTCAAAGCCCTTAGCACATTTTTCATAGTGTCAACCCCAGCACACGGCCGGTGCTGTCGTAACTACCATCCTGGTCCTGGGTTGTGCCACCTACATCCATGACTGGAGACAATGCTAATGACTGCCACAGCAGGCACCAGCAGGACTGTTTGACCATGGCAATCACAGCAGTGAGTGCAATCTCTGCCACTGTTTATTGAGTCTGTGGTGGCTGGGATGGCTCAGGGGCTGCCTCCACCCCAGCATGGGCAGCAGGTTTGGCCACAGAGAAAGTATGTTCTCTTCCTTTCACACCTGACGGATGCAGTGTAGTGTCTGCCAGTGCATGGTGCTCTGCCTGGCATGATCTGCAGGGAGCTGTGGGTCATAGCGAGCCCCTCACTGAGTGAAGCTGCTCAGATCCAGCGCCGTGCCCCGGTCTTGCTGTTGAAGAGATAGTCTCTGCCGGTGCCTGAGATGAGAGGCAGCATTCAGCTTTTGCCCTATGGGCAGTGCCCAGGCATAGCTGTCTGGTACCTGTGTCCCCCAGACGGCTCATGGCTCCCAGGTCTGTGGGACAGGGCACTCACGTGGGTCTTGGGCACGACCATCAAACTTCTCCTGTGCAGAGGAGATGGGAGGGGATGCTGAGTCCCCAGGGCTTCCTCCCGCATCCCTGGTGGGGCACCCACCCTCACTGCCATGGCACACACTTACTGGGTTGCTGGCATGGGGGTGGCCCTGCTCCGCATCATCCCAGGAGCTGCAGAGGGAAGAGAGGTGAGGGGAGGACACTGTCAGTAACGGACTCCTGGCCTCAATCCCAAGGAATGCAACCAGCTGCACCCTATCAAGCCCATCATACCCACCTATCTTTTCATCCTTTTACCCAGCCCTTGTGTCTGTTGGGCACTGAAGGAGAATACATCAGGGGCCCAGCTCCCCCAGGCACTACCACCTTTCAACACTAACCAACCGAGACAAGCTGGTTTGCCACCACATCCTCTGCTTTCTTCACATGCTGGTTCACATTGTTCATGTACTCAGAGGATGCTGTGCTGAGGGAAATGCAACCCCAGAAAGGCTCTGCTGCCAGGGCCACCTGGAGAGGCTGAGCCTTTTCCCTTTCATGGTCACTAGAGCCACAGTTCCACCAAGCATAGTGTCCCCAAGAGCACCAATGGATGTAAGATCTAGACGTGCATCACCCCGGGGCAGTTATGCCACTGGAGGTGGCTGCTATCCTGCCCAGGGGCTTGCATGCCTTTTCCTCACCGTGAAGACACCCAACACAGGCTGAGCTGGCTCCAGTGCCTCCTCAGGCTCTCCTCTCCACCACCTGTCAGTCCTCCTTCATCCTCCCAGAGGCGTGTGTAGCCTGCTCAGCTCCTCTCAGGGAGCTTTCTGAGTCAGTGTGGGGTTTCCCTGGTGAGCCACAGTGGCCCCAGCCATGGTGCGGGACCCAGCATTGCGGCTGGCAGTGGAGCTAATGCTGATCTATCCCACTGTGCCCACTGCAGAATTTGTCCTCCAGTCTGGCCAAGTTGCCAACTCTGCACCCATGGCTCCCAGCAGTGCTGCACCCTCACCCTGGGGCAGAGGTGGCTTCCTGGCACAGCAACTCACAGACCATAGCTAAACACAGGGTGTATTAAACACCCCCCACATGCTGCATCTCCCCAGCTGCAGGATCCCGTGCCAACACGCGTGGCTGCATCTCACTGCCAGCATGACCACCCTGGCTGCACATCACCCACCTCTTTTCTAGAAGCAGCTTGCCAGGGTCTTGTTTTCTGTGGGAGGAGGAGAAGGCAGCCATGAGTCCCTGTTCTTCCTCGCTCTTGCAGCCCATGGTGCAAGGTTGGGGCTCACCTGCATGGCAGTCTCCAGACCATGCAGCCCAGGGTGACCAGCAGCAGGGCACTGGAGAGTGTCAGCACAGCCACAAACCAGGCTGGTGGGTGCCACACTGCCACTATACGTGTGATCACCAGTGGCTCCTTTTGCAGCGTCTGTGGAGTCAGTAGGGTGAGTAAGGAAGGTATTGAAGAACCAGGGATCCTGGTGGACCTGGGAGCACTGCCTGGCCAATGGCTGCTCACCGTGTGCTGGGTGGTGGTGCTGGGTGGCTCTGGGGTGCTCCAGGGAGTGACATGCATCACCAGTGCTACCACAGTGCTGTGGCGGGGGGCACCAGGGCTGCTCCACACCTTCACTAGCAGCACATAGGTGCAGGGCTCAGACAGGTCATTGGGGAGGTAGAAGATGGTGTTCCCCTCCAGCCGAAAGCGCCCGTCCTTGTTGCCTGAACAAGAGGCTCTGCTCGGTGCCATGCTGCAGAGAGGGGCTGGGCCGTGCTCTGCCTTTCCTGCTCCTCACCTCCAGCGATGGCATATGTCAGTGCAGTATTGTGGGGACTGCCCTGGCACACCAGGCTGGTGACAGACTGGCGGCTGCCTGGCCCAGCCACGATCCACAGCTCCTGCACCTCAGGGATGCACACGGGCGCCTGGTCTGGCATGGCCTGTTAGGAGCAGGGGCAGGTGGTATGGCACCTGTGGTGCCTGCAGCCACTGTGGCTCACCTGTCAGGCTGCGCTCGCACCTGCAAGTGCACAGTGACGTTGCACAGGCAGCTCCGCCGCTTTGCTGGGTCCACATCATTCTGGGTGTCCGTCAGCCTCACGCTCAGCCTGTAGCTCCTGTGCCGCTGGGAGTCCAGGGGCCCCACTACACGGATCTCGCCTGTGGGGCAGTGTGAGCTGCTGGGCACCCACAGGTGCCACGGGGTGTGGCAATGGCTAGGGAAGGGGCCAGACATTCACCAGTCTGTGTGTTGATGGAAAAGGGCTGCACAGGGCCAGGGTCTCCCTCCAGGCTGTACTCCAGGCTGTTTTGTGGGTAGTCACGATCTGTGCCAGTCACATGCCCCACAATGCTTCCAAAGGCTGCTGTCTCTGGCACAGTGAAGGTGGCATCACTGGGGCACACCGGTGTGAATTCATTGACAGGTGTCACAGTCAGGAACACGGGCACACGGGCTGTGTGGCACACAACAGCTCAGACACACTGATGCCACCCCATTGCCTGCACCAAGCTGGGTGCGCTCTCCCCTGGACAGGCTTGGGGACAGGGGCAGTGACCCCACCCCTGGAGTGAGCATCTCTAGGTCAGCAGGAGAGGAACATTTCCTCTGTGACCTGCTAGTTTTGGGGTTGGGAAGGGGCTTCTCCCAATTCCCCTGTAACCTCCCCAATTGCACTCCCACAGGGCACCCCCTGGGGACTCACTGCTCTGTGGGGGTTGCCCTCCTGCTGTCACCACGATGGTGGCTGTTAACTGAAAGCCCACAGCAGCCACAGCCTCTGAGTCATAGTCCAGAGTGGTGTTGACCTACCGAGCCAAGACACAGGGAGTCAGGTGGAGCTGAGGTGCCCTGCAAAGCCAGGGTGCCCTGCAAAGCTGGAGTGTCCCACAGTGCTGGGGTGTCCCACAAAATCAAAGTATCCTGCAAAGCTATGATGCCATGGGAGCACAAGGAAGCATGCACAAGCATGAAGCTTCTGGGGAATCAAGCACCCTGAGGAGCACTGGTCTAAGATAGCACATCAGAGGGTTCCCACTGTCCTCCTGGGTTTCCCCAGGTCTGGGGCTGCCATCTGCCTAGGTACTGCCCATGGTCCTGCTCACCTTCAGCTGTGGCCCCTCCATGTGGAAGCTGGACCGTGAGGCAGGAGGTCCCTCGAGGGCATAGTGCAGATGCCTCTCAGTGCCACTGAAGTCAGCGCACCTCAGTGTCACCAGGGTGCTGCCGGGGGACACTGTCTCAGGCTGCTGGGACCTGTTGGGGGCAGCCAGCATCTCAGCTCCTGTCCCCCCTGTCCCGGGCATAGCAGAGAAACCCTGTGCCCACGACCCCTTGAACCATACACGAAGATGGCTGGGACACAGCTTGGTGCCTGCTGGTCTGTCCCCTGCACGGTGATGTTTACCATGGCGGTGTCATGATCATCAGGGTGCAGTGCGTTGTAAGCCCGAACAAGGAGTTGTGCATGGGCCACTTGCTGCTGGCGGGTGCTGCGGATCTCACCTGTCACTGCAGGAGAAGGCACAGCCTCGTGCCGGGCACGGGCATAGGGCAGGGTGGCCCTGGGAACCCCCCACTGCTCCACTCACCCTCATCGATGGTGAAGAGTACAGGCACCACAGGAGCAAGGATGGCATAGCGGACGTTGTCACCGCTGGCATGGACCTGTGTGACCACCTCCAAGGGGCTGATGCTCTTTGGTACTGTCACAGCCCACTGTGGCTCACTGCAGGCAAAGCAGGCAGTGTAACCTGGCCTGGTGCCACCAGCACCCTCTGCCCAGCCTGGCCCCACTCACAGGAAGGTGACACGGGGATGGCGCGATGGCAGCACCTCCACCCTCACAACCCCACTGCAGTTGTGCCCATGGCGGTCCATCACCTCAATCTCCAGCCTGAATGTCTGTGGGGCAGCACCAGGGCAGCTGTGGAACAGCTCTGAGTGGGAGCAGGGATGGGGACAGGGACAGGGGTGGAGACAGACACAGTGATAGGGATGGGGATGAGGACAGGAATAGGAATAGAGATGGAATGGGGACAGGAACAGGGACAGAGACAGGAAATGGGAGAGGGACAGGGACCAGAATGGAGCTTGGAGAATTAGCAACAGGGGTGAGAAGAGGGCTGGAGTAGGAGATGAGTATGAGCTGGAGACTGGAATGGGGATGGGAATATGGACAGGCAGAGGTGAGGATTGGGACAGAGCTTGAGATGCAGAAGGGGATGGAGCCAGGGAGAGGGACAGGGCTGGAGCACTACTGGGGCAAGAGTAAGATGGGAGCCCGATGGGAGCCCAATGGGAGGAGCATGACATGGAGAGCTGCAGACAGTGCCAGCAAGGGGATAAGCTGGATTAGCTGAGAGGTGGCTGTGACAGCCTGGGGACGCTGGTGCCCACCTGGATGTCTTTGCTGGGGTTGAAGCCATTGGCAGGTGCCAGAACCAGGCCTCGTTGGGTGAGCGTGAGTGGTGTCTCATGGTTTCGGAGCCTGAACTGCAGAGAGATGGGCGGTGGGAGGAAAGTGGGAAGAGAGTGGACACCTCTACCCCCTCCTTCATGCCTGGGTTTCTGCTGTCTCCAAGGCTGCTCCTGTTTGTGGGGTCTGCAGGACCCCATGGCAGCCACCACTCACCATCAGGCCACCAAGTGGCTGCGGCAACACTGCGTACAGAGGTGTCCGGGGTGCAACGTCTGCCAGCACCCGCACCACATCTCCTCCTGCATCACAGCACAGCCATGAGAGCCCGGAGCCAGCTGGCACCTGCAGCCCCCACCACCCCGTGTCCCATGGCTTCTACCTGCACTGGCAAAGGGATTGTCACAGCGCAGCACCTGCCTTCTTGTCACTCGCACAAAGAAATGCTCTTGCACCTCATCCTCCCCAGGACAAGCGGCCCACAGGATCAGGGGGTACTCTTTTACCCGGTGGGCATTGAGCTCTGCACCAGCACGCAGTGTTACCTACCATGGGGATACGACACTTAGTGGGGCACCCAGAGGCTTCTACTCCACTCCCCCATACCCCAGCCGCACCTCTGCCTGAAATCTGGTGGCATCCATTGGGTCAGCACTGATGGTGATGGGGTTGAAGGGGTGGCCAGGCTCAATGCCATACAGGGTAACATTGGGGCTGCCACTTGCGTTTCTGCAGGAGATGGTCACCTTGGCCACGTGAGTGCCTGGCACTGCATCCTCACTCAGAGTCACCGCATGTGGCAGGTCAAGCAGGGCTGGTGGGAGACCCCAGGGACAGGCCTCGCATCTGGCCAGTGCCACCAACAGCTTGCCCAGCCATGCTTAGGGAGCTCTTCTCCTGCACCTAGGCATCCACAAGGGCACAGGTCTCCCTGCTAGGTACAGTGAGGCCCAGGGCACCCTGCTCTTACCTGTTGCTCTGACGAAAGACCCTGCAAAGAGGAAAGTGTCACTCAAGCCTGCCAAGTGTGTCCCAGCAATGCCCTGGGGAGGCCCTGGAGATAACTCTGTTGCTCCAGAGATGACCCAGTAGTGCCCTGGAAATGCCCTAAGGATGTCCCAGAAATGTCCCAAAGAAACTCTAAAGATGTTCCAATAATGCCCCCTCCCTGCCTGAACCCAGCCAGGCAGCTGCTGGCTCCTCTGCCCATCTTGGTGCCAGCACCAGGTATATGAGGGCAACAGAGGGGAGCCTGTCTCCTGTTGCCCTCCTCTTGGTCCCCCACCCAGGGTTTGGCAGCCAGGGTGCCCTCAACACTGTGAGCCTGAAGTGCCTACCTGGGGCATGGAGGCTGAGGAGGAGGAGGAGGAAAGTGAAGCGTCCGTGCATGCCCATGTCTGGCTGGCTGTTTGGGACAAGCTGGAGCCCGTTGCTAAGGGTGCCAGGCGCCACCCCAGCCCAGCGTCACATTGTCCATCTGTGGCTGCCAGCCCTGCCCCAAGGCAGGGACAGGGCATGGCCCTGGTCCCCCCAGCTCCCTCGCACCTCCATTCCCACCCTCTTGCCATCCTAACTGGTGCGAGGCAGGTGGGCAGCAATGCTCCGTGGGATTTTGCCGCCGCACCAGGCTTGGGACCTTGGAAAAATTAGCTGGGAGGTAATTTTTGGCCAAGTTCTCCTTCATTTGTAAGCCAGAGCCGCTTCTCCCGGAATTCCTATTAAGTGCTATTAGCTCCCAGTTAATAGGCGCTGGCGAAGCACGGTCTTATGGCCGGGGTCACCTTTCCCTCCTCCAATGCTCAGACCTCTTTTGGCAGCCCGGTGGTTCCAGGTGCCTCTGCCGGGCCCTCTAACGGGGCTACTTCCTGCCAAGGCTTCCCGGGATCCCCTGGAGCCCGCAGGGCTGAGGTGCTGGCACCCGGGGAACCGGGTCCTGTCTTGCCTAGTGGTGGCCGACCCCGCCATGCCCACGTAGTGCCCGGCGCGGGGCCCCGGGGCGACGGGGCGGGGCAGGGCGGAGCCCCGTGGCGGCGGTGCTGGTGCTCACGTTACGACGACCCCATTGGCTGAGATGGGGCGGGGCGGTGCCGCCTAGGCAGCGCCGGGAGGTGGTGGGCACGGCCGGGCGCTCCGCTCCGCTGCTGTTCCGCCACTGGCACCGGCGGGACCGGGAGAGGGACTGGGAGCGGGAGCGGGGCCGAGCCGGGCATGCATAGCCCCCGCTCGGACGCCTGCCCGGGCCAGCTCGGCGCCGACTGGGTGAGTGCCACTACGGGCACCGGGGAGGGGATGGGGACACCCTTGCCCGCGCCCCGCCGAACCGACCAGGCATTGCCCTAATGTCAGGGTGCTGGCAGTGACATCAGCGCCGTGACATCATGTGCAGAACCAAGGCGGCGCAGGGGACGTGGGCATCTAGGCGAACGTAAGCGACCCGCTGGGACACGGGTAGCTGTGGGGGTAGGAATGGCCATGGGACGCTGATGACCAGGGGCCGCGGTGTCCAGCTGTTAGGGTACCAGCGGCGCCACCACCCCGCAGCTGCCACTCTGCCGCCTTCCTGTGCTGCCCCGAGGGGACCGACAGTGACAAGGTAGCCCAGCCGGCTCCCCTGGGCCTGCCGCACGCCTACCCAGCTGCTCCCACCGCCGGTGCGGGACAGCTTGAAGCGGTGGCACAGCGCCAGCAAGGCTGGCTCAGAGGGTCCCAGCCAGCGGGGACCGTAACGAGGACTGGGACGGTGACAGAGACCGGGGCAGCGACAGGTCGGCCAGCGGCTCTGCTGGGGCTGTCTGGGGGCGGCTGGTTAAGCGGGACGGGGAGCGATCCCTCCCGCTCGCTGGCTTCCCGCAGCTTCAGCGCGGAAAGGAAAGCGGACGTAACACCCTGCTTTTGGGGTCAGACAATAGGAATTCAAGAGCGAGGAGCGGCCCGGCTGCAGGAGCCAGCCGCCCTTTCCCTGCCTGCCCGGCCACACTCCCTTCCTCCTCAGCTGCTCCAGACAGAGCTCTTTGGGGGGCCCCGGGCTCAGGCCTAGTTGCACCCTGACGTCACCTGGAGTGTCCCCAGCTGGAGGGCACAGGGTGGGTGGAGTAGCCCTGCCAACACACGGGAGGGGTGCAACCCACCCCACCACCCGCGGGTGCTCTTGGGCTGCAGCTGGCCCTGTGCCACCGAGCAGGGTCCTGCCTCTGGGTTGTCCTGGCTACCTCCCCACTGATACTAGGGGGAATTGAGAGGCCAGCGGAGGCGGGGGCGGGCAGTGGGGCGCCCAGCTCCTACGTGCTGTGGCCCTGTGTCATTTCCCGCAGGCACGGCCGGGGCTGGGTGCCTGCTTGCTCACCCGACATGCCGCTGCACGCCGGCCAGCTCCACGCAGGAGCCGCAGGAAAGCGGGGCCCGGGGCTGCAGGCAAGCTGGGACCTGTGTCCTGTTCCCCGCACCCCGCTGCATGCCAGGCTCCGCCAGCAAAGCCGCCCCCACCCCGAACCGGGGCTGGGGGCCGCAGGGTGCCGGGGGAGTGGGATAGAGGTTCCTGGTGCCGGCAAGGAAGTGTGGGGATGACAGCACTGATCTGTCCCTTTTCCTCGCAGCGGTGTCGGCGAGAGACGGGGGTGACACTGCGGACACACATGCCTGGCGCACGGCAGGCGGCGCAGCACCCCGGAGGGGCACCGGGGCCGGGCAGCCGGCCTTCATGTCCCTTACGCCCCAGCTCAGCAGCGGACTCAGCCTGTAGCCTGGAGCCAGGGGGTGAGGAGGAAACAGGGGGAGGCCCGGCCACCCGCTCCCCCCCGGCCAGCGAACGCAGCCTGGAGTTTGACTCGGGGTACTCGGAAGCATCAGGGAGCACTTGGAGGGAGGAGGAGGTGCCCGTGCGGCGCCGGCACCCACCGCCCTGCCAGCGGGCACACCGTCTCTCCGCCGGCCTCGCTGCCCCACCGCCCGTCCCTGCCCGCCGCACTCGCCCCAAATCCACCTCCGACGCCTGTTTGGAGCAGTGGCGGGTGCTGGAGCCAGCTGACACACAGGACTGGACCGTGGCACTGCTGTCGCAGAGCCGGAACCGGCAGCCTTTGGTGCTGGGTGACAACTGCTTTGCCGACCTGGTGGAGAACTGGATGGACCTGCCTGAGGTGGGCGCTGAACCCCGGCGCCGAACCTCTGCCGAACCCTCCCGTCGGCTGGCCAAGCCACCAGCCTTCCTGCTCAGCCTCTCGGGCAACGTTCGCCGCAAGCTGGCCAACATGGCCCGTCCACGAGGAGCTGATGGTACCCGGCCAGCGGCCCGTGAAGCCACCAAGCGTTTCTCCTGCCCACTGGGGCTGGGGGGACAGCCTAAGGGTGCCTGCTTCCACCAGTCTCACAGCAACATTGCCCAGTTGGCTACGGACTTCCACCGCTTCACTGCCCTCATGAACAGCCGCAGCCGGCAGCCCATCATCTGCAACGACGTTATCGGCTACATTTAGCCCTGCCCGCCACCGCCCACACCCTCCTCCGCTGTAAATAAACCCCGGTTTTGTACGGTATGGGCACAGAGACCTTTATCGAGGGGGGCTGCCTCCACTCTGGCTGCGGGCAGGGGCAGGCGGGGTATTTTTGCAGACAGCATATGCAAAATGCAGCTTTTATTGCATGGATTAAGGGGCGCCAGCTCCTCACTCAGGGTAGGGAGCAGAGGAGAGGGGGACGGCTATTACTGGCCTCAGCATCCTCTCCCTCACATACATACAGCAACTCCAGTCGCCGCCTCTCCCTGGCGTCCTCCAGGTTCTCTGATAACCTAGAGTAAGGAAAGGGGGTTTTGGGGATGCTGACTTGTCCCCCAAGGCTGGCTAGGTGCACCAAGGGGCCCTTAGGTCCCTCTGGGGCTCCCAAACAGGCTAGGGGGATGTGGGGTCGAGCAGCAAGGGGCCGGGCAGGGGTCTTGCCACGGGAAGTGCTGCCGGCAGGATGTTTATCCAGCATCTGGCTGGGAGCTGTGCTGCAGCTGGAGCAGCTCAGGATAGAGAGGGGTCTGGCAGCCCCCCTCCTCGGGGCAGGACTGCGTCCTGGAGCCAGGGATCTACCTCTGTGCCTGCTGTCGGGCCCATATCTCTTCATCCTCCTCCTTGTCATAGATCACGGTATAGCCGTGCAGGAGCATGGTCACAGTCCAGCCATATGTCCTCTGCAAGAGGTGGGTGTCAGAATCCAGCCCTGCACCCCCCCCAGGGTGACATGCTCCCCATCACTGCCCATGACAAGCTCACCTGCAGCCAGTCCAGCACCTCCTGCACCGTCATCTCCTGCCCATCTGCACTGACTGCCTGCATCTCCAGCCGGTCCCAGCAGCTCCACTCCCTCCCGCCGTACTGCAAGGGGCAGGCACTAGCACCCAGGCTGCACACCCTGGCTGCAAGCCCCATGGGCAAGGAACTGGTGGGGCACAACGGTTGGGGTACAATAGGGCAGGCATAGGGACCTGTCTGGGGACAGGGGGATGGGGGCACTGGGGAGCATAGCCATTCCCCCAGCACTGCAGGGGCTAGGGTTGGTGTGGGGCTGGTGCTGCCCCCAGCCCCAGGCTAGGAAGGATGCACAAAGAGCCATTGAAGCATTACCCAGCCCTGCACAATCAGCTTTTCTCACATCCACAGCCCTGCGACCCCAGCTCTGGCCGGAGGGGACCAGTGAGGCGCCAGCCTCGGGGCCAAGTACTGAATGTGGCCCTGCACCGTCTGGCATGGCTGCCTTGCCATCTGCCCTCGCCACAGGCAGCACCAGTGCCTGCCCAGTGCTGGCTCTGGCCCTGCTCCGGAAGGGACATTTGCACCTGAACACTCTCCCCTCCTGCCTTCTGCTGCTTCTCACCTTCTGCTGCCTGCACTCATCTCACTGGGGTGGAAAGGGTTTAACCCCATCCTCACTAGGGCGTTGAGTACCCAGTACAGGGGGACTGCCACTGCCCTGCAGTACCCTGGAAAGCGCATCCCTCTGGCATCCCACAGTGGGCTCCCCAGGTCCCTGTGGGACCGCAGGTCATGCCAAGCAGGCCTGGGGAACAAGTACTCCCACCATGGTCAAGCAGCCAAGCATGAAATGTGGCACTGGGCAGCTTAGTTGTGGAACATGAAGGTGCTGGGCACTGTGGCAGGTACCCAAGGGCATGGCCAGCCCAAACAGCATACTCCACCCAAAGACGGTGCCAACCCAGGGGACATAGCATGTGGGCTGGCAGAAGGCTGGGCAGCCTGCAGGGTGCAATGGGGCTGTGGGGTGGCTGGGCAGCCTGAAGTGTTGGAGCTGGCCAAGGCGGTGGAAATGCCTCCTCCCCCTCTTCCTGCCCCTGGCCCTGGGCCCCCCGGGCCAATCTGGTTCCAATCGGCGCTTCCTGCCGCGCCGGAAGGGCTGCCTCGCACGCCATAAACCCCCAGACAAAGGGGCCTCTATCGCCCAGACGGTCCCAATCTGGGCTGGCCCCCACCCCCACTCTCCCTCCTTGGCAGAGTGATTGTGGGTTGGCCCCCCATTACCGGGACCCCCAGCCCTGCTCCCCCCAAGCGGCCCTTCCCGGCCCAGTGCCAGCTGCTCTCTGGCTGCTGCAGCTGGTTTCCATAAGCCAGATGTGCGTGGCTGCTGAGGCCTCCCATTCCCTGGCTGTGGGGCTCACTGTGGGGCCCACTGTGGGGCAGCAGGGCTGCCTCAGCTCCCTGGGCTCCCCAGAGTACCCAGGTTGGCCTAGAAGCTGGGGTGAGCGGGATGGTGGTGGTGGCAAGGGGCCAGGTGGGTGGCTGCAGGAAGGAATCAGTTCCTCACTGCCTGGATCTATTTCCAGAGTGCCATTGCCCCTCCTGCATGGCCACCTCCTTGATCCTTGGTTCCTCTGGCATGGCCTCACAGTGGCTGCCACTAAGATCTGGGGTTACCCAAGACACCTGGGCATCTCCCACCTGCCCTGCCCCACAGGGAAGGTCCTACCCAATAGGTGGTGGGTGGCAGGGGCTGAATGCGGAGCAGTAGGCAGTCAGACAGGCAGAGGTTGCTGTTGCGGTAGCACTTGAGGTCCTGGCAGCCCCATACCAGCTTGTAGACCTCCAGGCACGCCAGACCGGCCACAGCCACTGTGGTGGTGATGATGGCAGGCACAATCCGCCCAGCAATCCTCTTGCTCTGAGGACAGGAGGGATGTCTGTGGCTGCACCACACAGGACAGGGACACCCTGACCCCACGGGCTGCCCCTCTCACCATCAGCCAGTCAGCAGGGGGGATGCCATAGTTCTCTGCACGCAGGTTGGATGCTGCTGTGATGAAGTCCACGTGGATGTCATTGTCCTGTAGAGAAGAGCATGTAGACATCAGCATCTCATGGTGACATCAATCCTCCCAAGCTTAGTGGGGCTCCTGTTTGGCCCGTGGTACCTTCTCAAAGTGGATGGGCTCCATCAGAGGCACTTGTACCTCCTCACCCTCTAGCAGCTCCTGTTTTTTCTGAACCAGATCCTGGGTGAGCTTCACCAGCCGCCCATGGTCTGAGGGCACAGGGATGCCTAGGGTTGTACTCCTTCACCATGGCACTGTGAGGAGCACGGCATGGTGCCCCTCCTCGTTTCAGGTCCTTCTGGGTACTGGGGCAGTGATGAGCAGCAATGCTGCCCCATTGCTACTGAGCTGGACCTAAGGACATGCCCTGGGGAACCACAGGTGCAGGAAATCTTACCCTCAGGCGAATGCACCTCCTCCTGCTCCTCAGTGAGAGGGATGTTGAGCTCCTCCTGGGGTTGGAAGGGCGGCAGGACCGTGCTGCGGAGGATGGTCTGGATGGCTGCCTGGTCACTGCATGGAGGCACCTTGTGGGCTTGGGCAAAGAGGTGGGCAGTAGCCAGGATGTACTGCAGGTGGGTGTTCTGTGGGGCAGAGCAGGGGCTGTGGGGTGCCTTGCCAGGGTGGTCCACACAATCAAAGGCTGCCTTGTGCAGTCATGAGTGGGCAGAGCAGCATGGCTTTGCCCTGAGGTGGAGATGGAGGTGCCTTTCCTTCTCCAGCAGCAAAGGATAAGTAGCTGTCCCCAGCAGCACTCCTGCTGATGGTGGACAGGGACAGACCCAGCTCAGGACTTGGCAATCCCATGGGCTGTGGCAGATGGAGCATGACTACAGTTTGGCATCCCCCATTCAGCTCTTCTCTGCACTCACGTTATCAGGGTTAAATCTCAGTGGATGAGGACAGCTCCTGTCTCCTGTCCAGAAGGGGACACCTGGGCTGGTTTCCTGGCACAAGGAGGGCAGAGTCACACCCAGGGACATGTTCCCCTGGCTGCAGCAGGACAACCAAAGGAGGAGAGAGGGTGCAGGGGCACCAGCCCCATGGGTGCTGGGCTCACATGCTCTGGGGGAAAGGTGTGCAGCAGCTGGACAATGGCATCATGGTAACGGCTCTGCCAGTGCCGGTGGGCCCAGTGCACGCAGTCCTGCCAGTTCTGTGGCCGCTCCTGAAGGCTCTTCTGCACTTGCTCCAAGACCTCCAGGGCCTTCCCTGCTGGCAGCTGCTCCAGGAAAGCTGGGTCTCTGCAAAACCAGGCACTGCTGCTGCTGACCCAGGAGCAACCCCATGGGACGCCTCAGGCGGAGTGCAGCCCTCTGTGCCCCTCTCCACAACCCCAGCAGTGATGGGCAGTGCCTAAGCGACTCACTTCATGAAGCGGTTTACGTGCTCGGCGGGCAGCTGGAAGAGCCCCTCGAACTCATCACGAGCCCACTGTGGAGGGGTAGCAGAGGTTGAGCACATGTGCCCCCAAAGGCCCCCAGCCCAGGGGGAAGGAGAGGCCATGCTGGGGCTGCCAAAACAGCTTAGACTACCAGCAGGAAGCAGCTGGGGCTGTATCCTGCCCATGGCCCATTTCTGGACCACGGCCGGAGAGGGAAATGGGAAAGGAAGACAAAGGTCATGGTACCTCCTTGCTGGGGGCCAGGGGCTGGCACGGCACAGCCTACCTGCAGTGTGTGCTGGATGGTGCGGGGGAAGTACCGCAGGGTGCAGAAGGGGAAGGTGCCATCCTCAGGAGCACCGGCTGGCTCCAGTGGTTTGGTCAGGAAGGGCACCATGGCCAGGACGTTCCCCCGTGGCCCCTCAGTGCCTGAGTCCAACAGTGGCGTGAGGCAGTGGAGGCAGCGATTCTCCAAGTAGGCACCTGTGGGTAGGCAGGGGTGCTGGGGAGCTAGGGAGCATGTCCACAGACTCAGCCTTTTTCCCCTCCCCAGCACTCACGAGCCTCCAGAGAGTCCAAGGCACTGGTGACACCATTCAGGCGCTGGAAGAAGTCATCCCCATAGAGTGACTCAGTGGCAGGTCCCATCTGGTTCTGGTGAGCTGTCACCCTGACATCAGGGTTCATGCGCTGCATGGCTGCTGCGGCCACCACTGACTTTGGCTTCTACCAAAGCAGAAACAGAGTGGGCAGCTCTCCCCTGCCCAAGGAGCCCCAAAGGGCACCTTGGCCACCACCTCTTGGCCCCTTACTGATATATCTGATGAGCGGTACAGGAGCTGCCGATGGAGGTTGGAGAGAGCAACTGTGTCCATGTCGATGACAGTGAGGTCCCCACCCGGTCCTGCTGCCAGCCCCATCATGGCAAAGTTTTTCAGCAGCTCACAGCCAATAGCACCGGCTCCCACCTGCCAGGGCAGAGCTGCTGCGACTCACCATGTGCTGGCTGCCTACTCTGCAGCCTCCCTGGTACTGTGGCAGAGACCCCAACTCACCACCAAGTACTTCTGGTGGCCCAGCTGCTCCTGGAAGGTGGTCCCGAAGACGGCGATCTGGCCATCGTAGCGAGTGCCCCTCTAGCGGGACAGAGGAGCTGTGTGAGCATAGGTGGCCACGGCACCCTGCAGTGCCTGGGAGCTTCTTGGCACACATTCTCACCGGAGCACAATCCTCTTCTGTCAGCTGCATGGCCCCCTCCAGCTCCAGGCACTCCAGGGCATCAAAGTACAACCACTGGTCCAGGGGCAGGAATTTCCCAGTGATGGCCTAGGGTGAGTGGGGCCCCACTGGCTCAGTGGACAGCGTAGTTCCTGCATACCCCACCCCAGCCCTGCTGCTTTTCCCAGGGCTGGCAGCAAGTGCCCTCTCGTGGTCACCAAACGCCGCCAGACATGCTCCAGCATGACCAGCTGGACCTCAGGCCCCAGAACCCCCACACTGCTCACCTTCAGTGCCTCCTGAGCTGCCATGGCCCCAACAATTGCAACCATGGGGCACAGGTCCCCTGCGCTCACGCTGGCAAAGGCTCGCACAACATTCTCATCCAGGAGACCCTGTCGTGTCCTCAGGCTCCGTGCCAGCTCCAGCACCCGCTCAGCATCTGCCTGTGGGCAGAGGAGCAAGGCCAGCCCCAGACAGGGTAGTGGAGGGCCAGGGGTGCCAGGAAGGGGCAAGGTGGGGACTCACTTGTGCTCTGGGTCGGGGCAGGCAGCCCCGCTCCCTGCAGAAAGCGTGCAGGGCCTGGAATGCGGCATGCAGGCTGTGGCTGCGTGGCAGCTCCTCAGCACTTGCCACTTGGATCTTGGGATCTGCCAGTGCCTGGTGCAGCGACTTCTGCTGACACAAGTGCCAGGGCTCTGGATAGTACTTCCCCAGGGCCAGGGCAAGGCACAGCACAGCACGGCAGTGCCACAGTCCCAGCGGCACCCAGGATCCAAGGAGGTACTTACATAGGAGTGCACTTGGGGCAGCCGCTCCTGCAGGACTAGGCCCCCACAGCGGTAGGGAGAGAAGGAGCTGGTGTCCCCAATCTCCAGCCTGAAAGCATCTGGGAACAAGAGGGTGCCATGATCACTGCCAAGGACTTGGAAAGCTCTCAGACCCTGGGCCAAGGCAGTTGTGGACCCTTCGGCAGCTCACCCAGCACACGCACAGGGATGGGCTTCTGGTCATTCAGCTCTGTCATCCCCTCCACACCAGAAAATGTCACCAGGTCACCGTCGCAGAAGAGGTGGCCACGGCTGTCTTCTGTCCCCATGCATGTCACCACACCTGGGTTGCCCTGAGAAGGGGAATGGATGTGAGGGCTGGGGACCAGACGTAGGTGGCATAAAGCCACCTGAGGAGGCAGTGGCATTTTGGGAGAGCTCCTCCTGAGACCGCCCTCCTACCTGGGAGATGTGCTGCACAGCAGCACACACTGGGTCCCCTTCTGCTGGGTCCTCAACAACAAAGTGCTCCCCGAAGTCACAGAACAGCTGCCTGGAGAAGAGCAATGGGGTTTTGCTGCAAAAGCTGCATCATTAAGTTGCCTAAGCACTGCCCAAGGTCCTGCCCAAGCAAAAAAAGCCCTGCCAGTGGGACAGGGACATGGGCCGCAGAGCAGGGCTGGGGACTCTGAGGACAAGGTGACCTGGAACCAGTCACCCACAGAACCCTGCAGCAAAAAGACCCCTTACCCTGCCAGCCCCTTGGTGTTAGCCACAATGAAGCAGATGCCCCGGGCATGGCAGAAGTCCCCAATGCAGAGCTGCTCCTCCAGCGGGGATTCAGTCAGCACCACCACCTGTTCCAGGACTGTAAGTGGATGCCACCATGCCAGAGGGAGCCCAGGGCACAGAGGTGTGGGCTCACCTGGAAGGAAGCAAGGAAGGCTTCCGACAGCTCCCCAGTATGAGTTGCCACCACTACATGAGGGTTCAGTTCAGCCAGGGCCTGCTGGGACACCTCGGCACGGTTCCGGCCTACATCATTCTCCCCCAGGAGGAACTGCGGGGTGGGCACATTGCAGGGCACCCCATGGGTTTGGAGTGCTGCAATGGGTCCTGTCCGCACTGCTGTGGGGCCCTCTGCTGAGGGCCATACCCATGACATGGGACACCCCATGGGCCCTAACCAAGACAATGTCACCCTGGGCCACACCCATTACATGGACATCCCATTCCACACTGCTTACCAAGCCCCCCCAACCTGTACCTGTTACTGGGAGGCCCCCACCTTGTACCCACATCTGAAAAGGGATCCCCTAGTTGCACCCACACCCATTGTTGCAACCTCTACCAACACTTCTACCCAGTACTGGCATTCCCACCTGTTCTGTACCCATACCCATTACGGGGACCCCCACCCACACCAGTACCCATTACTCAGAACCCCATCTGCACCTGTAGCCATTACCAGGACCTCTGCTCATACCCATAACCCCTAACTGAGACCCCTACCCATATTCCTCTACCTGTTACTGGTATCTCTGTCTGTACCTGCATTCATCACTGGCACCTTTGTCTGTACCCATACCCATTATGGGGACCTCCACCATACCTATACCCGTTACCAGCACTCCAACCTATATCTGTACTTGCTACCGGCGACCCCACTCGCATCCATTACCAAGACTCCTACCTCTACCTACACCCGTTATGGGGAGCCCTGCCCATACCCGTGCCGATAGCCGGACCCTCGGTACCTGGTGGGCGCGGTCGGCCGTGCGGGCGGCTCCGCTGTCGTGCAGGACGACACACCCGGTTCCTGCCAGCACCAGGGCCGCCGCCACCTGCGCTCCGGTCCCCCGCAGCCCCGACACCAGCACCGACGCTTCTGCCAGCCGCCGCGCCCCGCCGCCCAGCACGTACCTGAGAGGCAGTGACCGTCAGTGGGACCGGGAGCCCCCGATCCCGCTCGCCGCCTCGCTATCACCGGTCCCGTCACTCACAGCTGCCGCGAGTAGAGCCGCTGCTCGTCGCTGCCCGCCATGGCACCGCAGCCACCACGCCCCAGGGTGAAACATGCCCAATGCCCGCACCATGACCCCTCCTCCAGCCCCGCCTCCCAAGAGCCCCGCCCCACAAACCCCTCCCCGGAGGGTCCAATCCTGGACTTAGGGGAACCCACGTCCGGGTGCCCCCGCCCCGCCCCGCCCCGCCCCACCCCCGTCTCTGTAAGCCCCATAGCCCCACACCCCGAGAAAAATGGCCCTCGCCGGATGTCCCGCCCACCGAGCAGGCCCCGCCCCTCAAGAACACCGCCTCTATAAGCCCCGCCCACCAAGCGTAACCTCGCCCCCGGAAAGACCCTATTCGCGGAGGCCCCGCCCCCCCGGAAGGCCCGGCGGCGAAGCCATGGCGGCGGCGGTAACGGCCGGCTGGCAATTGCCGTGGCCGGGGCTTGTCGCGCTGGGCCGGGAGCTGGCGGCCGAATGGGCGGCGCAGGACGTGCGGGCTGCGTTGTGCCAGCTGCTGCTGCTCTGGCTGAGCCTCAATCTGCTGGGCATCCACCTGGCCTGGCGAGTTTATGGTGAGGAGGTGGCCACGCTCTGCTACCGGACCGGGCCCGCCGCCCGCCGGTCCCCCGGTACCGACCCCGGGCTAGCCCGGCCGCGCGCGCACTCCCTGTCCCCCGCCAGCCCCGCCAGACGCAACGGCGCCGCCGAGCGGCACTGCCCGCCCCGGTGAGTCCCGAGCGCTACCGGACCTGAGCCGCTGCACCCTGCCTGCTCTGCTGCGACCCCCGCTACAGCCTGGCATGACTAGCGCCCTCCCGGCTGCACACGTGACCCGCTGCACCGCCCTAGACCAGTACGTCCCAACAAGCACCCCCCGGCTCCACCTCTGGACCCGTGCATGCTAGCGAGTGGCCCCCAAGCTGTCCCACCAGACCAGTGCACCCCAGGATATTTCCTGCAAGACCAGTAATCCTCAGTGAGTGCCTTCCCATTTGCAACCAGACCAGTACAGCTTAGTGAGTGCCCTTCCAGCTATCCAGGCAAAAGAGTGCACCCCAGTGTGTACCCACCTCAGCCTAGTATGCCCCGGCAAGCATTCTCCTGCTTGCACACCTAGACCAGTACAGTTCAGTGAGCACCTTTCCAGCTGCCCACCCAAACTAGTGCACACCAATGGCCCCCCAGCCTTGCATGTCCCACTGAGGTCCTGGTTGCACTCCCAGACCAGTACAGCCCAGTGAACACCTCCAAATCAGTGCACCCCAGCACGTGCCCTCCTAGCTGTTCCCAGTAAGTGCAGCCCCAGCACTGCCCAGCCTACAGAGGTAAACAGGCACCCTCCCCCTGTACTGGGGAGCCATTCTGGGGTGCCAGCCCAGCCCCACTCACTCTGCTCCTCTTTTGCAGGGAGGGCTCAACAGCGGAGCTGGCAAAGACACACAGGGAGTGAGGAGCACCAGGAGTAAGGAGCACCGGGACCATTGGGCACCACCTGCACCATTAAAGCACTGTGCCCCTTGCTTTGGCACCTCCTGCCATTACTTGGGAAGAGGCTGGGAGAGTGGGACAGGGGTGTTTATTGCAGCTGGAGTGCTGTGCCTGCAGCAGGCACTGGCCTCAGTTGGCCATGTAGTATTGGGTGGGCACGAAAGGCATCTTGGTGACAAGGGCTGGGTGCTGCTTCTTCCGCACTTCAACAGTGAGTGCGGTGCCAGTCCGGCTGTGTGAGGTCTCCACATAGCCCATGGCAATGTTTTTGCCCAGGGAGGGTGAGGGGCAGCCGCTGGTCACTGTACCTGGGGATGTGCAGACATACAGAGGTGAATGAGGGTTGGCAACCCAGCCCCTTCCCCTGCCATAGGCACACCTCAGGGCTGTGCCCACTTCAGCCCTGCTGCCCCCACCTACCCACAGGCATGCCCTCAGGGCCCAGGATGGCTGTGTGGGGACGGATGGGGGGTCCCACTGATGTCAGCCCCACACGCTTGCGCTTTGGCTTCTGTTTCACTTGTGCCATGATGATGGCTGCGCCAGGGAAGTCCATAGCTGCACGACGGCGCTTCCCTGTGGTGCGGATGGGCAAGGGTTGGTGATGTCCACCTTGTCCACTTATGCTTCATTGGGAAGCTTGCCCCTCTGTCCACCCCGAGGAGGAGGTGAGGGTGACTGTGGCCATAACCTACCCAAGGTCCACATCAGGCCAGCCTCGGCAGGCGTGGTGGTCTCATCGATGTCATTGCCATAAAGGCAGAGCCCAGCTTCCAAGCGCAGGCTGTCCCTGGCTGCCAGCCCTGCTGGCCACACCTCAGGGACACCCAGCAGCTGCTCAGCCAGCTCCACTGCCTGCCCCACAGGCACCGAGATCTGCAGGGGGACATGGGGGGCAAGGTCAGTGGGACAGGATGTTATGCTCAGTACCACAGTGCAGGGTGGGCCAGCGTGGCTCCTGGGGTACCTCCACACCATCCTCGCCAGTGTAGCCACAGCGTGTGACCCGGCAGCCTGGCACACTGAAGACTGTTGTGGTGATACTGCTCATGAAGGACAGCTTGGCCAGGTCATCTGACAGCCCCGCCTGCAGCACCTGTGCCATGGAGGGACCTGGGGAGACAGGTGGATCTAGGGGACAGCAGTTTCTGGGAAAGGGGGGGTACATGGGGAGGGCACTGACACCCATCAGGCAAGGACCCGAAGGAAAATACAGTGTAGCACCCGCTGAGGGTAAGACTCCTACACGATCACACTTTGTGACAGCTCACTAAGGCCCTCTGTACCTTGCAGAGCCAGGAGCGCATTGTCTGACACCTCCAGGTGAACGTCACTGCCGGCAGCCTGCAGTTCCGATGCTCTGCCCTGCCAGAGTGACAACGTGCTGCTAGCCTGGGGGCCAGGCTAGTGCCAGCCCCACACGTGGCCATGGCCACCTCGCCACAGACCTCACTGAAAGGTGGTATGACTCATTCCTACCACACATCCCACCTCCCGCGGGGCTTGAGCAGCCCGTACCCTCATGATGGCCAAGTCCTTGTCGGCGCAGCCAGCGTTGGACACCACGTAGAGGTGATCTTCTGATGTGTTGGTGACAATAAGGTCATCCTCAATCCCGCCCTTCTCGTTGGTGAGTAGCGTCAGGGTGCCCTGCAGGACACAGCTCTCAAGAGCACGGGCAGGCTGCCCGTCCTCCACCCGGGGTGCTCCCGGGATCCTCTGACCCTGCCAGGCACCCGGTGGCCTCCCCACTCCCACTGCTCCATACCTGTCCCAGCTTCAGCTCGGCGATGTCCCCCACCACTAGGCTCTCCATGAACTTGATGCGGTCCCGTCCGTACACCCGGATCTGGAAGGGTCAGGTGTGAGGTTTGCTGGGTGCACGCCCGTCGTCCTCAGGCCCCCTCCCGCCCCCTCCTCCCGCGCCGACGACCTGCAGCATGTGGGAGACATCGAAGAGGGAGCAGCGGCGGCGAGTGTGCAGGTGGGACTGGAGGTGGCCCTGCTCGTAGTACAGCGGCAGGCTCCAGCCGGCGAACGGCACCATCCTCCCGCCGCGGGACCGGTGCAGGGCGTCCAGCGGCGTCCGCTTCAGCCCATCCCCGGCCTCGGCCCCTCCAGGCCGTTGTCCGCCGGCCGTGCTCAGCGGCGCGGAGCCCAGGAGTCGGACGGGAAGCGCGGCGCGGCAGCCCGTCCGCAGCATCCTTTCTTCCCTCCCTCCCTCCCTGGCAGGACACGGCCCGGTCCGGCCCCGGGGCTCCTGGGACATGGAGTCCGCTCGGCCCCCGCCCCGCTCCCGCCCCCCGGCACCGCCTCCCCCGCCGCCGGCGCGGGGGTATGCTGGGTGCGGGTCCTGCCTGGGCACGGCCATTCCCCACCCCCCGAGAAAGAGACAAGGCAGGCACAGGCAGAACCAAGGTAGCAGCTTTTAGTCGTGACCGAGATGCTCCCCGCCGCCCCCCCCAGCTCCTCCTCGGCCCCCTAGGCGCGGTAGGCGCCAGCGCCAGCACTCTCCTGCCCGAGGAGCTGGACTTGCAGCAGCGCAGGCAGGACCCAGGGCTGCTCTCCCGGACATAAGTTGGGGGCAGAGGGTTGGCTGGGTGCTGCCCGTGGCAAGGAGCAAGCAGCACGGGACATGATAAGAGCAGAGCCACTGCTGCTGGAGGGCAACCGGCCTGGGAGAGGCTCCAGAGCAGCAGCATTGCCCACCACTGCCAGCAAAGACAGGAGGTGAAACCCCACCCGGGGCTGCAGGGACAAAGGCCAATGCAGGAGTGATGGAGGCCCTGGGAGTGTGGAGGAGCCAGCTCCCTCCCACCAGCACCCACAGGGCTCAGGTGTAAGAAAGGAGGTTGATATCATAGCAGCCATCCACCTGCAAAAGAGAGCAACAATTGTTCCTGGCACCAAAGCTCTGATGGGACACCCCATCGCATCCTGAAAGGGCTCCCCTGTGATGCATCTATGCCAGAGCCCCCTGGGCAGGGTGGTAGAACTCACGTCGAAGCGCCCGATGCGGGCAGCTGTCTGGCGAGCCCGGATCACCTCTGTCAGCACCCACATTTGCTGGACCTCTGTGGACACCTTTTCCAGGTCAGGGAGCTCCTAGAAAGAAGTGAGCACAACACTGTGGAGCAGGGAGTGGCCCAGATCAGTTTGGGCTTAGGCAGTGGTGTGGAGGTATGACTGGTTTCCAAGGAGCAGGGAGTGGCCCAGATCAGCTTGGGCTTAGGCAGTGGTGTGGAGGTATGACTGGTTTCCAAGGAGCTGTGATCACAGGACGTTCGTGACAAGTGCCCACATTCCTGACCTGCTGGTGGTTCCCCAGTGCAGGGTGAGCAGAGCCCTGCTCTAGGAAAACAGGCAGCTGGGGAAACGGGTGACCGTGAGCCTTGGGTGCCATGGTGCCGGCACAGCCCATCTCTGCTGGCAGGTGTCCAGGACGAGGACAGAAAGCAGACCGATGGTTAATGATTAAAAACCTAATCACACAGTCCAGAGTCCCCCCATGGCACTCCCCGGGCTTGGGGACAGAAACCCCCCTGCGAGCACTGGTTCCTGCAGGAACCTTTAGGTGGGCAACACTCGCAGGCTCAGCAGCAGCTCCCCAGTCTGGGGAAAAGCTCCATGCTGCTTCTCCCCTGCCTGTGGCATCAGGCTGCTTGTGGGTGCCTCGTGGTAATGCTGGGAACAGCCAAGCTCAGAGTAACCCCAGCACCTCCCCTGGACCACCCCTTGCCAAGGGGGATGTGATTCATGTGATCAGCAAGGGCCCAGCAAGTTCTCTCCAGCCTGTCAGACAGTCAGGCAGGGACCAGAGCTCCCTGACCTGTCAGGCTTGGCAGAAGCCTTGCCACCAACATGGCGTAAGCTCAGCAGCACCAAAAGCCCAGTGGCAGAACTGTTCCACAAGTGCTGGGGGGTGTGACACTGCTCCTGGCCCAGCCAGTGGCTGATTCAGCAGGTTTCCATGGGCAAGCCAGCTGCCCATCCCTGCCCTCCTCTGCCTGGACTTTGCTCACTGAAGACCATGAGCCAGGCAGATGTGGCTTGCAAGCTGTAAACATGTGCCGTGGCTGTGACGTCCCTCTGCCCGCGTGCCACGTAATTCCCAGGCTTCACGCTCTGCAAAGTGCTGTGGACGAGCCAGGACACCCTGTCCTCACCCATCCACTGGCTGAGTGATGCTGTGCTGCCTCCACTCCCACAGGGACACTGGGGTCCACAGATTGAGAGCAGGTAGACTGAAGTATCACCTCAGAGAGCACATAATTTTGGAGGCATTTTTCTTTTGAATGCTGCAAACTACTTCTAGCACAAGGCAGATTACTTCAGGAATCACAGAATGGCTTGGGTTGGAAGTGGCCTTAAAAATTATCTAGTTCCAACCCTCTGCCATAGGCAGGGACACCTCCTATTAGATCAAGTTGCTCAAAGCCCCATCCAACCTGGTTCTCTATGTAAGAGCTTCAAAAGCTACTCCTGCTGGGTGCCTGGAGCCAACAGGACAGGGATGAGGCAAAGTGGGGTCACAAGGGATGCTTGCACTAACTGGAACCCCCTCATGCAGGTCCCTCCTTCCTCTTGAGACCTTAGTGGGGATCACTCACCTCATGGAGGCTGGCTGGCTGCTCTGGAGGGGTCAGCTGGGAGAGCCAGGAGGGGAAATCCTTCTGTGGGCTCTGAAACAGATCAAGAGGGTCACACAAGGATGTCCCCAGTCCCACCTCCATCCCTCATGACATGAAGCCTGCTACATTGATGTGTTTTCAGTCCATGATGTCCTGAGTCCATGCTGCTGTGGTCTGGAGCCCACCTGTGTTTATATTGCTGCAGATGTAGGTGTCACTTTACTGTTTTTAAAGGGAATTTTGTCTTTTGAGTGGTCTTTTGCAACTCCTAATTTGCTGCAGCAACTTCCAGCTCCATCTCACTACTCAGGCAAACATACACCTCTGGAACAGGCAGGGCTGGGGCTGGATGGAGCAGTCCCACCCTGTCCCCAGCACACAAGGGGACCCCAAGTGCCTCAGCAAATGACAAGGACTTTGACCCACCCCCCTGGGTCCTCTGGAGGGAGCCCAAAGCCCCTGAAGCTGTGCCAGGTGCAGGGCTGGGGATGGTGACCTGTCCTGGATGCTCTGCACATAACTGAGAAGGAGGGCAGCACTGGGACAGGCTCACCTTCTGTCCAGGGGGGAAAATCTGCACCTCCTCAATGGTGAAGTGGAGCCAGACTGGAGAGGGCTGCCGCAGGATGAACCGCACCGCCATCACCTGGTCCACATCACACAGCATCTGCTGGGACAAGGACAAGGAGGGGGCTGTTATGACAGGGGCTGGTGCTGCTCTGGGGCAGCTTTGGATTATTTTCTCAAAAAAAGTCCCATCCCAGATGGAAGGAGCCTGAGGGGAATGTCACTTCATGGTGGGTGGCTGGGCAGAGTGGGGCATGGGCTGGACCAGCATATGGAGATCCTGCTGCTGAGAGGGGCTGGCAGGGATAGGGAAGGCATGGCAGGGCAGGGGCATCAGCACAGGGACCTGGGGACCGGGAGCTGTCTTAGGGTTCAGACAAAGAAGGGTGAGCCCCAGGAGTATGGATGACGTCCCTGCTGTGCTGACCTGGTGGCGGTGGAGGGAGAAGTAGTCCTGGGAGCCCTCCTCGGTGTGCGGACAGGGCATCAGGCAGTGGTCCCTCAGGCAGGTGACCCAGCGGCGGGACCCACCGGGGCCGGGCCGCTGCACCCGCACGCTCAGGAACGCCGTGTAGAAGTTCCTGAAGACGATCTCCTGCACCTGTGGGACCGGCGGCCTCAGCCCCCGCACGGGCATTCCCCCGCCAGTGCCAGCACCGGTATCTCTCATACAGGTATCGGCATCCCCCCCAAAACCGGGACCGGCACTGGCATTCCACACCTCGTACTGGCACTGACATACGTCCCATACCACCACACCCCACCCACACCGGCACTGGTACCGGCATCCCCCCAAATACTGGGACAGGCACCGGCATCCCTCCCTCCCTCCCATACTGGGCCCGGCAGCGGAATCGCCCCTGCCCTGGTACCCGTACTGATACCGGCATCACCCCCTACACCAGCATCAGCATCCGCCCCCACCCCTACTGGGCCGGGCACTAGCATTTCTCCCGCCCATATTGGGATGCAGATGGCTCCCAGCATCCCGCCCAACTGGTGCTGCCCTCGGCAATAGCCCGGCACCGATATTCTCTCTCCCGCCCCCGTACGGACCCAGCATCCCCCCGATACGGGATCGTCGCCGCTCCCGGTGTCTCCCCTCCGGCATCAGGACTAGCAATGGTGTGACCGCCCCACAGCGGGACAGCCCCCGGCATCGCTCTTGGCACCCCTTCGGGACCACCCCGGTACGGCCCCTCCATAACAGTGCCACTCCCGGCACACCCCCGCCCAGCGCCGGACCACACTCACATCGGCGGGGGCGCCGCGGGGGAAGCGGAGGTCGATGACGGCCACGCCGGGCCGCGCCGGCTCGGTCCCCCCGCTCAGCTGGAGCGCGACGGCTGGGCGGGGGGCACAGAGCACCGGGGAACGTCCCAGCCCCGCCGCTCCCGACATGGCGGCGCACCGCCACCGCCCCTCCTGGGCGGGATCGTGTGCACGGTGACGCCACACGCCGCATCGTCCGGAAGCCGCTCCCGCCGGCAGGGGGCGCCGCGCTCCCGTTGCCGGAGCCTACCCGCAGCCCGCCCCGGTCCCGTCCCGCGGTGGTGGCAGAGGCAGGGCTGTAGTAAAGCAGACGGTTTATTGACTCCTTACGTTTACACAACGCGAGAAACCACCCCCGCGACGCCGAAATCAGAGCGTGAGGTGAGGGGCGGGCACCCACCGGCTCCCTCCCGGGCCCCTCGCCTCGCCTCCGTCCCGGCCAGCCCGGAGGGGCCGGGGGAGAGTCCCCACAAGCAGAGGCAGGCGGGGCCTTGCTCATCCAGCCGTTCACCGGGCCGCGGCAACGCGCGATCCCCGGAGGGACGGGTATGGCTTTGTGTGCGCTGGGACTCCCACCCCAACGCACAGGGATGCGTTGTCCCCCTGCCGCGGCCCGCTCCGAGGAAACACCAACAACTCCATGCTTCGGATGAGTCGAGAGAGAAAAAAGAACAGCAACAACGTGAAGGAAGAGGCGGCCGGGGGTCCCGCGGCTCGGCCCGAACAGGGTGGTGGGTCCCGGGCGCTGGCACGGGGAAGCTAAGCTGGTACAAACTGCTGGTAGCGGTACACCGGTGTTGAAGTCTTTTTTAATAGAACAATTGGAGGCTGTATCAAAAATTTAGTAAAAAAATTAGATTTGAGAGTTCGCTGATTTTTTTCCCAACTGTTAACTATTTTTTAACTATTCTTGGCACCTTTTTTTTTTTTTTTTTTTTTTTTTTTTGTGTCTTTTAAAACTTTTTCCCAACAGCATCCCGACATGGAGCAGCTGGGAAGAGGCATGTGGCCCTGAGGCCATTCCAGCACCGCTCTTACGGAAGAGTCAAGGCAAAGAGGCCATATGGAGCAAACACCCCTCACCGGGAAGTTTTGCTAAAAACGTTCCCCGCATGCCCAGTGCTTGCTGTGGAGTGGGGCCTGGTGAACTCCCCCACCCAGCACAGCCCTGCACCCCGAGCTGTGGGCAGCTGCCCCCTGCTTAGCCATAAGTACCCCCAAAGCCAGTCTGACTCAACTGATGACTATTTTATGATGTGTGAGAAAAACAGGATTTCTTTGATTAAAAAAAATAAAATAATTAAAGAATCAAACCCCAAACCAAGAAGCTGATTCCCCGAGGAGGATGCTGGCTGACTGTGAGGGCATCCCCTGAATGGCCCCTGGAGCTCGCCTGCAGCACAGCATTTGCCTTGCCTCCCCTCCCCAAAACTACACATCCCGGTTTAGGTAAAACAGCAGATTAAATGTAAAAACTTAAAACATCGACTTCAGAAAGTCCCTTGAATTTAATTATTTTTAGGCTACCTTTCATGTTACGTCCTGTAGCTAGACACACGTGAATAGAAAAAACAGTACAGTTAGTGTTAAAGGCAAACAGCAGAGACCCAGAGTGCTACCCCAGTGCTGCCTGCTCCTCCCACCCCGGCCCATCCCAGTTCCGTCCCCCCTCCCTGCCCGCCCCCCCGGCCCGAGCCAGAAGCCCAGCCGCCGGGAAGGTGTTTCAGCCAAGAAACATTTTTTTTTCTTCTATGAATAAAATAAAACCAAAGCTTGTTAGGCAAAAATAAAACAAGTGTCCCCCCGAGTCCCGCAAGCGCTCCGGTGCGGCAGGCGCAGCTGGGGAGGGCCTGCTGGGCAGCGGGCTGGGGTTTGGGGTTCCTGGCTGGCGAGGGGGCTGCCGGCCCACAAACAGCACTGGCGTGGAGCTGGAGGCCCCTTCTCCCCCCGAGAACCTCCCGTTTGTTAAGGAGGGACGTAGGGCGGCGGGGACCTGTATGGGGTCATGTTCTTCGGACGGGAGCCTTTCCCCTCCATGGGTGCTGTGAAGGGAGGGGGAGGCTGGTAGGGTGGCGCGTTGGGGTCCTCGTCCCGCAGTGGCGTGTACTCCCCGATGGTGTCCTGGTTGAGTGGCGTGGTCTCCGGCATGCTCTGGTTGGGGTACTCCGGTGGGGGCAGTGGGGCTTTCTCCTCCTGGAGGATGAGGGGCATGCTGGAGGACGGTGGAGGCTTGGAGTCATCCAGCTCATCGGCGAAGATGATGGGTACACCCTTCTTGATGAAGGTGGCCTGATCCTCAATGGTCAGCTTCCCTTTCCTCTTTTTGCGGTAGCAGATCATGGCAATGATGCCAGCCACGAGGAGGATGGCGGCCACCACCACGGCAGGGATGACAGTGTGCAGGTACACATCATCCTCGCTGCTCTTCTCGGGATCTTTGCCTGCTGCCACCGTTGGCGTGGCCTCTGAGATCACCCTGTCTTTTGTCACAGGGATGAACTGGATGTGCCTGCAGCTGCCGGAGCCAACCACTGACACGTTCAGAGGCTTGAACTCAGGCTGCAAGACATTGGAGAAAGCTGGGCTTGGCCCACCAGAGTCATCTGCAATTTTTTTGCTCAAAGTCCGTATCTGCTCCCGGGGGCAGGGCTCCAGGGGCAGCGTGTTGTTTGTCCACTCCACGACGATGGAACCTCTGGCTATGTTCTGCACTGTGATGGTGCTGCTGTTCCTGTCACCAAAGGCCAGAGCCAGCTTCTTCACCAGCATGATCTTCTTGTTGATGTCGTTCACCACCGCATCATGGTCGCCTTCCAGCCTGGCCTTGAACTTCACTGGAGACTTGTCCCCGTGTGGGCGTTTGTGGACATGGATTTCAAAAGCATCTACAGCAAAGAGCCCCCCTTTGTCGGTGGCGTACATGAAGTACTCGTGCTTCCCAATGTGGTTGTGGTCTGGCATGCCGTACATCAGCTGGCTGGTGCTGTTGAACTGCACCCATGAATTCTCCTCTATCATCTGCTGTTCCTTCAGCTTCAAAGTCAGCTGCAGCTTGTCTGTGGTGGTATCCTCCTTGTCATAGAAGGTATCTGATGGTATCTTCACCTCAAAGTAGGTGCCCTCCCATGCATCGACCCGGTCGATGTGGTTTGTCAGCTTCGGTGGCTCGTTTGGCTCCCAGGGCCGAGGCAGCCCACTAGCTGTGGTGCGTACTCGGCCTGGAGGGGAGGCTGTGGTCAGCTTGGAGATGGGGGATCTGGTGGTGCTGGGAGGCTTCGTTGGACGGGGTGTTTTGGGTCTTCGAGTAGGCCTTCGTGTTGTCGCTGTGGAAGAATCTGTTGTGGATGGTGTGGCTGGCTTCAGCGTGGAGACTCTGGGTTTCTTGGTGGTAGTTGTGGGTGGTGTGATCACTGTGGTGGGCTCTATGTACCCGGGCATCGTGGGGCGAATGGGCACAGAGGCTGTGCCGGTACCTTCTGCTACCTTGGTTGGCTGGATTGGTCCCAGTGTGGGCGTCTGGACGATGGGGCCCCTTGTTCTGATGGTGACTGTTGGCTTCCTTGGCAGTGGTATGGGCTCCCGGACAGGTGGAGCTGTTGTTTCCGTGGGAGGTGCGATGGCAGGTGATGTCGGGGTAGGGACAATCCTGGTTGGTGGTTCCTGTGCCGCAGTGGTGGGTGGCCCAATGGCCGTCAAAGGAGTTGGGGTGGCATTGATCTGCCGTCGCATCCTCTTTGGGAGATGAGGTTTCTTGTTAGCAATGTGCCAGCCAACAACAGGGTAGCCAAGACGGGCAGACATGGTTCCTTCCTTAGCTGGAGCCTCCACCTTGCTGATGTTTGGGACACTGTTTTGGCTCAGAGAACATCCCAGTTTCCATGAGAGTAAGGCTCCATTTTCCACCACCTTCTTTGCATTTCCCGGTCCAGCCATGAAGGCTGACATGTCAAAGAGTCTGTTATTTACAACAGGAACCAACTTCATGTTATGAAGTTCCACCTCCGAGAAGCTTCTCATTCTGTTTAAGAGTTCAATCCTCTGCTTTGGTGTCATTTTTGTTAGGTCAGCATCCAGAATAACAGTCAGGATGGTGACCGGCTCTTCTGAGCTGCACACGAAGGGCGCTGCGTCGCCTGCCTCCTGGATGGCCGCTCGCACTGACTGAGGCTCGCTGTGATCCTCTTGGTGCACCTCAACAGAGAAGACGTTTGTGGTCTGTGGCACATAGCTCCCATTTGGGAAGGGCTGCAGCGTGGTCACTGAGATGTAGTGGACGCCCTTGTCTGTGTCAAGGGGCAGCCCTTCCAGGGAGCTGCTCTCCACATTCCAGTGTAACCAAGAAGGCAAGGAGTCCTTCCCAGCTTCAGAGATCTACCAAAGAAGGAAAAAACAAAAAACAAAACAAAAAAAAAAAAGGTGGTGATGCTTTTAGAAGTACGACTAGGACAGATTCTAACAGCAATAACGCTTAATTTAAAGGATTAAGGACTTAAGTCCAAAGCATAACAACTGGGGAAGGAACTTCCTGTCCAGTGCAGGGCAGCTCATGTCTTCTCCACATGGTGGCAAAGACAAGCTCTGCAGTGTACACTGGCCCCAGAGGACTTTAGGAGCCATGGGAGGTCACAAAGGTCCCTCACCTGCACCTGCAGGCACCATCTCTCTACCACTTGCTGTGCAGCTACTAAGCACAAATGGTTAATCTTCTCCAAGGGCAAAAGGGGAGCTGAAGTCATGTGAACAGCTACAAAGCTGAGGGTGAAGTTAGGCCATACAGCAGAGCTGATTCAATAATTGCCCTCTTCCCACTCCTTCCTCTCCCAGCCCTGCTGTCTCATTCCTTCCCTCATTTGCTCACACCTTGCAAGCTGTGATGGTTTGAAACTGTCTTTTTAATTTTTCCTTGCAAAGTTCAGAACAGAGAAAGTGAAAGAATGTAAATAAGTCACTATTGGGTGTAAGAAAGCAAAATAACGATTGTTCTAAACACTTCCATTGGATAGATAGAAATGTTTAAGAACTATTTCCCAAAACAAAGTAGGCATTCGGCACATTCTGTGTTCGGCAGTGGGGGCAGTTGCTGGGCTGTCTGGCTGCTGTTTCTTCTTCTCTTCTGGCTGAAGATAACACACTGACCTTGGCAGCTAAGTTAACAACTTTCTGCTTAACTAACTCTGCTTCTCTGTCCAGGGGGGTCTGGGGGGGAAGCTCCTGGGAGAGGGAGGCCCCTTTGGGAGGGTCCCCTTGGGGGGAAGCAAAGGGAGATCGATTGTGCTTTTTCTGTTGATTGTATATATTTGTGAATGTTGTGAATTTTGTATATTTGTACATATTCATTGCATTTCATTGTAGATTTTAGACTCTGCTTGTAAATACAGCTTTTCATTTGCTTCCAGACTGAGCTAGCCTGGTTATTGTTGGTGGGGGGGGAATTTCAGCTCACACCGACACACTTTTCATTTTTGGCGCCCAACGTGGGGCTCGATTGCTTGTGATTTATTTCTGCTCAGATTAGGAAGCAAAATGAAGCTGTTTTGGATTTTGAGTAATTTTATTTCCTCTGTTATCAGTGTGATTGTCTACAGATGGGCTGTTTCCTGCATGATAGACAAGATTGTGAGATATGTGGCATATAAGTCGTTTCTTTGGGTTAAGAACAAGTTACTGAATGTTGGTGAATTCTGTTATGGTCTTATTGGGCTAAGAAGCTATGGTAACTCAACTATGGATCTGCTAGCAGACACATATGAGTTTGTTACTCCTCTTACAACTACAGAGGGTCCTTGGAACCAGTGGTACCCTAGATATCTTGTACTAGCCTTAATCTTAAATTTGTTGCTTCTTGGAATAATCATATGGCTACTGATAGCACTGTATCAAGAAAGACATAAGGCTACTTGCTCTTCCAACTCTGCTGTGAATGTGAAAACCAAGCCAGTAAATTTGGTGGCCACTGTAAGCAGAAAGCGCAAAGGAGCTGCAGGAAGAGATGCAGATGCTGCAGGAGATGGTGCAGATGGAGATGAGGGTCCTTCTACTCAGGGTCCCTCTCTTAAGAAAGATCCTTCTGATGAGGAAGAGAGGGTTAGCCTTAAAACTCTGGTAGACCTCTTGAGACCCCACATGGATGATGGAGATGTAGGTCAGGATGTAGACCCTAGTAGATTAGCAACTGCTGGTAGTGCCTCTGAACTCAAAGAAATTCAACGGAGGATTAAAATAGGATTATGGGGACAGCGACCTCAGGATGATGATGATGATGATGATGATGAGGATGACATACAGTCAGCTAATGCACCCAGACAGGAAATTAGACATGTGAGAAAGGATTACATCAGAGGAGATAATGAGCCAGTCCTGTCTTGGCTAGCCAGGTGTTTTGATATGGGAGCCCCAGCATTGGTGGTAGGTGACAAGTCAGCCTCTCAGTTGGGGATGCTCTCAAAGGATACAGGCATAGACAGGCACCTAGGCAAGTGCATTGGTAAAGTTTCTCTGTGGGCACGCCTCCTACTGGCAGTCTCGCTGAGGTACCCCAGCAGAGATGATTTACCATGGAACCCTAAGCCTTGGACCACAATAGCTGAGGGAATCAAGCGTCTGAGAGAGTTTGCTGTGAGAGAAGTAATGTATGGAGATCATAAGACTCTGAATCCTGATGAAATTCCTGTTGGAACAGGCCTTGCCAAAAAGCTCATTAAGCTTGCTCCTCCTAATTATGCTACTATTCTGGCAAGCAGGATTGTGGCAAGAAATTATGGTGGAGCACCTCCTACTGTTGGCCATTTCACTGACCAAATGAGGCAGTTGGAGGATAGTCTTGCACGTACTTCTTTGGTTTCAGCCATTGAAACTCTGTCTGGAAAGATGGAGAATTGCATGAAAGAGCTGAAGGAGGAACTTAAAACCTCCATATCCAACTTGATGAAGGGGAATGATTCTGATTCCTCTTCCTCCAGATGGATACAAGTTTCAGCTGTTAGGAACAGACGTGCTCCAAGAAGGCCATTCCAGAATAGGTCAAACCAAAACAGACAGCAGAGGCAATCACGTGGCAGTATCTGGATAACTCTGCGTGATCAGTTTGGTGAGAACATGAACAGATGGGATGGTCAACCAACTTCTGATCTTTTCAAGAGGTTACGGGAGCTGCAGAGGGGCAGATCCCGAGGTAGCAATACCAGGAGGGTAGCTGTCGCTTCCTCAGTTTCCCAGAACAACTCTGATAGCTCCAACAGTGATCCTAATTCTGGTGCTGGACGTTGTGCCAGCTGTACATGTGGATGTAATCCCCACCATTAGGGGTGCCCTGCCTTCCGCCAGGGGGAGGTAAGGGATAATGGAGATAACAGAATCTATTGGGATGTGTACATCCAGTGGCCTGGCACTTCAAAATTTCAGAAGTACAGGGCCTTGGTTGACACAGGAGCTCAGTGCACCATAATACCATCAAATTATCAAGAGGGAGAATCTATAACTATTCAGGGAGTCACTGGTGGATCTCAAGAGTTGTTTAAGATAGAGGTTGATATAAGTTTAACTGGGAAGCAGTGGAAGAAACATACTATTGTAACAGGTCCTAATGCACCTTGTATTTTGGGAATTGACTTTCTGAGAGAAGGGCGTTTTAAAGACCCTAAGGGTTACAAATGGGCTTTTGGAATAGCAACTGTAGAAATTGATGGAGGAAAATTGAAGTTGTCCATTAGACCTGAGCTTTCAGATGAATCTGCAGTTGTGGGACAACATGAGATAGAGGATGTAAAGCTGCCAGTTGCTTCTCAAACTGTGCATCACAGACAATACAGAACCAACCGTGACTCTTTGGTGCCCATTCAAAACTTGATTCGTCAGTTGGAGAGTCAGAAGGTCATCAGCAAAACTCATTCACCTTTCAACAGTCCAATCTGGCCTGTGCGAAAGCAGAATGGAGAGTGGCGTCTGACAGTTGATTTCCGTGCCTTGAATGAAGTAACTCCACCCATGAGTGCAGCTGTACCAGACATGATGGAACTCCAATATGAGCTGGAATCCAAGCAGGCCAAATGGTATGCTACCATAGACATTGCTAATGCTTTCTTCTCTATTCCCATAGCAGAGGAATGCAGGCCTCAGTTTGCTTTTACCTGGAGAGGCATTCAGTACACATTCAATCGTTTGCCCCAGGGGTGGATTCACAGTTCAACCATCTGCCATGCAGTGATCCATGATGCTTTGGAGAAAGGTGGAGCTCCAGAACACATTCAGTTCATCGATGATATCATCGTCTGGGGTGAGACTGCTGAAGAAGTCTTCGAGAAAGGTAATAAAATCCTTGACATTCTCTTGCAAGCTGGTTTCGCTGTCAAGCGAGACAAGGTGAAAGGACCTGCCAGAGAAATCCAGTTTCTGGGAGTGCGGTGGCAAGATGGTCGCCGTCACATCCCAATGGATGTGATAAACAGAGTCTCCACCATGGCAAATCCCATCAACAAGAAAGAAACTCTGCGTTTCTTAGGCATAGTGGGATTTTGGAGACTGCACATTCCTGGATACAGTCAGATTGTGAAACCTCTCTATGATGTGACTCGAAAGAGAAACAGTTTCCAATGGGGTCCTGAGCAACAAGCAGCCTTTGACCAGATCAAGCGAGAGGTAGTCCAAGCAATGGGTCTGGGACCTGTCCGAACTGGTCCAGACATTAAGAACATTCTGTACACGGCCGCGAGTGACAATGGTCCAACCTGGTGCTTATGGCAAAGAGCTCCAGGGGAGACACGAGGACGTCCTCTTGGTTTCTGGGGTCGTGGCTACAGAGGCTCAGAGGCAAACTACACTCCAACAGAGAAAGAGATTTTAGCTGCTTATGAAGGAGTGAAAGCTGCTTCTGAAGTGATTGGAACTGAGTCACAACTTCTTCTAGCTCCTAGATTGCCAGTTCTGAATTGGATGTTCAAAGGCAAAGGTTCTTCACCACATCATGCAACAGATGCTACCTGGTCTAAGTGGATGGCTCTGATAACACAGAGAGCTCGAATGGGAAATCTCGAAAGGCCTGGTTTGGTGGAGGTGATCACAAACTGGCCAGAAGGCACAAGCTGTGCTAAACCTCCAGAGGAGAGAGTAACTCGTGCAAAGGAAGCTCCTCCTTACAGTGATCTGTCTGATGATGAAAAGAGATATGCTTTGTTCACAGACGGTTCCTGTCGTCTTGTTGGGAACAAGCGGAGATGGAAATCTGCAGTGTGGAGTCCAACGCGCAGAGTTGCAGAAGCGAGAGATGGAGAAGGAGAATCCAGTCAATTCGCAGAGGTAAAAGCTGTCCAGCTAGCTCTTAACATAGCTGAACGTGAGAGATGGCCAAAGCTTTATCTCTACACCGACTCGTGGATGGTAGCCAATGCCTTGTGGGGTTGGCTGAAAGACTGGAAGAAGAATGGCTGGCAGAGGAAAGGAAAGCCAATCTGGGCTGCAGATCTGTGGCAAGACATTGCTGCTCGCATTGAGAGAATCCCAGTGAAAGTGAGACACATCGATGCTCACATTCCTAAGAGCAAAGCTACTGAGGAACAACAACACAACCATCAGGCAGATCTAGCTGCAAGAGTTTCCCAGGTGGACACAAACTCTGATCCTGATCCTGATCTTGACTGGAAACACCGAGGTGAGTTGTTCTTAGCTCGGTGGGCCCATGACTCGTCAGGACATCAAGGCAGAGATGCAACCTACCGATGGGCTCGTGACAGATCCATTGACATTTCCATGGATGCTATCACACAAGTCATCCATGACTGTGACATTTGTGCTGCTATTAAGCAGGCAAAGCGGATCAAGCCCTTGTGGTACGGTGACCGATGGTCCAAGTACAAGTATGGTGAAGCCTGGCAGATTGACTACATCACTCTACCTCGTTCTCGATCTGGTAAGCAGTATGTGCTGACTATGGTAGAGGCAAGCACTGGATGGCTGGAAACTTATCCAGTTCCTCATGCAACTGCACGTAACACCATTTTTGGCCTGGAGAGACAAATCCTGTGGAGACATGGAACTCCAGAGAGGATTGAGTCAGACAATGGAACTCACTTCAAGAACAATCTTGTAAAAAACTGGGCCAAAGAGCACGGCATCGAGTGGATATTCCACATTCCCTACTATGCACCAGCTGCAGGAAAGATCGAACGCTACAATGGTTTGCTGAAAACCACTCTCAAAGCCATGGGGGGTGGATCTTTGAAAAACTGGGAGAAACATTTAGCACAAGCAACCTGGTTGGTGAATAGTAGAGGTTCAGTGAATCGAGCTGGACCTGCCCAATCAGATTTGTTGCGAAAGGAGGAAGGTGATAGAGTTCCTGTTATCAGAGAAAAGAATCTGTTAGGCAAAACTGTTTGGGTATTTTCTCCCTCAGGAGAGGCCAAACCTGTCCGAGGGGTGGTTTCTGCTGAAGGTCCTGGTCACACCTATTGGGTGATGCAAGAAAATGGTGAAATTCAGTGTATTCCACAAAGAAATCTAACTTTGGCTGAGAGAGGTTAAATTCAGACTGTTGCGCAGATACAGCATCGCACCCAAGAGGAGAGTTCATGAGATCTACGGTGCACGAACCCTGAGAGCCCTGAGTCACCTGAGAGTCCCTGTTCCTTTCTTCGCTCCATCTGCGAGGAAACAAGCTGTTTGCTGTTTTTCCTGTGATTTGACTCTTTTGAATCATCTACATCTGAGATAGCCGGAATGGACTATGGTCTTTATTCACCTATTGTTGTAGATATTATTTTAGATTAGATAAATGATAGTAGCAGCCAATGGAATTGTTTAGAAGGGGTGGACTGTGATGGTTTGAAACTGTCTTTTTAATTTTTCCTTGCAAAGTTCAGAACAGAGAAAGTGAAAGAATGTAAATAAGTCACTATTGGGTGTAAGAAAGCAAAATAACGATTGTTCTAAACACTTCCATTGGATAGATAGAAATGTTTAAGAACTATTTCCCAAAACAAAGTAGGCATTCGGCACATTCTGTGTTCGGCAGTGGGGGCAGTTGCTGGGCTGTCTGGCTGCTGTTTCTTCTTCTCTTCTGGCTGAAGATAACACACTGACCTTGGCAGCTAAGTTAACAACTTTCTGCTTAACTAACTCTGCTTCTCTGTCCAGGGGGGTCTGGGGGGGAAGCTCCTGGGAGAGGGAGGCCCCTTTGGGAGGGTCCCCTTGGGGGGAAGCAAAGGGAGATCGGTTGTGCTTTTTCTGTTGATTGTATATATTTGTGAATGTTGTGAATTTTGTATATTTGTACATATTCATTGCATTTCATTGTAGATTTTAGATTCTGCTTGTAAATACAGCTTTTCATTTGCTTCCAGACTGAGCTAGCCTGGTTATTGTTGGTGGGGGGGGAATTTCAGCTCACACCGACACACAAGCCCATTGCTCCAGCAGCTCAGTGGAACACACGTTTTCTCTGTTAAGTTTCAGCTTTGTCCCACTGCCCCCAGCAGTCAGGCTGAGCCAGAGGGGCCAGAAGCTAGCAAACTGTGGGTCAGAGTCTCCAGCCTGGTTGGAGCACAGCAGCAAATCCCAAGAGCTACATGGCATGTCCTCCTGCACTGCCAGACAAACAGCAAGCTGGGGATGAAGGGGGGGGTGCAAACTCAACATCTGGTCACCCAAGCACTGCAGTGGCCCCTGTGGGCAGGCAGGGACACAGCTCCCGGGTTGGGGCACTGCTGGACATCAGACAGGGAGGTGTGCCAGCCTGGCTTTGCACCCAGAGTTACCTTACAGCAGGGATTTAACTTTCCTATCAGAACTTGTTTCTGCAGACTACAAGCAATGGGTGGCTTTGGCTCAGACTGCAGGCGCCTCAGGACTCCAGTGCTTTATTTGCTCCCTCTTCTAAGTCAGTGGCAACACTTGTGCAGCCCAGCAGCAGGGGCAATGCACTCAGCCATGGGATTTCCATGCACTCCAGCGGAAGGAGCCAGCAGTAACTCACTGTCTTCTGCTTCTCCCCAGTTTACCCATTTGTGCTTGCTGAGCCTGCCCTCTTCTTCCGACTAGGTCTCCTTCCTAGTCAGCCCATGTGCAGACCCCGCAGGTCTCCTAGCCATTTCGCTGATGTAGAAAAGACTCCAGTTTTCTCTGAAATGTCACCAGCATAGCTGACACCCTGGCAAGCTGCTCCCCAACTCATGTAGGGGAGAGCCACACATGCCAGAGCCCAGGGGACTCCCACCTCCTGCTGTGGACTGTAGCTGAGGGTGGATGCAAACCCCCATACCTCTCCAGTCCCTGGTGTCCATCCGTCCACCTGCAGTACAGCCATTTGTTATGGCTGCTCTCCCATCACAAGGCACAGCAGAGCCACTCGGCCTGCACAGTAGAAGGGGTACCACTGCCAGCTCAGCGGGCTGTGACATTTCCCAGAGCTGCAGGTACCCCAGGACAAGTAACTTGAGCTTTGCCACCTCCCTGGGTTGGAGGCATTTGGAAAGTGCTCGTGCTGTCCAGAGCTCACCATAAGGCATCTTCCCCCACACTCAGAGGAAACGGGATGCTTTGGGGCATGTGGAGATGCATTTAGCAGCCTGGTTGAGGCTCTGGGCTCACTGCAGTCCAACATGGAGCTGTGCACCAGCTCTCCCAAAAAAGTGCTGTGGTTACTCTGCAGTTTTGTAAAGCTCATACGTATTTCATAATTCATCCAAACACAGAGCTGGGCAGGAAGCTTCACAAAGAAACCTGCCTGGCACGAGTGCCTTCATGTCTGGCAGTGGGTACAGAGATGGGGCTGGACTCACCAGACCTCCCCAGCCGTAGGGCCTGCTCGGGGGGAAAACCTCTGGAATGGACAAGAGCAATGCCTGGTGCTACAGGGCTGAACAGAAGAATCTTGGATACCTCTCCCACCTTCCCAGCTGCAGGCAGGATTCAGACAGCACATGGATGGGCCAGGGTGGGGGGGTGTTCTCAGACTCATTGCTACTGAAGGGTTTGGATAGGATAAGGTAGGACCCCAAAATCTTTTGGGAAGAGCAGCTTTTGTGCAAGAGCTGCAGAGGTTTCTGCCATGACCAGACAGGCAACACCCTCATTCCTCTCCTCTGCACAGGACCAGGCCTGTTTCTGGCCAGCCTGGACAAGCTGGAGAGCACATCATGAGACACACACTGGGTACAGTTTATAGAGCAGAGTTTAAAGCTGTTAGCACAGCTTTTGGTTAACTCCTCGGCAGCAACATCCCAGAGCAGGAAATTCAGACTCCTGCTTACACAGGCCAGAGAAAGCCACTTCATGGCCCCTACACCCTGCTGTATCCCCCACGAACTGAGGCATCCAGACAGTAACACTCTTCCACTTGGCCTTGCTGCTTACCCACATGCCTGGCAGAACACAGTTGGTTTTGGCAGGGCTGCTCCATGCACTGAAGCAAGAACAGGAGCTGCTTTGACCCCAGCCAGCCTGAAGGAACAGCAGCCCTTCACCTGGAAGGGCACTGGGAGCCAAGCCTCCCTCCTGCAGGAACAAAGGACTGAATTGTCCTTCCTTGGCATCTCTCCTGCCAAGAGAGAACAAAGCTGGACCTGCTCCTGCCCAGCCAGAAGGGCTGACCTGCACTTGTGTTGCTTTGAAAAAGGGTGATTTCATCACACCTGCCAAAAACTGAGCTGCCAGGGCAGTGCCCTGTGCAAACCAGCACTTAACATTAGCAGGAGCTGAATGGTGCCACTCTTTATGCCCTTGTGCCAAAATTAGCCACTGACCTGCCCACTGAGGAGGAGGAAGGGCAGGGCTGGGCTGGGCACACGTTAGGAACAGAAACACAAGGAGACAGGACACGGACACAGTGTTACTGAGACTTAATCAAGAACAAGAACTTGAATAGTGAGCAGTGAAATGCATGCTGAACGTGGAAGTTCAGGCTACACTTGGAACAAATCTCCTGCTTCTGTGCACTCTGTGAAAGCCCTTAATTAGAGGATCACACACTCCATGCAGAGCTTTCCTGCCAGCCAGGGTTTTCTGCTTGCTCCCTCCTCCTCCTCCTTGTCCTCCTCTTCTTCCTCCCTGGGAATGGCACATGATTTGGAGATGTTCAAGCATCACTTTTAATCTTGTGTCATGAGGTGGTTCTCTTCTATCATTTGTGCTCCTGTGTTTGAAAGCCCAAACTCACACAGGGGAGTGAGTGTAAAAAGCAAAGTGAGTGTAAAAAGCCAGCCTGAATATTTCTGCTTGAAAACTCCTCTTTAGCCTACAGTTTATGTGTGAGCTCATGTTCTTCAGGGCCCACAAGTGGAAAATGGAACTGCAGCTAGACAGATTCACACTCAAGACTAGGCTCTTCTGAAAAAAAACAAACCAAAACAAGAACAAGCCAGGCAATCACCTACTGGGACAACTTGTTCTAGCAGGGATGTGATGGCTGCAAAACATCTATAAACCCACTCAAAGTTGGTTTAAAGAGCTGGGTTAGTTCAACTGTGCGCAACCCACAATGAGATGTGGACTGCTTCTAAGGGTTCTGCAAGAGGTGATTAAGAAAATCAAATTGATGTGAATTATGCCTATGAAGATGCCTGTGCCTACGCTGGGAGATGTCTGGGAAGGCACTAAGTCGCAAGCACTTGATGCCACTGCCCTGGCAGCACACAGGATTACAGGATGTTAGGGGTTGGAAGAGACCTCTGGAGATCATCAAGTCCAGCCCCCCTGCCAGAGCAGGACCATAGAATCTATTGCAGGTCACAGGAATGCATCCAGATGGGTCTTGAAAGTCTCCAAAGAAGGAGACTCCCCAGCCTCTCTGCGGAACCTCTTCAAGTGCTGTGACCCTCACAGTGAAGTAGTTCCTCCTCATGTTAAGGTGGAACCTCCTGTGCTGTAGTTTATATCCATTACCCCATGTCCTATCACAGGGTGCAACTGAGCAGAGCCTGTCCCCTCCCTCTTGACACCCAGCCCTCAGATATAGACATTTATTAAATCCCCTCAGTCTTCTCTTCTCCAGACTAAACAGCTCCAGGTCTCAGCCTCTCCTCACAGGGCAGCGCTCCAGTCCCTGCATCATCCTCGTAGCCCTCCGTTGGACTCCTTTGAGTAGATCCCTGTCCCTCTTGAACTGGGGAGCCCAAAACTGGACGCAATATTCAGCTGTGTAGCAAAGGAAGAGCCCAGCAAGATTAGAGCAGATGAAGCAGTTGCTGGGCTGAATAAAGCCACTTGTTCCTAAATGAACACTCAACCAGCCGAGCCCTCGGCGAGGGTCTGTCCTGCTCATGATCACTGTGCTGTTCATGGTGGTGGGGAGCCCTGCACTCTCTTCTAGCAAAGCTTCCTGCAAATATTGCTTCAAAGGCTATTTGTTAATGATTTTGGATCTCTAGTTTTTATGTAAAAAAAAAAATCTCCCCGTTTTCTGTGTAGGCAGTAAATATGAACTTTAAGCTCTGCCATTTCCCTCAAGGGGTCTGGTTTCAAAATAACTCTTCCCTTGCTCAAGCTGAAAAAAAAAAAAGGCTGTCTTTGTTCTCTCATTATTTGAGATAATTGTAAATGAATGCTTATCGGCTAAAGATTATACACAAGCCTGGCAGGGTACTGAAGACCATTAAAAAAGTAGCCATGTTTGTGAGTTTAAATACATGCAGAGGCCTGGCTGGGTCTGAAGACCTTGTTCACAAAGTCGTTTCAGATATACGTGGTCTGTTGTTTTTAGGCTGGCCAAGAGCAGTCAGCTTATGAAAGAAGATAGCTCAGTTTGAGCTGCCCTTTTTTTCCCCCCAAACTTAGATCTTAAATCCCTGTAGCCAACAAGACAAAGATAAGCAAAGGAGCAGTGAGCAAAACTGATGCCTCTGAGGGAATTCGGGCAAAACCTGCATTCCTGCCTACAAGAGTGGCCTCTAATCCTCCAGGTATTTAGTCCTCCTCCCAATGAATCCTCCAAAAAGGAAGCAGCAAATCCTTTGCTAGGAGACAGGTACCGTAGGTTTCTTTTGGCACACCACTATGAAATCCTCCTGGATATCTAGAGGTATCCGGTGGGATCTTTACAGTCTGTGATGCCAGATCTTCTCATGGGTAGCAGCAGCTGGGGCCTCAGCTCCTTCCTGCATCTTTTCAAATCAGTCCTAAAACATCCCTGACTGCTTCTGGGCAGGGGTGAGCAAGAATAATCCTGCAGCCTTTCCAGAACTCCCACTGCCCCTTCCCCTCCCCATGTCCAGCTGTTGCTGAGAGACAGACTCTGTGCCAGGGATTTCTTCTGGAATATAATCACCAAACACAATTTACTGTACAACAGACTCCCCTTAAGGAGTTGCTCCTTCAATACTGCCCTAACACACATGACCAGCAGTGAAGAATACCCTGGCAGAGTCCTCTCTGCATCTGAGCAGAAGGCAAGCTGAACTGTGCTCAGCCACCTGACCTAAATGGTGCTAAACCCAGTCTGCAGCACCCAGGCTTCAGAAAGCAATTAACCAGCGGGCAGGGGTAGGAAAATGGAAACCCAGACGCAATTCAAATGCAAATACAACTGCAGAGTCAAACTTGAGCTGTTTGCCTAAGGCCCAAGCTTCATCTTAACCCCCTCCTAAGGCAGCAGCACTGGGCAGTTTTTTGTCAGCAGAGCAACAGGCGGTCTCAGCCTCCAACACGATGCATGGGCAGGAAGATTTTGGACTGCCTTGTCCCACACGGGCTGAACAAGTGGTGATAAAGACACTGGTTTCAAATCTGCCCTAGAGCTGTGGCAATCTGCAGTGCTGGTAACAACTGATAGGGAAGCTAAGAGAAATGATGAGCACATGGGGCTTGCAAGCTCTGAGTCAGACCATGGAATCTTCATTTTGGGATTCCCTCTGCCCATGGGTCCACTGGGAATGTTCCTTTTCTTCACTGACACAAAGATGGAGCCAGTGACTGCAGGTGTGGGGTGCACACATGGTCAAGCTATCCAGGTACCACTGACCCAGGCAGGTCCTGCTGCAGCAGAGGTGCTGCACCGGGTCAGAGAACACAGTGTCCAAGGCAGGAGCTGGACAACCCTCAGAACACAATGCCTGCAGGTCTTTGGCTCCAAGGAACAGCCCTCACAGTGAGGCAACCACATGATGACAAAAGGAGCATCCACTCTTACTCCCCCACCTTCCTTTTCTCAAATACATTAGAATTGCAAACTAGGACATCAGACAGACCTTTCCTAGAAACACAAGGCCCAAGAAACAGTGGTGAAAGAAGGGTGAGCATTTCTTGGAGCTTCCTGCTCACCAGGCACAGCCTGGGTGCCACACTACACAGTGCTGTGCTATGGGAAAGCTTGGTCTGAAGGAAGGGAAGTCGTGCTTCCTTGGCACAGGGAGGAGAGAGACCATCACAGAACATGTGCTTCCCCACAGAGGGGCTGCAATACCTGCCAGAGCTTTTGGGTATCCTCAGCAGACAGCGCTCCTCTGAGCTGCTGCATGCCTTGGATGGAAGGCACAGAAACTCACAGACAAAACCAAGCTGCTCCAGGACATTTCATGCAGACACATCTGCCCCTGAAAAGTCTAAAAACAGCCCGGAGACTTCAGTAGCTCTCAGAAATACATCAGCCTCAGTGACCTGAGTCTTCATTACCAGCAGGAGCTCACCACTTCTGTTCAGAGACCGAAAGCTACATGGGAATAGCTGGTAATTGGCGCTTCTTTTGTGCACAGGGTAGGTCAGGATGGTTAAACTAACTCTTCCATTCGGCTGGTCCCAGCTAAAGCCCTACAAAGCTCCTCCTGCACATCTCCGTGCACTGAAGCTGCTGCCTTACAAAACCAAACCTTTCAGCCTCAGAATGTGGAGCTAAGGGACAGCAAAGCTACAGAGGCTGTATCGCAGGTCCTGGCCCTCAACCTCAAACTTCAGTCCCTGAAAGAGAAAGGCAGAAAAGCTACCTGAAGTACCTGCTGTACTTTTATGTGCCCATGAAAATGAGAGGTTTCGGTGTGTGCTGCCAATCTCATTTTCCAGCACTGAGCAGGCAAGCGCAGCCTCATCCCCCCCCTCCTCCTTAGCAGATACAAGCGCAGGGCTGTGCTCTGTGGACGGAGCCTGCCTGAGGAGCAGTGGATTTGTCTCACCAACTTCTCCCCAACCAGTAAAATGGCTTCGCAGCAGCGTGGCCTGAGCAGCTACACCCAGCTCATGCCAACCTCACATACTCCTACCGTGACGGCTTCTTTTCCAGATGCGCCTCTGTGTTTGCTATAAGGGCACTATTCAGTGTCCCACTCTGCCTGGGCAAGGGAACACAACAGCTGTTTCACTGGGAGGTCACTACAAAACATTGAGTGTCCCAAGAAATCCTCCTTTCATCAGTCCATGCAAGCAGCTTGGAAGGGTTTGTTTAGCCTCATTGTTGGAGCGGGAAGGCACAGCCCGCCCGCACCAGGGCTGGGGTCAGCACAGGCTGCCCACACCCTGCTCTTTCCCTTGTTTGGGGGGTGAGGACAGGGCAGGAAAAGCCTCAAACAGCTTAGGAAATAAAAGTTCAGTTGGGATCCTCTGTCAGTGCAACTTTTTGTAAGCGAAAGGCCAAAGGGAAGCAAAAATACCACACAGCAGGGATGCCAAATGCTGGGGGTTTAGTGCTGCTGCCACACAGCTCACCAGCCCTGGCAACATATCCCTGCCATCAGCAGATTGCTGGAAAGCTGGCACTAGAGTAGGGCAAGGAAAGGCGAGCTGGGTCCCGCAATCTCAGGTCAATTCCTTTGCAGGATTCTCCTTACTGCTGCATTTCTCAGGTTCCCCGGACGCCCAGAGCAACGATCCCTAGGAGCAGGACAAAACAAGGACCTTCCCATCCCGTCTGAAAAGGCAGTTTATAATTAGATTGAGTCACATTTTCCACTCCTCCAAATTCAGAGCTTGTTACTAAGCGTGTGTTGAAAATGCCAAATTCCCCCTAGTCTGGCTAGCTGCAGGAAAAAGATAAGCAGCCCCCTCCCCAGCCCCCCCCCCCCCCCAAGCAAAAATCTTATCAGTCAATCTTATCACTAAGATTGCAGCATGGCAGTTCAGCAAAGCCCTGCCCAAGTCATCCTTTGCCTGGACCTGTTCCAGGCACTGCCATTTATCCCTGCGCAGTCTCCCGCAAATAGCAGCTGTTGCTTTGCTTCCTGGTTGGTCCAAGACAACCAAGGACCCCAGGGATCAGGCAAAGATCGAATGCACTGACACAGAGTCTCAAGATACTCAATTTGATGACACAGGCCTTCGGGAGTGCTTTTTGCTGGTCTCCCTCCTCTGAGAAATGACACTTTAATAAAACTCTCATGCAGTTAAAAAGCTTTGAAATAAGGATCATTGCAAGAGAAAAAAAAATTGTAAAAAAAGTGCAGTATTTTGAGCGTTTCTTCCCTAAAATGGAGTTTGTACTGGCACGGTGGGCTGGTTGCTGACATCTACTCCTTTGTTTTGGGATCAGAGCAGGGTGGAGACATGAGGCACAGCCCTGGCAGCAGGTACTTGATGTCAGGACTCTTACAACCTGGTCTCTGCTGATCCTGCTCATAAAACATAATCCTTGAAGTCTGATGAGAGCAAAGGTGTTCAATAAAAGCCACTGAAACTGGCAGCAAACAGAACAACCATTGGAAAACCAGGCTACAGCTTGGAAAGCAAGACTCCTTTTTTGCCCAGATTAATATTCAGTGCTCTGACAACCTACAAACCTACTGCATAGCTGCACCTATGAGAATTAATTCAGTTTTGTAATCACTTGGCCACCAGCTATGTTTGCATTCTGCGACAGCTTCTTGCAGCCCCTGCAACATGTTTTATCTGTCTTGCCAGCAAAGCCCTGGTGAGGCTGTGCACTTCAACCCAAAAGCAACCAGGAGGCAAGGTACAGCCAAGAACTGTCAGGTTTGGCTGTGCTCACCTGAAAGGTTCCCCTTTGCACTAGCTAATGAACCTGTGGCAGATCTGCTCCACAGCATCCATCCCATAGCTAACATCATGAAGGTAGGTCAGCAGCTTCACATTACCTTCAAGGAAGACACAGCAAATCACCTGCTTGTGCAAGGATGTGCCTTGGCATCGCACAGCTTTGTGCACTGTGGCCATATGTGTTCAGAATGTTGGATGTGCAAAGGCACTGGATTTATCCCTGCAGCCCAGGGGACACTTGATGGCTGTATTTAAGACTCAGACCCAAGCGCAGTGCCTGGTGCTTCTGGAGAGGCATTTCCAGCCCAAGTGCCCACTCTCCACTGCCTCCAGCCTGGAGAAACGCTGCTGCAGCCTCCAGCCCACAGCCAGAGTCAGGAAGTCCTCTCTCTGCCTTGGAGGTGCCAGATGCTTTCTACAACAGTTTCTGCACCATGTCAGCTCAACATCCTGCACACAGGAGAGAGGTCATTACCCTGCGACTGCCTTCATTTGTGTGGGGATTCTTTTATGGGCCAAGGCCAGTGTCAACTTTCCCAGTTTCTGGCAGGTTTTCATTACTGGTGGGATGAGTGGAGAGCCACTTAGTGCAAGAGCCACCGTCCCAAACGCTGCCAGAGGTGCTGTCAGTGTTAGCACCAATGTCCTCACCTGATTGTTTGCATCCTTATCTGGACAGACAATAGGAGGCATAGGTTTTCATACAAGAAAAATGAGACAGCCTTAGACACAAGACTAGCAGACCTCCTGGAGACCAATATCAGCACTTCAAAAATCAACCATGATGCACCTTAGCTAACATCCTCTTCTGGGACCTCAACAATTGGAAGCAGGAAGAAAACCCTACAGACCTGGGTATTTCAGCTGATGGCAAAGATGTCTGAGCCAAAGTAAGGCAGACATGGAAAAGCAAACAATTGTATCAAGCAAGGTTATTTATAGAAGAGAAAAGGAAGTTTTGATGCCTTTATAGGAGGCTCTGGTAAAATTTCATCTAGAGCATTTTGTATCACTGTGGTCATGCAAGCGTAAGAAAAACAAACCCAAGCTGGAAGAGGTGCACAAGACAGCTGCAAAGATGAGCAGAGGGAAAAAAAAAGTTTATTTTATGAGAAAAACTAAAGAGGCTGGCTTGCTTAACCTAATAAAATCAAGTCAGAGGAATATGCCTGTCACTTATAAATACATAAAGGAAGTAAATATTATGAAGGTAGAATTGATTTAAAGCTAAAGGGCAGCACATATAAATATTTCTAGCCATCTCTAAATTTAGGCTAGAAGCTGCATTTTTAATCAGAGCAGCCAAGTTCTGGAGCAGTGGCAGGAACAGGAAATCCACCTGGTCTTTGGCCCCTGCATAATCTGTTCCTCAACAACGGGACACAGCTGGGAGGTAAGGGGTCAGACTCCACAGCCTTCAGTAGATACAGGGCAAGCAGATCACGAAGCCAACGAATTGCTTGTGGTGAAGCTACCAGCACTGATGCCCAACTGTTACACTGCTCCCAGCCAGCCTCTGCCAGGAGCTGGTGGGCACCTGCAGGCCCTCACACTACCTGTTGCATAATATGCAGAGATTGAGTGTTTTAACCCAACCCTTGTAAAATCACCAAGGTGCCAAATGTGGCAAGCAGCTGATGTTAACCCTTTGGGGAAGGCATAGCACAGTGTTCATTTCCAAGACACCTTCAGACCCCAGGAGAGCAATCTTGCAGTGAGGAGCCTTGCTGTAGTGAGGAAGCTAGAGGTCAGTATCTGAACTGAACTTCCTCCAAATTCAACATGTGGAACACCTGCAGGCTGCAGTTACCCTTCAGAGGGCACGTTAATGCCTGACCAAGGCCTTTGCTCAGCAGGACAAGGCACAGGGGAAGGGAGTTTCTGATTGCCAGGCATGAGCTACAACAGCCACAAAGCCTTGCTGGCAGCTGGCTCCAAGCAACATGGAAACAAGAGGTAGGCTTTTTAATCCTTTTCTCTATGTCCTCCTTGGCAGCTGGAGAACAAACCTGCTTCTGTGCATGACCAGAAGCTCTCTCTCACCTGTTGTGAAGCATCATGGGGGTTGCTCACAGGAGCACATACCTGCTGACACACACAGCGTATCAGTGCAGGAGCACACGCCTGCCAGGCACTCCTCTGTCACGCTGCAGATGCCTGGCATTGTTTCCATCCCACAACCAAGTTTGCAGCGAAAAGTATTTTGTCTACAGCTGGCTTGAATCTGTTATCGAGCAGGGAGATGATCTGAGCAGTAGCTTCACAGCCATCCCTGCCACAATACAAACCAAGCCTAGAAATAATCAGCAGGAATTATCTAGAAATGAAGCAGTAACATCTTCCTCAGGCTCCAGATGAGAAGTTCCTGGGAGTCTGGAGACATCAGCTGTCAGCTTTGATAAAAAAAAATAATGAAATTACAGCCAATTTCTTTGAAACTGAAGGGAGCTAAGTATAGGCAATCACATCTCATCATAAACTCTGACCCACTCTTTCATCTCACGGGGCACAGCCCTTACTCTTTCTCATTAAGGTTTAAGTACATCAGTTAGCAAGATCCAGAAGGATTAGGCTTTTCCTATTCCACCTGAGAAATACAAGGCAGCCTGAGGGGGAGGGGGAAAGAAAAAAAAAAAAAATCTGAGCAACGTGCCCTGAAACTTTCTGGTAAGAGAAAAATGCACCCCAGCATCCAGAAGTGCCTACGCAGTTCTCAGCAGCCAGGAATGAGATCCCTGCAACAAAGGTCAGCTGTGCTCAGCAGCCGACATGTTTCCTCTGCCAGGGAGAGACCTTCTAGACACACCAGGCTGCTAACAGTGCCCTAGAGCCCAGTACACTCCTAAAATCAATTTCAAGGTGAACAGATGCAACATGCACTTGGGCAAGCCCATGGACGAGCATGGAAATCGCTCCCAGCGTTTGCTGAACTACACACAACCAGCAAATGTTTGGTCCTGCTCCAGCCCAGTTCATTTGGGGCTCTTCAGGCACCTGCTGGTGTTAGCAGACACCTCCACACCAAAGTAGCAGAGGTCTTGTTCAGAGCTAGCAGGTGAGGTGGAAATAATCTATCAATCAGGATTTTCCTGCAGCTGCTGGGGCTATCACAGATGACTTTGGTGCCAGGATAAGGAGATGGAGGAAGCTGTGAAACTGCTTCCTGACGTCAAAGTAGCTATTAGCACCAGAACAAGCCACTGTGATGCAAAATCCCAAACCAAAGTTATTATTTACATAACATAAGATCTTAGGCTCACTGTGCCCATCTGGACTCTTGAAGCCCAGTGCTGTACAGGTGCTGCATGCTCAGAGAAGAGGCCATGGGTAAAACTGGGCAGGCACCAACACCACCCGTTCAGGCCAGTCCCCTTGGCCACAGGCAGCTAAATGTCTCAGCCTTTGCTTTCAAACCAGCCCATCCCCTTCTTCAACTCCTCACCAGGGGTTCACCCACCACCTTCCTCCTCCCCATCTGACTGTCCATAACAGATGCATTCCTCAGATTTTCTGCCTACCACTGGCACACCATGGGCCCAGTATCCTTGCTGGAGCCAGTGAGATCATGGACCTGGACTGAGATAGCTGTCTGACAGTAGACAGGGCTTAACTAAATCTGACTTCAGGAGAAGTGGAGATGTCAGACTCTCTCCTGACTTGCACCCCATCTCCCTCTGATCTTCTGAGACGCACCAGAAGGTTGCTGTGTTTGGTCTTTTTTAATGTTTTCTAAAATTGGATTTTTATAACTCTTTTCCAGTTTTCCTCTCTGAAAAAAAAAACAATCTAAGACCAGAAGGTAACTCTGCTTTAAACCCACAATTTTCTGAACTCTATATGATCCAAGCAAAGAGATGCTAAGAAGGACAATGTCTCAGCACCTTCCCAGGAAAGGAAGGATGAGCAAGCTTGTGTTCAGCAGTGTGTCTACTCTCCTCTGAGCTACTCTGACACTTTCTTGCCCTCAGGACCAATTCCACAACTCTCTTTGGAGGTCTTTGCAGTGCCAGCAGCATGAGGGTAAGTAAGTCAAAGAGAAAGGCTCCCATCTTTCCCAAGAGGACTTTGGGATGAGGTCAGGAGAGACTGTGTCAAAGGTAGCCCCGAGCCTGGCAGGCAGAACAAGGCATATTTGTCTAGCAATACTTTGTTACCACAGCAGAGCAAACTCCCTGAGCCTCAGGGAATCTGTGGCTCCTCAGATCCTGAGGCTATATCTCCTCATGAACGTGCCCATCGTTCCAGGGGCCAGCATTGCACAGCTTAAATAAACCCAGCAAGCATGATCAGTCATCCCTCAGAAGTCTCCTCTCTTTGTTACATGAGAAAGGACCTTTGTAACAAGATGAGAACTCCATTATTTATTTTAAAGAAATCCTTCTCCCACAGTCCTACCAAACCGTGAGGCTGCTTTGCAGCAACCCTCACACCCCAGCCCACCAGTGGGGCTGGACTCCTGCAAAAATGCAACCAAAAAGGAGCCTCAGGGAATGGCATTTCTCACCTGGACGATTTCTCCATTGGAAGCAATTAAATCCGTGGGGATGGAGACTCTGAAGAAGCGCCCCACCACAGCAGAGCTGTCCGGGATGCCCACCACAGCCGGCACAGGCTCCCGCAGGTCCGACAGCACCGAGTGCATGGAGGCCTCCAGCTGGTTTTCCCAGTCCCGAACCACTTCTGCTGGCTCGCTGGGCCAGTGGCAGTGAGCAGAGGCTGCCAGAAGCAGCATAGGGAGCCAAGTCCTCCCCAGGAAAGGGGGCTGCAGTAGGCATCCAACAGTCATTCTTCCTGGCAGCCTCACAACAGTGCTTCAGCAGGAAAGGGGGTGGCAGGCAGTCTGCAGGCACCGTGGCACAGGCAGGGGATCCGCCAGTCCTTCACAACAGCCTCATCCTAGGAGTCCTGGGAACCTGGTTAAACACAGGAAAGCCAATCAGCTCGTTAATTACAACACCCAAGTCAGGCCTCCCTGCAATGGGCAGAGGGCCACCTGCCGTGCTACCCTCTTCCTTTCAGCTTTCTGATCTAACTGCAAGAGTTACCTCCACTAAACAGAGCAAGAGCTCCTCAGCTCCTCCTGACATACAGCATCCAGAGATACAAGACCCTCCTGCTTTTCCATGTGCACCACCACGGTTCTGCTGCTCTGGAGCCACAGTATCCTGAGATAGCCACAAGCAGGGAGACAGCACAGAATCAAACAAAGCCAAGACAGAGCACAGCAGTAACAGGTGACCTTCCAAGGCAAGCGAAGTCAAGCTGGGACATCAGTGGATGCCAGCTTGCCAGAATGAAGGTCCCAAGAAACCTTCAGTATTCTAAACCTGCTATCTTGACAGCTCGATGCACAACAGATGCTTCTGCTCCTCTGACCCATGAACCTGGCTCCTCTCAGTTCCAGCTTTTGGTACTGGTGTTCTCAGACTTGATTTAGGGGCCAGCAATACACCCCCCAAAAATCATACTGAAGGAAGCTATGCACACACACACTGCTACCTGTTGACCCACTCCCTCCTGCTTACACAGCTCAGCTGTCCCCACACTCTGTCAAGAAACATCTCCAGCTCTCCCTCACTTTACTGCTCTCTTTCACTTGCTTCCTCCCCATCCCTGCCCACTCTGCTCCCCTGAATCACAGCTCTCCTCCCCCTCCTGTGTTCTTTTGGGGCATTATTTCTTTCACTTCCCCAGCCTTTATTTCCCTCCAGACTGAACTCAGCCATGGATCAGTACACACCCCATGTTCCTCTTCACAGCCTGTTCAAAGGAGAGCAGGTGGATTCATGGAAGAGGACAGAGCCAGGGGAAGCCATATTGCCCACTCTGGTATCTCAGTTCCACCTAGCACAGTCCTCTGTTATAATGTGGGGTAAGGAGTGGGCAATGGGTTATGCAAGACTTGAAGACAGAAACATGGACCTAGCAGGGGCAGCTTAGTCTCCAGGAGCACAGAAGACTTGAACCAACTCCTTTATCCCAAGCTGAGAGAGAAGTGACTCCAAATTCCCAGAGCAATCCCAGCCCAACTTCTAAGCACTGGCTCCCAGTCCTTTGAGCACAGCTCCATTTTAGCTTGTTCCAGCTGCATGCAGCTGTTCCTGTGGTGCACATCAGGCTTGTCCCAAGAGACCCTGGAGCCAGACTGTGTGGGAAGGGAAATCCCCACTGCTTCTTGCCTTTGCAGAGCTTCAGGGCAGCACAACAGCAGAAGCAGCTGACCTGCTGTGCTGCAGCCAGGAAAGCGTGTATTGCACACCATGGGCTTGCAGATGTGGGCAGAGGGCCTGTCCATGCAGGCAACCAAGCCCAAGGTTTAGCGATTTGGTTGCTCACCTTCAAACCCACACTCTAGAGAAGCTGAGAGGCAGTGCTCAAGGACTAGCACATCCTCATCCCTTGATGGGCCTTTCCACAACAAACTGATGCAGAAGAGCTGACCCCTCTCATGCTGCGGTACCGGGCTGCGGGCAGCAGACATTATGAGCTGAGCACAATCACCTCTGGCTACAGAGCATCCAGGAGGCAGATGCCTAATCTGACCACCGTCAGTTGCAGACAACTTATCTCAAGTGAAAGGCAAAAGAGACAGCAGCAGCAGAACACTGCTGGAAACCACAGGACAGATGGGAGGCCGGTTGGTGTGAGATGCCAGCACCAGCAGAAAGCCTACTCCCCTGCTGCTCACGTCCTTCCCACTGCCTGACCTGGCTGGGACAGCAATACACCAGACAAAAACCACAAGGAAGTGAAGGCTTCCCAAAGACAACTGAGCACATGGTGGTCTTCTCATGGAATGAGGCCCCTGAGCCACTTCTCCAGAGGTTATCATCACAAAAGATGAAGCGGTTGGGTAGGTAAGGGCGTCACACTTCCTATAGGGCACATCTCTCCTACCAGCTCAGGCATGGTCAGAGGACCTGACACACACCAACCGGTTTTGAACGAACCTAGAATCAGCTCAGCAAGAAGACTACTACCACATAGATGGCTGGTGGAGAATATCCAACAGGCTGCAAGAGATGGAGCAGATACCTGCAAGAGTTCCTGAGGAGGCCATCGACCATCACAGCAGGAAATGGGGGGGACTCTCATCCCCACACAGGGCCTTAAGAAAAGCACAAAGAACTAATCTCACACTCCACATAGCCTGGGGTACAGACACTGCAGGGGTGATGTCTTACCCGTGAGCTACTTCTGAAGCCTCCTCATTGGAAAGTCCTGCTGCATGAGGGACTAGAAATCAACCCACACAGCAAGTATAGGCAGGATGGGAGACTTCAGCCAAGGGAGGAATGCAGCAGCAGAACCCAGCAGTGCCACGGCTGCTGTGGGGCTGAGATGCTATCAGCATGGAAACACAGCTGCCTCCTGGAGCTGCACTGAGCCTCCACACACCAGCAGAAGAGAAATTGCCCAGGACAACCCAGCATACAACTGCACAGAGCTGGAGAAGTTTGGCACCATGTCTTCAGGCCAGCCCCTGCCCTGGGCCTGTCAGGGCTGCAGTGGAGCATGGCTCTGTGCTGCTCAGGTAAATGCCATGATCTGGCTTGGGGTGTTTTTGTTGGATGGAGGGGAGTATTTAGGCAGAAAGGAGCTGGTTCTTGGTATCTGTGGTGAGCAGGAGATGAAGTCATTGCCCATTTCAGAAACAATTATCAGAGCAGGTGACAAACACTGGCTGTCTGATACATGCGTGCCTCTCAGCCAAGAACCTCACACACTGGCCATTAAAATCTTGTGTGACACTTGCAGGTCACACAAATCCAGAATTTCATTTTAGAGAAACCACAGAACAACAGCCTCAGCACATAAAAGAGAAGCACACAGGAGGTACAGGAGGAATTCAGTAGCTGATAACGAAACCCAAACAACAAGAGAGCTGAGAACAAATTTGCACCACCAAAAAATCTCTCTAAACACAGCTCCACCTCACCAAACAATTGACAGAAGCTGAAACACTGCCAGCTTCTCATAGTGTGTTAAGGAGGAAAGGCAGGGTGGTACAGCTCTGCAGATAGCTGGAACAAGGCACTGCCCCACAGTGCTGAGCTCCACATGGACTCTTGCCTCAAGGCAGAACACTTTTTGAGATAGAAGGTCCTCTGCCTAAAATCCACTCGTCCTGTTCAGCAAGCCCACTGGCCACCAGCACTCACGGTCCCTATGCAGCTACAGAAGAGAGCAAACATTTCCTGCAGCAAGGCTGGAAGAAGCACTGGGGTCTTGTGTGGTTCCTCTATCAAGTTCAAGAGCCCACACCATTTCACAGGGCACTACCACGGGCAAAACCCAGACTGGCTTGTTCGAGACATCATCCCAGCTGCATGTGGAAGACAGCAGTGTTGTGCATTGCTGTCCATGGACAGTCAATGGCACAGAGCTGGAGCTCTCTGGGAGCAGAGATCTCAATGCTTCAGCTCCTCACAAGATCAAAACAGGACCAAAACCCAAACACAAAACCCAAACCTGCATTCTGCAGGCAGTCTTCTGCTGATCTCTGGGAAGGATCAGGCCACAGGGCTGAGTGACTTAGGACCCTTAGGTCATGAGGGAAGGCCAGACCACTCCAGCTTCTCTAGGTGGAACAGTGCTCCTTCCTCCAGCAGGATCTGTACTGCCCAGTTTTGCAGAACAAATACAAAGATTCAGGTTAGTCCTGAATTTCAGGATGTTTCCTTCTGTCTGATCTTCTGAAAGAACTTACTTTCTCTTTATCCTCCTGCTTCTGAGACAGCTCTTTTGGTCTCAACTTTGGATGAAACATCAAAGCCAGTATCAACATCTGCTTCAGTCCTAGTACTGTTGATTTCTGATCTCCAGTGCCAATCTACCCCCATCTCAGAGACACAGAACTGGGCCTGCTTGATAAAGTTGATATGATGCTGCAATTTGATATGATGCTAACTTGTCAAGACCATGCTGGAGCTTGTTCCTTCCTCCATGCATCTACAAGACCCCACTGACACGTTAAAGGCATGCTCTACCTTTGTTATCCAGGAACACAAAGCAGCACAGAGAGAAGATGGAACTGAAAGGAAGGACTGCGAGCAAGACAAAGTAGCTACTGCCAGCCATGCACCTTCCCAAAGACCTTTCCTTCAGCCCGGCGCAGAGCGAGGAGTGTAGGGAAGCATCCCAGCAGCAGGAGCATGGCTCTCCTGGCAATCCCTCCTCCTCTGTGGCCAACTCTTCAGCAAGAAGCAGGGAAAGTGAAGTCTCCGTCCAGCTGCATCTAATCCAATTGCCCAAGCACAATCACATCCCTGGGCTGTGGTAATTAATCACTGCCAGCACCTTAACGCTGCTGAGCCTAGCGAGCGGCAAGCTCAGGTAACTGCCATGCAATTCTCTGCTCCAGATAAGAAGGTATTTAGGAGAGTTAGGAAGGATCCCACTTACCTGATTGCTTATTTAACAATATCCTAATTAAAGGCAGTGTTAAACGAGTGGCCTTTCTCTAAGGAAGCAAGCTCAGACTCAGCTGAGGAGGGCCAGAGCAACTTTCCAGCCCAGAGCTGTTGTCTCTGCAGAGATCTGCCCTGCGTGTTTCCACAGGAGGATCTCTGGGCAAGTCCTGTCAGCTACCGCGCACCTGCGTGTCAAGGCAGCAGGCAGGAGGAGTGATGAAACCCAGTGCCACCAGCCAGGCACACAGAGAGGGCACTCTGCTGCCCCTGCTCCCTGCTCCAGCACAGGACAGTGGGCACAGGCAGGGCAGCTGGGCTTTGGTGCACGTCTGTGCTGTGCCAAAGGAGCCTCGGTGGGGAGGCAGGAGGAAGCAACAGCTCCAGGACAGCTCTGAGCAGCGCAGCCCTTCACTAGGACACAGTCTCCTTAAGACCAAGAGCACACCAGCCTGCAAACATGACATGCACTCAAAGAGCACTCTGGAGCATGAAACTGAGGAAATAGAAGTTGCACTTGCCCAGCTCCAGATGTACCCTGGAAGAAAGGCAGCAGCCTACACTATAAGACTGTGGGGTTATTTCCAAACTCAAGGGCTTCAGAACATGACCCAGGCCCCAGACACTGCTGTGCTGAGGATGAGTTATAGGATGGGACGTAGAGGAGGTGACTGCACAGAGATGCATTTGCCCCATGCAGATGCAGATGCTGCAAGGGAATAGGCCCCATGCTCCACTGTGCTCAGACTGACTACACCCTGTCCCCTGTGGCACTAACCAGGCATCTGCAGGCAAGGCACTAATCAGGCATCTGCAGGCACAGTGGCTTTCCACTGAGACTAGATAGATGTCTCTCCACCAGACAAGTTCCTTCACAAGCTTTTGGCTGCAGGCTGCAATTGCAGCTGCCTGCTTATAGTCACACATACATCAAAACCAAAGGAGCAGGCAGCGTGGCACTAGACTGGACTGCAAGAGAAAGCTGTCTTAGAGAGCTCCAGATCAGTGCTCCTGAAGCCCTGGGGGCCCCTTCCTTTATGGGCTTCTCAGCCACTTGACAAGGTTGCCACCATTGGTTGGTCACCCCAGACACATTAGCCCAAGAGGTACAAACCGAGTTGGACTTGATTCATAGTCCTAAACTTGCATCTCAACACACTCTTCTGCTGCTATGTCCACCTGATATTGTCACCAAGTTAAATGCCCAACAGGACACTTAGCTCAAAGGACAGATGCACAGAAGATGCCTTTTCAGTCTCATCCCTTCTTGTATTTCTGCATTGCTCATTTCCAGCACATCTGGTGTCAGTCACAGGAAATCCTGACACTGAAAAACAATCTAAGAGAAAAAAAAAACAAACCAAACCAAACCAAACCTAAACAAACCAGAAACAGCAGTGCTAAAAATGCGTGCTGGGCACTCTGCTGCTGCTGGGGAACTCAGCTGGGAACTGTCACTGACTGGTGGCTTCAAGTCACACACGTCACAAGCCGCTTTGTAGAGCTTGTACGGGAAGTGGTCGCAGCAATCGACACCTCGCAGTGGTTTTCACTATGCAGAGTGAGCACCACGATAGTTAACTTTCCTGTAGCCAGGAAGAAACTTTTACTGTCTTCCAGCACATCTTGCTTGAAAGCTACAGTTTTGTGTCACCAAGAAGGGATGAAACTGTCCCCCACAGCCCTCTCCTTTGTATCCTGTATCTCCCCTTGGCCAACAAAACCTGCTCATGGTTCTCCCTCAGCCTGGGACCAGAGGCTCTGACTGATGCCTCTGCTCTGACCGACAGACAGCAGAATGCTGAGTGAGCAGCTAGTGGAACCTGGGCTGCTCAAGGGACTGCACAGGTTTTGTGTTCATCTCTAGCACTACTTGCAAAGGGAACACAGAGGCAGCTCCAAGACAGACAGAAAAGATGCAAACAATAGAATTTCCCTTTTTTCCCCTGTGTTGCATCTGCCTGGAACACCATACTGCATATTCCAGCTGGGGACTCTGCTCCAGGGAAGACTCTTGCCCTAGTAAGGGTAAGCATGGAGGATAGGTTCCTGGTAGCCCTCCTTCCAACAAAGCGACCCTGACATTCCCTGGAACTCTCAGCCAGGGGCAATCCTGGAGCAAGGACAGCTGCAGAGCTGCAGCAGAAGCACATAGGACACCAGAGCCCCCCCTGCCAGCTGGACACAGAGCATGTTTTTCTTTCCCTGCAGAGTACATTTTCCCTGCAAGGTGTGGTGATAAGCCTTCTGGAGGCAAGGACCTTCCCCAGCCTCCTGCAGCCGTGGGGAGTCAGGAGGGGCTGGGTATGCCCCTCACCCACAAGCACCTCTTGACTACACATTTTGCATGCTGACCTGACACAGTTGCTGGCAGACCCATATGGATGTCCTACTGCTTGTCAACCCTGCTCGAGTGGCCCCTTGCAGCCCATGTGTGCTACGTCCTACACTCCATGCCTTGAATGGCTGCTGCTGGGATCAGCAGCTGCAGATTTTGGCTAGGCAAGACTTCTGACTCTTTGATGAAAGTTTCAGCAACCACAATCAATCCCTTCCTCCCACTTCGTTATTCCCAGACAGCCAACTGAGATTGTATCTCCAAGTGCATTCAGTTGAAAGGAAATTCAGATATTATCTTCCCAAGTATTTAGAAGGCCTCAGAGATCAGTTTTTTTCCCTGTAATTACAAACATAGCAGCCAGGTAGAACTGCCATTTTCCTGGCTGCCAGCAGCAAGCAAATGAGGAAATCAACACCCACCAAGCAGCCAGAGCAGGGGAACAGCTTCACCAGTGCCACCCCACACTGCCTGCCTCCTGCAAGCAAGTCCCACCTTGAGAGAAGCCTGCCAAAGAAAAAGTGATGGAGAGTAAAGGCATGAAAATGGACCCTTCCTGGAGGAAGCCAGGAAAAAAATGGGATGCACTGAGGCATGAGGATGATGCAGAACAAAAGCCCATGCTCTCCTCTAATAAAAGGACCAAAAGCCAAACCAACCAGAATTGGGCTCAAACCCAAACAAAATGGGAGTTTCCCTAAGGACCCAATGAGGTTGTGAACGTGAATGTTAAAACTTCATGTGGGATCAGGGAGAAAACCAAAACAAAACAACAAAAAACCCAACAGGATGGGATAGGACAATTTTCTAGAAGGCAGAGTTACCAAGGCAGCATTTCTGGCTCAGGGAGCACTTCGTGACAGGCAGCAGGATCCTGGGACAGCATTTAGGGAAACGATGACTCGCATTCCACTGCAGGCATCCCCTCCCGGCTGTTACTGGAAAGGGCATATAGGCTAAATATACAGCTGCAGCAGGGCAGAGCAAGGGGCTGCCTGCCCAGGGGCACGCAGCTAACCTGGCTTTGCCTTCACTTGGGTTTCCAGTGCACAGCCAGCCCCTCAAAACTCTACTTGCAACTCCTGGGTTTGTCTGGAAACAGAGTGAGAATGTAGAAATCCTAATAGTTTAGGATGATGTTTAGTTTGAAAGAGAGGAGGCTGAGGGGAGACCTCATTGCTGTCTACAGCTACCTGAAAGGACATTGTGGAGAGGCTGGTGCTGGTCTCTTTTCACAGATAGTGATAGAACAAGAGAGAAGGGCCTCAAGCTGTGACTGGGTAGGTTTAGATTTGACATTAGGGAAAGTTTTTCACAGAAAGAGTGGTCAGGCATTAGAATCTGCTGCCCAGGGAGGTGGTTGAGTCACCAACCCTGCATGTGTTTAAAGATTGTTTGGATGTGGTGTTTGAGGATATGATTTAGGGGTGAACCTTGTAGAGTAGGGTTATAGGTTGGACTTGGTGATCCTGAGGCTCTTTTCCAACCTAAATGTTTCTGTGATTTCTGTAATATGCAATTCTATCTTGAAGGGGATGTAGGCTAAAGCTAGTACTACAATCCACAGGAAATTAAACTACAAAAGGTTAAAACAAAAAAAAGATGGGACTAGGAGATCCTTCCATACACATGCCACACAAATACATGTTTTGAAGCTAAACACAACGGGCACCTGCAGGGAAATACACATGCACCCAAACACTGCAGCAGTTTCCAACATCTAGTAAACACCAGAACTCAAGGTACCAAGATACCTTGCTGAATTTGTTTGACATTGATTCTCAAGTGAAGACCACGGTGCTACAGAACAGCATTTCAGCAGAAGCCACCCTACAGGAAAGCCTGGGACAGAAGACACCTGGGCTGGCAGGAGGGCCTGGGCAGGCACTGGAAAGGAGTCAACAGAAATGAGACCAAAGCACCACAATGGAAAATTAGAGCAATTTTTGAGCTGGAGCACAAGTAAGTTATCTCAGTGGTTACTGTATATAAGGCAGCAGACCAGTCCCCGTGGTACTTGGGTTTGAGGGATAATGATTGCTAGAAATGTTGGAAGTAGAAGAGTACTCCATGGGCTCACCATGCCACAGAAGCTTGTGCTCACCAAAGTCTGATTCTGCACTGTCTAGAGACAATTTACTTGGGGCTCCAACTGGTTTACAAGGGAGTCTGCAGGGACAAAGCTGAAGTTTATGTTGTTTTAAAACGAATGTGGATTTCTGTTCCAAATGCAAGTATACAAAGATGAGCTCAGCCTCTGTCTTGGCCACGAAAGGCACAAATGTTGATTTCTAAAAGCTAAATAATCTTTGTTTAAAAGGAGATATCTAGAGGACCTCTCACAACAGCTCGAGTCAGAGAGTACAGTTGAGGCACCCCACAAGAAGACAGGAAATCAAATAAAAACAAGAAGCAGGATACAAAGACAACACTTTTAAACGTGAGTAATACCTCAGAGCCCAATGCTATGTTTCTCAACAGGCAGGTCCTTCCCCAGCTAGTGCCAAAGGACACGTGCAAGAGCAGCTGTCACACAGTCACCGCTTCATGTCCTCTCCTCTGGTGTCACTCATCATCCACCAGCTGTTTCAAGTCTAATTCACACCAGCTAACGACCTCTGATAGAAGTCACCCTGCTGGAAGACAAGTTTCTGTTGAAGCTGCTGCTTTGGAAAGGGGTTTAAACAAAGGCACCGTCACCAACAGGTGACCTTTCCTCTACCCCATGCTCCAACAGGGACAAAATCATCCCTAAGCTTCCAACAACACCTGAAATTTCAGCTGAAGCCTGGAAAGGGCAGTCCCCTGCTGTACTATGCAGGAAACATTCTCTTCAGATGTAGCAATGAGCACTGAAACCAATGAGGCTAAAAAGATTTACATCTCTTGCTTGATTTCTTAATTGAATTAAGGGTTGAACAAAACTCCTTATGAGGCTTCAGAGAATCCACATGGAAGAGAAATGACAAATATCCTAATCAGAGAGGAAGCTTCCACTGGACATTTTGCCTTACTAAGCACTAAGTAAAGAGCCCCCACAAAAAGAAAAGGATCTTGAGCAATAAACTCCTGTGTCTGGCAAGACAAGAAACATTGCTGCAGTTTTGGAGCACATTACATGAGTAACGAGGAGGAGTGTGAGGAGTGTGGTGAGCTTTGGTGTGTCCTTTCAGCCAAAATTCTTCCACCTACCTGGTTGCCACTTTCTAATTTATGTATTTATTTTTAAATATAAAAGGTGTAAAGCTCTTTCTGTCAGATTATCAAGCAGAAGCTATTGGAGGACTGACAGATTGATGGGCAGAGCAGTCCTGCAAATCCCTGTTTTAGGAAACCTGACCATACTTCCAAACCCTGTTCTGAAGGCAACCCTCCTGAGGATCCAGTTCTGGTGGTACTTCTGTGCCTGGCTGTAGAGCTTGCAGCAGGACCCTTGCCCACATTTTGCCCATGCAATGGTAGAATAGTTTTGCTATCACCAGAACAGCCTTGTGCACAAAGAACAGCACTCAGGCTTCCCTAGGACGCACCAGCACTGCAGCCACCAGGCAAGCGTTGGCTTTGCTAATGGTTCCAAAGCAGATGGGAAAGGGCAGCAGTGCCTGAGAGTGGGCAGCTGGAACAAACAGCCTGAGGGCTGTGGGCACCAAACCCAAAGCTGAAAATAAGAAAATCTTCATGGAGGTTTCATCAAGAGTCATCTCAAAATGCTGCTTGGCCGGACTGCTTTGTGGAGAGGCAGCTGCATTCCAAGGTTTGTAATCACCTTCTGGGCATTCCACAAAATTCCTTAGATAATGAAGTATTTCAAGCAGGTCCCTGAAAGTGTTTAAGCACCAATAATTTCCTATAGGCTGATGTCATAGTGCCAGGGCTTCAGCAGTAAGCACAGGATGGGAAGACAGGGCTTCAGGACTGCTCCCCTGCAGGCCAGGGCCCTGACTGCCAGGCAGAAGACGTCTTGCTGCCACTGCTACCACCAAGGGGAAGCACAGCACAAGCAGCTGACATTAAGCAGACCCAGGGAACAAGGCAAGCAACACTAACAAAAAGCCATTTCCAGCACCTCAGCTACGTATGCAGCATGATTTATATTCTTTGTGGCAGCGTAACTAAGGGCAGGCACATTCTGTTTAGAAACATCCTGCTGTTCCATCAGCTTTACCACCCCACCCTACAACTCCAAGCCAAGGCATTAAGATTCAGCTTTATGGAGCTGCTCAGCCCCGATTTATTACTCAGCTAGCAAGACTGCCATAGCTCTTCATTTAAATATATTTACCACCCAGTGATTTATGCAGAGCAGCCAGGGCATCAGCTGCAGACCTGCAAGTTGCAATGTTTCTCATGAAAACTATTCCAGACACTTCTTGGCAGAATGAGATATAAATGTTCCAACTTTAACCATCAAGCATAAAACGGAAAGCTGCAAAATGAAGCAGCATTGCTCCCATGCCACAGAAGCACAGAAAGCTTCTGGAGGAGGAATTACCTCCCTGAAGATCAGCAGCTTCCAGCTGAGTAGCACATTCCCTTAAACCCACAGAAATTCAGGAGGCACCAAAACCCATTGCACTGATAACATCTTCCTGCTCATTTTTTTAGGTGCCTTCTCCCCCTGCTACAGACCAGGGAGCAAAGGGCTAGACTGCTTTGGTAAAGCTGGTGAGGGACTTTTTAGGGTGTCAGGTAGTGATAGGACTAAGGGGAATAGAAGTGGGAAGATTCAGATTGGATGTTAGGGAGAAGTTCTTCACCGTGAGGGTGGTGAGACACTGGAACAGGTTGCCCAGGGAGGTGGTAGAAGCCTCATCCCTGGAAAGCCAGGCTGGATGTGGCTCTGAGTAACCTGATCTAGTGTGAGATGTCCCTGCCCACGGCAGGGGCATTGGAACTGGATGATCCTTGAGGTGCCTTCCAACCCTGACAATTCTATGAAAACTGTTTGCTCCTCACAGTAACCCCTGGCCCAAGGCAGCCACCCCTTCCTTCACACAGTAAGTCCAAAAGCAACAGATCACCCTTGGCACAAATTTACTGAGGCAGAAGGACAGTGCATAGCTTCACAGGTCCATCTGCTTCCCAACTGCTCTGGAGCAAGAAGATTGATTTAAATGAAAAAGCAAAGACAAGCACCTTAAAAGACAAGGCAAGAGAGTCTGTGTGGCACTCCTGCAGCATTAATTTTACTGCATTATTTTTTCAGTTAAATTATCTTGTTTACTTGCACGACCTAATTAAAAATAATTCTCATATGGTTTTGACTATGCCCTTTATGGCTTCAGCCAGGAGTGGGGAAGGTTGCAGCTGCTCATCACAGGTCCACCAACACAGAGATAGCTGCACCCTGCCCTGGTATTGAGAAATCAGGAGAGAAGTTGAATTATTTCAAGGTGAGACCAGACTACTTCACCATAAGAAGTATCAGTGAGAATTAGGCTTTTTTAGACACTAATATTCTGCTGTATCTGTATGGATACAGGACCCACTAAGTCACAGTGCTCAAGCTCATTCCTTACACCAGGTACCAGGCATTCAGTCTGGCCAAAAAGAGCCTGAGGCAACAACCCTGACACACACAAAGCCAGCACTAAATACATTGCAAGGCCACTGCCCCTCTCTGCAATCAGCACAGCACTGCACTCACAACAGCAATGAAGTTGGGAGGGTTGCTCCAAGTAATCCCCCTGCAGCAATTCCAACACAAACATCCTGCCATTCCCAGTAGCCAAATTCCACGAACAAGAAAGTCCAAAAGACTTAAAAATAGGATCAAATTGTCCTGCTCAGCCATCAGATGAGTTATTTAAAACTGGGACCCAAGGACAAACTGGGTAAAGGCAGAGTGCTCACAGGAAAAGGGGAAGGCAGGGAAATAGCAAGGCCAGGAGATGGGAAATCAATTATTTTCTTCCACAGAGCCTGCATAGTGCAACACATTTGCAACAGTTAACTGGCTGGCACGGTATCTGGTATCAGTCCTCCAAAAATGGTCCCAAGGTTTTGCCACAACAGAAAAATCCACCAATTTCTCCCTTCCTTACAGGAACTCTGCCTGGCACAGGTCATACTGGTTGAAGACCTGTGCCTGTTTCTGAGGGAAAGCCCCCCAGTTACAGTGCACACAGGCTGCAGCCCTCCATTCTGACTTTCCATAGAAGTTTTCACAGAGAAGATGAAGAACTATCCCTTACCTTCCCAGCACACCAATAGAGTCCCACTGCTTCCCAGAGGATAGTCCAGACAGCTGCAAGGGGACAGCAGCATGGGCTCACAGCTGGACACAGAGAGGGAAGATGACAACAGCTGTGTCCCTCCTCCTCTTGACTAGTGTGGGCAGATTAAAACATGAGTTTAAGTTGCAAGAAGAAAAATACGGAATAAGAAGATGAAGAACTTCCTTCCCAGTGCACAGTAATACAGCAAAGCCTGTGATGACTAACAACTCCCTCGGCAAGAATCCCAGGAATGGGGGCAAAGTCATCACAGCTCCAATGTATGTCCCAGGAAAACAGAGTCAGATGCCATTCTGAGACAAGAAAAAAGAAACCAGAGCTCATCTGGGTTTTGTACAAGTTTGAGTCAAGTATCATCTCTTCCTGCTCACCAGACAGGCTTTAGATACCCCAAAATTCACTCTGCCCTTCATGCCTGCATTTCTCAGCCAAGTTAGGTGCACTCAGGATTTGTAGCAGCAATACCTCCATGCCCATACTTCATTTTACTTGGAGCTCTGCTCCCATAGAGCCATCTTCTCTGCCTTGGGGTACCAGAGCAGAGCACAGCCCTAGGCACAGTCTGTGCTGACCCTGGGACAGAAACGAGGACAATCCTACTTCCCAGCCTAACAACCACCCACAACATCCTAAGTGTTCCTGAGAGAGTGTAACAGCAAACATACATTTGCCCTTACTCACTCCAAGCCTTTTCTCCTGAATCCACTCCCCTAGTGGAGATGCTCTTGCCCTGATTTCAGCTCAGCGCTCTCTAACCTTCATTATTAATGTGATGCCCAAATCCCAGTAATTAGTTTAAAAGGGCGTCCCCTTACCAGCACCCACCAGCCTCCTCTCATTGCTCACACAGTCACATTGCCATGCTTGTTGATGTAACTGAGTACATCTGAAGCACTTCCCAGGAAAGCCTGGCAGCTCGTTGCCTTCAAACGAGGGGGACCTGAGTATCTCCCCTCTGAAGAGAGACTGAGATCCCTGAGGCTATTTAGTCTTGAGACGACTGAGAGGGGATCTCATCAATGTCTATAAATATCTGGGGGGTGGGTGTCAAGTGGAGGGGGCCAGGCTCTTTTTGGTGGTGCAAAGACAAGGAACAACAGGTTCAAACTTGAACACTTCACCTCAACATGAGGAGAAACTTCTTTACAGTGAGGGTGACAGAGCACTGGAGCTGGCTGCCCAGGGGAATTGTGGAGTCTCCTCTGGAGACTTTCAAACCCCACCTGGATGCATTCCTGTGCAGACTACTCTAAGTGATCCTGCTTTGGCAGGGGGTTGGACCTGATGATCTCTTGAGGTACTTTCCATCCTCTGATATACTGTGAAATGGCACATGAGAACATCGAGAGTTTAGTGAGAGCACATGGGGCTCTGTGAGGAGAGGTGCTTCAGCACCACAGGAAAAATGCAGTCTTGGAGTAGCAGAGAGGCTGTTAAGCTAAGCTCCGAAGGTGTGCTCAGCTGCTTTCCAGTGCTGCTGCAGATGTGGGGAAACAACTAAAAGTGCTTATAGCAGTATGTCCCATTCAGCCTGCCAGGCGGGAGAGCAATTCCCATCCCCAGGTGGCAAGTGCAGCGACTCAATTCCCTGCACCAAAGCCTCTTCTCACTGTTTTCAGTGGTTATAGAACATTTCCTTAGCTTACTGTTGTTAAAAGTCGGTAGGTTTGGGGTGAACTGTGAGGTCTCAGACAAGATAGGTCAGTTCCACAGGACCCAGCTGCATTTTGTTATATGGCACTCGGAGGACGCAGACCAGTTCAGATGTGGGCAGGTGGCTTACAAGTCATTCAGCAGAGCCAGCTGCAAAGCCTGGTCACAACCACTCTTTCCTCACCTGCAGAAATCAGACTTAACATTTAAAAATAAAAAAGCAGTTACACCACAGCCAGGATCAGCCTCCAGCTCCACAACAGCCCTGCTCCTTGAAGAGAGACTCTGGATTGGTGCTTGAGCCTCTTCTGGACTTAATAATGGGTTGTGGAGGGAAAAATATGGGTTTAGCAGCTCAGTCCAGCCCTCATAAAGCAGATGCTATGCCAAAAATAACCTGGCTGACTAGTTACAGTCCCCCAGCACTCACTTAGGAGGTCTCTGATTGGGGACCACAATGCTCTGTGTGCACCACAGCCATCACCATCATCACCAGCTTGGCACTGGGCAGGAGAGGACATCCTCCCCAACACCACCAAGGGGGTTTTACCCAGAGCAGTTAGTGGTTTGTAGCACAGCAGATAGCCAGAACTCATTCACCAGCCTTCCCAGAGGAAGCATTTCCTTCCAGCTCAGACAAGGTCTCTGCTGCATCTTCAACCTTCCTGCTGGAGAGGTTGGACTCCTCAGGCAGTTTGTACCTGGCACTTCCCAGAGTCATGTACTACAACAGCTGGTCAGCAGCACAATCCAATGAACAAAAACGATGCAGTTTTGGAACTTCTCAAATATAATCACAAGTTCAGTGCTGTCCCCTGTAAACCCTCTGCCATCCTACTGCGGCAATACCCAGAGCAAACAAAACCAGGTTACAGAACTTCCACAAAACACAGGGAAAAAAAAAAGCTGTCAAAGATAACAGTAGTGCCTCCCACTGCAGGGCAGCTACAGCAAACAGCCTGCCTCTCATTTACTCCTCAAGATCTTATACCAGCCAGGAGCTTTGCTCACTGCTGTAGGCTGAGCCTAAATCCTAGCCCCCCCCCCCCCCCCCAAAAGCAGCTGCTGCTTTAGGTAACACAGACAATACCTGAACATCAAGGCTGCAAATAATGAGTTTAAAAAATGAGAATACCTGAGAAATGAGGTTGTCCAGGAGCTGGTCACAGCAAGCACCACAATTCACTCCTCCACCCCTCTTCCAGCTTTTTGTTCTCTCTCCCTCTGAGCCAGGCAAACCCTTCCCCATCCACGGGTGTCAGCAAGCAGCCCAGGAGAGGCAGGACCTTGTTCCCAGTGCTGGGGATGTGGCAGCACCTCTCTCCCACCCCCAGCCTCTCCAGCCCCGGGCTGGATTCAGCCCTGTCTGGACAGGAGCTTTGAAAACCTTACTTTGGGAGACCAAGTCTACAAAGCCCTGGTGCACTGGGAGCCTTTCAGATGCCCACCATCTGATAAGATACAGAAGATATGGGGCACTGTTGCTGGGAGGAGATGCAATCAGACCTGGGGCTGCCAGCCCCCCAGCCATTGGACCAGACCAAGCACCTCTCAATGCAAGCACTTAGGGTCTGTTTGGGGTTTTAAATACTGACAGCCTAAAGCCTTTTTTTCCCCTTTCTTTCTGTCTGTCTTTTTTTTCTTTATCCTTTCACTCTTGGAAATGGCTGAACTGCTTTGGCTGAAAACCTGAAACAAAGCCTGAGGCAGGGACACAGCATGGGAAATTCCAGTGCCAGCAATTAAGTTCAAGAGTTAAAAGCATCTCCCATCTCAGGCAGTCTCTGCAGCAGGGTGTGACCGGTGTCACCACATGCAGGCTCGCGTAGCTAAATCTGCCACAGCAGCTAAGGAAGGCTACCCCACACCCAGAGATCTGGATTAAATCCACTCCAAATGGAAATTCATTTGGGGAAGTCTTGCACCAGGCAGCTCTGGCCACATCGCTGCAACTGGGAAGGAACTTCTGGAGAACATGCTACAGGGCTGACAGCCTCAGGATGTGTGCTCCCTGCTGCTACAGCCTGCTCCGTCCCAGCCTCCGCTGGGTAATTCCCCATGGAGGCAGGTCCCATGGGACATTCGTCACCGGCTGACCCCACCTCCAGCGGGCAGAACTGTGCAGCTGCAGCGGGAGCAGGTGGAGGGGTGCTGCCCTCCACCTGAATCCATGGGTGAGATGCTAGGAGAAGTCAGACAGCCATGCAAATGGCACTGTCATTAGTGATGCTTCAACTGCTGCCTTCACTCCAGAATCTAAACTGGTTTGAAACCCGAAGAAAGCACCTCCTAAATACAAGCCCAGTTTAGGCAAGGGGGTGCTGCCTGAGCAGAGTTTGAAAATACCATTTCACTGCTGCAAGAAGTTATGTTCCTGAGGTCTTTATCCTGTGCTGTAGCACTGCTTGCTCTGCTCCTTTCTCACTGCTTTTCTTCCTGGGGAAAGCCATTGCTTTCTTATACTGCTCTTTCACAAAAGCAAGAAACAATCTGAAGAAAAACTGCTAAGAGGACCCAGGGGCAGATGCGTTGTCATTTTTTTAAAAAAGATAACAACTATCTACATCAGCAGTGTCCCCAGGAAGGCAAATCACCCGAGATGGGTGCCCTGAAGCACTGCAGGCAACAGCATTATCCAGACTGGCTGAAGCAGCCCAGCAGAACACCCCTCGAGGCACTGAAGGAGAGGTCTAATCACATCACCTGCAAGTCTGGATTTTGCAAGGACCAGCAGACAGAACTGGAGTGAATCTGAAGCACTGTGATAACTCACATACCGACACAAGCACATCAGCCAAAGTGAGAGCTCAGAGGCTGGGAAAAACACCCATAATGTCATTTGTGACAGCAGGTTTGCTGTGCTTGTAACATACACTGCCAACACAGCCGGGAAAGCTGCTTGGAGATCAACAGAGAAAGGCTTCTCACCACTCAGCCTGTTATTTCATGTAAATTGGGTTCTCTTGCTACAAAAAGGCATCTCCATATGAAGTGCAAGGTGCTGAAAAAAAAACAGGAGCAGCTACAGCAAAAATACAAGTTCCAAAAAGCGCTCACACCATGGCTGGAGCCCTTCACACCCCAGAGGGTCCTGCTCCCCTTTCTAAAGCAGCAGCTCTGCAGACTGGAGCTACAGTCTCCTCACTTGTCAATGCAGGTGATCTCCTCAAAGTATCACCACCTTAAAATAGGGGTTTGTCCACAGAAATAACTTCAGACTCCTCAGGGATATGAAGTCATGTTTTGAAAAGCAGTACTGCAGCAAATTCAATTAAGTAATCGACAGCCTTCCATGTGGGCAACATGGAAGTCAGATTTCCCCAAGCCCACCTCTAAGATAGAGCATCTTAATCACCAGGTATGCTGCTGTGACCTTCCAGCATGATCTAGAGGATCTGTCTCTTCTGCTGGCCTCTTGGTGCAGGGTTACCTGCATGGAGCATGCCATGCTCCAGAAATTAAAAAAAAAAAGGGGAAAAAAAAAAAAAAAAAAAAGAAGAGAACTACCCTGCTCTTATCTCGAACCCTGGCAGAGGCTGGAGGGGCTTGGAGAGGACACGTGCAAACCAAGCCAGAGGCAAACAGTAGCTCTTTAGAGGAATAAACCACTTGTCAGGCTGTCGTGATTGATAAGTACATCTGCCAGTCCCCACCTGCTGTTCACATTCCTGGCATTTCTTTCTGCAGCATTTTCTCCCGAGAAGGGACCGGTTGCTTATCAACTGCTGCAGAGGAGATTTAAAGGAAGGGAAACAGGCCCCAGCTTAAACAAAATGAAGAGATTTCAGGCCCTAAGCACACCAAAGACAGTTCTCTTGCATCAGATTGGGGAACTTGCTGAAGGGGGTTGCTCCTTGACAGGACAAGGGTGATGGTTTTAAACTGAAAGAGGGCGGATTTCAGACTAGATGCAAAGAAGTTTTTCATAATGAGGGTGGCGAAACATGGCCCAGGATGCCCAGAGCAGTGGTAGATGCCCCATCCCTGGAAAGACTCCAGGTCAGGTTGGATGGGGCTCTGAGCAATCTGATCTAGTTGAAGATGTTCCTGCTTACTGTAAAGGGGTTGGACTAGGTGACCTTTAAAGGTCCCTTCCAACCCAAACCATTCCATGATTCCATGATTAAACATTCCAGGCGCTCTTGCAGGTTCAGAATCTCATAATGGGTGTCAAGTGCTCCCCTTTGCTCATTCATGCCACTATACTTCTATTAATTCCTGGCAGATAAAGCAGAGGGCTCCAGAAAGGTCTCTAGCCTCCAGCCACTCATGACAAAATCATTTTCTGCATCAGTCAACCACCCCCTCAACAAAAGAGAGATATGGGTGAAAACATGCCAGCCTCTCCAAAAGAGTGAAGGCTTCACTGCCTTCTCTGCACAGCTGATGAGCATGGACAGCCGGGGCAGGACAGCTGCTGGGGGCAGCAGCAGACACTTCTGGGAGCAAAGGGCAGGAGCTCATTTCTGGTTTTCAGAACTGGACATGGGCTGGAAATTCCTCCCTTTCTTCAAGTTGGTTTTAACATGGGAAGAAGGTGAAGGAAAATAAAAGTAGAAAATAAAAAGCATCAAAGTAGAGGGGTAGAACATGAGTCTGCTTGTTATCAGAAGGGGAAAAAACAAAAGACTGGGGGGGTAAAATCTAAAGGGAACAGCCTAGCCCCAAATTTCTTTTTCCTTTTGGCCTATTTTCAGGAGAGAGTCAAAATGATGCTTTTAATTCTGAGCTAGGTCTTTCTTGTCAGGAGTTACAGCCACTCCTAAGCATCTTGAAAGAAGCAGCTTATTTGCAGTCTTTGGGGAAAGAGGGAAGACACATCAGGAAATAAATGCAGCTTTCCCCATGCCTGGAAGAGGAGTGAAAGACAAACCAGGATCTTACTTCAGCATGGGGTAGTTATTTCCATCAACAGGCAGTATCACTCCTGGAGGCAGACGGTGCAGCCACGCCTTTAGAAACCAGGCTGAATGGAATCCAAAGCCTTGACTTACCCTAGATGCTCCTGGGAAGGGCCCAAGCCCCAAGAGCTGGGGCTCAGCAAGCAGGACACCTCCAACAGCATGACCCATCCCCCTTTGCAGAGCAGCTTCCTGACCAGTTTGTGAGGGTATTCCCCCAAAGCTGCCTTGCTCTCTCTTTAGGAAGGAACCAAAGGTTAGCAGTGGGGAGGGAAAGGGGAGGGCAAGCCAGGTGTGAGCCACACTGGATTAGCTGGCTAATGGGTGCAGCTGTCCTCCGGTTTTACGGCTCCTGGAGGAAATTTAAACAGGAACTTTCTATAAATTAACTGCCCATAAAACGAGCCTGTTTTCTCAGCACACCAGAAGGTCTGGAGAGGTCTGCTCAGCCCCCTGTTCCCAGGACTCAGGAAGCAGCCTCTGCAGTTGTTGTTTTGCCTTCCGAAGCAGGAGGACGTGGATCCAGCCCATGCAGCAGTGAGCTGCCGAGAGCACGCTCAAGAGGCAATTCAAAGTCATTCTCCATTCACAGCAAACTCATAATTTATGTTTCCCCTAAAAATTCCCAACACAATCCAGATATCTAAATTGCCTTTGTCCCAGAAAGCAAACTACACAACAGCCTTGCAAAGGCGGCCACAGCTCCACTTGCCAAAGTCCTCGCGTGGCTGTTTGCTCTGAGGGAGCAACAGACACATTGATTTCAACTCCTCCCAAGTCTGCAGGTGATAAGGTGGCTATAGACCCTGTCTCCAAACCTCCTAGCTTCCTCCTCAGGATTGCCCAAGAGGTCAGAGTTGCCTATTAGTGATATTAGGTTGATAAAAATACACCTGACAGGTTTGTGGTTATGGAGGAAGCAGGAGGATAGGAGACCAGTGTGATGCCAGAGCAGCAAACACAGGAAAGAGAAGAAATAAAGCAAACTGCTTAGGGTGCATTAAGAGGACCAGTGTGTGTTGTGGGCTGCTCATTCCCTGTGGTCACCCCAAGCCCCAGGAGCAGAGTCACTGGCAGCAAGGTCCCCAGGAAGGGCTGTTTCACCAGGGGACAAGCTGCCTTGTCTCAAGAAAGGAGGAGCAAGTCATTTGGCTGAAGGGCTGAATTCCTCTGGCAACACAAAAAGGCAAGTCCACAGCTGCACCTGTCTCGTGGTATGGGACCCTTGCCAGCCAGGGAAGGGGCTCACAGTCCCCCAGGCACCCTGCTGTAGGATTGCTGGGCATGAGCAACAGGTTCCCTGTGCTGGGGGAGGCTCAGTACACAGCCCTCCAGGCACCTTGGCTTTGGCAGGCCAGGGAAAAGCTGTCTGAAAGACCTATGGAAACGTTTGGAAGAGTTGAAATTAGAGTTTGGGAAACAAACACTGCCCAGCCATACAACTCTTCCAGGGATGTTTTAAGCATTAGTACAGTTGTGCTCCAGTCCTGGAGTATATTTGCTATAAATAAGCATTTTAAGGCACTTTGTTTCAAAACTTATTAGTCAAGAGCAGTGTGACGCTTCAAGTCTTAGACCTGCAGGCTGCCAAATTTACTGCCAGCTTTTAAATCTGTGCCATGTTACCCAGGGTACAGCACAGGATCATCCCTGGGCCTTTTTCAGGTGCTTTTCCACAACGACATTTATTCTGTGTTATAACGTTAGCTCTCTGCCAACACATCAAGCTCTGTGGATTAACACCTCTTTATTCACAGACCAACAGCAGTTAATTTATTTTCCAATCTATGTTTTTGTTTCTTTTTCCTTGTTTGGTTTTCTTTTTTTAATAGGCCAATAACGAAGAGAAAAGACACCAGTAATTCTGCATGCAAAGTGACTCTCTGGAGCTAGGTATTTTTGTCACTGACAAAGCCACAGTACATACAACTGGCAGGGATTTCTGGGAGCCCCACTGGAGCAGGCACAATGCTGCCAGGACACAAGGGCTGCATGTAACAAGCCAACTGTGCTGCAGACATGCCAAGGCTCCCCAAAGGCCCCCCTTCTCCAACGACATGGCAAAGCAGCCTGCAGGGGGAAAATGGACTGTCCTGCGTCCTACCCTGGGCACCCTGCCTGCAGAGAGGTCCAGACCCATACACTTCTCCAACCCAAACACACAGCATTCACAGCAGGATCTTACCCTCCTGCCTGGCAGGAGTAAAGAGAAAACCCAGGCACTGTGCTTGTGGTTTGGGAAGCTCCAAGCAGCTTTTTAGCTGAGTATGGCTAAGGGCAGATCCTGCACCCCAGCGCTGCTGACTGCTCTGCCACTCAAAGCTCCCATCAGGGATGTAGGTTCTGTGCACCAGAGACAGACACAACATGGCTTACCCTTCAGAGCATAGATTTCCACTAGTGCTTTACAGTACACAAATATTAACACTCACAGATAAAGCCAGGCCTGCTTAATCCAAACCACACAGAGCTGTGGCCAAGCCTGTGTTTTCTTTGGAGGACAGAGCAGACACTCCAAGCACGGTTGCCTTAGCTATTTTCCGAAGCCAGATTCAAGTCAACCCAACAGATAACAACCAGGCTGAAACACCAACCCTCACCACAAAACCTCCTGCTCTTCAAGCTCTTGGTTGCTATTCAAAGGGGGAAAACACCCCCAAGGTATGGCAGCCATCCCTCCCTGACCCACCAGGGAGATGGGGGAGGACATGCCTGCTGGGTCAGGTACGTGGGGCAGGCAGCTGCCTGCCAGCGTTCCTCACAAGTTATCAGCTCAATCAGGTTAGAGATACTCTGTGACCACTCATCAGGAGCAGGCTAGATGACCTCTCTATCTGCATTCCCATCCTTACAGCCCAGGCTGTAAATTCTTTGGGGGCAGCTGCAAGCAGGCGGTCCTGGTGCAGCAGTGCTGGCCACTGCTAGCTGGGAGCACAAGGAGCCACAGCAAGTTCAAGCACTTCCAGGGAAACGATGCTGGGCAAACCTAAAAACTGTGAGAAGTGTTTGTTTGTTGCATTGATGTGCAGACTGCACCTGAAAAAAAAACTGCTGAACTAGACACAGGTAGAGGAATTGAGGCTGAAGTGGAATGATTTGCCTTAGGGGCATTTGTCTTGGTCGTGCTACATAATTAATAGGGAGCTCTGGGGTGTGAGGACTTGCAAGGCTACTTGCACTGAGAGGACTACAGCAGTGACACAGTCATGTCAGTTTGAGATTGCCTAAGTAAAAGGAACACCAGATTTGAGTATGGATGTAGTAGAGTCAAAATCGATGAGCAAAAAGCAGTTAGGGTTCTGTTATTTGGGGGCCTGGGAAGAGAATGGAAGGGACAAAGGCAATGAAAAGAAGGGGTCTGAAACAGAGGAAAAGTGGAGAATAAGGAGGGATAAAGGAGGGTTGATTGTCCTGTGATAGAAGCAGAGACACCTGGGGACAGCCAGGACCTGAGCGTACAGACTGAAACCCAGCAGGATGCTGGGGAACCCCCATGGACAACTTGCTGGATTCTCCACCCAATCTGTGTCCAGGAGTGGGAGAACAAACTGGGGATGGACTCTCACACTGATGTGAAGTGGCATGGGAGGGAAGGGTGACAGGTTTGCAATTCAGCAGCAGAGCGATTTGTCAGATTTAGCAGCCAAGAGGAATTGCTTTGGAGTTCTAAGCCTGCAAAATGCTCTAACTGTAAATTACTATCAATGGTGTTTATTAGTGAATCAATTAAATAGTCAATAGTGAAGTACTGTTTCACAACACACGTTGCAGCCTCTCAGATCAGCTGCACCTCCAACTTGCACTTAACGGGGCTGAACCAGCCCAGAGGCTCAGCCAGGACCTCCCTAGCTGGTAGCTGCTGTCTAGGTATCCCAGTTCAGAAAAGGAGCTTGGTTAAGCCTGCGTGGGCAGATGCCATCTGAGCTGCTTGGGTTTGTACAATGCCTGATCTGAAGAGGTTGTGACCCACCACTGAAAATTATGTACGCCACCACCATGGTGTGAGCACACCACTGGCCACAATTTTAATACTTTCTAATAATAAGCTGGGATAAAGAGCTTAAAAGTTTGAATTGCCTGTGTAAAGCACACCTGCAATTAAGGGGACACACCTCAACCCCACCATATCAGCCAGACCAGAGAGCCAGTCAAGTGGGGCTGGGGACAGGGTCCTCCCCACTCTTTGAGCAGGGCTGACCTAAATCCTCCCTCTTTCAAACCCTAGTGGCAGGAGAACGAGCCAGTCTCATTAATTTCACCACCTGCTGCCTGGTGAACTTCTCAGCAGAAAAAAAAATTAAAAATCATTCAAAGCTATGCTGGTGACCTGGCAGCTCAAACCTTCTCTGGAGCAGGAGGTGGGAAATGACCTGCTACAGCATTGTTAATGGCCAAGCTCTGCACCCACAGCTTCTCAAGTTATACAGCTGGTGACTCTTAAAATTGAGTTAGAACCCCAGCAAAGCAACCACTCCTCTGTTTATGCAATAGAAGGCCATGCAGCCCATTGCCAGCTGGTGGTTCAGTGAAGGATGCTCTAATACACAGGAGACCTTGAGACCAGCTCACTGCACAACACAGGCGATGCCACCAACTCCTCCCTGCAGCTTCCTCTGAGCCAAGTACACCAGGACACCCTATTTTCCTGTCATTTCCAGAGTTCAAGTTTATTTTTCACTTTGATAGTAACAGTAGAAGACTATTAAAGAACTCCACACTGGCCTGAGCGGCTCCAGAGTCTAAAATAAACATGCCAAGCCCTATTTGTGATGGAGTAAAAATAGCTTGTTTCTTATCCCTTCCCAGGACCTCTGCTTCATACACAAAAGCTTCACAGGTTAACTGTAAAAATACCAGGAACGTCTTCATTTGAGCTTTGCACTCTTTGGAGCTCAGAAACCCACCTCAGCCTGCAGTGAAGGGACAAACCCTCAAAGTTCTTCTTCCACCCACGACTAAAGGCCAGGCACTGTCAATTCCTTTTAATAGAAACTACTGTTCTTCTGGGGAAAAAACAAACAAACAAAACCCAACAAAACCCACAACCAACAAACCTTCACTGGAATTACATCTTGTGCTCTTTCCTGGCTGGATACTTTTTAAACTACACTTAGTCCAAAGAGCATTAACTATAAAACCTGGTGCAAAGCTGTGTGGCAGCCAGGACGGACTCCCTGGGAAGCGGAGCGAGGACAATCAGTGTGTGCATCAAAAGCAGGAGAGAGACTGTGGCCAGCCTGGCTCGCTGTAAGAAACATCACCTCACAGCAAGTTCTGCTAAATTAACTTTTTTTTCCCCCCACAGTCTAAACGTATCTCACATAGCACCTGCGATGCTCAGGCCTGAAGAGAACAGAAAAAAAAACAGTTCTAGAAGAGCAGCTCTGCAGGAAAGTCGTCACCAAGCTGAGTTTAATCATTACATCACTTCTAAGGACAGACCAGCCAGACCCACAACCTATTTATGACTCAGGCTTAAAAAAACACCAGGGGAGAATCTGCAATGCATCTGAGACCTGCTGGTACTTATACAGGCAATGAAAGGTGCCAGGGGAAATGCCAGGCGTAGGCGTCCCCAGCCCCACAGGCCAAGCTGGCCGGAGCCACTGGCCCCGGGAGCCCTCCCAGCAATGGCTGGCAGCCGGCACATCTCCTTACAAGGCAGTCCTCACAGTGGCACAGGCAGCCCTCCATCTGCTGCCACACTGTCCTGCTCACCTCTGCCTGAGAGCACCCAGCAGGCTCTGATTCATGGCAGGCACCAGGTTTGGGGCACCCCTAAATCCACCTTTTCCCCACCGGCAAGCACTGTGCACCAGCACCAGCTCAGTGCTTGCCATTGGAATTCATCTCCACAAACCTGGGCTCCAATTGAGGCAGCATCAATTGAAACAGCAATTTGGGGCCCTGGGTGAGAACGCAGCAACGTCTTAGAGGAGCTCTTAGCACAGCCACACTCATTTCAAGTGACAGGGACTGGAGAAACAAACTTACTTGCTAAATACACATCTCGCTCAGCTGGTTGTGTTGAGAAGCTCAACGCTTGCTTTTTAGATGATGTTCTCAAATGTGCCTACATCACACTGAGGGCCAGCGTCTCGTGAGGTCCCTTACACAGGTCCCTGAAGTTCCCACCTCTTGATCAAAGTCAGCCTTGCACATTGGCTTGAGCCAAAGGCTTCAACAGATGGAAAACCATAATCTCCCCCCAGCTACTTCTTCCCATTATTAAGCACCGTAGTAAAAAAAAAAAAAAAAAAAAAAAAAAAAAAAAAAAAAAAGAGAAGTGCTCCTTTTCCAGGTCTGGCTTTCTCCTCCTCTTGGTATACACAGACTTTCATCATTCGTGGTCAAAACTGCTCCAGAGAACAAGGAGAGAGATATGGAACTTTTCATCTCTCTTGTCCCACCTGCCTACACACTATCTCTGAGGAGTCAGCTCACCAGATGCTTCAAGGTAAAAATCACAGCTTGTCTTATTTACACTAATATTTTGTGTTAGCTGTTACATAAATACTGCTGCTCCTTAAGGAGGCTTCTCTCAAGTACCCTGCTCTCCTCACATGCCATTCTTTCAGCTTACTCTGCAAGGGCAGGACTCCTGGAAATTAGTTTTCCCTCTTATCTGATAGGCACTGATGTAACAGCCCAGCCACCAAACAAGCACCAACCAGCCAACACACCAATAATCTCCTCCTGCACATGCAAAGCCAGGACTTCAGCTCAGACTTCCACTCCCCAGTGCTGGCACTACAACGATGCTCCCATCCCTGATGCAAGGTGATGCAGTGCACCATGCTTCCTTCCTACTCTGGTGTACTTTTCCTCCTATTCAATGGCCCACAAAGATCTCAACAGCTTATCATGCATCACAGGGCCCACAAGCAGCACACCTTCTCTTGCAAAGGCAAAGGCTTGGAAACTCCAAAAAAGGAATGGCTGAACCTTGTCCCTGACTCTTCTTCACAGGGCAGATGTGCCCTGACCTGCCTGAAGATCCATGGACAGCATCACAGCCAGCTTCATGGTCATTTAAGTTGGAAGCATTTCCACCTCTCCCATCTCCTTCTCTCCACTTTGTGGTGGTACAAGTGTTACAGCCACAAGCAAAAGTGGATGTGGGAATTGATACACATTAAAGGAACTGAGCAAGAGACAACCAGTTTCCATCTGGTTCAGCTTCCTGGGTGGATGCAAGGTCTGCAAGACCATTTCTTTTTTCTCTTGTACCAGTACAAGTGGACCTCCTCATCCAGCAGCACCAACTCAAACCAGCCAAAAAGCTGAACACGCCAGCTTTGGAGCCTGTGAAAAAACTGTGCTGTGCAAGAGCACTGCACAGAGTCACCAAAGACAACCCAAACAATTCCAAAAGATAACGGGAAAAATAAATTAAAGTCCCTTCAGCTGGACATCTCCCATTCATTTCCCACTATTGTCTCAGCTAGCATCCAAGCAGCACATACTGACAGAGAGGGTCACCTCCCACAGCCAGCTGCATCCTGGTAGCAGGCAGTGCAATTCCCTTACAGCAGAACTCCCAACTGGATGCATTCCACATTAATAGTCTGCTCGAGCACTTCTGGGCAAGCTGCAGCAAGCAGCCGAGTGACCTGACGCAGGTTTCTTTTCAGCCACTAAGCCACTTTAAAAGACATCTAAAAATACATTAAATGCTTTTCTCATGTGACTTTTCTATGCAAAGGACTGCTCTAAAGCCTGCCAGCAGCAAATGGAACAAGACACTGCTGCAAGACCTCTTTCCTGCACCAACAGCCTCGACATCATCAACTTCTTTGAGTCTAGGAGACCAGCCTAAAATAAAACCCTGCAAGATCCAGTCTGCTCCTGATGTAGCAGCATTCCCACCCAAAGCACTGTGCTTCCCTTCAGGATCACCACCCAGACAGGCAGCTGCAACACTCTGCCTTGTTTCTGCTCCAGAAGGATCTTTAACTAGTTACACCCAGAAGAGCTCAAATATGTACGCCTCCCAACCAAGCCTGAAGAAGAAAAATAACTTCCCAGCTCTGCTGACACAGGTAATTCCTCTCCACTGAGGAGAGGCAAGGTAAATAGGACAACTATTTGTCTGGCAAAGTGCTTTGTGAATCAGCTCAGCTGGCTGCCACCACAAAGCGCAAGCAAGAGGACACTGGTCACCTCAATTACTCCAACTGATCCTCAAGCCCATCTCCCTAGAGTAGATCACCATCACCAGTGTTCCCACCAAGACTCTTCCTCTACTGCCAGTGGGGAGCAGACAACTTCTCTGTTCTGCCAAGATGCAGACCTGTGTGCTTACAAGCTTCTGTGTGTGCCTGGGTCTGCCTTCAACTGGAGCAGACACTGACACCTGAGGAAATGAGCGGTGTCTGCTCCTAAGATTAGCTCAGGCTGCAGGGCAGAGCCATCTGCTTCTACCAATACTGAGGGTGGCTCTTCCTCGCTCCAAACCAGACACCTAGCTGTGTGCTGAGGAAGCTCCCAGCTTCGGCTGACCTTTTCCAGTTGGCACAGCCTATGACTGCTGGTCCCAAACAGGGCTTTGAGTCAGCTGAGCAGAATTCACTAAGAATCATCTTAAGTCACTGTTTAAAGAAGAATCCTATCCCTAAACACTCTCACAGGCTTAGCCAGCCTGAATGCCATATATGACCAGAAAACAGGACCTAAGCAATGCAGCACTCTTTCCTGGGCTCCCGGCTGGAGTGACCAAGCCACATACAACACCAGCCCAAAAGACACTCAAGAGTGAAGAGCTCTGCACCCAACCTTACTCTCCATCATCTCCCTCACACTGCCAGTAGACTGCTTTTCCAGCAGGATCTGAGAAGAGCAACCCATCACAAAACACAGGTATGTGCTGCCAAAGCACAAAAGGCAGAACTGCTCCTACCTGCAGGACCTCGATTTCATCTTAAACTTCAAGAAAAATTACATCCTAAATCTCACCATCTCCTCTGTGTTCCGCTTTATAGAGCAGGGAGGAAGCTGCCTCGAAAAATCTCCTGAAGCATCATATCAAGGCAATGGTTTTCAACTAGTGTGTGAACAGACTATAGGAAATCCATAAAGGTGTGAAAAGGCTTACCTGAAGTCAGCAGGACGAGTTCCTCTATACAAAGTTATGCCCCTCTAGAGGAAGCTTTAGGAGCCTGCAAATCATGGAAGAGAAACAGGCTGGAGGCTGCTGCACTGGGTCACACTGAAGTGAAGCACCAAGCAGCAGGACACAGTGTGGAGGTCTGCAGGAAACAGCTTCTTCCTGTGATGACAGAGCCACAGCCTTGCTCCCCTGGGACACCCATGGCCAGGCACAATCTGCTTGACTGCTAGACTGGGCTGAGCACACAAAGCCACATCCAGTTTGCAGATGAAAAGTCACCAAGGAGAGATGCATGGCTCTACCTGTCCCAGCAGGTCCTGCTCCAGCCTGGGGAGAAAGCAGGAGGCAGAGGCCAGCAGGACTTGCACCATTCCCATCTGACCCAACAATGAGGGTGTTTTGAGAGCATGGCAGTCTTTCGAGTGGCAGCACAGAACCAGAATGGCAGACAGAAGAAGAGTTAGGATTCCAGTGACCAGGAATAAAGGGTGTGCAGGACTATGGTACCAGCACTGGGATGCTGGTTTGAGGGGAAGGTGGTGCCTGAACTACATCAGAGGTCTGTAGTACTGCTTCTAGACTCCAGAAGCTTGTCCCACCTCTGAGGGGACCTTTCAAGCAAACCTTCTCATTCCCAAATAAGCCATGGCAATCATGGAGTACTTTGCTCTGCCACGTTCAGCAGACACAGCCATGTCCAACTTTTACCCCTGCTTATCATAGTCACCATGCAGGAGAACACTGCTGCCTCCTCAATGCTTTATTGCCAGTAGTAAACGAAGACCTTTTTTTCTACATTACCTTTGATTACAAAGTTTTCATGAGTTTACAAAGCCCTATTCTTACACTTTTCTTACCAACAGTTTATTGCCAAGGGTTGGTGGAGTTTTGCATGCGGTACTGTTACAACATGTTGCTTCAGCTTCCTCTGTCCATTTCTGAAGGAGATTCTTATTCATTCTCAGCTATTGTTATTCTCAGATCAAACTTCTCACCTCCCTGACCCCTGATACTCCCAATTTTATTCTGAGATAAAGTGTTTCCTGAAAGAGCAACCAGCACAAGGCTGCTGGCATACAGATAAACATAAAGCTCTGGCTTCACAAACACTGCTCGAAGCTCAAAATTCCCCACGCACAGGACACAGAGTTTCACATTTTGGCCAAACAACTCACTCTGGAGAATGAAATGGATAACGTGTGAACATGTACAGCACCATGGCACAGAGCTTTATGTTGGATTACACCAGATCATTGGTCTGAATCACTGCTTTATTATTGCCATGAACATTTAGTGCCCAGCCTGGAAAACTCCTGATCAGACTTGGACACCAATTAAAATAAGGCTCACTGCCCTGTTTCCGATGCTTTATTCCACACAGGATGGACAGATCTGCATTGTGACCACAATCCCAATCCCACAGGCCCACCTTCACACCCCATACAACAGCTATGCTGTGCAAAACCACATGGTAGAGGCTTGTGCTGAACCCACAGTGAGAGCTAACAAAATCAATGATACAAGTTTGTTGTGTCTATTAAATTCAGTTATTGCCAGTGCTACTGAAGTTCCAACATGTCTTAACTATACAGGTTGCAGGGGAAAGGAAAAACACTGAGGATTTTGAGAGTAGACAAGCTCTCCCTTTGAACTGGCACAGTTCCACCCTCATCCACAACCAGTCCTCACCCTGTGTCTCCAGAGGTAGAGGTCTGCTCTTTCAAGGAGACACAGCCACACTGATTCTATCCATCTTACCCAACAGGATCCTGCAAAGTTTAATTCAGAAGAGGTTTTAGAATAACCACCTTTGATGCTCCAATGCTGGCCTCAGGCAGTTATCATAAAAATTCCATTGGAAATACTTCCTTTGGGGTGGGAAAGTACCCTGCAGGAGTTGGGTCCTACAGCACAGAGCTCAGACCTTGCGTGAAAGTCTAAGGGACACAAATAGGTAATCAACACAACCTCGAGTGTTCATACCAATACAATTCCACCATCAAAATCGTCCTGTCAGATTTTCCCCTGGCATCAAACTGTGCTTGCTGATGGCTGCCAGACCATCTTATTAGAAAAATTCCTTACTTTGGGAAAAACAAAACACTCCTCTTAAGAGAAAGCAGATCTGAGGGAAGGTCTTTTCCCTTAGAAGAAAAAGAGAGCCCCAAAGTACTCAGTATCAGCACAAACTCAGATCTTCTGCCTCCTAGCTCCAAACACCTCTTGGTATCCATCAAGCAGCTGACACCAGTGCAAGGCCTTCCTGTAGGATCCCAGCAGCTACAACAGAAAGGAAAGATCTCACCTTATAGATGATTTCAGCAATATTTAGAGAGGGCCTGATGAAACTCTTCCTTGCTGCAGAAGAGACTCAGATGAAGAACAGCACTGAAGGGTTGCTGTAGAGAACAAGTTTACCGCAGAGGCACTGAAGCCACACTGGAAAAACCCAGCAACTATTTCCATTGTGATTAAAGAACTATCTCAACAGCATCCTGACTGCTGAATAAGCAACCACTAGAGACAAGTTCAGTTTTATCTACCACTCTTGGTCTCTCTCCCCTGTAACTGTCCCAAAGAAGACACACACACAAGGAAATGTGGGAGCTCTAGGAAAAGATGTTTTCCTAAGAGCCTGGAAGAGTCCATTAAGGGACTGACATTACACAAGAAAGAGGGAAGAAGTCTACATGACAAGAAGCAAGCAGTGCCACTCCTGCAAGGAACTGACAGCACAGACAGCCTCCAGGTCACAATTTGAAGTTATGACAGCAGCATGAGGCTTTCACATCACCTGTTGCAGTTCCAAGCTTGAGTGGAAAGCCACCCAGCTGCTTCTTACTCAAGCTCATCCAAAAAAATCAAGACCAAGCCCTTAGGACTGATATAAAATGATCAGTATCTGCTACTGGAAACTCTCATTGAAATTTGCTAAATGCTAATCCCCACCCTTAAGGAACACACTTCACAGAAGATGAAGCTTTCTGAAGCCTGAATGCACAATCCAGTTCAAAACACAACAAGACTCAGTGTGAATCCATCTCCTGTGCATGTTCGGCACTCGCATGACCTGCAGCCATGCTAGAACAAACTGAAACCTCTCCCCTAATCACTTCTCAGCCCCCAAGGAGGGAGGGGAGGAATGCTGCCTGTCAGGTCCTTACCAAGGAGAATTTGAAACACCAAGTATTGCAGGAAGAGGTATCTTAGCCAATTTGTTGGAAAGCTCCAAGAAGCCAGGACCCAAAATATTCCTGAAGTTGCTCTATGAATCAATAGAAAGAGAAAACACACATCACACTCTTACTTGGGGTTGCTGTGATGGTAAATGGCATAGCCGAGCACTATGGGGAGACCCCAACATCAGAAAAAGGTATGAAAGGAGAATTCTGCAACGGAAACCTTAATTCAAATTTGTCTTTACAGGTCAGATGAGGCTAGGAGTCTGTTTTTCCAAGTGAAAACCCAAAACAAAGCTAAACGCTGTACATCTGCAGGGCTGGGACAACTTTGCTGTTACCAAACCACACTCTGCATATGGAAGTCTGACAGAGATTACCTACTTTGAGTCCCACTAAGAATTACTCTCCAGGCCTAGAGAACACTTGCAGGAGACTCAGAGAACTCAACCCTGAAGAAGAAAATACCCTTTTAGTGCTGAGAGCACTATCCCAAAGCAGAGAGCTCTGCTGACACAACAGCACTGACTCAAGCACAGCCTGACTCCTCTCCTGACCACTTCGCTAAGGCAGTGAAGAAAGGATCCAGCTGAAAAAAAGAACAATTTTACACCAAGTTAGCAGGATCAGTTGATCAGTGCATCAGCTCAGCAACGCAGCTGGCACGTGGGAGGAGGCAAAAGGGCACAGCTGAAAGCAGGAAAAAAGAAGGGCCTTTTTAAGAGTATCAAACCATGAGGCTGGCAGAGAAAACCACTCGTCCTTAGCCAACCCACCACCCTCCAGCACAAGGGCCATGCCCACCTCTTCCTTCTCCAGGCAGGGCCCTACTTCCTCTCCACCTGCACTGCTGGGGTGCTCACGAGCTCCTTCTGGCTGGGACATTTACAAATTCCTTCTATGGACAACACAGGTTACTAATTTCCAGAAAGTTAACTCAGGCCATGGTGAGGGAATAAAACATAACCAGCTCGGCAAGACAAGCATGAGCACCACAAGCACAGCAGTGCATCTGGTGGCCAGACCTCTCCTCTCTGAAAGCCTTACACCAACTCAACCCTCCCACACTTTACTCTCTGCTGTTCACTGTGCCTCACCCCAAATCAATCGTGGTGGTATTGGGACTGCTATGGCCTGGCAGTGACAAAACTCAGGGGTCACATGGCAGAACACCCATGGTGTTAAGGTCTGGGGGGCCCTTGTGAGCTCTCTGCAGTTAGACATGGGTGAGGAGCCACAGGAGCCCGCTCCAGGTGCCAGCACACTGCCCAGGGATGTGAAAGAGCTTCACTGTTGCCATTGGCAGCGATTCTGAGGAATTTCCTAGCATGTATCAAGCCTGGCTCCCAGAAATCAGCACTGCAGAGCTGAGGTGACCTTGAGCGGGATACAACATCAACAGGGTACATTTCTAGGGTGCCTTGCATCCTGTGTACCCTAGCTAATATCTTGGGCAGAAGCTACCATAGACAAGAGGCTCCAGCTTCAACTCAGGTTGTGGTTTCGAGCCACATCTGCCCATCTGAGCAGGTTACTGCCAACAGAAGAGGGAAGCTGCCACTGCCTCCCCACCCCCCAAACAAAGCCACACCGCTCACCTTGCCCAAACAGTTCACAAACCACAAAAGAGCCAGGAACCTTTTCCACTGGTCCCCAGGTGACCAGCTCACCAGCCCAGTAGACACCTGCAAAGGAGAAGGATTGTCTGTCCAGACAGAAGACCTGAACCACCTTCTTTGGACAGCACTGCACCAGCAGATCAGCTTGGCTGCTCATGCAAAATGCACTAAAAGTGGTAACATCAAATCTATACAACCATCTTTCCCACTGGCAAGCTAGAATTTTATCCCAGAAAAGCTGAACCAGAGACAGTTTAAGCCAATGGATAATCGCAGGGTGAAACATGGACAGAAAAAGGCATTAGACTGGGAAGTGCACCTACCTAGCATACTCACAGGCTTCCATCCAGCAGCACCTTAGTAGTTTTCTCAAACTTATTCAATCTCCCAGAACAAGCCCTAACATCACAGGTCCTTCGGCTTGATCTTTTCTTTTTCACAGCTTAAACATGGTCACAGTCCTCTGCAAATTGGGTTTAAGATACAGACCTCTCCAAACTGCACAAACATCCTAAGAACAAACATTTTCAGCATACCAAGAGCTCAGATACACTAGGTCAATCCAACTCTGTTTATTTGTATTTCACCCAAATCGCTGCCGAAGTACTCGGAGCTCAAGGAGCGACAGCCTCCCACTGATTCTGCAAGAGACCAGAAGTAATTGGTAGACAGTCTGCAAGCACACAAAGAATGCCAGAGGCATTTATTTACATGACCCCTTGTTTGCCCAAGGAGAATTCAGAGTTTGCAGTTTCCTCACTCAAATTAATCATTACTGGAATTAAATCCTTCATACTATTCCTCAGCTAACAGAAGTAAAAAAGCACAAACCATCCAAAACCATCCCCACTCCGGAACTTTGCAGACAGCTGTCACTGCTGAATGGAGACAGACGGCTTTAGTCCTGTCATCTGGAGCTCTCCCCAGCCTGGCAGAGCACCCTGGTATCTCTCCAGGACAATCTCGTTATCTCTCCAAGGGACATGGAACAGGCAAGGAGACACCATTCCTACTGCTGAACACCACCACTCCTGCCAGGGCAGAACCATCACACTGTCTCTGCCAGGCTGGCAACATGACACATCTCACACCTGTGCCACAGACACTAGAACAGGAAAATTCCCACAGCACCTTGTGGTGGCAACTGCACTGTCCTGTTCTCTGTCAGACCAAAGCAGCACCACTGGCCTTTCGTGCAAAGCACCTTTCAGGCTTGTGAGCTGGCAAGCTTGCCCAAGCCAGAGCATAGCAGCGCTCCCTCCAACAGTAGTCCTTCACTGCTAGAGTGCAGCTCTGCCAGCAAGAGACACGCAGGGATTCCTCTGGACCAGCCGTCCGTGGAAGACAAGCAGCAGTCAGAACTGGGAGCCAGCTTTACCCACTTTGCAGCTGAATCTGGCAAAAGGTTTCACCTTACCTGTCATACATTCTCCTTCCTTCCTTGGAGCAGCTGAGCCCAGCACACAGGGCAGTGAGAGATGAGGAGACAAGTGGATAAGCAGTGCTTGAACTAGCAGCAAGTACAGGCCATTTCTAAAAGCAGAGAGGTGCTCAGGGTTAACAAACCCTACACAAAACCTATGCAGCAAGGCATGGAACCCCTTCTTTGATATCAGCCCCGCAGCTCTAGCCAGTTCCAATACCAGGTCCAATACCAGCAGTTAAGCAGAATTAACTACTCTGTTAAAGAAAAGGGTGTTTCTAGGGTGCTGCTGGCATGTGCCATCAGCAACATCTTCCAGTTATTCAAGGCTTTGTGCCAGCTCCCAAAGAAGTGAGCACAAACTCCTGCAGCAAGAAGACGACACAACCTGGAATCAGCCAGGCTTTGCTGATTACTTCTCTGAGTAAACAGTGGTGTTCCCAGCACTTCAGCCTGCTCTCGAGCCTCTCCCATTGGCATACTACCCTATATTTAGGATAGAAGAGCGCAATGACAAGCATCAGGAAGAATGAATAAGTGGTTTAGGGTGCTTGGAATAGTGGCAGAGACTGCGCAAAGAAACCTATGCTGAATTAGAAGCTCTTAAATTGAGGAAAGGAGTCTGTAAAGCTAAAGTTAGGAAATGAGCCTTCCATATATAAAGTCAAACAACAAATTTTGTTAAGGACAGCATTCCCAAGGTGAGAGATGCCAGCAGTCCATCCTGTAGCAGCTATGGGGTGCAACTGCCTGAAGGGGCTGGGAGAAACTAGGTGAATGCTTGGTCTTGTGATATAAAAAAAGGATTTTAGTCTTGTTTTGGACAGGCGAGTGATATCAGTGCTATTTTCCAAAGGCTATAAGCTCAAAGCTCCAGGACCAAGGGAGACACAGCACCTCAGGGTATAACTACAAACCCTGCCATCACCTCCCATGTCCTCCTGCCTGCACTTCCCTGTTCCCCTTGCCAGCACCTTCCCACCTGCAAGCAGCAGAGACCAGGTTAAGGTCCAAAAACACACGAGGAGTTCGTGACCTGCAAACCGGTACAAAAACTTGCCAGATTCATACCCCCTGAATTGACGGGCACTGAAGACTCTGCAGCCTGTTGCTTCTGTGGAGCCAGGAAGGCTGCGAGGACCATTCTGCGTTCACATCCCTTTGTGCAGCAAAACTTGTACTTATTTGCCAGCACTGCTGACTGCAGATAAAACTTTGAGTGTGGATCTGTTAAGTACGGAAGAGTTGGTCGCACTCAGCAGAAAGATCCAAGGTCAGCACACGGTGCCCTGCAGACCGTCTGCGAGGTCGGTCTGTCCCGCAGCGGGGCCGGTAGCCGAGTGCTGCCCTGCCGCCCCTGCAGGGGCTCCGAAAGGAGCGCACCCCGGGAGACACTGAACGCCGGACACGTGGCAACTCTCCTGCGTTCCCGTGGAACCGAGGCAGGCCCGGTGAGCCGGCAGAGCCGTCGGGTGCCAGCACAACCTGCGCTGGGCTGGGCCCGGGAAGCTCGCAGGAGCTCGGGCACAGCCCGCCGGGCTCACGGCGCATCCAGGCACCAGTTGCCACCACCTCCAACACCCGGACCGCTCCCACGGCCCTCGCCGGCGTCTGCAGCAAAGCCCCACACCTCGCGCGGTACAGCCCAACGCCGGGCCAACCGCTCGCTGCTCCAGGCCGGGCCCGCTCCGCCTCCCGACCAGGCAGGGCCGGACCGCCGGGCAGCCGTGGGCGCGGCGCCCACTCAGACTTCGGGCGGCCCCGAACGGCAGCCCCGGCGAGGGTGGGTACAGGACGGCGGGAAAACAACAAGACGAAGGGAAGCGCGGCACGACAGGGGCAGAGGCGCCGGACCCCGCCGCCAGCCCGTGCCGCCGCCTGCAGCCGGCCCCGACAGGCCGCGGAAGGAGCGCGGGGAATGAGATAACGCCGGCCAACCCGCATCGGGCCAGGCCGGGCCGCCCCGCTGCCCGCGCACCCGGAGGCCCGGACCCCAGTGCGTCTCTGCCCAGGCCGCGCCGCCGCTCCCAGCTCAGCTCCCGGCCCGCCCGGTAGGCCAAGGACAGGGTGGCCCGGCAGGTGCCGCCACAGCCCCGCCAGACGGGGGCCGAGGCCCGCTCCCCCATGTCCCCACAGCCCCTCACCATGCGACGGTCGGGCCCGGAGGCCGCTCCCCGCCGGCTCTCGCCGCCAGCGGCCCCGACGCACGGAGCGGGCGGCGCGGCGCGAGCGCGACCCCGCGCGGGCACGTACCTGGGGGCGGAGCGCACAGCGCCTAGCAACGGGCGGCACGAGAGTTCCGCGGCCAATCGACGCCCGATGCCCGCCTCCCGCCCCGCCCTACCTGGCCGCGTGCGGGCTCCACCTCCCCTGTCCTCGCGCCCTGCGGCCCCGCCCCCCGCGCCGCCGCAGCCACTCCCTTCTGGCCTCGCACCAAGCCCCGCCCCCGCCAGTAGGCCACACCCCTCGCCCCACGTGCGGCCCCGCCGCGAAGTGACCCCGGTCCCTGCGGGCAAATATTTGCTCGGTCCTGGCGTGGCAGATCCAGCAGCCTGGTGACGCGGGGGCCACCGCCATGCAGCCCGTGATGGGGGTCCTGCTCGCCCTGGCTGCGGCCCTGGGCTCAGGTAGGGCCATAGTCAGGCTGTGGGGCCGCCATGGGACTGCCGTGGGGATGGAGGGCGTGGGGCAGTGTGGGTTCAAGAGGCCAGGACAGGAGCTTGTAGGTCACTGTTCTGTCCTTCAGCAGAGAGGGGAAGCAGGAACTACGGAGCTGCAGTGGGTGCTGAGTAGGCTGTAGGTCAGGGACAGCATTGCTCTATGAGACACGAGTCTGGTTGTCCTTGGGGAAGGGATTCCATGCTCCACAGGACAGAGATCCCCTGCTCCGCAGACCTGGATCCTATGCTCCGTGGGGCTGGGATCCCATATGCCACAGGACAGAGATCTCTCACTCTGTGAGGCAGGGACCCCATGCTCCACAGGGCCCAGGTGTCCCTGCTGTGCCCTCACAGTCATGCTGAGCTCCTACCTCACTCACCAGGCCACCGCTCACCCCTCAATGACTTTCAGCGCCTGCGAGCCACCGAGCTGCTGGCTATGCCCACAGATCCACTACCACCACTGCCAGAACAGGGCTCGGCAGAGCAGTGTGCCCAGCGCTGTGCCACCAGCCTGGCTTGCCGGTGAGTGGGACATGGTGCCATCACAGGCCAAGTGGAAATAAAGAGGGGCCACGATGCCAGGGTCACTCTGTACATGTGGATGCTGGGTGCCCATATGTGTGCCCCTGGTCCCATGGGTCCTGGCTCTGCATGGTGTCATGCCAGGCTCCTGCTGTGCTTCCTAGGGCTTTTCACCACAACCGGCAGAACCAGCTGTGCCACCTGCTGCCCTGGACCCAGCACTCACCCAATGTCCAGCTGCAAAAAAACATCCACTACGACCTGTATCAGAAGAAAGGTGGGCTGGTGCCACAGGCAGGCATGGGGACACCACAGCCCGGGCACAGGCCACCCTGGGCTGGGCTTCTCACTGGACATGTGCTGTGGCTCAGCCCTGGGGCTCTGACACAGTGTCTGGCTCTGCTCAGACTACGTGCGGGACTGCATCATGGCTGATGGCTCCAACTACCGTGGCACACGAGCCACAACAGAGAAGGGTCTGCGCTGCCAGCACTGGCAAGCCACCACACCACACGACCACAGGTGCCCCCATGTCCCCATCTGCCCTGTGGCATCCACCAGTGGCCCTGGGCAGTGTGAGACAGTGGGAAATGGGCTGGGGTCAGTTTGGGGGCAATGGGGACAGCATGGGGGCAATGGGGGCAGCATGGGGATGACAGCACCAACAAGAGATGGCACAGCATTGTGGCTGTGCTAGCCCCCAGGCGAAGGGCTCCTGGCAGCCCTCCTACCCATCCTGCCGCCATCAGGTTCCTGCCATCCCAGCGCAATGGGCTGGAGGAGAATTACTGCCGAAACCCTGACCAGGACAAGCGGGGCCCATGGTGTTACACTATTGACCCCAACGTCCGGCACCAGAGCTGCGGCATCAAGAAGTGCGCGGATGGTGAGTGCTGCAGCCCGGGCATACCCTGTGCCATGTGTCACCCCTCCACTGAGACCCCTGGCTGTTGGCAGCTGTCTGCATGACCTGCAACGGGGAGGAATACCGCGGGGCCGTGGACCACACTGAATCGGGGACTGAGTGCCAGCGCTGGGACCTGCAGCACCCACACAAGCACCCCTACCACCCTGACAAGTACTAGCCCCCAGCCCTGGGCAGCACATGACCACCCTGGCTATGCCATGTGCTAGAGTGATGGTGCCACCCCCAAACACTGCCTCCTGTCTCTGGCCCAGGTACCCTGACAAGGGACTGGATGACAACTACTGCCGCAACCCCGACAGCTCCGAGCGGCCCTGGTGCTACACCACCAACCCCAGACGGGAGAGGGAGTATTGCCGCATCCGCATCTGCAGTAAGTCCCTGCTGGGGTCACCACACAGCTGGGATAAGGGGTCCTGGGTGCCACCCTAACCCTGCCATTCTGGCTCTCTCCGGTCATGCAAGCAGAGAAACAGCCACGGACCCACAACATCACCACTGGCTGCTTCAGGGGCAAGGGTGAAAGCTACCGGGGCCAGGTGAATGTCACCGTGTCGGGCATCCCTTGCCAGCGCTGGGACACCCAGACCCCCCACCAGCACCACTTTGTGCCTGAAAAGTATCCATGCAAGTAAGGGGGTTGGGGGGGATGTACCCAGGGAGGGGGGCAGTGGGCAGCACTCCTGGGTGCAGGCTGGTTGGGGGCACCCATGCGGCACCCCCACCAGGGACCTGCAGGAGAACTACTGCCGCAACCCTGATGGCTCAGAGGCACCGTGGTGTTTCACTGTCCGCCCCACTGTGCGCATTGCCTTCTGCTTCCACATCCGCCGCTGCCCCGACGAGCTGAGTGCCCAAGGTGAGCTGCCCCCAGACACCCCTGCCTCGGGCTGCCTGATGGGGGTGCCAGCCTTCCCTGCCTGTCCCCAGAGTGCTACCATGGCCATGGCGAACACTACCACGGTCACGTCAGCAAGACACGCAAGGGCATCACCTGCCAGCCGTGGGCTGCCCAGGCGCCCCACATGCCCCAGTGAGTGTGCAAAGGAGCTTGCCAGGGGAGTGGAGATGGACTTGAGGATGGGGCTGAGGGTGGGGGGAAGATGGTAATGGGGAGGAGGATAAGGATGCAGACAGAGGTGGTGACAGTGATGGTGACTTCCTCCTCGCAGGATCTCGCCTGTCACCCACCCTGAGGCACACCTGGAGGAAAACTACTGCCGCAACCCTGATAATGACAGTCATGGCCCCTGGTGCTACACCATGGATCCCCACACTCCCTTTGACTACTGTGCCATCAAGCCCTGCTGTAAGCCCCTACCTGCAGCCCTGCAGAGCTGGAATGGGGTTCCCTAACCACCCGCTGGGGTTGTTATAGTCCTCCCAGGGTGGCTGGATCCTGTCCTGGTGCCACACTCTGCGTTGTTTCTGCAGCTGGCAGCGCAGTTCCCTCCATCCTGGAGAATGCAAGTGAGGGTCTGTGGATGCTGGGTGGGTGCCATGGGGCAGGTGCCAGTGGTGTGGCCCTGGCTGATGGCCAACCTGCCTGCAGACGTGGTGGCATTTGAGCAATGTGGCCAGCGGGATGAGAGGCTGCAGCAGAAAGGGCGCATTGTTGGTGGCCAGCCTGGCAACTCACCCTGGACTGTCAGCATCCGCAACCGGTGAGCGGGCACCCCGCTGGCACCCAGGTGGGCAGCATACCTCTGGGAGCTCATGACTCATCCTTTCAGGGCTGGTGTGCACTTCTGCGGGGGGTCCCTGGTGAAGCAGCAGTGGGTGATCAGCACACGCCAGTGCTTCTCCTCCTGGTAAGGCCAGGGCTGGGGTGTGGGGTGCTGGGCCAACCCCTCTGTGCTCTCACGTCCCCATCCCACAGTGGTGCTGACCTGACGGGCTATGAGGTGCAGTTGGGGACACTCTTCAAGGACCCTGGCCCTGGGGACCCTGACAAGCAGACTGTCCCCATTGTGCGGATTGTCTGTGGCCCCTCTGAGTCCCAGCTGGTGATGCTGAAGCTGGCAAGGTGAGAGGCCAGGCTGGGCCCTCGCCGTGCTCTGCTGCCAGTTGGGCTCGCACCACATCCCATCACCTCTTTGCCACAGACCAGCCACTCTGAATAGGCGTGTGGCCCTGATCTGCCTGCCACCTGAGCGCTACGTGGTGCCCGCAGGCACTGTCTGCGAGATTGCTGGCTGGGGGGAAACTAGAGGTACCTGCAGTGGGCAGCCCTGCAACACCATCCCGTGCCCAACATACACCTTGCCTATGCCACTCCACTGCAATGGCATCCCCCTGCTCATCTTCATATTCATGGCATCCTTCCTGTCTGCAGCATCTCCTGCTCCTGCTTGTAATGTTGCCATGTTTAGAGCATCTGCATGCCCACAGCACCCACAGGTCCATGGCATCTCCCTGCTCACAGAATTCCCCCGCTCATGCCATCCCTCTGCCCATGACATCTCCCTTCCACAGCATTCCCCTGTCTGTGACATTCCCCTGCCACAACATTTTCCTGTGCATGACATCCTCCTAGCCATGCCCATTCCCCAGCAACGGCATTCCCCTGCTCACCACATGAACTATCCATGATATGCTCTGCCTGCAGCAGTTCCCTGTCCATGGCATCCCCTTGCCCTTGACATCCTCCTGCCTATGACCTCTTCCTGCATGTGCCTGCATCTCCCTGCCCACAACATCTCCTGCCATGATATCCCCTGGCTGCTGTACCCTCTTTGATGGCATTCTCCCTTCGAAGGCATCCCCCTGCATGCAATGCCTCCCCATGGCATCCACTCACATGGCACCTCGTGGCTGCGCCATCTCCCTGCCGTGACATCCCCTATATGTGCAACTCATGCCCTCGCTGCCCACAGGCACAGCAGATGGCAGTGTGCTGAACGTGGCACGGCTGCCCGTGCTGGCCCACGGTGAGTGTCGTGCAGCACTGCGTGGGCGCCTGAAGGAAAGTGAGCTGTGCACAGCGCCACTGCGTGCTGGTGTGGGCGCCTGCGAGGTGAGCCAGAGTGGGCACTGCTGCCTCAGGGGGACCACAGGTGCCAGCGCTGGGGTGACTTCCCTTTCTGGGTTCCACAGGGAGATTATGGAGGGCCACTGGCCTGCATCACTGCTGACTGCTGGGTGCTGGAGGGGGTGATCACCCCCTCCCGTGTCTGTGCCCGCACCGACCAGCCTGCACTCTTCATCCGCGTCTCCCTCTATGTCGACTGGATCCACAAGGTGATGAAGATGGGCTGAGCTGGCTCAGCCCCAGCCTGACACACCTACCACCATGCAATAATGGACTGGCTATGGCCACTAGGGTTGGCACTGCACAGGGTCTCACACATTTATTTCACATCAACTTCAAACCATGTTGTCTTATGTCCTGCTCCTGGATACACGCGTCCATCTTCTTCTGGCCCTGGTGTCACCCCCAGGACCAGTGGTTACCTCAGGGCTGGCACAGCCACAGGGCCACAGCAGGTGCTAGGGGCTGTGCTGGCCTGTTCCATCCTGCTGGAGCTGCCCCAGATGCTGTAGGAACCAACAGGCACAGTTCCCAAAGACACTGGCTTCCATCTCCACACCGGCCAGCGCATGGCCACCCTCTGGGTACCACAGCAGCCTGTGGGACAGGATGGGATGGGATAGAAACATACTCAGACACCACACCAGTGTTCCCTCCCTGGTCCTGTCCCACTGCACCCTGCTCACTGTGTTGGCACCCCCCTGGCCCGCAGCACTCGGTACAGCTCCAGTGCCTGCGTGGGACTGACACGCTGGTCCCGGGCCCCCACACACAGCAGCACCGGCGTCCGCACCTGTGGCACAGGAAGCAGTGGATGCCTGGCACCCTGCACCAAACGCCCCACACCCGTCCCGCCCCCGCCTTACCCGGGCTGCCTGGGCAATGGGGGAGCGCAGCAGCATGGTGGCCACATCTTCAGCGCTCGGCACCCGCTCAAAGGAGTAGGGCAGCCCCAGGGAGGTGTATCGCCTGCGGCATGGAGGTGCTGGTTGGTGGCGTGAAGATGTGGCATGGCACAGCACGGAGCGGGGGCGGCACTCACCAGTCGGGGATGTCGGACGTGCCCAGCAGCGCGGGCAGGTTGGAGACGGGGCTGCGCAGGGCACAGGCTCGGTAGCGCTCAGGCTCGTGGGTGAGGAGGTGCAGGGCAATGAAGGCTCCGTGGGAACCGGCCAGCAAGGCCAGGCGGTGCGGGTCCAGGGGCTCGCTGCTCAGTGCCTGCTCCACTGCCAGCTGCACCCACGGGGCAGTGACCATCAGCACTCTCCCAGCAGTGTGATGGAGAGCCCACCAGCAGAGCCCAGACGTCAGCAACACCCTCCCATCATCATACTCCCAGCAGACTCCACTATCAGTATCCCTCTGGCAGCACCTCCCCAGCCCAGTGACCCTCACCTGGGTATCTGCCACGTCCTGTTCACCCACACGGGAGAGCAGGGAGCTGATGCTGGCCTGACCGAAGCCCAGGGAGCCACGGTAGTTCACTGGGGAGATGGGGGCTGTGGGTGCCGTGTTCCCAGTGGGGCATGGGGGCCACACATTGTTGGGCTCCCTGGTACTCACCCAGGAGCACAGCAAAGCCCAGCCGGCACAGTGCGGCCATGCTTGGGCGCCAGCGGGCATCAAAGACAGCGTGGGGACCACCTGGGGTCCAGCAGAGACGTCACTTGGGGTGACACCAGTGCTTCCAGCGTGTCCCTGCTGTCCCCGCACTCACCATGGGGGCACACGATGAGGGGGTGTGGTACCATGCTGTCTGTCGGGCTCAGCAACAGCGCTTCAAAAGCCTGGGTGCCTGCACCAAGGAAGGGGTCCTACTCAGCACCCACCACTCTGGGCACCCCTCACCCTGCCCACCCCCCAACACCCAAGTGCCCCCATCACCCAGGCAGCACTCAGGTGCAGCAGGGACCCCTGGGTGCTCATCATGCATGGTGGGGCTCTGCCTGCTTTGGGGTGGCTGGACTTGTAGGGTCTTCCAGGTGACACCAGGCACTGTTGGGCTGTTCTCCACTGGCACCCAATGGATGGGCAGCTCTTGGCCCGCTGGTGGCAGCACCGCCACCACCTGGAGATGGGCAGGAGGTGACATCAGGGCACCCTTGCCCCAGGGCAGCTGGCCCTGGCTGGGGTGTAATCGTCCCCAGTACACCGCTTGGTGCTCTGGGGTGCCATCCTGTGTCATGCCTGGAGGTGCGATGCCATACCATGCTGTGCTTCACCATGCTACGTTGTACACAGTCCTTCCAGCTGTGCCTTAACACGTTGTGCTGTGACTGGCTGTGCCAGGCTCTGCTGAGCCTTGCCACACTGTGCCATGCAGTGCCATGCTGGATCTGGCTATGCCACACCATGCTGGGCTGTGCATGGCAATGCCTGGCTGCATCATATCATGCCAACCAGGCAACAACATGCTTTACTACGCCATTCTGTGCCTAGCCGCAGTGTGCCTGGCTGCACATTGCCACACCATGCCCATGCCATATTGTGCCTGGTCATGCCATGCCCAGTGGCATGCCACATTACGCTGTGCCATGTGGTGCCACGGTTCTACTCACCAGGCTGGGTGGGTGGTGCGGGGCTGAGCAGGTGGCCACCAACAGGTCCCACTGGAGGGTAAGCAGCTCCCAGCACCCTTCAGGTGACCCTGGGGACAGAGAGTACACTGGCACTCTTGGATGCTCACCAGGGCACCATGGGTGGCTTGGCACCACATACCTGCTGTGAGGTTGGTGATGATAGCTGTCTCCGTGTCCACAAGCAGCAGGTCCTGCAAGGGGGCAGAGCCCAGGCAGCTGCATCCCTATTCAGCATGGGGGCCACAGTCCCTCTCCCCCTGTCCCCAGGACTCACTGTGCGGCTTCTCTGCGGAGTGCCCAGCACTGCTCGACGGCTGTCAGCTGCCCAGCACCGTGGTGGCAGTGCCTCCACATAGAGCCCAGCGAAGGCTGAGAGCAGGGCAGAGCAGTGGTGAGCTGGGGCCATGACCATCTGGCATGGGGGTTGTTCTGGTCTCTTGGTAGTGCCCAGCACTGCCCACCATGCCATGCTCACCCTCTGTAGGCTCATGCACCACATCGAGAACAGTCACTGCCTGCCTTGTCTGCCAGGTGATCTGGGGACAGTTGGCAGTTGGGGGAACTGAGGCAGGAGGACTACAGACCAAGACCACCTCCTGCCCTGGCCAGGCACTGCGAGGTCCTATAAAATTCTGGGCCAGGTTCACATCAGTGGCACAGCCGTGCCCACTGTCCACAGGGCCTCTCTCACCATGCGCAGTCGCAGGCATTGCCGGTGGGGCCCCCCTAGGTCCCCCTCCAGGTAGAGCAGGTGCTGGCCATCAGGGCTCAGACGGGGGGAGCACGCAGCAGCATGCTCAGCTGACAGCAGCTCTGCAGGTGGCAGGAGGTCAGCACCCTGGGGACTCTGGAGACCCTTGGCACCCGCCTTGTCTCCAGTGCTCACCACAGTGCCCACTGTCCAGGTCCAAGTGGAAAATCCCTGACCTGGGTGGGGGATACCCGGGTCAGGCTGGAGCCTTGCAGCTGTGCTGGCATGGGGTAGGTGTCCTGGCACGGCACTGGGTGCCAGAGGAGACCTACCTCCTGTTGGAGCACGCACTCAGCCCCAGGCGGAAGGGCTTATGCCACCATCCCACAAACACCACACCATGGTCATCTGGAGACCACAGGGCCTGTGTGACAGCAGAGCTCAGTCCCACAGTCCCAGGCTGGCCTCTGATGGGGATCCCTCTGCACCCTATCCTCACCTGTCCAGGGCAGAGGTGCTCTGGGATGCCCTCCAGCACCAAGAGGCTGCTGCTTTCCAGATCCAGGGCACAGACAACAGGCATGCTGCGGGTGCTCAGTGCCTCCCCCCAACCCTCGTGGTACACAAACTGTTCATCCTGTGGCACAGTCCTGTTAGCCCCCTAGGCTGGCAGCCGCAGGCATGGGCTTTGTGCATGGCATTGCTCATGGGGCACATGGTGCACTCGTGGGGCATCGACTGTGCTCACAGAGTGCACAGCACACTCTTGGAGCACACAGCATGCTCACAGGTTGTATGGCACTCACCTGTCCATCCTTGTGCTCCTCTGCTGGCCTGGCTGCTCCTGGCACATCCCAGGGGCAGGGGGGCTGTGGTTTGGGCCGGCTCTTCTCGGCCACGTAGAGTAGCTGTGTCTCCGAGTGGGACCAGGACAGACAGGCAAAGGGCCCTGTCATAGCAAGAGGGTGCCAAATCCCAGCCTGGCAGAGGCACAGCCAGACACTCGGGCCACTGGCTGTGCTACCCTCACCTGTATTGTGGGCAGGGGCCACAAGGCATGGGACCTACCCTCCGTGTAGACCTCCCCATGCTTCCCCAGTGCTGTGAGGTCCACACTGTGGCTGCGCCCACTGCTGCCCCACACCTGGGGGTCAGGGGTCAGCACTGGCACACCATGGCTGAGGTGCCCACTGCCTGATGCTGGCACTCCAGCCACCCTGGGTGACCCCCAAGGATGCTGTGATGAGGGCAGTCCATGTTACCTCCAGCAGCTCGTGGCCCAGCCACGGGCAGCGGCTGAGCACGGCACGGTGCTGTCCTGTAGGTGAGTCCTGGCTGAGAAGCCTGTGGGTGGGAGGGAGGCTGTGGTGGGTGGCACACTATGGTGCCACCAGCCGTGCTGCGGGCGTTGGCCAGGCCGTGGGCATCAGCCAAGCCACAGACACCAGCAACCCGTCCCCGTCCCACCGCCTGTCTCTGCCGTACTGGTTGTGGATCTCGGCGCTGAGCGCTGCCTGGCTGACGGCGATGCTGCGGCTGCCTGCACGCTGCAGGCTGTAGTGGCGACTGAAGCGCAGCAGCCGATGCCGGGACAGGTCGGGGCGGCTGCACTCTGCGGGGGTTGGGATCACCACTCACCGGCACCGGCCCAGTGCGCCTAAAGCAGCAGGGCTGCCGAGGCTGCAACTCACCAGTGTAGAGCAGGAAGGACTGGCCCCCGGAGGCGGCCCCAAGGGCGGCACGGGTGACAGTAGGGAAGCGACTCAGCTCCCGGTAGCAGCTGGTAGGGCCTCTGGCCACCTGGGTGGTGCAAGAGGCACTCTGGTGGAGAGTGAGCTTACCCCCTGCTCTGCCTATCTCCCCAAAACTGGGCTGTGCCCACCCACGCAGTCACCCTTGCCCACCTGCATGCCCCACTCGGTCCCTGACGCCGTGGGGCCTTGCTCCATTGCACTGGGCTGCTGGCGCCTGCCCATTGGCAGCAGGCAGGGTGCCAAGGCATTGCGCAAGCAGTTGGCATGAGGGGCCTCATTGGTGCCAGCCTTCCAGCTGCCCCTCTCTGCCTGTTATGCCCAGGTTTGCTGGGCAGAGTTCCCCCTCTGCTGTGGCACACTGCACCCCCGATGGTACAAATGCTAAGCTGTGTTGGAGAGGGTCAAGCTCCTGGGGCATCGGGAGCGGAGGTGATGCTGGTGGCAGCACCACCATCAGAGACATTGGGGTCCTGAACTACATCATTTATTGGAAGGTGGCAGCAGTGGTGGGCTGCTGACACTGCAAATGCTCCAGCAGCCATAGCACCATGTTCATGAAACTGTCGGCTTCGGCCTCGACTCCAGACAGAGCGTGGTTGTTCCCTGGGTACCAGAGCAGCCTGGAGGGGAGAGTAGGATTAATGCCAAGCCCACATCCCCAGCCTCAGCACTCAGCACCTCACTCACCGTGTGGGGACCCCTCGGGCCTTAAGGGCACGGTAATACTCCAGCCCCTGCTTGGGGGGGACACGCCGGTCATCCTCCCCCAGCATCAGCAGCACGGGTGCACGGACCTGCGGGAGCAGCACAGCCTCAGGGCCAGCACTGCCAGTGAGAATGAGGACAGGGATGGGGACATGGATGTACCTGGTTGACATAGCGCATAGGTGACTTGTTCAGCATCTCTGCCCACTGCACTGGGTCTGGCAGGGCGTCAGGCATGTAGGGCAGCCCTGTCTCCGTCAGGCACCTGTGAGTGAGAGTGATGAGGTCACATGCAGGGTCGAGGTGGCAGGAGGCCAGGGGCAATGATACTTACCAATCAGGAATATCAGTGGTGGTCACCATGGAGGCGATGTTCACCACAGGGTTGCGGACCACACAGGCGTGGTAGGTGTCAGGGAACTGGCCAAGGAGGTGGCATGCCAAGAAGCCCCCATGAGAGCCACCCACCAGTGCCACCCGGCCAGCATCCAGTGATTCCTCTTGTAGCACCCGCTCTACACAGAACTGCCACCACAAGACACACCCATTAAGGTAGGCAGCCCTTTCCCTCTTTGGGAGTACTCACAGGACTATAGGGTGCCCCAGGACCACATGCTGGGGCCGTACCTGCACATCGTGCACATCCTGTGTGCCGACATTGCCTGGCAAGGAGGCCACGTTGTCCTGGCCAAAGCCCAATGAGCCACGGTAATTCACTGTGAGGAGGAACATCAGAGCCCTTCTTTCCTCTGTCCTGGCCCCACTGCGGGCACTGTGCCACCCAGCAGCCCTACCCCCTGGCACCACTCACCCAGCAGCACCGCGAAGCCACTGCGGCAGAGCGCTGCTGGGTACAGCATCCACCTGGCTGTGAAGACAGAGTGGGGCCCTCCTGTGAAAGTGAAAAGCAAAAAGGAGTGAGTCTCCCCAGACAGGGCCATCAAGAGGTCCTAGACCACGGTTAGGACAGATTAGCTTCCTTGGGAGGCAGCTGGGGATGGCAGATCAGACTTGCAGGTGTGACTCCCTCACCAGCTCTTACCATGGGGCATCACAACTAAGGGGTGCTTCTGGGTGGCAGAGCCCTCACTTGGGCACAGCAAGAGGGCATCAAAGTCCAGACCCGCTGCGGAAGTTAAGTGGGATGGTCAGCGCTCATAGTGGGTAGTGGAACCAGGCCCAACACCATACTGGGGCACTCACCATACTGGGGGTGTTCCTGCTCTGGTGGGGGCTGCAGGGTGCAGATGCCCCAGCTGATGCCAGGCACAGGGGGTGCATCCTGCAGGCAGACCCAGTGTGCCTGCGCCTCCTGGCCAGCCTCGGGCAGAATGGCCACTTTCTGTGCAGGGAGAAGGGCTCGTGAAGGTGCCAAGGGGACGGTGGGTGCTGGGAAGGGGGGCATCATCACCTTACCAGTGTTGGGGGACAGCTAGGAGTGGAGAACCTGGCCACTAAGAGGTCCCGGTCGATGGTGAGGACAGACCAGCTTCCCTGGGGGGCATCTGGGGTGGAGAGCAGGCGTCTAAAATTGCAGGCCTGACTGACTCCCCAAACCTCTCACTGGCCTGGTACTCACCAGCTGTCAGCGAGGTTGTGGTGCCTGTCACCGTGTCCACCACAAACACATCCTAGGGGCAGGAGGGCAGAGTCCAGCAGAGCACTGACCGAGCCCAGCCCCCCTGCATATCCCATGCTGTCCTGGCACAGCAGCCCTCACCTGCTGGCTGCGCTGGGTTGTATCCAGCACCAGCCTGCGGCTGTCAGCTGCCCAGCACAGCCGTGGCAGAGCACCACAATAGATACCTGGGAAAGCACCTGTAATGACAGTAGTGGAGTGTGGTGCTCAGCACCCCTCTGTGGCCCTACTGTTGCCTCCAGGGCTGTACTCACCCCAAGTCTGCCGTGGCACAACCTCCAGCACGGTGCTGGTTTGCTTGGTGTACCAGTCATACTGCAGGACACATGGGACAGGAAGAGTTTTGCTTGGTCTCAGCCTGCCCACCCCTGCTGCATCCCAGGGAAGGGTACGACTGCCCTTCTGCCAGTCCCAGCACAGGTGCCCTGCCGATCCCTCTGGTGCTGCTCACCATGCGGAGGCAGCTGCACTGCTGATGGGGTCCTAAGGCATCGTTCTCCAGGTAGACAATGCGGCAGCGGTCAGGGCTGAGCCGCGGGGACCACACAGCCTTGGTGTCCTCAGAGAGCAGCTCTGCATGGGCACAAGGGCACAGTGAGGGGGCAGTAGGGAGCGAGGGCACCAGTGGGGTTGGGGTGTGCCCTGCTCACCGCATCTCCCACCCGTCAGGTCCATGTAGAAGAGTGCTGACCTGCCAGCAGAGACAGACAGGTGTCACAGGGGGACTTTAGGAACAAGTTCTTTACTATGAGGGTGGTGGATCACTGGAACAGGTTGCCCAGGGAGATGCTTGAGGCCCCTTCCCTGGAGATATTCAAGGTGAGGCTTGACAAGGTCCTGGGCAACCTGGTCTAGTTGAGGATGTCCCTGCTAACTGAGGGGAGGCAGGACTGGATGACCTTTGGGGGTCCCTTCCAACCTGGACTATTCTATGATTCTCTGACTGGGGTCCTGGCTGTGGGGCACAGTGCCCCATGGAGACTCACCGCCGATTGGTGCAGTGTAGCAGCCCCAGGCGGAAGGGCTCGTGCCACCAGCCCACAAACACCACACCAGTATCATCAGGGGACCAGAAAGCCTGCAGGGAGAGAAGGGCAGTGAGCGACTCGATCTCTCATTGCACCCCAACACCTCCCTTCTCTGTTTCCCTGGAGCTCCCCATGCTGACCTGGCCAGGAGAGAGGTGCTCTGGGACACCCTCCAGCACTGAGATGCTGCTGCTTTCGATATCAAGGATGCAGAGGACGGGCACACTGCAGGTACTCAGCGCCTCCCCCCAGTCCTCATGGTACACGAACTGCTTGCCCTGTGTAACAGCCCAGTCAGCCTCACGGCTGCCTCATCAGGCCTCACCTGCCTCAGGGTGGGGGAACCAAACCTTGAGGGGTGCATCCTCTTTCTCAGGGCATCCTGTGTCCTCGTCAGAGATGCCTAGCTCAGAGTCTTTGCTCTGGAAGAAGGACTTGGCCTTGGGACGCTTCTTCTCCGCCACATAGAGCAGGTGGGTCTCCGAGTGTGACCAGGCCAGGCAGCCAAACTGGTCTGCAGGAGTGGGTCAGGCACTGTCCACCCCATTCCCTCAGGACCCCATGTCCCCTACTGTCCCTGTCCCCTCACCATTGTCATAGACACTGCCGTGCTTCTTCAGTGACGTCAGGTCGATGCTCTTCACCTTGCAGTTCTGATCCCAAACCTGTGGGCAGATATGCCAGGGCAGCCCTTTGCCCCAGTGTGGATCCAGGCCCAAACCCCAGTGTTGACACAGCCCCAAGCCCAAGAGCTGATCTGTCTCCCTCTGGCCCCGTTCTCACCTCCAGGAACTGCTTCTCCTTCTCATTCTCCTTGCTGGGAGGGACCTTGCGCAGGACAGCCTTCAGTGCCCCACTGGGGGACTCCTGGCTCAGGATCCTGCAGATGAGTGGACGCCCATCAGCCCCTTGCCACCAGCATCCTGAGGAGATGCCAGTGCTGGGGACAGGATGGGACTCACTCATCCTTGATCTCAGAGCAGGTGCCAGCAGGTCCTGAGTAGACAACCGAGGCCCCATCATGGAAGATCAGGTACTGACGGCAGAACTTGATGTTCTTGGCCCGTGCCAGGTCCCGCTGTGTCCACTCTGTGAGGAGCAGGGTGAAGACATGTGCTGTGCCCCTGTCAGGCAGACCAAGACTTCCTGGACACCCCTGGGATTCCCCAGGGGCCACCCTGTCCCCGTACCAGTGTAAAGGTTGCAGTACTTGCCCCCGTACTGCGTGGTGATGTCAGGGCCAAGGCAGGCAGTGCTGAGCTCTGGGTGCCTGCTCAGCTCCTGGTACAGCTCCACCATCTCCTCTGTGCTTAGCAGCATCTGCGGGAGACAGCAGGGTGGCAGGGGTGTATGAGGCCATGCCAGAGTGTGGCAGGAGGGGCAAGAATCAGGTCATGGTGGGGCAGAAATGTCAGTTACTGGAACCTCAAGGCACATGGGAGGGATTGGGAGCATACTGGGGGCAGTTACTGGGGTGATAGGGGCACTGCTTGGGGATGCAGTGCTGGAGTATATGGAGCTTAGGAGGGCAGTGGGGAGGGCAATTTACTGAGGTACATGAGGAGACAGGAGAGTACAGGGGCAGTTACTAGGGCAGCAGGGGCAGTACTGGGGGCAACGCTGGGGGTGCAGAGCTGAGGCAGTTATTGCAGTAGAAAGGGGTATGAGGGTGTAGGGGCGGTTACTGGGGGAGTGCAGGGGGTCATGAGAGTACCAGGGCAGTTACTGGTGTCCCGGGGGCAGTATCTGGGTTGTAGAGCTGGGGCGGTTACTGGGGTGTATGCGGGGATTAGGGGGATACTGGAGGCAGTTACTGGGGTACTGCAGTAGGGGCATTATCTGCAGCAGCAGAGCTGAAACATCTACTGGGGCGCATGGGGGAATTAAGAGAGTGCCAGGGGCAGTTACTCAGGTACGGGGAGCGCAGCCGACGGACCACCGCAGACGGGCGGCTGCCGCAGGGGGTAGCGACACACGACACTGCCCGGGGCAGGGCTCCGGGGGTTGCAATACTGGGGGCCAGGGCAGCAGGTCCGCGAGGGCTCCCGGAGGAGAGGGAGGGCTCCCGGGGGCGAGGGTGGGCTCCCGGGGGCGAGGGTGGGCTCCCGGGACAATGACGTCACAACCCCCCCTTCCCTCCCTGCGGCCCCTCACCGGCGGCTCCATGTCGCGACGGCGGAGCGGGGGCGGGACCAGCGCCACCACTTCCGGGGCGGAGGGGGTTGGGCGGCGGCGTATGGCACCTCCCATTGGTTGCAGTACTCGGAGCCACCGCGCACGTTGCGGCGCCTCCTGGTGGGTGCGGGCGGCACGGCTGCGGGATGTCTCGCGCCTCGTGTCCACGCTTCCCCCGGCCCGGCCCGGCCCGGCCCGGCCCTGCCCTCCCCCGGCTCCAGCCCGGAGGCGCCGGTTCATCCGCCGGGCCCTGTGTGAAAGCCGTACTTCGTTTGAAAGCCGTACCAGGGGCGAGTACACGGCCCCGTGGCCTCTGGGCTATCCCGGCAGGTTTCCTTGGCAGATAGCTGCAACACAGGAGCTCTCTGGATGAGCCGAAGGGAGCCCGGCCTTGGGGGGCTTTCAGAGACCCCCAGCACAGCAGTCAACCCAGGGGGAATCTGTCCCTTTGGGGCCCACGGGGACCTCCAGACCAGCAGCCTACTGGCCAGGCCAGTGGGGAGCAGGCATTGAGGTCCTAGAGGGATACAGGGACGCCTCTAGCCCAGCAGCGTGGGCAGGTGGATGTTGGGCTCTTGGAGGCCTGTAGGGACTCCCCTGTCCAGCAGCCCTGGGTGTGAGCTGCACAACCTGCTGGTGTTTGGTGCCAGCCAGGTCCATTAGGCTCCCAGTCCCTCTATCCCTCCATGCCAGAGTTCCAGATCCCCTACTCCCCCTCGCCACAAGCACTTAGGAATCAGGACCAGTCCAATGGTTTGTGTCAAGTCCTTTTTATTCTGTTCTCACAGAAACACCTGGTGAGGGGGCAGCTTCTGGGAGGAAGTCACGACACAGCGGCAGGGGTGGTACGGCACGGTACGGCACGGTACGGCACGGTACAGGGTCACTACGGGTGGCACAGAGCACAGCAGACACGCACACCGTCACAATGTTCAGAGGGAGCGTACCCGGCATCGCACTTACCACTGGAAATGGCGCCTGGCCATGTGCAGCCCTTCTCCTTTGCACCCTCTGCCCCGCCCCGGACAGCAGACTGCCACAAGCTGGGCTGAGGGACTGGCCTGGCAGGGCGGGCGACAGGCCCTGGTCCCAGTGGGTGCGAAGGCAAGGTGGCAGATGTGCTCAGGCAGCGAGCTGGGCCCCGGCGGAGGTCTTGGTCCCGCGTGCAATTTACACACTGTACAAGTATTTACAGCGCGAGGAGCGGCGGGGGCCCGGGGGAGGCACACTCAGGCTATGCACTTGTCACGGGTGGGGAGGGGCAGCGGCTGTGTGCGGAGTTGGGGCTCTCCTCTGTGGGACTGTCCTGTGGGAGCACTGCGTTCCCCACTGTCCCATGGCCACTGACCTCTCCCCTAGCCTTGGGCACAGGCAGAGCCCCTTGCGAGGAGCCTGCTGGAGAGCGTAGGCTCCTGATGGCAGCCGGGTCCTCAATAACAAGTGCATCGATCTGCTAAGGGCTTTCAGTACAGCGATGGACTGATGGAAAAGAAAATAAAAAGAAAAAAGTCCAGGCAAAGAACAGCAAGCACTGAAAGGCAGGTGGAACCGTGCAGAGAAGTAGCAAGCCATGCTCTACGACGGGACAGACGGTCATGGGCACTAGGGCTGCCCTTTGGCAAAGTGGCCCTCCGTGGGTCGAACATGCCACGAATTCATACGCACGGGTGGTTGATAAAGAGTAGTTGTTGGGTTGCTCGGCGGCACGCTTTGTGATGGAACCCTTAGGAGCCACATTGAACTGATTAGCTATTCACAGGTCTTGTTCTGGAGTCGTGTTATTTCGTTGCATAGAACATCGGGCGGGTGAGCGGGCGGCTGCCACCCACTGTGGAGGGCACTGGGGTGGGGGGATGCCGCCGGTGCAGGGAAGTGGCGGGGTGCAGGCGGCACGTGGCTGTATGCTGACGAGCTCCCTCCTTGGGATGCCTTCCCCCCCTCTCCCGGGGAATCCCCTCCAAGCAGGGTGAGTGGGCTTTGGCCTCCAGCCGCCATGCCGGCTGTCCGCGCGTCCCCACGAAATGGCTTGAGAAGGACTTGGATTGCACAGTAAGAGGAAGGATACTGCTGGAGGCAAAGCTCTCCTGATCTTGTTCCATGGGATTTGTGCTCTTTTGTAGCCTCCTGCACTCTATTGCTTCTACAGACGACAGCCCGTGTGTGCTAACTCATCGCACAAAGCAAAGAGGGAAGAGGATTTGGTATAAAGTTTAGAAAAAAAAAATCCCAAAACCAAAATAAAATGAATCCAAAGAAACCGAGAAAAAAGGACCCCCCCCAACGACGCCCCGTGCCCCCCCCAGTGCGGATGAGGTATACACAGAAATCAAAGTGGGATGATTAAGGCTGTTCTCGAAAGAAAAGGGGTGCCTGGCGGCTGCACGGCAAGGGCGAGCGTGGCCCTTTCAATACTTCCAATGGCTTCGGGATGCGCACCCAGCCGGCAAAGCATTGACAAAGGCTGGCCGGCCACATGTCAGAGTCCTATGGCCTCATATTTTGGTAGTGAAACAGTGTTAGGTCCTAGCTGACGCGCTCTGGGGGCTCCCTGGCAGGGCCGGGAGCAGGCTGCAGTGTAGGGGGCATGGGGATGGCCCCGGCAGGGTGGATGGGATTGGGAAGGAGGAAAGGTGCCCGTGGCGTCCAGCCCTCGGCTCACAGCAGCGGGGAAAAACCTATGAAGAGGCAAGAGCTGGGGTTCGGAGGGAGCAACTCTGCGTATAATCTTGAGAAAGGGCCATGGCCCGCCTACAGGGCCTAACCCGATGGTCCGGATCAGGCCTGTTCCCTCGGGGTGGCTTCTGGGGCTTGCCGTGTGCCACAACGGAGCTGCTTGCCAGGCATGGGGGGCACCTGCCCCAGGGCGTCCGCCAGGCCCCTGCTTGGCCGCCGTTTGGTCCAACATCCAGGGATTGCCCTGCTTTCAAAAGCTTGTGAGAGACAAAGAGAGAGGAGTTAGCCCAAATGGTGGTGCCCCTGCAGAGGGGATCCCACCCAGCAGCAGCACCAGCACCAGCGCCAGCGAATGGGCAGTGGCAAGCCAAGAGGTTCTGCTAGCAGAGCAGCTGCTGCCACCCCCATGCTGGATGGGTTCTCAGAGCAGAGCTTGGGCTGCCCAAACCTTCCCTGCAAGCCCAGGGTCTGCACCAGCATCCGCATGGCATCAGCCCACGTGGCACTGCCGAGACCAGGGAACGAGGCCAATCCCCCATGTCTTGGCTTGAGGCAGGTGCTTGGGGCCAAGGATGGGGATGAGTGGCCCAGAACGAAGGGGAGCGAGCTGCGCTGTGTCCTTCTCAGCCTGGAGATGAGGAGTGTGGCCAGGCAAGGCTGAGTGGGTGCCAGGGGTGACAGCAGGAGCCCTGGGAATGGCATAGTGGAGGTGTAACTCACTGTTATACTCAGAGTCTGGTGCTGCATGCTGAATTCACTGGCTTCTTCATAGGTTTTTCCACTGCAATGACTCGATCTCCAACTCACTTCCCAAACTCCTGCAGTGACAGGGAGTAGGAGGGCATCAGGCACAGCTGGGCTAGGGAGAGCCCATGGTGCAGCACCCAGCCCTGGCTGCACTCACCTTGTGCTGTTCTCTCACCAGAACGAAGTGAACTTCTTGCCAAAAGCCGACACCGCTGTGGGAAAGCCGGAAGAGGCATCAGTATGGTGCAGGCACCCTGGTCCCCCACCTCCCTGGCCCCTCACCTCCCTAGACTCCCCATCTTCCCTGTCACCCCATCTCCCTGAGCTCCAGACTGCAGGAGCATCACACCCCACAGGCTGCACTCAGTCACTCCCATGGACCCTGACCCTGTCTTGGTGCCAAAGAGCATCGTGATCCTGTCTCTGCCCCTGGAGCAGCTCTCACCTTCAGTCAGTTTGCCTGCTTGTTCCGCTGCCCCTCCCGGCAGGATTTTGGAGAAGACACTCTCTCCTTCCGCCCCAGGCTGCCCCGTGGCCATGCTGGCCAGACCACGTGGCCCGGCCACTCTTGGAGCAGCTTTGCTGTCTGCTGCGGGACAAATTAAGCCACTGTTGGCTGGTAGTAGCCCCAGCCCAGGGAGCTCAGCCAAGCCCTCAGGGTGCTGGGCAGCTGGCAGAGGGGGGTGGCATCATGCTGCTGGGCCCACTGACCTGCTGCTCCCAGAGGCTGTGCTGTGGGTGCTCTCCCCGGCTGCTGTGGCACTTTAGCTGCAGGTTTGGATGTGTCCGTCTGCTCTGCTTTTGGCTGGAATGAGAAAACAGCTCTCAGAGCTTGCCCTGCTGGCAATCCTTCAGGGGAGGCCTGGGCTGGGAGATGACACTGAAAACCCCAGAGGCTGCTCCATAGACCCAAAAGAGGCAGCTAAGGATCCAGAGCATGGGAATAGAATCACAGAATTGTTGAGGTTGCAAAAGATCACTGAGTCCAGCTGTTAACCCAACACTCCCCGGTGACTACTAAACCATGTCCCTCAGCACCACATCTACACAGCTTTTAAACCCCTCCAGGGATGGGGACTCCATCACTGCCTTAGGCAGCATGTTCCAGGACTTGACAACCCTTTCAGGGAAGAAATTTTTGCTAATATCCAACCTAAACCTTCCCTTGAACAACTTGAGGCTGTTTTCTCTTGTTCTATCCCTTGTTACTTGGGAGAATATAGTCCCTTCCAGGGTCCTCTTGAGGTGATGGCTGCTCCTATGACACCCAGGGATGGCTGTGATGGGCACAGGAGTAGGATACTCATTGCCTCATGACTCCCATCACCAACCTTTCACCTGCCAGCACCTGACTGTGGCTGAACAGGAAAGTCCCAGGCAGAGAATCACATAATCACAGAATCAACCAGGTTGGAAGAGACCTCCAAGATCATTAAGTCCAACCAATCACCCAACCTTATCTAATCAACTAGACCATGGCACTAAGTGCCTCATCCAGTCTCTTCTTAAACACCTCTAGGGACATTGACCCCACCACCTCGCTGGGCAGCCCATTCCAAAGGGCAATCTCTTTCTGTGAAGACCTTCCTTCTAAGATCAAGCCTAAACTTCCCCCTGCACAGCTTGAAACTGTGTCCTCTTATTCTGTTGCTGGTTGCCTGGGAGAAGAGCCATGGGGTGGGGAGGCATGGGGCCATGGAGCCATGGGGCGGGGAGGCAGCTGAGCTGGCCAAGCTCGTACTTACTGCTGGCGCTGGATGCCCGCCTGGCTGTGCATTGTGCACGGCCGGTGCCTTCCCTGCTGCCTGGGCTGGCCCAGGCTGCTGCTGCGGTGGTCGGGATGACGGAGGTCCCTGTGTCCTGCCCCTGGCCTCAGGCTGTGCCGAGCCCACTGGCTGGGCAGGCTGCCGTGCAGCTGGCTGCTGCCGTGCCGCCTGCTGCCCTGCCTGCTGCTGCCTGGCCACTGGCTGCTGTGGGTGTGCAAGGGGCTCCGGCTTCGGTGCTGGGGTGGCTGACCCATGTGGCTGGGAAGGCTTCTGTGTCTTGGGGGCCTCAATGCCATGGTGGTGAGCACCGGCGCGGGACGGCGGGCCATACTCGGCAGAGCTGGGCCCATAGGGGGCAGGTGCACGGGACTCAGGCTGCTGTGCCTTCTTGGAGGCAGAGCGGGGCTCATGGCCTCGGGGCTCGTGGCGGCCAGGCTCTCGTGGATGCTGCTTGGCCGAGCGGCGTGGGGGCTCGTCGCTGACATGCCGGGAGCTGCCGGTATGGCGCCCATACTCCCCGTGGTGGCGGTGCTCACGGTGCTGGGGGTAGTCATCGTGCTGCCACATATCCTCTTCGGGAGGCTCGTCGTAGTCATGGTAGGTGTGCTTAACTGGGGGTCTCTTCTGTGAGGAAGAGTGGCCACCGTAGTGCCTGACCCTCTCCGCCCGTGCCTCTCTGGGCTTATCAAACCAGTCTGTCTCCTCCTGACCCAAATGATAGGCTTCGGAAACCAAAAACAAACCACAGTCAATCTCTCGCTCAGGGCTGCCCGGGAGGAAGCCATGCAATGAGGCGGGAGAGGCAAGCGGCGGGCATGCGCAACGAAGGACAGCCCGTGCCAGCAGGGATGGGACACGGCACGGCACGGCACAGCATGGGACCGGCTAACACCGAACACCCGGGGAGGGGGGAGGAAGGCACATGTCAAGCAAACTGAGGCAGTGAGAGTGTCTCTGCGTATGAACGGATGGCATGCCCCGGGGAAGTGCCATGCTCTGGGGTCGTCACCATGGGGAGCCGTTACCTTCACTGTCCGAGACAACGCAATGGGCATCGTCCATGCCGTAGCCCTCCTCGTGCTTGTACGAGTGACTCCTTGGCACATCTTTGATGTGCTTTTGCACATCAGGCAACGAGTGGCTGGAGCAGAATGGGGAGCAGGGGTCCCCCGCCGACTGGGGGCCGGGTCCCCCTGCAGTGCGTGACCCACCCACTGACTTCCCCAGGGGGCTGACAGGGCTCTCCTCCTCTGAGTGCTGTGTGCGGATGGGTGGTCGCCCGCGGCTCTGGCTCATGCCAAGGGATGAGGGCTTGGAGCTGCCTTTCTGGGAGCGCTCCATACCCTCCCGCTCGTAGGACTTGCTCCTGCTGCCCACCTCCCGGCTGGAGGATTTCTCCACCCCGTAGCCAGAGGAGCGGGGTCTACTGCTGGCAGAGTAGACCCGCTCCTCCTCGTCCACCATATCCCGGCTGGAGACACCGTAGTACTTCTGCTGTTCATAGACGTTCTTCTTCAGGCCATAGGTGATCTCCTCCTGCATCTTCTTGGCCCTGGAGGCCACGTTGCTGCTTCCAACCGAGGTGGTCACTGCATAGGAGGCCAAGTCCGATTCCACATCTTTGGCTTCTTCAATGGGGGAGAACTTGGAGATCTTCTGCTCCATGCCCTGCTTCCTGTGCTTGCTGCGCTTTGAGGAGACAACAGCAGGGGCCAGGCTCTTGGATGAATGCTTTGGTAGTGGTGCACCAGGGCCATGCTTGTCCACCCGTGAAGAGTGCCGGTACTCACTGTCCCCATAGTAGTAGGATGAGCTGGTGGAGCTCCCTGACACTCTGCCATTGCTCTCCACGCCCCTGTGGTAGCTGTTCTTCCCTCGATAGTTGGAGCCATGGTGGTCATAGATGTCCTCCTCAGACTCCTCCTCAGCTTTGGTGTAGCAACAGGGCCGGCTGGAGCTCTCAGCATCCCCCACCTCAGACTTCTCCCTGCCATGGCGGCCATCAGCACCTGTGCCCACTGGCTCCCCTTTCTGCCCCTCCACTGCTGGGCTCTCCTTGGTGAGCTCACTTATGTCTTCTATCATTACGTAGTTACGAGGGATGTTCTGCTCCAGGCTGGTGTAGAGGGACTCAGAAGGGAAGCTGGCTGAGGGGCCCTGCGCTGTGCTGGCTCTCTCAGCCGGCCGGACTTCAGCTGCTTTGTACTGCTCGTAGCTGCCACTTGGCGGCGCAGTGCTGAAGGTGACATCGGGAACAGCAGAGGAGCTGGTAGCTGTGCCAATCACCTCGTAGTTAGTGGGGATCTTCTGCTCCAGGTCAGCCAGGGAGGTCTGCCGTGGCTTCTGGTGCCCACCAGCTACCTCTGCAGGGCTCTGGAAGAGGGTTGGCTGTGCTGCCGGTGCAGTGGCTGCCCCAGAAAAGGCGCTTGGGGCTTGGTAGGGGTTCTGGGGCCGGAAGCCTGGCTGGCCTGGGGGGCCCAGCTCTGAGTACGCAGTGCCAGGGGCCGGGAAGGCGCTGGGTGAGGCAAAGGTGGGCAGTGGGGTTGCCTGCAATTCATCCTGCGTGGTGCTGGCTGTGGGGTACTGGGGAGGCTGCAGACGTGCCTGTGGGAAGCTGGCAGGGCCCTGTGGGGTGGGGTATGGGTAGGCAAAGTCAGGGTACTGCCCAGTGGGTGTGGGGCGCAGGCCAGTGCCGTCATAGGCGGCAAGACGCAGGCTGTGCAGCTCGCTGTCGGACAGGTAGTCGCGGCGATCCCCAGGGAAGCGCAGGTAAGGGTGGTCCCGTGGGCCACCCCGCTCCTTCAGCAGTGACTCCTTGCGCTGCGTGATGCCCAGCTCCAGGTACTTCAGCTTAGCATCGATCTCCTTCTCCTCCTCGTCCAGCTCCGCCTGCTTTTTCCGCAGCTTGGTGGCCTCATGCTCTACCAGCCTCAGGTCATGGTCTAGCTCCTTCAGCAGGCTGGCCTTGGTAACTGGTGCAGTGGCCTTGGTGGCCAGGCTGCTCAGGTAGAGCTGGGAGGTGGCTGGGCTGGCCAGGGGAACGTGGGGCTCCTCGGGCGGCGGGCTGGGCAGCGTCCGCTTCACCTTGCGTGCTAGGGGGCTTGACTGCAGCCCTGCCACCTGCAAAGCCAAGGAACACGTGGTCAGGGGTTTTCAAGTAGGTGTCCCCCCATATTCCCCCACCCTGAGCATCATGGACCTCCTCCTGTGCCCTAGGGCTGTGGCGAGGCGGCCGCTGTGCACATGTTCCCCCATGCACCAAGGAAGTGGCGTTTATGTAAAAGCACAATAAATAGGACGGAAGTAACAGGCAGGGCGCTTTCCATGAGTAATTACCAGGGGTGGCAGCTGTCCAAGCGCTGAGCTGGCCGTGTGCGACAGCCGCCTGCCACAAAAACTGCCTTTCATCTTCAGGCGCTCGGCAGCGGGGCCTGAGGGAGCAGCCAGGGCCTGCTGCTGCCCTGGGAATTGCCCCAGGGCTATTTGCTGGGCACTGAGCAGCCCAAAGCAGCCTTGATGTGGGGGGAAAAAGGTGAGAACAGGAGCTGCCACAATCCAAAATGGAGCTATGCTTGGTGACTGCTCCTCAGGAAATGAGGGGGACCTGGCTGGGGCAGGGCACAGCCCTGATCCTTCCACCAGTTCCTGCTTGCTGACAGTCTCCCGCAGCCAGTGGAGCTCCAGGGCCTCCCTCTGTCTGCTGGTGTTGGTGTATATGTCTATGCCCACCGGCTGCCATCAGCTGCCATGGGAAGCCAGCCCTTTAAAATATTAATTGCTGCAGTGCTAATGAAACTGAAATGTCTTGAGGTGCCTCCCGAGGTTGTTCCCTGACGGAAAGGTTGTTCCCCACATTGACGTACCTGGGTGCTGGGGAGCAGCGAGTGCTGGTAGAGGGAGAACCTGTCCTTGCCGGCCTCCTCGGCAGTGGGGCTGATGGGCTTGGGGTCGGAGAGGGAGCGCTGCATGGTCTTGATGGGGCGTGGCAGTGTCTGCTGGCGCTGGGCCGAGTCAGCAGTGAAGTGCTTCTGAGGGGGAACATGAGCCTTGTTCAGCCGCTCACTGGTGGCGAAAGAGGACTCGAGGAGGCGGTGAGGGGACAGTGGGGAGACAGGTGAGTAGAGCACCTGGGGAGAGCGGGGTGGCTGGCGGGTCACCAGCTGGGAGAGGGACTCGGCGGGCAAATGGGACTGGTAGCCAATTTCCAGGGGATCCGGTTTCTTCTTCTCGAACTTGCCTAGAGTCTGCTGCCGGACAGCGTGAGGGTCCAAGGGGCCAGTGCTCACCATCTGGATGTTGGTGGAGTAGGGTGGGATGGTGGTGGGGACTGTCAGCTGGGGGACCACAACACCGGGCTGGGGAGCTGCCTCTGGCTCTGTCTGGCAGGCCAGGCTCTCGCCCCGCTGTGTCTTTTCTGGGGCCGAGATGTACTTCACGATCTCCACACGGGGGTCATGGGTGGTGATGTGGATGGAGGGGGAGACTCGGAGGAGCTGGTCGGGCTCTGTCTGCACTGAGCAGTCACTGATGGTCTGAATGCCCACGCTGGCTGTGCCACGGGCCGCCCCCTCTGCCTTGCCCTCAGTGCCAGAGTCAGCATGCCGTGAGGCCCTGGATCGCCGTCGGCGCACAGGCTGCTCCCACTCTCCACTGTCCTCCTCGTCTGTCTGCACGCTGCAGTCTGTGCTGCGCCGTGCCCGCCGCCGCCGTGACAGCAGGTACCGCTCCTCCCCGTCCTCCTCATCTGTCTGCACACTGCTGTCTGCTGTCTTCTTTGCTGCGAAGGCCTCTCGTGTTGCCTCTTTATCGTAGGCATCCCGCAGCCGTGGCATGGAGTTCCTCTTCTTGATGCCCCGGCCAGGCTCCCAGGACTCCTCGACCTGCAGTGACATATCTGAGGCTGAGCTGCTGAGTGGCCGCTGTGGCACGGGATAGCGAGGGCCAGCAGGCCCCTCTGGTGGCGCCTGGCTTGGTGGCGGCCATGCCTGCCCATTGTGCGGCATGCCCCGTGGCACCTCAGTGAGACCCTCGGGCAGGCGGGCGGTAGGCTCAGCAGGCACGGGGAAGATGTTCTTTTGCCGCTTCTGCTCCTCCAGCTGCTGCTGGAGCTGGTGCTGGAGCTGGTGGATGTGCTCGAGCTGGAGGCGTTGCTGGGCAAGCTGCTCCCGCTGCAGGGCCAGCTGTGCGTGCCGCTCCTCTTGCTGCTGCTGCAGCACCTGCTGCTTGATGCACTGCAGCTCCTGCAGCTCCCGCTGCACCAACAGCTGCTCCTTTTCCCGATGCCGCTGCAGCTCCGCACGCTCCCGTTCCAGCTCCTCTTGGAGCCGCATTTGCCGCAGCTTCTCCAGCTCCACGCGCTCCCGCTCCAGCTGCAGCACGTGCTCCTGCTGCTTGCGCTGCCGTTCCTCTTCCCTCTCCCGCTCCTCCCGCTGAGTCCCTTCCAGCGATGCCTTGGGCACCGTGGCTGCTTGCCCGCCCTCCTTGCTGGCTGCTGCAGGTGCTGCTGATACCACTGGCCCCTCAGCATGAGGAGCAGCTCCTGCTGGTTCCACTCTCTGCAAGCCACTGGTGGGTGCAGCGGGGGCTTTGGGAGCAGGGCCAGCACCCGCAGCTGCTGCTGCAGTGCTGACAGGCTTGCCAAGGTAGACAGGTGTCTCCATCAGTGAGGCTGCCGGGGCTGGCCGGCTGGGGGCTGGGTAGCGGTAAAGGCCCTGTGCCGCCAGTGGGACACGTGGGGTGATGACTGGCAGCCTGGACAAGCTGGCCAGTGGGACAGCTGCCACGCCGCCGGGGCCATAGGGTCTGTAGAGACCACGCAGCATGGGCCGCAGGACTGAGGCTGGCTGGGTGGTGATGGGCAGTGTGGAGGCAATGGGCGTGTTGATGGTGGAGTAGATCATGCCATCGGCAGCTCGCACAGTGGCGGTGGAAGGGAACATCTGCCGGACGGTGCCCAGGCGGACACCAGGCATGTTGTACTGTGCCAGGCTGCCAAAGCCCTGCCGTGGCTCGGGGAAGGTTGGGTTGTACACACCACTGGGTTTGGGGGGTGTAGGGCCCTGCTGCTGAGCTGTCAGCCCTCCTGTGCCCCCTGGCCCAGTGCTGGGGCCATAGGGCAGCATGTCAGGGCCATTAGCATGCCGGCCCCCGTACTGGTCCATGGAGTTGAGGGCAGCACACATACGACTGATCTCGCGTGCTGTGGTGGCACTGTAGTGAGCCAGGCTGGACTCCTGGAAGCTGGCAAGATCCCCGCGGGGTGAGAAGCGGTAGTCAGAGTAGATGTTGGAGACTGAGCTGTACCTCCGCATAGGGAGTGGGTGGCCCAACATGTCTGCTGGCTGGCGAAGGTCGGAGAAAGAGCCATACTGCAGCCCCTGGCCCAGGTAACCCCCCTCAGCAAAGCCCACACTGTAGGAGTGCTTCATGGTGCTGAGGTCCACAGCGGCATCACCTGCTGGGGAGTGGAAGGGCTGATCCCCCTTCATGGGGTAGTAGCTCATCCCAATTTCAGAGAGGTTTGTGTCTGACATAGAGGAGTAGAGGCGGCCAAAGTTGCCAGTTGGGTAAAACTTCTGCTCCTCATAGAGTGGAGGTGCTGGGGCTGGTTGCTCCCGGTAAGGGAAAGTGTCTGGCAGCTCTGGTTCTCTGCTGCCATAGAGGGGGCCACCGGCTTTCCGGACAGGGGCCACTGCCTCCCCAGCTTTCTTCTCTGGCATCTTGGAGGTGGGGTTGAAAGCACCGGTGCAGCTGCCGCTGAAGGGGAACTTGTAGACCATGTCACAACAGGCCACCTGGCTCTCTGGCTTCACGCCGGTGAGGTCCAGCACATTTGCTGGTGGCTCCTCCTTCAGCACTTTGGTCACTGGACCAGCTGCCGCCTCCTCCATCTGCACCATCATCACCTGGGATTTCTTGCCTCCCAGGGTAAGGAGAGGGCTCTGGCTCTTCAGCTCCACTGGCACTGCCCGGTACAACTCTGTGGCTGGCTCTGTTGGGAAGGTCTGCGGGAGGCCACTGACATTATGTGTCCCACCAGTCTGTGCCATGAGCACATCCTTCTTCAACATCTGGCCTGGCATGCTGTACCTTGTAAACTTGCTCTGAGGGGCTGCAGTGGGCTCAGGCTTGCTGCCAGCTGCCCCACTGGCTCTGACGGCAGGTGTCTGGACACCCTGCTCCACCTGCTTCACCTGTGCCAAGCACACGGGGCTCCCAGTCCCCTGCCCAAAGTCCATCCGGCTCTGGAAAGGGTCTCCATAGACCACAGGCTGCTTGGACTGTGAGAGAATCATGGGAGAAGCAATGGCCAGGCCAGCAGTGCTGGCTGCTGCGATGATGGCATGGGGCTGCTCCTGGGCGTTGAGGTTGATGATCAAAGGCTGGATAGCGGTGGACTGCCGACTTGGGATGTGGTCCAAGGTCAGGCAGTACTTCCTGGCCTCAGTGGCCAAGGAGGTGAGATCCATGCCTTGGTCTGTTATGATGATGGGGGCAGACTTCAGTGCAGTCCGTAAGTCCACAGCATTAGTGCTTGGCACCTTGGGCCCTGGCTCGACCCGAGATGTGCCGGGGATGGAGGAGATGCGGCAGAGGGAGATGTTTTCTGCAGGGAGTGCTGCCCAGCCATAGAGCCCTGCGATGCCATCAGCAGCTGAAGTCACAGCAGGTGCCTTCTGGGCATGCTCCTTCACTGACTGTGTCCTGATGTAGGCACCTGGTGGCTGCTCCTGCTCTGGTGTCTGGCTGTAGCCGTGTCCTGGCAGCTGCCGGCTCGGCCTGGTGGGGGATGAGGTGGGGGATGTCAGGGAGCCGGAGCTGACCGGTTTGGTCTGGCTGGCCGCATCAGCTGCCAGAGTGATCACCATGAAGGGGGCATCCTGCGAGGAGGCCTGCCGGGTCAGACGTGGCGAGCCTGACCGGTGTGGTGTCTGCGTTCCCTGTGCCACCATTGGGGAAGAGGTGGCAGGGCTGGTAGTGGTGGCAGAGAGACCCTCATAGGGAAGAAGGGGGCTCTGTGTCTGTGTGGAAAACTCTGCGGTGGCCTTTGTGGCTCGGGTGGGACTCTGCGTGGGGGAGGTGGGTGAGAGTGGAGGGCTGGAGGTCTTGAAGAAGGAGTATGTCTTGGGTGCCGCGGGCTTGATGTCGCTCACTGCGGGGAGCTTCTCCCTGGCTGTCTGCACACTGATCTCCACAACTGCCTTGCTTCTGCTGGTGTCCTCTGTCTGAGAGCCATAGCTGACAGTGCTCTTCACTGGAGTATAGCTTCTGCTGGCTATGGGTGGGGCCTCTGGAGTTGGGGAGCTGTAGCTCCGTGGCGCACTCCCAGGGCCGCTCACCGCTGTTGTCACTGTGCTGGTACCTTTGCTGTAGGTGTAAGGAGTGGTGGTAGCCTTTGACACTGGGCTGGGTGCTGCTAGGGTGCTCTGGAGCTTGGCTAGATCTTGCCCTTCTTTTGCAAAATGCTGGGTGACCCGGACATCAGGAATGGCCTTGGCTGTGCTGCTGTCAGAGGTGGAAAAGGAGACAGGAGCAGAGAGCTGTGTGGGGCTGGTACCAGGAGTGAGGGGACCACCGTTCTGCTTCATCAGGTCAGCGTAGGCGCTCTCAGCATTGAGGAAGTGCTTCTCTGGGTATGTCTCCTCCTGTCCCTTCACCTTCTCACCCTGCTCAAGGGCCAGGTCAAACGAGGAGGATTGGTGCATCCTGGAGATGCTCTGTGAGGTCTGCAGGATCTCCTCATACACCACTCCCACCTTCGGGAGAGTGCTGGGATAGCTGGGCTGGGAGGGGTGTGAGGAGCTACCATCATACTGGTACTCCTCTGCATACTGGTATTCAAAGCCATTCTGGGCCCCAGTGCCACGGAAGCCAACCTGCTCGTAGGTGCTGCTGTAGGAAACAGCTGTCTGGGCCTGCTGGACCTGCTGCTTCTGCATCATCTCTGCCTTCTTCATCATCTCCTCATAAGCTTCCTCAGCACTCTTGAGGGGCTTGCTGGTAGGTTGGCTGGGGCTGCTTTCTCCCTTCTCCGTCGGGGAGTACAGTGACATGAAGGTGGGCAGGTTGTATTCGCTGCCTGACTTGTACAGCTTGGAGGTCACGGCGTCAAAGCTCTCAGCTTCTGAGTCGATGGAGGGTGAGTATTCAGAACAGGATGAGCGGTGCAGCTCCTCCATCTCTGCCGCCTGCCGCAGCTCTTCAGTGGGGGAGGCATCCTCGATGGGAGAGAGGTTGCTGGGGGGGGTTTTGGAGCGCTCCCTCCTCCGCTGTGCTCTCAGCTCCTCCTTGTCGCGCTTGGTCTTCCGTGCTGTGCTCCGGATGCGCTGCTGCTCTACCTCCCGCATCTTCTCCTGCTCCCGCAGCAGCTCCTCTTCCTCCCGCAGCTCCTCCTCCTCAGATGAGTCCTCAATGGTGGGCAGTAAGGGGCCATGTGAGCGGTGGCGAGCCTTCCTCTGCTGCTTCACTTCCTCTAGCCGCTGCCGGCGGCTGGGGCTGCTGTCACTGTCCTCCTCCAGAGAGGAGATGGATGTGGGTGAGGTGCCTGAGGTGTAGCTGGGCGTTGTGGCCGGCAGAGTGGAGGAGTACTCGCCCCGGGAGCGCTCCTCTGGAGAACCTGTCAGGCTCTCCATCTCCAGCTCGGGCTCCCGGTCCATGCTGGTGTCTGCCTCCTGGCCCACCTCCATCTCCCGGCCATAGCCAGTTGTGCTGTTTAGCTCAATGGTCTTGAAGCGCCGCAGACCACCCTGGGCTGTGCTCAAGTCACTGCCCTCTGCCACCTCCATCTCCTTCCTCTCCTCCTTGTACATGCTGCTGGCACCATGTGGCAGGTGCCGCTTGGTCGATGCCGGCTCTTTGCCCTTCTCTGTCTCGGCTTTCTGCCCGGTTTTGGGGATGCTGTACTTGACACGCCTGTACCCTTCCTCCTCCTCCTCCAGGTTGTCCTCCTCAGCAGTCATCTCCAGGATCTGCCTCCGCATGAACTCCTCATCGCTCACCTCTGCCTCCCGGCCCTTGGGCCTTGGGGGCACTGGCGAGAAGCCTCCCTCACTGCTGTCCTCCACATAGTCATGCCGCAGCTTGCTGCCAAACTCGTCCGAGGACTCTGCGCTCTCCCGCCGCTCCCGCCGGCTCTCCCAATCCATTGAGTCCTCATCCTCCTCCAGGATGTCCTCTAGCTCCTCATCAGAGTCAAAGGCTTCGGGGGCGATGGAGAGGTACCGCGGCCGCTGCCGTTGCCGCTGCTCCTCCCGTGGCTCTGTGGAGGCTTTGCCACGCTCAGTGGGCTCTGGTGGGGCCCCCCGGCCTTCTAGGAGGGGCCGCATGCTGCTTTCTAGCTTGGTCAGCTCAGAGGGGCTGGGGGGGCTCTGCCCAGCCAACCCAGTGCCACTCAGCTTCTCTTCCTCCTGCTGCACCAGGCCAGTGATCTCGCTCTGCGAGCTGGAGATGCCGTCAGAAGAGTAGCCAGTGTCACTCAGGCTCTGGGGGCTGCGGGACAGGTCCGGGGGGTAAGGCTTGCTCCCATCCTGTGAGTGAGGGAGAGCACAGCATCAGACCCCAGTGGCTCCCGAGCTGCTCCCCCTGCTTCCCCCCAAATCCTTCTCTGGGGAACATGCAGACAGTCTGGGCAGTGTTGGGGGCTGTTGTCCAGTGTCAATGGCTTGTCAGCAATTTGTGTGCTTGCTAACAAAGGCAGGGGACCAAGGGAAGGGTGTGCTGCAAGCAGGGAACAGCACAGCAAATATCCCTGGGGAAAATTGGCATCATGGGACAAAAATATGTATAAGAAACTGAGCCCCGTCAGTGTTACCTTCCCAATAACTAACCCAAATATCAATTGTTTGGCTGCCCACCACTTAGAAAGCCAGTGATGGCTGAGCCCCAGCTGTAAGCCTTCGGGTGCTTATGGACACACAACCTTCCCCAAGGGAGGGATGTGAGGGCAGGGCTGCCCTAAGGGGAGATGTGCAAGCACTGGTATTTGGGACAGGGGTCTGTGGTGGCACCAAGAGGACAGGAGCTTTGCTGGCGGCAGCCACCTTTTAATGAATGTTAATGTCCCTGACTGACAGCCCTGCTAATCAGTCTTCAGAAGCAGGGTAGCCCTCAGGGCCCTCATTAGATGCCAGCAGAAATAAACAGGCTGTTTAATTGATGTTACAATTAGGTGGCATGAGCACAAGCCTCTGAACTGTGAGGAAAGTGCTGTCACCTCTGGCCCCAGTGCTACCAGCAGGGCCTCTCACCATGGCTGAAGGACTATGGACCTTATTTGATTTTGGAAGTGCCAGCAGACAAGGATGGGAGGAGTGGTTTTCCTGGGGGTGGCTGTCCATTCCTAGCTGGTGGAGACCTCCCTCCATATTCCCTTCCTGCGGGGGACTGTGCCAGCTGCTGCCAGGATGGTTGCTCATGGGGGAAAACCATCTCAGCGCAGCCAGATGTTTGCCCAAATTACACTGAATTTGTAACAAGGTGGGACAAGGAGCTTGAGCAATGCCCATTGCTGCAGTGTGCAATATCATGGGAGAAGTTTTCCATTTAAAAACAAATTCAGTTGCGCTTACATCATTTAAAAATAACTCCAAAGGCCAAAGCTGACCTGAACTACCACGTTATGCCCAAACTGATGGAATCATAATAAAGAGAATAGGCTGCTATGGAGCCTGTAAAGTTCCTGGGTAGTTTGGAAGTGCTGAGACAGTGAGATAGCAGTGTTCTGAGATCACCCTCACCTTTACTCAACAATTTGGTTTCTGCCCCAACTTGAAATAAACTCCTCTTTCTGACCCCAGCCACTGGTGGAGGCATGGCTTACTGCCACACCAGCCCTGGGTGGGATGCAGTGCCCAGGGCTGCTCAGAGCAGGACACACCCCAAGAGCTCACCTCCTGCTCCTTGGCCCGTGGTACCTCGGGGGGAGCCCGGCTCTCCTTGCTCTCCACCTCTGGTTTGGGGCTTATGCTCTTCCCCTTTGATGCAGTACTCTCAGGAGCTTTGGAAGGCTCCGGGACAGCTTTGGGCAGTGGCTTTTCTCCGGCTGGCGGTGGGGGCTTCTTCTTCTCGGCTGGGGCGGGGCTCGAGGTCCTGCTCTGTTCAGCCACCCGAAGGGTCTTTGCAGGTGAGGTTTGCCGCTCGGGGGGTGCCGCCGGCTCGGCGGCTGCCGGCGCGGGTGCTCTCTGCTGCGGGCCAGCGGCTGGCGGCCGGTGCTGCGGGGAGCTGGTGGGCGTTTGCTTTGGGGTAGGCATCGGCATCGGCATCGGCATCGGGGCAGGGTCACCGAGGCTGCCTTCGAGCAGGCGCTGAGTTTGGCAGTTCAAGCACAGCCATTCGTTCTTCTGTAAAACAAAGACAGGAAAAGTTCTGTTCAAGCTCCGGGAGCTTTGTCCTGACAGGGTCCTCACTGACAAGTTGAGCTGATGGCACACACAGGGATGGTGCAAAGGACTCAGCCCGTCCCAACCACATAAGTGGCTTTGGAGAGGCCAGGTGGTGGTCAGGCAAGCACCAAAATGCCAGCACAGACTGCAGAGTGGTGTGCAGTGCTGGAGCCACAGTCTGCCAACCATCCATCCTAAATCTTTCCCTACCCCTGTCCAGACTTCAGTGATATTCAGCCAGAGGGACCATGGCTACGACACAGGGCTTGCATACTCTCCCCTAGGACACCTCAGCATCACCAGCTCTTTTCAACTCCAGACTTGCTGGCGTCACTTTTAGGTGAAATTAAACAACTAAGGCAGATTACTACCACAGCTCAACACTTCTCAGGCTCCATGCAGCTTCTCCCTCTGATTTGTTCTCCTCGATACAATAAAGGTTTAATAGCATCATCACAATCACACTCAAAGATCTTTTTTTCTAGGTTCTCAGAAAATACTGAGTACACAAGCACACACAAATTTGCCAAAGATATTACCCAGAGTACACGCTGTGCAGGCAAGGAACACAGCAATCTCCTCTAGTGAGATTCTCAGCAAGAGCCATCCTGTTATGGCCTGCAAAAAGCAGCCTGCAAGCAGGGCTGTGAGTGGCATAGAGCCCGTGGGACTATGGCAGAGGCTCTGCATTAAGACATCAGAAGCACTTTCCCCACCTGGGTCATCCAAGGGCTATTTTTACCCACTCAGGAATGTCCAGGAATGGGGGCTTGACATTTCTTTCTCTTTCGATGTTTCATCATCTTAAATCTTTCTGGGTTTGCTGCTAACAGCCTGATAGGCTCCACGTTCTTTTCCCCAGACTCCTCTACTGTTGATCCACTGCTCCCAAAGCTTGGGGTGGTCAACCTCCAGGGGCAGCTGGCCCCAGATGAGCTGTCATGCTGTCAGAGATGTGGTCATATGCTTCAGTTGGGTCAGCTTGGGACTGGGCTGTAAGATGCCTGCATTTCCTGGAGCCACAAAGGCCATGGTCTCCATGCAGAAGATGAGGTTCACCAAAAATAGCCTTGAGGAAGCAGCCTCAAGTTGCACCAGGGGAGGTTTAGGTTGGACATTAGCAAAAATTTCTATCCCAAAAGGGTTGTCAAGCCCTGGAACAGGCTGCTCAGAGCAGGAGTAGAGTCATTGTAGAGTAGAGACACTGTAGAGTAGAGTAGAGTAGAGTAGAGTGGAGACGGATTTAAAAGACTTGTAGGTGTGACATCCAGGACATGGTTTAGTGTTGGACTTGGCAGTGCTAGCTAAACAGTTGGACACAAAGATCTTCAGGGTCTTTTCCAACTTAAATGGTTCTACGATTCTGTTCTATGACTCGAAACCCCACATGTATGGAAGTAACATAACAGGCTTGGAACCTGCATCCCACACACAGGAGTCCCCACAGTTCAAAAAGACATAATGGTTGGAATTAATGATCTGAAAGGTCTTCTCCAACCTAAACAATTCTATGATTCTTTGATGCCAAGATGCTGGAGATGCTCCTGAGCTGGTGGTGGCTGGGAGTAGAGGGCTTCCCCACAGACACTTCTTGGCTCCTAGAGCAACCCAGACCAGGAGGAGCCATCCAGCCCCTGCTCTCCAGGGAGCAGAGGGGCAGGAGGACTGCTTCTGCAGGGATGGGGTACAGGTGGGCAACATCCTCCCTCCCACCCTCACCACCCCACAGCAGCCCCTGCTTGTCACACAAACATCTTAAGAATACATTAGGGCTCCAGAGTGCCATAAAAAGAAATCTCTTTCAGCACGGTAATATTTAATTACTGCTTAATCAAAGAGAAAGTCTAATTAAGGGGCAAGTGCAGCCTATTGTATCTTAATGACTGCATTTGTCTTCTTTTATTTCAGAACTTGCTCTTGTCCCTGTGCCTCTGAATCAGATCTCCTTGCCCCGCTCCGCTCTGTAATTATTTCAGACTGCAGAAGGAAATGTGATTGTGTGACACAAATTGAATCTTTGCCTCATGGAGATACTTGGCCTTTCATTTCCCTTTCAGAAATCCCATTTGCCTTCACCACACCTCCCTCCCCAGTGCCAGCAGTAAGGGGACAGGCTGCCTGCCAGGGCAGAGCTCAGCTCCTGCTCGTCCCTTTCTGCCACACCATTGTGCCAGCTCACTGCTTGGTCCTGCAGGGACCAGAGAAGATCAGCCTGCCTTGAACTACTCACCCTGCCCAGTCCTGGATGGGGCATTGCCCATGCTCATGATCTCCCACCCTGACAGACTGTGGTGGCTGAAAAGCTCTGGAGAAGGGAATGACTTTTCTTTCAGCACCCCATGGGTCTCTCGTGCCAGGAAGACTCTGCTGCCAGTCCAGCACCCTGCACTGTAGTCGGAATCCTGTGCCAAGTCCTATGTGGGTACAGCCTTGGATGGCAGAAAACTAGGGAAGGGATAACTGAACTTTTCTGAGCCTTGGAAGAGGCCCTGGCCTTGCCAGCAGCCAGTGCCACGTGGAGCTGTGTGTACACTGCCAATGCTGACTGTGCCACAGCAGCCAGTGTGACATTTCTCATGATATCATAGAATCATAGAACGGTTTGAGCTGGAAGGGATCTTAGAGATCATCTAGTTCCAAACCCCTGCCATGGGGAGAGACACCTTCCACTAGACTAGATTGCTTTAAGGCTTTGTCCAACATGGCCTTGAATACCTCCAGGGCATCCACAGACTGCCTGGGCAACCTGTTCCAGTGTCTCACCATCCTCACTGTAAAGAATTTCTTCCTAATATCCAGTCTAAATCTGCCCTCCCCAAGCCTCAATCCACTCCTTCTTATCCTATTACAACAAGCACTTGTAAAAAGCCTCTCCCCAGGGGATATCCTGGGATTGGCTTCACTGAATACCTCCAGCAGCAGGAGCTGACAGCTGCCTGGCTCCTCCATGTGCATAGGGCTCAAGAAGTCCTGTCTGTGGCAGCTGCAGGGAGATGAAGGTGAACAAGGCCACCTGCACCCAGTGAGAACATCTCTGGCAAACCTCTCTGAGTTGTTAGTCCCCATGCTCTGTGCTGACACCCATCATAGAATCATTTCAATTGGAAAAGACCTCCAGGACCATTGAGTCCAACTGTCAGCCTAATACCACCATGGTCATTAAACCATGCCCTGAAGTGCCATTGGCTACACATTTTTTGAACACCTCCAGGGATGGTGACTCCACCACCTCCCTGGGCAGCCTGTTCCAATGCCTGACCACTCTTGCAGGAAAGACATTTTTCCTAATACCCAATCTAAACCTCTCCTGGTGCAATTTCAGACCATTTCCTGTCTTTCTATCACCTGATACTAGGGAGAAGAGACCAGCCCCCACCTGATTACAACCTCTTTTCTGGGAGTTACAGAGAGCAATTAGATCTCCCCTCAGCCTCCTCTTCTCCAGACCAATCTATCTCAGTTTCACAGGATCATAAAATCAGAGTGTTCCAGGCTGGAAGGGACCCCCAAAGGTCATCCAGTCCGACCTCCCTGCAGTCAGCAGGGACATCCTCCACTAGATCAGGTTACCCAGGGCCTCATCGAGCCTCACCTTGAGTATCTCCAGGGAAGGAGCCTCAACCATCTCCTTGGGCAACCTGTTCCAGTGTTCCACCACCCTCGTGGTGAAGAGCTTCCTCCTGATGTCCAATCTAAATCAGCCCTTCTCTAGTTTGAAGCCATTGCCCCTTGTCCTGTCACTGCAGGCCTTTGTAAACAGTCTCTCTCCATCCTTCTTGCAGGCCCCCTTCAGGTACTGGCAGGCTGCTATCAGGTCTCCCCAGAAGCTCCTCTTCTCCAGGCTGAACAACCCCAGCTCCCTCAGCCTGTCCTCGTAGCAGAGGTGCTCCAACCCTAGCTGCTGTTTCCTCAGCTGCTGGATACTGCTGGATGCTGCAACTCCATGGGCTCAGTGCAGATGCTGCACCTGAGGCATCTCACCCCCATGCTCTGTCAGTGTCATGCCCCACCCCTCTGCCATGGTCCTGCAGCCTTGCTGGCTTGGTGTTTGGTTATTCCACAGCACCTCTGCTCCCTCTCAGAGGGCTGGGCTCGGCTCTGGAGCAGCTCCCCTGTACACAGAGCCTGGCTGTGGGCATTTCCCAGCTAAGGTGGCCAATGGGATTATTCTGCCCCTGAGAAAAATGCAAACTCTCCACGACCAGCTGTTTGCTAACAGCTTGTAAATCCCCACCCAGATTAACCAGATCCCATGAAGATAATAATAATTAGGCTGTACTTAGTGCTTTGCATGTCTGTACCATGGCATGCCCAGGAAGTCAGGGTGCCCCTCGCCAGGCCAGGAAGTGGGTAAGGAGCTTATGGCAAAAGCACAGCAGTGCCTGTCTGGGTCTGCATGCTTAAAGACTCTGGAAAGCCTGGCCTGATCAGAGCGGGGATGGGGGCTTCTGAGCACCAGGGGTTGCTGCCCCAGAGATTTGTACCACGGCAGTGGGCACAGGGGCTTTAACCATGCAGAGGGCAGGCAGTGGGGAGCAGGTGAAGATGCGTGAAGTGTGCCTGAGATGCCAGTTTAAATGAAAAGGTGCTGGCAGGGCAGGGAGCACTGGCAATCAGCCATCCAGGCAGGCAGGGGAACAAGGAGGGCTGCCCAGCCCAACTGAGTCATCAGCTGATGTCCTGGGTGGGTCACTACACTGACCCCTTGGGATCCCAGCCTTTTTCACTCCCAAAACACCAGGATTTGCAGAGGAGTTATGGAAAATGTAGGTTTCTGGAGAGAGAAAGGGAGATCTTGTGGTCAGCAGGATGGAGCCCGGGGTGCAGGGCAGCCCTGGCCAGCAACTGAGGGCAGGTGGCTTCATTCAGTGTGTCACAGCTGAGCAGTAAGGACTATCCCTGCTTTTAATTCTGCTCCACATGAGTGGCATTGGGGGATACAGGCTGTGGCCACAGTCCCTCTGGAGTCTCTGGAGACTTTCAAGACCCATCTGGTTGCATTTCTGTGTGACCTGTGCTAGATTCTATGGTCCTGCTCTGGCAGGGGGGTTGGACTCGATCTCTGGAGGTCCCTTCCAACCCCTAACATCCTGTGATCCTGTGATCTTCATGGGCTCTGCTGCATGGGCGGTAATTGCCATGCTGCCTGTGCTCACTCCTGGGGGGCCAGGGGGCATCTGCAGCAGCCTTGCTCACAGAGGACCCCCTGGGGCTGCTGCCCCCACAATGCCCCAGGGTGATCCGTGGGGTCAGTGTGCACCAGGGGTCTGGGTGCGTAGGGGGTGAGCCCCCCCAAGCTCTGGCATCCACTGGCAGGTGGCCACAGCCATGCTCACCAACCTCTGCCAGGTTTTACCCTGCAATTGTTTTAATTTACTAATGGGCAAACCCAAAGCTGTAATTAACTCAAATAGAAGCCTTCCCGCCTCATTGTGGTCAGCGTTACTGCTTGGCAAGTTAATTAAATGCTGATTCCCCCAGCACCACTGGGTTGGTTTTTTACTGATGGAGCCAGAGAGATTCAGCATCACGGTCGCATGTGGATCCCCTGTTCAGCATTTCAGAGGTCTGAGAGCCTTGGTGGGAGCCAGTGGTGACAGAGGCTTCCCCAGAAGTTTCCCAGTTTAGCTTCTGGCTGCCAGTTCCACCTTCCTCATCAGGCCTGAGCCACTTCCTGCAACTTCTCTGGATTCTAGGAGGTGCATGGCTGTGGTCTTCATCCCAGTGCAAACTGCTCCCTACCATCCCCATCACCCTCAAGACCTCCCCGCAACCTCTCTGACTCCTGGGAGATACACAGCCATGGTCTTCATCCCAGCACCAACCATTCCCTGCAGTATCATTCCTAGGACTCTGCCTGGTTAATTTCTGCTCCTGGGTATTATTTTACACAATCAGATTGGTATCTATTAAAATACCAGGACAAAAATCAGTACAAAATAAGATAAGCAGCACGAGGTATAAGTATCTCATGAGCCAGATCTCATCTCCCAGCATTAAGTGCAGCGAATCTCACAAGAATTTTTCATTTATTTGCTGACAAGAACTGTGCAGGGCTCATCACTGTGGCAGATGGGTGCCTGGAAAATATGGAAAACACTTCTGCTATCTGAATCAAGATCCAAATTAACAAGAACCTCATAAAAATCACTTCTTGAGCATTCCTCTCAGTCCTGCTTTGCAGGAAACCTCCTGTTTACATCTCCTGACATCCAGACACCTTGTACACAACTTCCTGCAGCAGAAATGGGGACACCTCACTGTATGATCCCATCTCCCAAGTGCTCCTTGTGCTGAGAACCTCACAGCTCTGTTCATACTGTGGATGGCTTTTACAGAAAAGAGACTGAGTCATACTTGATCACTGGATGCCAGGGCTGTTTGAGATCCATCTCAGGCAGTGCCTGGGGTCTAGCTGGCAGGTTTTCCACCCTCTAAGCACTCCTGTGCTCTTCCCTCCCCTCGGCAAAGATGCTGTCACTGCCAGCAACCTCCTCGGCGAGACCCCAGTGCTCATTCATTTGGGATGCTGCTGCCCAAGCGCTGGCTTGCTCCCCGCTCAGTTTCAGCCCCTTCTTACAGCACAGCTCCCCTATGCCCCTCCAAATCACCTCCCCATGGCTGGAGGCACTACACACCTCTGACAAACCCCTTTCACAAAGCTGCTGCAGTTTTAGGAGGCGAGAGGGAAGTGCTATCCCAGCTTGCCTGTGGAGGAGAGGATACACATCACAGCCCTGACCGCTGTACGTTCATACACAGCACTTTTAACCTCGTGTGCCATCAGCAAATAACCACAGACCTGGTTTTACCTCCACCCCAGCCCTTATCTATCCTAGGAGGCTGAGGCAGTGATGGGATTTGAAACGAGGGCGAGGAAGCGCCCAGAGATCAGGAAGTGAGATGGAGCAAACACAGGAGAGGCTCATCAGAGCTCTGCCTGCCCTGGGAAGAGACCGAGGAGGATTCAGGTGGTCTTGGTGCAAGGAGGGGACTGAGAACAAGTGGGTATATTGCCTTGATTGTGCACTTTTTCCCTCTAAAAAGACCCTCAAAATGCCTCTCAAGCAAGATGCAGAGCTGCCTGCGCCTGTGCTGCTGAACTGCATCCAGACAGGCGTACGTGTGTGCTGCTGAGCTCTGTGCTTACATACAAATATACAGATGTGCAGGAGAGATACTGGGATGGGGAACTGGCACTGTTTAGCCCGGAGAAAAAAGGGGCTGAGGGAGACCTTCTCACCCTCCACAACTCCCTGAACAGTGGTTGGAGCAAGGTGGGTGTTGGTCTCTTCTCCCAAGAGAAAACAGCCTCAGGTTGCTCCAGGGGGGGGTTAGGTCAGATATTAAGAAACGTTTCCTCCCCAAAGTGTTGTCAAGACCTGGAACAGGCTGCCCAGGGCAGTGGTGGAGTCACCATCCAGGTAGGGGTTTAAAAGATGTGTAGATGTGGTGCTGAGGGCCATGGGTTAGCGGTGATCTGGCAGTACAGGGTTAACAGCTAGACTTGATGATCTAACTGATACAAAACCAGTTGCAACCAAAATGATTCTGTGACTCTATATATACACAAAATCTGTAAATAAAAAGGGAGCATTAAATGCAACTCTAAATGCCATTCAGTGGGCTCCCTGAGGAGCTGCTGTGCATCTCTGCGCTGCCCATGGGAGGCTGTTGCAACAAAGAGCCAGCAATTCCCCAGCATAGAGCCACAGGCTCCTGGGACCATCTGCAGGGAAAGGCAGCAAGGGGACTGCACACACCTCCCTCAGCCAAGGTTCCTTGGCAGCCAGCTGCTCCACGCTAATTGACTTCATTACCATCAACTGGGCAAGTATTAAAGCAACCAGGGTTCAGAGATTAGCCTCTCTGCAAACCACCACAGTTATTTCAATCCCTTGCTAAATATAGCATTTGACTAAGCAACCCATGGACATGTTTTCCAGCATTAGCCTATTCTTATCTGTTCCCGTGGCCTCTCTCAAGCTAGTGAAGCTGACAGTCCCTCCCCAGCTCTATTTTAGATGTGTGTGATGGACCAGTGGCCTTCACACTGCAATAATGTGATTAAAAGCAGTGCGGGGTAATGAGCTCGCCAGGATGAGCTTCGCATTGCAGGGCTTGTTCTCTGCCTCCCATCTGCTCTGCTCCATCCCTTTTCCTTTTGCCTTCTGGGACCTCTCCTGGTTGGAAAAAAAGACATAGAAAGAGAAGGTGGGAGAAACTGCACATGATGGCTGAGCACTGGAGCTGCCATCAGCCATGGCAGCCATGGGCAGTGCAAATTCTGTGTCTCTCATCAATGCTCCCTGCCCTCACCAACCCTGCCCTCAGCAGGAACAGCAGTGTCTGCTCTACCACTTGTCCCCTTTACCATGGAGAAATGAAAGCAGAGGTGGGGAGCTAAACAACAGCCATATGCCAAAGGGGCCATCACAGTCCTGTGGTCCCCAGGACCATCCTTCTCCCGTGGCTCTTCCTTCTCCTTCCACCTGCACATACCTCACACGAGGGATTTTTTCCTCTCCTGCTCCCAGCCACAGCAGGGATGCAGCAGCTCTCCAGCACATAGCTCAGAGGTCAGAGCAACAGCCCCTGAGGCATTCCCAGCCTCCCACCCTGTGGGCTGATGCTCCACAGATCCAGCAGAGGATTATTCCAGTTGAAAGTCTTTGGCTGATGAGTAATAGCAATGCTCCCCTCCGCCCGCCTTCGAGGAATAGCTGTGCTACTGCCAAGTCCAGCTTATGCCACTGCAGCCGTCAATGGCCGGGCAGCCAGCGCTGCTGTGGTGAGGGGAAAGCAGCACAGCCTCTGCGGCTGTGGGAGAGCTGAGAAGGTGGTTCCCACCAGCACAGCCTCTGCGGCTGTGGGAGAGCTGAGAAGGTGGTTCCCACCAGCACAGCCAGTCTGGCCCATCTGTGGCTTCTTGCCCAGCTGCAAACCCCAGCGGCCATTACCCCTGGGTCAGGGTGTTGCCATCCAGGGCAGAGGTGGAGATCTACCAATGCGCTTTCTGGGGCAGTGACCTGTGGATACAGGTATATGCTGCTCTGCTGTCTCCTGGGCTGTCCCATTTGGCTTGATAGAGGCTAGAGGAAAAGGCCATGTTATTAGGAATGGTGGTGCTAGAATCAAGCTTGGACTGCTTTTCAATATTGTTATTTCACTGTCGGGTCCCAATAATTTTATTCCACAGAGCTGGGAAAGAAGCTTACCTTGACTGACTCAAATGCCAAGGGGCCAGTTGGACAATCAGTTCAGATCATGAAGCTAGGGCCCCAGAACAACCCTTCCCCAGCTATGGCATCCACAGGCAGTGGCTCCCAGCAGAGTCCAGCTCCAGAGCATCCCAGCATCTGCATCCTTGTGCAGCCATAGTCACAAGCCCCCCAGCTCATCCCTGCCCATTTTCCACCACCTCCAAAATCAGGGCAGCTGCTATGGCAGGAAGCACCTTCTGTATTTTTAGAGCTTTAAAAAAAAAAAATCTTTTCCAACAGCAAGAATGTTTCTAAGTCAAAGGATTGAAACTATTTTGCAATCAAGGAAGCGTATTTCCAAACCAGCCAGATTATGAGAGCCTGGGTGCTGTGTGGGCTGTGTGAAGGGGCTGCTAAAAAAGGGTACACAGCTGTCCAAAATTTGGAAACCGGTGCTGTTGCAGAATATATATAGACATCCCTCCCCACTCAACATATTTCCTTCCAGTTCATTAGATTAAAAAAAAAAAAAACCAACAAAAAAAACCTCAGCACCACCCCACCCCCCTCCCCCAAATAAGAAGGATACTAAGGAGAGCAAAGGATGCTTTTGGCTTCTCTGAAAACCATGGGACCAATTTCCAGGGCTGGGGCTGAGCATCCCTCACCCTGGGAATGGACTGCTGAGCACTGGTGTCACTGCCATGCTTCTGCAAGAACACAGACATCCAGCCAGAAACCAGCTGCCACTGGCAATGGGAGGCAGAGAAGCCAGCTCCCAGCATGGCAGTGGTTGTGGAGATGAATGCAAGCTGGTTTGCCTGGAGACCATGAGGATGCGAGAAATGGAGGCCAACCAGCCCTATGTGGGCACAGGTCATCCTCTGCGTTACTATTTGAAGAAGAGAAGACCAGTTTTGGGGTGAGACCTGACCACCAGGAATGCCCATCCTCACTCAGACCAAACAAATTCACCTACCTTCTGCACCAGCTCACCCCCAGTTCAGACAAAACACATTCTTGACTTCACATGGTTGCCACTGCTGGGCAGCAGCTTTCATATTCATTTATCATAGAATCACAGAATCACAGAAACATCCAGGTGGAAAAGGCCCTTAGGATCACCAAGTCCAACCTATAACCCTACTCTACAAGGTTCACCCCTAAACCATATCCCCAAACACCACATCCAAACCACCTTGAAACACATCCAGGGTTGGTGACTCAACCACCTCCCTGGGCAGCACATTCCAATGCCTGACCACTCTTGATGGGAAAAATTTTTCCTAATGTCCAGTCTAAACCTGCTGTGAAAAGAGACCAGCACCAGCCTCTCCACAACGTCTTTTCAGGTAGTTGTAGAGAGCAATGAGGTCTCCCCTCAGCCTCCTCTTTTTCAAAGTAAGCAGCCCCAGCTCCTTCAGTCAATCTTCACACGATTTATTCTCCAGACCCTTCCCCAGCTTCATTGCCCTCCTCTGCACTGGTTCCAGCACCTCCACATCTCTCTTGTATTGAGGTGCCCAAATGAACACATTATCCCCATTGTTATCTCCAATCTGGATGTGCCCACTTTTTTCCTGGCCGTTCCCTACCATCTTCTGCTATCTTAACCATTACCCAACGACCCCTTCTGCTGTGAGCAGGTAGAGATAAAGCTGCCCCTGGCCCTGGCCAGGCTCAAGATGGAACATCTATTTCAAATAACTGTGAGAAATAGCACATCCAGGCTGGGGACCTGAGTGTGCCATGACAGGAGGAAATGCACGAGCATGGTGCTGCATGTTTAAGAAAAAGGGAAATCACAAAGAGTAAGAAAAATGGGAGGAACGAGAGAGCAAGTCTCAGGCACTGAAAGGGCTTTTCGTTTTCCTTTTCACTGAGCCTTACTATTTCTCTCTGTTTTATCTTGGAGAAAGAGCTAAATTAACTACCAGCTCAGTTTTGAGAGACTGGATCCAAATGGATGAAGAATTAAGAAGATTTTCTGCTCACGATAAAATCCAGCCAATGGTATTAAAGCAGCAGGTTTGGTCTGGTTTTGAAAGATTAGCTATGGCTGTCCCAAGGAGGACGAGCTCTGATTTTCCCTTTTTTGCTCCAAGGTGTTTACAGAGCTGTCTGGATCGTTGACAGTTGTTACAGACCAGACTGTAATGACCATCATTTAACCACGCAGGAGAGAGATGTGGCTCTTGTCCTCCACCATGTCACAGAATCACAGAATGCATCGGGTTGGAAGGGAGCCTCGAAGGTCATCCTGTCCAACCCCCTTGCAGTGAGCAAGGACATAGAATCATAGAATGATTTGGGTTGGAAGGAACCTTAAAGATCATCTAGTTCCAGCATCTCTAACGAGATCAGGTTGCTCAGGGCCCTATCAAGTTTGACCTTGAATGTCTTCAGGGATCGGGTCTCAACCACATCTCTGGGCAACTTGTTCCACTATTTCCCCACTCCCCATCCCCCTTAAACCACACACAGACCAGTTTCTCCCAGTACTCTCACCCCAAGGACCCTGCTGAGCTCTGGCGCTGCTGGGGATGAACCCACTGAGAAATCACATCTTCTCAGCAAGCCCCACTGCTAACATCACAGCTCAGCACCACATCCAGCACTAACCCCCCCCAGCACATGGGCAGGAGCCTCTTCTTCCCCTGCTGAAGAAGCAGTAATATATTGTTCATTTTTGTTTGAATCGATCCGGCCGTGCATTGTAATTTACTCTCTGATGTAGCACTCCTTAACACGATCTATCAGCCTGCCAGCCAGCCTTATCTTTAACAGTCCCCATTATCAGGATGTATTTCTCAGCCAAGGTTAACAGCAGCAGGAGGATCTCCAAACGCTGGCTGCATGACAGTAATCCTGCAGTAACACCCAGGAGACCATACGTCGGGTCCAGTGGAGCCCATACCTCATCGCCACAGATCCCAGCTCCCTTTGGTGTGCTGGCGTGGTGCAGGTGCAAGGTGTTTCTGATGGCCATGCTGCTCTTTCACAGGTGCACTTACTGCAATAACCAGGTCTCTTCAGCAGCCATTTGGACCTGTACGTGGAAGACTTTGTGTTTGCAGCAAAGTGCTGCTTGCACAGAGAAACCCGGCCAGACCGTGCAGAAAACAAACAGAACGTTCCGCTTGTTCCCGACAGAATGGAAGACAGTCCAAGGAAAGCTAAGTTTATCAGAGAAGTCTTATTTAATCAAACTCTTGGTTTTTCATAGGCACCAGTGTTGACTAAAATATCCAACCATCCAACTCGTAATTTTCTGCATCTGATCAAAGCAGATCCAAGCTGTCTGATTGCTCTTTTTTAAATTGCAAAGAGGCCCAAGTGTCTATCAGGCAGCAGCCACTCATTTCCAAACCAGAAGCAAATTTGTGTCTTCAAGAGTTTCAGCTTCCTTCCACAGAATGGTAGAGTTTAGAAGGGACCTCTGAAGATGATCCAGTCCAACCCCTTTGTAGCAAGGACATTTTCAACTAGATTAGGTTGCTTAGAGCCCAGTCAAACCTGAATGTTTCTAGGGATGCAGCATCTACAGCCTCTCTGGTGCTGATGGATCATCTACCACCTCCATCCAATTTTGTTTCCCATCCATGAGCTGTTCAATTCCCAGTCCCCTCACTCTCAAACCAGTCTAGCAGCAGCAAATGAGATTTCATTTTGTGGTCACAGTGAGTTGTTTTCAAAGTATGGTGGGGAGCCATCAGTTGTATGGCTTGGAAGCTAAGGACATGACAAAGCAACATCCTGTGGCACCCACACAGTCACATAATGCTTTTAAAAGTTTTTAAATAATGACAAACTTTCTCAGAAGACAACCCATGACTGGCAGAGACTGAAAACCCCACATGGAGGTGGCTGAGGTACTCAGGGCTCCACCACTGAAACCTACCAAACCAACCTTCCCATGCCACTTGCACGTTGGGTAAAGGCTCCACCAGGTAAGACATCTAGTAACAGTTGTCCTCAGTTCCCCCAGGCCCTGACACAGTTTGGGAGGTCACCTCTGGGATTCCTGGCTGGTTAGCACCTGGAAAATAGGGCACCAAAGGCCAAGGACTTCACCTTTGGGCGGAAAGCAGTCAGCACTGCACAGACACAGGCAGACATCTCAGGTAACCCATGACCCTCCAGTTTCAGCCCTTTGCCTTCTTCTCCTTCTCCACAGAATGGTTTGGGTGCTAAAGAGCCTCTAAAGGGTGTGCAGTCCAATGCCCTTGCAGTAATCAGGAACATCTTCAACTAGATCAGGTCACTCAGGGCCTCATCCAGCTTGACCTTGAATGTTTCCAGGGATGCAGCATCTACCACCTCTTTGGTGCGGATGGGGCATCTACCACCTCCATCCCGTTCTACTTCTCTTTCTATGGCCCACACCAGGGTTTTTGCCTGAAACAGGGGTGCTCCTAGAGAACTGGAAGCTTTGGTTTCTGTGGGCAGTGCTGTTTGATTGTTTGACCCCATTAAACGAATGCTGCTTCAAAAAAAGGCCCTGTTCCAGGCTTCAAGATGGTGAGTCCTGATTGCAGCAGCAGAAATATTTTAATTAAATGAACTACCTTTATGGAATAAACCAAGTGATAAGCTTGAAAAATTAACTCTCATAATCTTTCATGCTTTTGTGCAGGTCAATAAACTATTATAGCAAAAGGCTGGGAAACGTTCTAGAAACATGGGTTGTAACAATAGAGATGGATGAGCCATTTTACTCCTCAAATTACACACAGCAGCATCTTTCCATGCGCATCCTCTCCCAGCCCCTTGCCTGCTGCCCACGGCAAAGCTGGAAGAGCACAGACAGCATCTTCTACCCACTCAGGTCCAGCTCCCAGCCCTCCTCACCAGAGAGTGTCTCTCTGTCTTCGTGGGCTCTTTCCATTTCCCAAAGTGCCATCTCTACACGTTTTTGAACACCTCCAGGAATGGTGACTCCACCGCCTCCCTAGGCAGCCTGCTCCAGTGCCTGAGCACTCTTGCAGTAAAGACATTTTTCCTGATACCCAACCTAAACCTCCCATGGTGCAGCTTGAGGCTGTTTCCTGTCTTCCCATCACCAGTTACTTGGGAGAAGAGACCAACCCACACTTCACTACAACCTCCTTGCAGGTAGTTGTAGAAAGCAATAAGGCTCTCTGCTTAGGGAGCCCTCAAGTTGCCTGCAGAGGGGTTCTGTGTCTTGATGGGTCCAATATAATTTTCATCACCTTCAAGACTTATTTTAAAACTTATTTTCAAAACGCCCTTATTTCCACTTAAACTAACTTCACAAACAGGTGATAGCCACCTCCTCCCCCCACCCAGCTGTCTTCTGGTGGTCTGATTGCAAGCCTGACCTGGATGGATATTCCCACCAGCAGTGTCAGGTCTCTCTGCAGACTGAGGGTAGAAACTGGCTATGAACACCTGGGTGGAAGGGCTGAAGAGTAAATGCAGCTAGAATGAAGCTAAGATGCCAAACCAAAATGAAACAGTGAAGTCTACATAAAATGATTGCCTAAACCCCCACCCCCATGCCCCATGAATATTTACTCAGTTTAACATGCATCTTTGAAGGCATTGCCTTCCATAGCCACCCTTCCTGCAAAGGCAGACAGATGCCTGTGGGACCTCTTAGCTCCCTGAAGTCACAGAAGGAACCACCTCATATAAACCCTTAAAGTAATTTAAGAAGCTCCACTTTTAAGAGTAGTTTGGGGACACTGCAGAAACCTGTTCCTCTGAAGGCTGGCAACGCTCATCTGACTTCCAACCTAAATCAAACCCTAGCTCTGTTAAAAATATTGCTGCCTAGCTGGAGTTCGCTCTTCTCCTGATGTCCTATTTGCTCTCAGCAAACAGATGACTGTTGGTCATACTTAACAGCTCCCAGTAAATCAGGCAGTTATGTAAAGCTGGGAATTTCACAGCTCCCTGGCAGTTGGCGAGGCCTCTGGGAGCAGCGCGGGGGTTGGTTCCCAGCAGCCAGCAGGATCTGCCGCCGCAGCCCCCTTGCCCGAGCAGGCGAAAGCCAGGGAGTGCCAGGCTGGCACTCAGCCACACTCAGCCCAGGCTGTCCAGTTCCAGAGCCTGGCTGAGGGCCTGGCTGGGACACAACCCAAGTCTGCAGAGTGAGCCATGGGCAAACTCACAGCATAGGTCCTATCCTTACACCCACGGTCACATTTTGAGGGATTATTCCCAAGCCAAGACCTCATTCCTTTACCAAACTAGAAGGGCTTTTTGAGAATATTTGTTCTCTGACTCAACCAAGATAGTCAAGAGAATAGGAAAGAGCCTCAAGTTGCACCAGTGGAGGTTTAGATTCAATATCAGGAACAATTTAGGGTTGTCAAGCCCTTTAAATCCCTGGCGGGATTTATTTAAAAGGTATGCAGATGTGGCGGTGAGGGACATGGATTAGTGGTGACCTTAACAGTCCAACTAGTTGATCTGAAAGTTTTCTTCCAACCAAAACAGTTTTTTGGTTCTCTGATTCTACAAAATCAATGATCTGAAGGGTTTCTTCCAACCAAAACAGTTCATTGGTTCTCTAATTCTATGAAATCAATACTTTCTTCCTTCAACAGACTTGGGAGCCATGTGCTCTTTGACCTTCAGACAATGGAAAATATCCTAATCAAAACCCAACACCCCCCAAACTCGCATCATGGATCAGAGACTGCCTAGTAGTTATCTCCCAGTCTCGGCACAAGTAAGGGCCAAAAGCTTCTAGCTGCAGCATGGGAAAATACAAAGTATCTCAGAGATGCAATCTGAAGATGCCAGAGCAGATCTCTAATTAAAAAAGTCTTCTTATCACTGCCAAGCATATCTCCATTTCCCCCAAATCCTCCCTCTGGGTTTCAGCATTTTTGTTATACTCTTTGCTTCAAGTAACTCAGGACAACTAAGCTAACTGTGCAAAATATCTTCTCCCCACTTCATACCCTCACCTTACTTTTTCTAGTGTCACGAGAAACGTAAAAGCCAACACAGTGCTCTGCTCTGCCACTTCTGCTGCAGGGCACCAAATCACTCCTGTCCCACCCTGTCCCAGGCATTTGCTTTGTTGGGTGCAAAGTGGCTGTCAGAAAATCTCTCTGAGATGTTTTATTGTGCCAAGGAAGACGGTGCTGAAGGTGATCCTGTGTTCATTCCCCTGTGGTCGTTCTTCCGCAAGGAGAGCATGGGACAGGACCTCAAGGGACAAGAAAGGCACGAAGAGCTTATCTTCACTTCAGGTCTTTCAAGGTTCCTTTCCTGTAACTGTCTAATATTTTGGCAGCTGCCCCCAGCCTGTCATCATCTGCCCCAGGTGTGAGGTGAGCATCGCCAAAATGAGAAGCCAAGATCCTTGTAACAAGCCACCCTGGGTGGGTGCCAGTCTCTCCATCAGCATGGAGAGATAGACCTGAAACTGGAAGGGGAAAATGCTACCCTCTGTGGCAGCAGCTTTCTCTAGGCCATGACAAAAGATGCCCAGTGGAAGGTCCCCGTGAGCTGAGCTGGCGGGCAGGGTGGCACAGGGCTTCCCGAGCACAGCACACCTCACCCGCAGCATGCTGCCTTATTTTAGCAGGCAGAGCAGATGGCAGTGGGAAGAGAAGGAGGCAAAGCAGAAGCTTTTGAAATAAAGCCCTGTGCTCTGCTGAGGGGGTTTGGTGCATTTTGACAGTCGTAGCCAGAATGAGCTTTGAAGCAGCTCAGAGGTTCACTGGTGGGGGACCTACAGCCAAGGAGAGCAGAAATAGGGGAGAAACCTGCCCTGATTCCCAAATACCACTTGGCAGGGACAGCTGGCACTGACTCAGAATCGAAATAATCCTTAGCAAAGGGAAGCAGAGCACTCACAGAAGCTTTCAGCCCTGGCAAGAAGGTGCCTCGGCTCTACCACCTCATGCCCGCGGGGCTGTGGTGAGCTGAGACCACTCCCTTCCCTGATGCAGCTGTGGGTTTGTGCACTGCTGAGCCTAAACGCATTCCAGAATCTTCCCTACTTGAAGAGAGCACCCTGATTCTTCCTCCTCTCTGAGCCCCAGCAGGGCTGGGGACCATGACAGCAGCCATGCAGGAATTGCTCCAGCAGTAGTAGTCCTGAGCCGGAACTCCAGGCAACACTGAGAAGATGGTTTACCCGCGACCTGCTCTGTGCAGCCCTATGTTGGACAGCAGCACAGCTCCCTCACACCCCAGAGACCATATCCCACCAGCCTGGCTACCAGGATGCTCTGCAGAGCATCCGTTGCAAGCAGATTCCATCTACATGGGACCTGAGGAGAGCCACGAAGCCTGAGCTTCCTTGCTGTCCCTTTTGTCTGGTTCCATGTTCACAGCTGGATAAAGCACTACAGGGCAGGGCAAGGGAGCCTGCAATAACCACAGCCATCTCCTTCTGGATCTCTGCTTCACCATCCACGACAGAAAACATAGCCCCAGCAGCTGTGCCTTTAAAACTGTTTCTCTTCCAAGTGCCCTGGAAAGTTGTTTAAGTTGCAAAGCATTACCTGGGGCTTTCGCATCAGGTTCTTAATTAGCTGAAACGATTTGCTTTGTCGGGGAATGGTTTCCAGGAGCTCCTAAACAGCTTTTAATGCCAGCTCTAGGAGCAGTCTCAGAAGGAAAAAGCCTTTCTTCTGGGCTACACCTTAGCCCACTCCCGGCAATTTTCTCTCCATCACACAATGAAGCCAGGCAATTTTTAACAAGATTCATATTCCCTCCCACTGGTGCAGGCTGAGCTGTGCAGGCTGCTCTTTCCCCAGGTGCCTGGGGTGCTGGCAGGGGCATATTGTGCTCACAGCTCCTTGGCATCACCCTGGCTGGGAACTCCAGCTCCCAGCTGGTGCTCACAGGGGAAGAGTGCCTGGGTTTGGCTGTGATGGCACCAGAAAGAGCAGGAGGCTTCAGATCACACCAGGGATTAAAACCATCACTACTCAATTTGCAAACTACCCTTCAACTACCCAGAATCACAGAATGGCTTCAGTTGGAAGGGACCTTAAAGATCATCTGATTCCAACCCCCTGCCATAGGCTGGGACACCTTCCACTAGACCAGGTTGCTCAAAGCCTCATCCAGCCTGGTCTTAAACACTTCCAGGGATGAGGAGGCCTGTGTGATGCAGAGAGAAGGTGACAATTCTCCCTTTAATGGGTTGCTTACCCAAAATTGCTTCTTCTGCATGTTTTCTAGATCCCACTCTTCTAGGTGCCATTTCAAGCACCATATTTAGAAATTCTTGGTAAAGTACAAAGTACTAAATAATTTTGGATGTCCTTTTCTGAGAGGGAAGGCTTCACTGGAGCGAAGCAGTCTCCTGAGGGTATGGCAAAGCCATGGCTGCCCTCTCTCTTTAAATTTTCACTCTGTGTCCCATTTCTCACCCAGTTCCTTATGCCTGGCTGGGATCACCTTTAAAATTTGGGGGATTTTAAACTGGAATTAATTGGGAGGCAAAGCAGCCACACCAATGCCAGCTGCAGGCAACATTCCCCATTGTCATTTCCTCATGCTGGAGGTGACCAGGAAGGGGTACGGGATAGAGAAAGGTGCTGGAATTGCCTCCATGTCTGTGCTAGGAGATGGAGATGTTTGCCAGCTACAGCTAGACCAAACTGAATTAGGGAGAAAAAGATAATGGGGTGAAAAGAAGGAATTCCAGAAACATTATCCTAGAAAATTACCAAATAACTCTAGAGAATTTGGATGTGCCAAGGCCTTGAATCTCCTGTTTCCACCCATGAACAGGCTGTGGTGCACCAAACACCAAAGGAGGTGGGTACCCAGATGGACCCACGTGGGCAGGTGACACAGCTACTGAGCTAAGAGGGCCACTGTCTGCAAGGTGGTTACTGGCTGCCCTTTGGTGCTTCTTTTTGCACCACAGGTAAAGTTCTTAGAGAAATACAGTTTCTATGAGAGCAATCAATATCCTCAGACAGCAGGCAAGCCTCTGGAAGCAGAGGAGCCCTCCCCAGCCTGGCCCCTCGCCTCTCCTATGTTTTGTGAGCTTCTGAAGGAATGTTTCCTAAAAACCTCCAATTTTCTCAGGGAATTATTGCACAATGAATGGAATGTTTTATCCCCCCCAGGGCTTCTAAAGCTTCCCTATGCCATCAGACCTTTCTGTAGCACGTTCTGGGTTAGCATCATTTAGGGCCATGAAAACGTTCAGAGGGCTGCAACCCTCTGCTGTGAGGACAGGCTGAGAGAGTTGGGGCTGTTCATCCTGGAGAAGAGAAGACTCTGGGGAGACCTTATTGTGGCCTTTCAGTAGTTAAAGAGGCTGATAAGAAAGATGGGCCAGACTTTTTAGCAGGAGCTGTTGCAACAGGACAAGGGGTGATGGGTTCAAACTAAAAGAGGGAGAGCAGACATCAGGAAGAAAATTTTTATGATGAGGGTGTGGACACTGGCACAGGTTGCCCAGAAAGGTGGCAGAAACCACATCTCTAGAAACATTCCAGGTCAAGTGGTCTGAGGATCTGAGGATCCTCCTCTAGTTGAAGATGTCCCTGTTCACTGTAGGGGAGTTGGACTAGATGACCTCTAAAGGTCCCTTTCAACCCGAACCAGTTTGTGATTCTGTGATCATTTATTTATAGTTGAGGCCAGAGCAGGGGCAGGGCGAATGGGTGGAGAGGAAAAGCAGTGACACATCCCTGCAGAGCCATGTTCCAGCCCTGGGGAAAGTGGGATGGGGCCCTTGCCCTGGGAGCAGTCATGCCCATGAGCCCATTGCAGGTGCCAACAGCATGGCACTGCACTCAGCCCAGCTCCTAGCAGGGCTTTCTGAGATCCAGCACGGCCATGGGTGGAGGAGCCAAGGAGCACCTGACATGCTGCATGTGTGAAACCCCCTTGCTCAAACACCACCATTTTGGGGGACAGATCTTGTGGTGCCAGAAATCAGAAGTAGCAAAGGCAGTGGCAAGAGGAGAGATGGGGACTTCCCTGGCCCCAAATACGGGTTCTGGCTCGCAAGTCAGCCAGCACTTCAAGATGCAGGAGCCCAAGCACTGGCCAAACATTTCCACCCCCTCATGGGAGCAGAAACAGGATAAAAATCGAAGATGGAAAAGATTGTGCTCACTGCAGGATCAAGCATGAGCATCTACATTAGTGCCTTGGCTTATAACTACAACCACTTATGTTAATAACCGCACCTCCTCACCAACCCCTCCTACACTTCCCATTGTTGGACAAGAGCTGGTGTGCAGCTCTGTGTGAAGAACCAGACTGTGGAAGCACCAGACTTTGTAGGAAATCCTGTGCGAGCACCAGGGAAGCTGCAGCATGGCTTTAGTCTGCCCAACAGAGCAGCTGCTGCTGGGTGCACTTTATAGCCAAAAAAATAAGAGGCAGGTAAGAAATGGAAGCTGCTCCAGTGTAAATGGCAGGGAAGAGATGATGTTCATCATGGATGCTGAATATCTGCACCATTTTGGTTCACCAAAAGTTGGGAAATGAATGATGAGTGGAAATGTAGGGATGAATCTTTCCCTCATTTGCTCTGTGAATGGAACATGTGTGGAGGAAGCCAAGGTCCATGAGATTAAGGAGCCCTGAACAACAGGCATGAAGAGCTTTTAGGCAGATGAAGAGGTAGAGGAACCCCTGGAGGGTCAAAGTTCCCACGAAGGTTTGGTAACAGCTCCTCTGCATGCCAAGATGTGAGACTCCACAAGCCATTCCAAGAATTACCTTTGGGAGAGCAGAAAATAAGTATCACAGTATCACAGTCTCACAGTATATCAGAGGCTGAAAGGGACCTCAAGATCATCAGGTCCAACCCCCTGCCAGAGCAGGATCACTTAGGAAGGCACACAGGAAGGCATCCAGGTGGGTTTTGAAAGTCTCCAGAGAAGGAGACTCCACAACCCCCCTGGGCAGCCTGTTCCAGTGCTCTGTCACCCTCACTGTAAAGAAGTTTCTCCTCATGTTGAGGTGAAATCTTCTATGTTCAAGTTTGAGCCCATTGTTCCTTGTCTTATTACTGTGAACCACTGAAAAGAGTCTGGCCCCCTCCACTTGACCCCCACCCCTCAGATATTTATAGACATTGATCAGATCCCCTCTCAGCCTTCTCTTCTCCAGACTAAACAGCCCCAGGACTCTCAGTCTCTCTTCACAGGGGAGATGCTCAAGTCCCCTAAGCATCCTCATGGCTCTCCCTTGGATTATCTCCAGCAGGTCTCTGTCTCTCTTGAACTGGGGAGCCCAAAACTGGACACAGTATTCCAAATGTGGTCTTACCAGGGCAGAGTAGAGAGCTAGAAAAACTTCCCTAGCCCTGCTGGACACACCCCTCTTGATACATCCCAGGATCCCTTGGCTCTCTTGGCCACAAGGGCACATTGTTGTTCCATGGAGAACTTGCTGTCCACCAGCACTCCAAGGTCTTTCTCTGTGGAGCTGCTTTCCAGCAGGGCAGCCCCTAACCTGTCCTGGTGCCTGTTGTTATTCCTCCCCACATGTAGGACCCTGCACTTGTCCTTGTTGAACTTCATGAGATCTGCCTGCACCCAGCTCTCAGCCTGCCCAGGTCACGTTGGATGGCTGCACAGCCTGAGGGGTGTCAGCCACCCCCCCAGTTTTGTATCATCAGTAAACTTGCTGAGGGTATAAATAAATAATAAAATAATAACGTTTCTAGCGCCTGGGGTTTTGCCAGCCAGACCCTGCTCTGGGGGTACCATGTGGGCATAGCTTCTGCAAAGATCTCACACCTCCAGAAATCAAACCAGAAATCAAACCATCCCTGTGAAACATCTGCCTTTCAACTAAATAGCAAAAGTCTAACAAAAAGGTGTTTAATCCTGTGGTTCCAGACAATTCCTGACCCCCACATATGAAAAATGACTCAAAAGGTGGTTTTTATTCCCCTGCAACTCAGTCACCTGTTTGTTAAGAGATATTCCTGCCCTAAGAGGACAGCTCGAGTTCAGAGGGCTGCGAGGTGGCCATGGGCCACGCTAATAGGTGCACTGCCGAGCCTGAAAGTCAGCCCAGATCATGTAAGAATGAAATGGTGCTCAGGATCTGCATTCAGAGACCTGCATGGGCTCTGAGCCCTGGTGTGCTTTAAAGAGAGACCTTCCTTTCATTTTCTGTTTCATTTTTAGATTTCTGTTTGGTGCAGGCTGGTACCATCCACCTTCCCCAGCTCATCAGCCCAGCAACCAGGCCAGAGGAGGAGAAGGAAGAGGAAGCAGTCAGCCACTTGCTGCACCTTCTGGCCCATTCATCTCTTTTGGCTTTTAATATGCTGTGAAGTTTCAGGTTTTTAAATAAAAGGCTGAAGTGTCCCAGCTCATGTTCCTTGATCCCTGCTGCCACCCACATCACCTGGCATGAGGATCCCTGTGTGCAGAGAACATGGCACCAGAGCTCTGCTGAATCCTGGGCACCGTGACAGTGCAGAATCCCAATTCCCCAACAGTACTCATCACAGAAGACTTCTCTTCCAAGGAGGGGGGAGAGAGGCCCTGTTTCCAGGGAGACCAAAGCTTACACTGCCATGAGGGGAGACTCAAGGAGAGAGACAGCAATGGTGAGCTCTCAGCCCTTCATCCTGCACCTCCCGGCAGTACCACCACTCTGATGGGACGAGGCTGTGTCCCTTCAGCAAAGCTCCACTGCCACTCATAAAATCAGAGTCCTTTTGGTTGGAAAAGACCTCTAAGATCGTGCCCACTAAACCATGTGCCAGAGTGCCATGTCTACATCTTTTTTGAACACCTCCAGGGACACCCACTCCACCAATTCCCTGGGCAGCCTGTTGCAATGCCTGACCACTCTTTCAGGAAAGACATTTTTCCCAATATCCAACCTAAACGTTCCTTGGTGCATCTTCAGGCCATTTATTCTTGTTCTATGACTTGATACTAGGGAGAAGAGACCAACACCCACCTCACTACAACCTCCTTTCAGGAACTTGGAGAGAGTCAGAAGGTCTCTCCTAAATCTCCTCTTCTCCAGATTAAACAATCCCAGTTCACAGAATTAACCAGGTTGGAAAAGACCTTTGAGATCATCAAGTCCAACCTATCACCCAACACCATCTAATCAACTAAACCATGGCACTAAGTGCCTCATCTAGTCTGTTTTTAAACACTTGCAGGCACGGTGACTCCACCACCTCCCTGGGCAGCCCATTCCAATGGCCAATCACTCCTTCTGGGAAGAATTTCTTCCTAACAGCCAGCCTAAACCCCTCCTGGCATAGCTTGAGACTGTGTCCTCTCCTTCTGTCACTGTTCCCTCAGGCACTCCCCATAAAACCTGTTCTCTACACCCTTCACCAGCATTGTTCCCCTTCTCTGGACATATTCCAGCAACTCAATGTTCTTGGAGTGAGGGAGTGTGGCTTCACCAGTGCTGAGTACAGGGGCACAATCACTGCTGGTCACACTCTGCTTGATACAGACAAGGATCATAAAATCACAGAATCACAGAATTGTTAGGGTTGGAAGGGACCTCAAGGATCATCTAGTTCCAACCTCCCCTGCCATGGGCAGGGACACCTCACACCAGATGAGGTTGCTCACAGCAGGATGCTCAGGATGCATCAATGGAGAAAGCAAAGGAACCCGCAGCTGGCTGAGTCCCAAGCCCTCGTTTGTGATGACTCTGTTAATACCTTTCCTTTGTGGAGGTTTTCTCGCCTCGCCCAGCAGCATTTTCTCCAACCCTCAATGTACTTCTCAAGAGATTGGATTTTATAGTCCTCACCTCGCATGGCTCTCCCCACACACGTGCTGTCAGGAAAATAGGGCAAGGGCTGAGTGCTCAGCTACATGGTACACGAAATGTCGGTGAACCAGGGTGAAACCCTGCAGTGGTTTGAGTTGTAGATATCACAGATCTGTCTTTCGAGTGCTGTTGGACCTTGGAAAAGGACACAACCTTCACTGACAGGCACGTGGCTGGTGAAGGCTTGGGCTTTCTTTAGCAGCACAATATCAATGTGCCTCCAGTGCCACCCACGTGGGCTTGGCCTGCCCTTGGTCTTTGCCAGCAACAGCTTTGATATGGGAAGAAGGGAACTGCCACGAGCCTGCCCTGTGCTAGCAATGCCCATCTCCAACACGTGCATGTGCAGCTGGTAATCCCATCAGCAGCATCACTGTTGGCTTATAGAATCACAGAATCATTCAGGTTGGAAAAGACCTTTAAGATCATGGAGTCCACCTCTGCAGGCCCAGCACTGCCAAGTCCACCACTAAACCACGTCCCCAAGCACCACATTTAAATGTCTTTTAGATACCTCCAGGGATGGTGACTCAGCTCATCCCACTTCTCTGGGCAGCCTGTACCAGTACTTATCAATTCTTCCAGTGAATTTTTCCTAATGTGATGGACTTCTTCCCCAGCTTGCCCACACACTTGTCAGCAGCCTCTCTCCTTATCTTTGTTTCAGGGACCTTTACAGATGCTAAAGACCATAGATACAACTGCAAAATGCCACTGGGTTCACCAGGAGCAATATTGCTTTGGAAGGTGGATCAACACCAACAAAATCAGTCCAGAATGCTCCCATCACAGCTGGAAAACCATCTCCACTGCAGCCCAGCCCTAAAGCTGCCTCCCCCTCAGCCCACTCATGAAGGTAGTGTTACAAAGCCAATTAAACGCTCGATTAAGTGTCCTGACATGTTCCAAATAAAGCAGGAAGATGGCATGCTGCAAAAAATAAACACAGAGAGCAGAAAGCTCCAACTTCTATCATGCCTCTGAGCACATCAGGATAATCTGTGCCTGCTCCCAGGGGTGGAAACTGCAGCTGAACAGCCAAATCCTCTCACCATCCCCAACAAAAAGAACTCTTTCCCTCTCTGCTTGTTGCTCCTTCAGACTGAGACTCTGATTTTGTGGTTCTACCAGCCCTGTAGCCTTGCTGCTGGCACCTGCTCAGGGACTGCATGCCTCCACCATTAAGTCCCCACAGTGCTGCCCAGAGCATGCTGTTCCAAAAGTCCTCACTAGAGGAGAGGTCCTCTGTACACAGGAGCCCACACACCCCACGGAGCAACCTGGATTCAAAAGGTGGTGCTGCCACATTCTGCTGGCCCCCAGTGAGTCATCCCACCAAGCTAAGCATCAGGGACTTCATCAAAGCAACACTATCCCTAAAGCAGAAATCTGTAACCCCATGTGGCACATTTGCAGGCCACCAAGCATCCCCAGCCCACTCTGATCCCACCACTACCTCTCTGAGGGCAGAGATGGTGAGAACCTACTGATGCTGGGTGCTGGTCCTTGCACTAGAGACTGCTCCTGAGCTCCACTGTTCAACACCAGACACAGTGGGAGGAGGAATGTGGCTCCAGACCGTCCCTGTCCCATTGAGAGCTCCCATGCCTCCCCTGTAACCTCACACTCCTCCTCCCCTGCTCTCCTGCAGCATCTCCTGCTCTTCACCGCATCTGACACACCTTTAGGAACTCTCACTTTGCCCCCATAGCAGCTGTGTGCCTGAACAAGCTGTCCACTGAGAATGGTTCCCTGCAAGTGGGGCTCAAACAATAAGTTACGAGGACATCTCTGAGGGTTGGTCCTGTAGTGGACATCAGTGACACAGCAGAGAGGCATGAGGGTCCAGGTGTGATTTGAAGAGCAAAGGCAGAAAATCCTGTGGTAGGAGCAGGTACACCTGAACTTTGTGAATGAACTGGGGGTGCTTTGCTCTTCAGCACTCACTTATAAAAACCTTTATGATAAAACACTGTGGCAGCTTTAGTTTGTCCTGCTTCCTCTCTGTGCTTTCTGCTTTGCCTATTTTTTCTGCCTTCAACCTTTCATGTGCACAACAGTAACTCTTTTCAAAGCTTCTCAAGGTCAAGAAAGTCCCTAACAAGGCATGTTAGGGCAGTTATTGATCTTCTCTCTGTCTTTCCCAGAGTGTCTCTGAACTGTGAAACCTCAGTCGGGCGATGGAAAGTTACTCAAGGCCCTTCCCAGCTTGGTGAATTTTAATATTCATGGCACCCGACTCAAGAGAATATCAAATCCTCCTTCACTGATAGCCCTGCATGTCTGCCTCCACGTCCCTGCTGCAAGGTCACAGCTCCTTCCATCTACTCGAGGATGGCTTCAGCCATCCTTCAGGTTTCTGAAGGATAAGTCTGTGTCTGTTACATGGACAGAAAACCACCACCCCTTAGAAGCAGATTTGTAACACCTACCAAAATAAGTGTCTGCAGGAAAAAGCATCCAGAGGGAATGGGAGCTGGCATGAAGACCTATCCATGTTACATGGGCAAAAAGTGCTTTCCTAAACAACTCCTTGGCACTCTAGGGAACACCATAATCAATACCACACAGATGGAGTTTCACCATCACTCACAGCAGAACTAAATACACACTGCTGCCTAATGGGGCAACGCCAGTCAACCTTTGTATCCCCAGCCTGAACAGCAATGGAACCAGCTCAGCACAGCCAGAGCAGCCCTCCTGCTCCCCTTGCAGTCACCACCTGTGGTAGTTCTAGGCTGTGCCTGGAAAATTTTCCACAAATCTTGAACAGAAAGTGGTCGAATGTAAATAAATCACTATTGGTTGCAAAAAAGGAAAATAATGATAAGGTCTAAACCATCCCATTGGCCTGATTACCAACATAAAGTTATATTTGTAAACTAACCTGCTCTCTTTTTGGCTTCCTTCCCTCTGGCATTAGCTGGCTTTTGCTTAGCTGTTGCTGATCTTGGCTGCATTGCTTCGTTTTGGCTAAGTATTAACAAACCACTTTCTGCTCTTTCTCTTGCCCTGTGTACAGGGGGAGGGAAGGGAGCAAGGAAGGGAAGCTGTTGGTAACATCCTGGTTTTGTCCAGGGGGTTCTTGTATTTATAAATTGTACATATATGTAAATGCTGTATATTTTTACATATTCATTGCATTTCATGTTTTAGATTGTAGTTTTGCTTGTAAATACAGCTTCATTTGCTTCCACTGAGCTGGTCTGGCAATTTTACGTTGGGGGGAATTTTCAACCCACCACACCACCTCATGCCCACTCACACACATGGCCACTGTCTGTGGGAGCAATGGGTGGTGGTTGGCTGCTACAGTTCAAGACCTCGGGTCTTGCAGGTTTGCCTGCAGCACCCTCTTGGAGAACGTTGGCCAGTGGGTCTTGTACACCCCAGGTGGTTCTTGGGAGCAGGTGGCCATGCCTGGGCTGTGGCTGGGACATGGGGGCCATGGGACCAAGGCAGCAGTGTGGAGAGCCATTCACCCCACAGTGAGGTGGTGGTGGTGGTGGCTACGAGAGCTGACACAGAAGCTGCCTGAAATCTTCCAGGCTTTCAAGAAGGACATCAAGGGTGGAGGCTCAGCTATCATGCCTGCCCTGGTACCCACCTGACCTCCAGAACCATGGGCTGGCCCACAACAGCAGTAATGATGCCCCAAAAGCCTTTGTTTTAAGGCCAAATCTTTGCACTGCCTGCTCCATGGTAAGTACCTAAGCTTTGCTCTTGAAGTATCTGCTGGCCTTCCCAGCAAGACAGCTCAGAGAGACACCTTGGCACTGCCTGCCCAGGCAGCTTGCTAGCCCAGGAGCACAGCAATACAACAGGCAGAGGCTCCAAGTCCTAGGGCACAGCAAATATGTTCTGGGAAACCAGCCTGGCATCAGGAAAGCATCATTCACTTCAGCTACATCTTCATTTAGAAGCGAGGCAGCCAGCAATCCCTTGCCTGGCTCAGCCACTGTCACCCCTCTGAATTTATCACTTGGTTTTATGAGCCATTGAAAACAATCTGCAGGCATGGGCAGCGCTTCCTCCAGAGCATCCATCAGCAGGGCCACGGTAAGAATATAACTGCATCTGCAGAAGGAAAGGAGTCTGGAGCCCTAGGCTTCTTTCTGATTAGAGAAAGGAACAGCAGCTCTTCAGATCATTTTCTAAGTGGCCAGAAGCTGAGGGCAGGTTCAGCAAGGCAAAGCCCAGCAATTGGAGTAGTCCTAGAACCTTCAAAGACAGGACAGCAGAAGAGTCTGCAGCAGACGCAGAGGTAACACGGAATCGTAAAATTGCTTAGGCTGGAAAAGACCTTTAAGGTCCAACCACTAACCTAACACTGCCAAATCACCACGAAGCTATATCCCTCAGCACCACACCTACACATCTTTTCAATACTCCCAGGGATGGTGACTGCACCACTTTCCTGAGCAGCCTGTTCTGGCACTTGACAACCCTTTCAGTAAAGAAAATTTTCCTGATATCCAACCTAACCCTCCTGCAGCACAAGCTGAGGCTGTTTCCTCCTGTTTTATTGCTTGTTACTTGAGAGATGAGACTGAGACCCACCTCACTACAACCTCCTTCCAGGTAGTTGTAGAAAATGAGGTCTCCCCTCAGTCTCTTTTTCTCCAGGCTGAACAATCCCAGTTCCTTCAGCTGCTTCTCACAAGACTTGTGTTCAAGACCCTTCACCAGCTTTGTTGCACTTCTCTGGACATGCTCCAGCACCTCAATGTCCTTTTTGGAGTGAGGGACCCAAAACTGAACCATTATTCTTGGTGTAGCCTCACCGGTGCCAAATGCAGGGGCCCAATCACTGCCCTGGTCCTGTGTGCCACACTGTTTCTGATCACAGACAGGATGCTCTTGGCCTTCTTGGCCACCTGAGCACACTGCTGGCTCATATTCAGCCATTTGTCAACCAATAAATCTAATGAAGAGAAGGCTGAGAGGGGATTTTATTAATATCTGTAAGTGGGGTGGGTGTCAAGATGAAGATGCCAGTCTCTTTTTGGTGGTGCCCAAGTGCTAAGACAAGGAACAATGGGTACAGGCTGGAACACAGGTGGTTCCACCTCAGTGTGAGGAGAACCTTCTTTACTGTGAGGGTGAAGGAGCACTGGAGCAGGCTGCCCAAAGAGGTTGGAACTAGCTGACTCTAGTCTCCCTGTCTGGAGACTTTTAAACACCACCTGGATGTGTTCCTGTGTGACTTGCCCTAGGTGATCTTGCTTGGGCAGGGGGGCTGGACTGGATGATCTCTAGAGGTGCCTTTCAATCCCTAATAGTCTATGGATTCCATGATTCTAATGGGCAGAAAAAACAGCAGTGGGGTCCACAAGGGCCACAGGAACATGGACTGCATGGGTGGGACACCCATGTACACTGTGCCTCACCCATCTGACAGGACTCCACACTCAAGCCAGCCCAGTCTGCCACCACTGTCCCCCAACTCCACTTCAGCCCCCGGTGCTTGCAGGAGGAGCCAGCAGAGAGCCCAGCATGGCCCAGCCTGGCAGCAGGAGGCAGCTTAATTACAGTGGGTTAATCAGCAGAGAAAACTCGAGTCACAGCGAGCTGTTAATTACCAATCCGTAAAGGGATTGCAGGGCTGGCCCTGGTGCAGCCAACCTCATCTGGCACTGGCATGTGCAGCGCCCTCAGCCTGACAAATTTATGTGCCTGACCTGGATAGTTATACCCCTGGGGCTGGGGTGTTTTTCAAAAATCATGAGTTTCTACCCAAAACCTCAGGAGAAACCCAGCAAGTGCTGTACTCTGTGGCCCACAGCTCTGGTGATCTCTTCCTCCTGCAGGCAACTCCAGGGTCTAAGTCCCTGCCCACCCTCCAGTGTGGCACCACCTTGCTCCTCCTCCTGTCCCCAGAGGGGGGACCCAGCTGTTGTCTCAGTGTCCAGCTGAGCCTCAGGGATCCTGCCAAGCTGTCAGCATAAGATGCCCTATTTCAGGGAAAAGAGCCTCAAAAGGGTGACTAACAGCTGCTCCCTGCTACATCAGGGGATGTCTGTTGGTACCCTTCAGCCTTCTGAGCCCAGTAGGAACAACTGGATCTGGATTCCCATGGAAACTTTAAGTGCCTGTCCCTGCTTATTGCCCACCTGCCCCATCACCATGTGTGGCCAAGCAGCTCTTCAGGAAGGATTTCATACTCCCCCTGAAGAGATAGAGCACCGCATGGAGGAAGGAGATGAGGCTCTTCAGGATGGTGAGCTGCAGATCCTCACCATGGGCACTGCCTGTGCTCCAGAGGGCAGGAGGCATGTTCTTCTCAAGGCACCTCTATCCTGCTTTTCCCTCTGGAAGGAGCTGATGAGGCTGCCCAGGAGCCACACGTGGCCCCAGACACCAGGCCAGGGCTGGGATTTCCACCCTAGGACAGTGCTGAGCTGGAGGAACTCTCTTAACCCAGCTAATCCTCTTTGCCTGGGAGCTACCAGCTAATTACATTCCCAGTGAGAACAGGGACCCTTGGGAAGGGGGCAGGGAGGCAAGGCACACCAGGACCAAACATAGGCTCCTGGCTGCTGGCTCCCACCTGCAGCTAGGGCAGGTGAGGCAGGAGCTTGTTGCTCCTCCCTGCTTGCTTTTCCTCTTCTATGAAATTTCTGTACCGACCAAAATAATTTTGGCACAAAACCTTTCTCCTTGCCCCCTCTTCTTTAAGCCATCCTCTAGCTGCTGGCTCTGCACAAGGGCTGATCTTGCAGATCCTTTTCCATCTAATTGAACTCCCTTTCTCACAGGTGTTCTGCCCTGCAGCCAAGTGCAGGAGCTGCTGCTGTGGCTTCTGCAATTAGGGCAGCTTGGTCCCACCCTCAGCATCAGCATCTTCAAACCACAGCATCATACCCTGGGGAGCCTTTCTGCTAGTAGTCCAATTTTGCCAGTGGGAGGTCTTGGAGCATGATGGAAAGAGAGGCTCAGGGCCTTCTGGAAAGCATTTGATATAGTGATTCAAGCTCTTTGCAAGAAATCCATCTGTGGTTACCTGGCTGCAGGGACAAGGAGAGCAGCAGAACATGTCTCCTGAAGGACTTAAGTGAGCACTGCTCCTGCCTCTTGTTGATTCATGATAGCACATCCAGGATAGTCTCAGAATCCCAGCATGGTAAGGATTGGAAGGGGCCTCTGGGCATCATCTAGTCCACCCCTCCTGCTAAAGTAGGGGCACCCACAGAAGGCTGCCCAAGATCGCAATGTCCAGGTGGGTTTGGAATCTCAAGAGAAAGGGCTCCACAACTGCTCTGGGCAGCCTGCTCCAGGGCTCCAACACTCTCAGTATAGATATAATATATGGAGGTGATAAGCAGGTTGGATATGACACATCCAGATAATGAGGAACCTAACAGCACTGCCTGGTGAGACCAGAGAGGGAGGTGCAGCAGCAGGCCCATGACCACACAAGTGTTATAAAAAAGGATGATTTTCATAATGCATGGGGAAGGCAAGGAAACAAATGCAGTTTCAGGACCTGGACGTGGGCTGGTGAGTACCACAGAGCATAAGAGGACCCCTCCTCTGTTGGAGGTCATGGCCTGGCACCCAGGGATCAGCAGCTTTCTTCAAGGGAAGTTGTCACCACTCCTGTTTCAGGCTGGTTAATTAGGCAGAGGGGCATCCTGCCAACTTTGTTTAGTGACACAACATGCATAGTTCATTTGCTGCTTAATACAAAACCCCTGGAGTCAACTGGGGTCAAGCAGGGTTACCAGGAGAGCATCATGCAAGTGCAGGGCAATCAGGGTGTGAGTCAGCTCTTGCAAGATCAGTTGGTCCCTTAGCAGACTGCTATAAACAGGCCTGGTTCCTCCAACTCCCACTTTTTCTGCAACACTGCTGCCTGCATGGCACAAGGCTGAGGCTGCAGGGAATTTGGGAGAGCCCCAGAGCACCAGCTCTGACTTGGTGGGAACAGCTAGCTCATGGTGCTGTTGCCAGGAGCCAGCTCCTGGAGGAGGTGTGATGAGGTGGGAGGAAGCTCCAGGCACCTGTACTTCTGGTAATTCATGTAAACAACTTATTTAAAGCTGGGTAATGTGTTACTGTGGCTAGTGAGCAGCCGTGGAGGACAGACACACTTTTGGTGTCTGCTTGTCCCCCATAGCTGCCAGAGCCATGGGCTACCACAGCCCACATGCCTCTCCTGAGATGTGCTCCCAGAATGCCATGCTTGTATCACAGAATCACAGAGTTATTGAGGCTGGAAAAGACCTCTGAGATCATCAAGTCTGGCCTATGACCTAACACCACGACATCAGCTAAACCCTGCCACCAAGTGCCACATCCAAGCTTTTCTTGGAGTTGCCAGTGATGGCAACTCCACCACCTCCCTGGGCAGTCCACTCAGCCTTTCTGTGAGGAAGTGCTTCCTAATATCTAAACTAAACCTCTCCTGGTGCAGCATCATACCATGCCCTCTTGTCCTGTCACAAGTTGCCTGGGAGAAGTGCCTGACCCCCACCTGACTACAACTTCCTTTTAAGTAGTTGTAGAGAGTGATAAGATCCCCTCTGAGTCTCCTTCAGGCTGAACACCCCCAGCTCCCTCAGCCTTTCCTCATATGACTTTCCCTCCAGTCCCCTAACCAGTCTGATCACTATACCTGAACTCTTCAAGTGCCCCAGGCTCCCAGTTCTCCCCATCTGGCCATAACCACCATGACCCAGAGCCAAAGGAAAGTCAGCCTTGCTGGTGGATCTTGGAGCACCTCTGAGAGCTTGGAGGCACTACCCAGCTCCTCAGAAGCAGCATGCTCGTGGAGCAACCTTCTCCTGCAACAGACTACATGAGCACTACCCAGGCACTACCCAGCTCCTCACAAGCAGGATGCTCTTGGAGCAACCTTCTCCTGCAACAGACTACATGAAGCACTACCCAGGCACTACCCAGCTCCTCACAAGCAGGATGCTCTTGGAGCAACCTTCTCCTGCAACAGACTACATGAGCACTACCCAGGCACTACCCAGCTCCTCACAAGCAGGATGCTCTTGGAGCAACCTTCTCCTGCAACAGACTACTCAGCCCATGGCAGAGCAAAAGCAACGAGGGACATGCAAGTCACCTTTTCTTTTGGTGGCTTGGCACCCAGGCAGCTCAGCCAGTGAGTCCACAGAAAAAGCAGCACCTCCAGTATTCTCTTCTCTTTTGCTAGGTTTGAGTGCACTTGGCTGAATGAAGTGCAGGGGAGGAGGCAGCTCCTTGGATACCTCCCCAGGCGGCTGCAGAGGGTGGGAGTGGATGACAGAGACCTGGAGCCTCCGACTCCATCTATAGCTCAGGAGTGGGATGGGGATGAAAATACCACAGGTAAATAAAAATGCATCTTTCCAGGGAAATCAGAAGGTTTAGGGCACTGCAGATAGGGCCAAAACCATCCCTGCTTTCTGCACTTCACTCTTGAGTTTCTTCTCCCCATTTCATAATGGCAATGGTCAGACTGCAGCACCTCCTGCACCCCCACCACTACTGAGAGCAGCCCAGAGGTTGGACCAGTCCTGATGTTACTGTGTTTTCAGCTATTTGGGACCTGTCACATCCTGCTGGTTGCCCATCCACACAGCAGAAACACACACAGACATGCAGCAGGAGGTCTGCTTCCAGCTCTGTGAAACAGCCTAACAGTCTTACCTCCATGGCAGGCTAGTACAGCTCACGGGGTTGCTCTGCATGCAGCTCCTCCACACTTCTCCATCCCCTTCTTAAAGACCCGCTCTGGCCGTATGCTCCCTCTAAAACCCACCTCAGCCACTTGTGGGGACTATTCCTCAAGGGATGTGATGAATTTGGAAGTCAGCACATGCTGAAGCACTTGGGTTAGTAAGTGTTAGAATGCTCTTTGCCCTCAGCATTATGTGTGATGCCACCATGGAGGCAGGGTGCTCAGCAAAGCTGCCAGTGTGCTCTGCAGCTCCCCTTGTACCACTGGGGTCATCCAGCCCCCCATCAGCTCGTGCTCCAGACGCTTCACCAGCTTTGCCCAGGCTGAGCATGCTGCCCATCTCACCTCATGTGCTCCTCTGCACATACTAGACCCAAACTCCAATCTCCTTGTTAGCTTTCACACAACTTCCAAGGGCAGCTTACAGTCAATGTCCTAATTCATAAAGCAGTTAATGGATCAAGCCTCACTACTTCAAAGAGCGAGTTCTGCTATTTGTGCAAATCTCAGGGCTTGGGACCAGCTCATGTGAGCTGCAGGCAAAAAGAGGATCAGACCACAGAGAGATTTTCTTAGAAGATCAAGCAAACCTAAAGCCCAGCTGCATTAACAGATCTTGTAATGTTTCCCTCTCCTCAGGAAGTTTTTGTTAAGAGCATTGGCAGCTCAAGCGCTGCATTTCTTCTTCATCTCTTAAAAAGAATAAATCCCCTAAACCAACCCAGCTATTCTCAGCTGGATAATCATCCTGTGCAAGGGGAAACAAAAGTGAAGGCATCACAAAGCCCAGGTGGGCCCTTGCTGTGGGTCTTCACTCTGTGTGGATATGGCAGTGATGAGCAGCAGCAAGAAGCCCCAAGCTGGACATGTGTGCAAGAGTGAGTTGGCCAAAGGTATCTGAAGATGTTACTCAGGAGCTGAGGTCCAGCCTTCCAAACGTGAAATTGAATCCCTGGTGTCAGCTAGTGACCCTGGAGACAAGCACAGGAGAGAGGTCACCTTTCCGTGGTACCTGCAGAAAGCACTGTGTTATCAGCTACAATCTAACCCCAAATTAATTCTTTAATGAATTAATTAACAGGTGGGTGCCAAGAGGAGCACAGTAAAGCCATTTCACCAACCTGTGAGCTTTCTGAAGCCTGCAAACACATCAGTGTCCAAGGACACGCCAAGACGGAGCTCCAGCCCTGCTCAAGGGACTCAGCACCTGCATACCACTTTCTCACCAAGCCCTTAAGGCAGGAAGGAAGCAGTGGTAGGGTCAATGAGCAGAGTGTTTACCTTGAGAGAGCATCATGCACGAGTAGGTGGCCATCTGAGGAGCTTACACCCCCACCTGCACCCCACACCAGGAGAGCAGCCCTCCTCCACCAGGAATGTGACCATGAGCAGCAGCAGCAGCTTCAGGAAGAAGAGAAAATTACTGTGTGTAATTGAAACTGCAGGGAGAAGCTAGGGACGTAAAATGTAATTACCTGCCATGGAACGGAGCCAAGATCAGCAGTGCTACTCCTGGTCATTTAAAGTTCCCATTAGCTTTTCCATGTGCTGATGACACTGGTTTTGAATCTTACTGGCTGCCAGATGCAGCATTTCCAGAAGAAAGCCCTGGACCTCCTCTCCTAAGTGTCTTGAATCACCTGTGAAGGAGGGGGTGAGGGTCTAGACTTTAACAAAGGACTTCTTGAAGGATCTGAAAGATCTTCCTCCCTAGCTACCAAGGTGGAAGGAGTAGGAGGATGCTCCAGCTGAGTTTCAGTTTCACCATGCTCCTCTCCAGGTGTCAGTGGCTACAGCTGGCTAAGATGCTTTTTGGCGCTTGGGACAATGCTTTGGGTGGGCATAATAACAATTCTTGGACCTCCTTGACTACAGCTGGTGAGACTATGTGGACCTGGGATCACTTCAACCTCAATGAAGTCCTCTCCTTGCACTGCATCTCAGCAGCCTGCAGGACACCCAGCCAATTCACATCCAAACAGCATTGTGGATGTCTCCACATCCATTCCAAGCTCAGCCCATTCCCTAGGCACAACAGAGTGAGGCCCTTGCCTTGTGGAGAGGGCAGCAAGCTCCAATGGGCCATTGAGTGCCCTCAACTGAGTTGAAATACTCTTGCTGAGGTCCTACCACTGTCTCCTCTCTACCATTTTCCTTGCGACCTCACCACCTGAGGATGTAGGAGCTGCAGAATTTCCTTCAACAGCTTCATCCTAAACTTTGTCAAGGTGTCCAGCCACAGCATCAGGAGGGGGATGCTTGCTGGAGACTGGCACCTGCACAAATTCTTTCTACTTTCTCACCACAGGAGACCTTCAAGGAGCAATGGGCACTGCTTAGGGGTGCCTCAAACAACAGCCACCTCTTCCTCTGCTTCTTGCATGAAACCAGCCTGAAGTTGGTGTACACATATGAAATCTGTGTCTTTGTCAAGAGGTGGAAGACCATGGCCTCCAGCCCTGGAGCTTCCCATGGGAGGAACTTTGCTTCAGCAGCTTCTTAAAGGCTTTTTTAAACCCTTGAAGGAAAGCACACCATCTTTTCTCCATTTTGAGCTCCAACCCTTGGATTGAAAGATGCCCACTCCCAGCAGCCCCTCTTACCTCCACCAGGTGAGGTGTGGGGTTGAAGCCACACATGTTGCAGACCTGCTGCCGGCAGGTTGTGCAGGTGTTGTAGTTGGGGGGCTCGCTGGAGCCCACGTTGATCTCCGCTTTGCAGAGGGGGCACAAGACCTTTGCTTTCGGCACTTCCTTTGGCTTGCCGCCCTGCTCCGGCTTGCCCGGCTTCGCGGCCGGTGTGGCACCAGCCCGGCCCTGCGCCCCCGGACCTTTGGGGCCAGCTTCTTTGCTGGCATCACTGAACACGATTTTTGGAGGCACTTTGCCAGGAGACGGCTGGCTTGGAGGGGGTGCTTCTGGCTGGACGGACATGAGTGTGCTCGCCTGGGTCAGAAGGGACGCCCCAAAGCCAAAGAGCTTCCCTGTGAGCCCCTCCTGGGACTGCTCTTGTGCTCCAGCCCCAGGGGCCGGGGCGGCTGGCTTCGCCCCCACGTCTCCTGTCATCTTTCTTTGCTCAGAGGAGGAAGGCTTGGCTTGCTGATGCTGCGGGGAGGACCTGGCTGGCTCCTGAGGTTTTGGCTGGCCTTGGCCATGCGGTTCCCTCTGCGGGGTAGGGGGTTGAGGTTTGGGTGGCTCAGGCGGCAGGGTGCGGGTGGCTGATGGGGACTTGTCCACAGCTGAGGGTGTCGGGTGCTTGGCTGGGGAGTGGGAGGGAGATGGTGAAGGAGAGTGAAGCTGCTGCTGGCTCTTGGAGCGAGGAGCGGTGGTCATGTCCATCCCCAGCGCCCGCTGCATCTGGCAGTTCAAGCACAACCATTCCTTCACCTGCGAGACAAGGAGAGGACACAGGCAGTGAGTGGTGGGCAGGAAGTCTTAGTGCGCCCTCAGGTTCCCCTGAACAAACCCTGTGCAGCTATAGGAACAAGCATCAACCCCCAAAAAACATTTTGGTCCCACGTTGTGCACGAGAAGTCTCTCACAGCCAGGGCGGACAGAGCCCACCTGTCACAGGTACCCACGGCCTGGCACAGAGGCACCAGCGTCAGCTGCGCTTAGCTTTGGCTTGCTTCCAAGGCTTCTGCTGTAAAGCTCCTGCTAGCCATGAGGCTCTGCCTGCAGGCAGCCTATTTTGTGCCTCTCTCAGGGGAGAGGAGCCCTTCTGAGGGCTCCTAGCCCCATCACCTCCCTGCAGCAAAGCTGGTGAAGGGTCTAGAGAACAAGTCTTACGAGGAGCAGAAGAGGGCACTGGGGTGTTCAGTCTGGAGAAGAGGAAGCTGAGGGAAGACTTCTCTACAACTACCAGGCTGTAGTGAGGTGGGTGTTGGCCTCTTCTCCCTAGTATCAAGTGATAGAATGAGAGGAAATGGCCTGAAATTGTGCCAGGGGATGTTTAGGTTGGATATCAGGAAAAACTTCTTTCCTGCAAGAGCGCTCAGGCTTTGGAACAGGCTGCCCAGGGAGGTGGTGGAGTCACCGTTCCTGGAGGTGTTGAAGAAAGGTGTGAATGTGGCACTTCAGGACGTAGTTTAATGGCCACGGTGGTGTTAAGGCTGATAGTTGGACTCAATGTCCCCAGGTACCACCATGACATGCCTGACGCTTTCCCAGGGCCAACAGACGTCACTTTTCTGTCATCAGTGAGGTGGTTGTGGTCTATCACCCCAAAATGGGGCACTGCAGCCTGTAAGGGACAGTAGGGAGCAGGTTCTCCTTGCCTGATGCACCTGCATTGCTGGGAGGGCAGAACCTTGGCTGGAGAGTCAATGGTTAATTGCCACTCTTGTCATGAACTTTTGGATGCAAATAGAAAATATAATGCTCCCTGGCTAAGTGGTGATAAATGAAAGACTTCCACCCTTGAGAGACATTCCCTGTGACATGTTAATGTCTGAATTAAGTTAATTAAAGAGGCTGTATGAAAGCTGTGAGCTTTTCTGTACCAGGAATCCCCAGTTTGCTCAAATGCTAACGTATAGCACAGTCAGCAGGACAGCCAGGCCTGCCTCCAGAAGATTTCTCTAAGACCAGCAACTAAAGTGGCAAAAAGGGCCAGAGTATTTCCAAAAACCCAGAGCAGCACCCAAGACAAGCAGATGCAGAGTCTGGCATGAGCTGCAGCACCCAACAGCTCCCAGTCCCTGCACTCTTCTGGGGCTGCATGTTCCAGGGGCCAGCATGTGCCACAGGAGCTGTGGATTTTCCTGCCTTTCAACTTTAAGGAGCTGTTTCCCCATCCCAGTGTTACGGATATAGAATCACAGAATGCATGGGGTTGGAAGGGACCCTCAAAGGTCATCTTGTCCAATCCCCCTGCAGTGAGCAGGGACATCTTTAACGAGATCAGATTGCTCAGGGTCCCATTAAGTTTAATCTTGAATGTCTCCAGGGCTGGGGCCTCCACCACATCTCTGGGCAACCTGTTCTAGTATTTCACTACCTTCACTGTGAATATCCAATCTAAATCTACCTGCTCCAGGTTAAATCCCTTGCCCCCATCCTATCACTACAAGTCCTTCTAAACGTCCTTCCCCAGCTTTCTTGTAGGTCCCCTTTGGATGCTGAAGCACTGCTAGAAAGTCTCACCAGAGCAGAGTGGCAGAATCCCCTCTCTTCGTCTGCTGGCCACACTTCTTTTGATGCAGTCCAGGATTGTGATTTGGCTTCTGGGATGCGAGTGCCCATTGCTGGCTCATGTCCAGCTTCTTGTCCACCAGCACCAAGTCCTTTTCTGCAGTGCTGCTCAAGACATCATCCCCCAGCCTGCACTGATATCAAGGACTGCTCTGACCCAGGTGCAGGACCTTGCACTTTGCCTTATTGAACCTCATGAGGTTCTCCTGAGCACTCTTCTCTGGCCTGTCGAGGGCCCTCTAAAGCTTGGCTTAATCCTTGCTGCAGAGACAGTAATGGCCCCATTGCCTTGCCCAACCCCACGTCTCCAGGCCTGTGTGGCCATCTGGTCCTGAAGTTGGAGGCATGGATGCTGCACAACAGATTCATAACCCAGCAACAGGATTTCTGCCCCCTGCACTCCAACCACAGGTATGTTTTAACCACTTGGTGCATCAGAGATGCAGTCAAGTGTTTCAGCAGATCCTGAGCAGGACACCATGGTGAGTTCCTCAAAGGGGATGCAGATACACCCTGACCTCTCTTTACAGGTCCTCTTCCTAGAGGAACTCTCAGAAAGCCTGGACTACAAATAGTAAACTTTTTAAAATAGAGGAAATTCAGATAAATTAGTCAAAATGGATAAAAATCAAAGGGGAGGAGCATGACAAAGTCTCCACCTGCCTGCTATGTCCCTTCCACCCTCTGCCTAGCACCCAGCTGGCTCACTGGGCTGCTAAGAGCTCTGCATTGTCTCTTAGTCTCCAGCAAAGCTCTTCCCATCACGTTACAAGCCTGGATGTACACCAGCTCTGTGTTTGCTGAGCTCCCATGCCACTATCCCCATCAGCTTCTGCTCAAGGATTTCACCTGGAGCCAAGCAAAGAGCAGCCCCAGTTTGTCCTCAGCAATTCTGTGTTCCATCATTTTTGCTCCAAGCTGTTCCAAAAGACCCCCCGTTATATTTAGGTCTGGAAAGTATTGCTTTAGTTTTGGTATCTTATTATGGTCTCTCTGTCTCTCTTCTAACATACAGAACTCCTCATGTTATTTTTGCTCTCACTCTTTCTGGAATTTCTTCCCTCTATTCTATTTCAGGAGACTGTCTCCCAAAATCCCATCAGCTTTGCCCGCCATCCCCATCAGCTCCGATTAAGGGAGAACCAATCCCTTCTCTTCAAGTTCTCTCTCTCTGCAAAGTTCCCAGTATCTGAGGAATTCAAATATTCCGTCTCCACATAATCTCCTTACTCACACTTTAAGACCTTCCAGCAAGGTGGAAACTGGGAGAAGAGATGAGATCTCTGTGTGCATCTAGGTTTTAAGGCAGCATGACCAGCAGGTCTGCAGCAAAGGACACCCTCCACATCCCTGGGTTTGTGTAGTCTGTATTTGCTGTAGCCTGGCACAAAAATGATGAAGGGAGTGGAACATCTTCCTTACGAGGAGAGACTGAGGGAACTGGGGCTCTTTAGCTTGGAGGAGACCTCATTCATGTTTATAACTATGTAAACGGTGAGTGCTAAGAGGATGGAGCCAGGCTCTGCTTGGTGATGCCCAATGACAGGACAAGGGGCAATGGGTGGAAGTTGAGGCATAGGAAGTTCCATGGAAACATGAGGAAAAAATTTTTTCACTGTGAGGGTGACAGAGCACTGGAACAGGCTGCCCAGGGGGCTTGTGGAGTCTCCCTCTCTAGATGTGTTCCAGTGTGATCTGCTCTAGGTGATCCTGCTCTGGCAGGGGGTTGGACTGGATGAGCTTTCGAGGTCCCTTCCAACCCCTAACACTCTGTGATTCTGGCACAAGACTTAGCTTACTTTCCAGAACAGGAAAACCCTTTGTCAATCTCCTCCATAAACTTCCAAACAATGAAACAAAATATTGAGGGAATTCAATTGCCTGCTGCCAACTGTCTGCCAGCTTCAGTGAGAAGTGCACGCTGCTGGTGAATACTGAACAGCTCCAATGGTGTCGCTTCACCCCCTGCCTGCAGTGTGCACAGTGCCCACTTTGCCCCTGGCCAAGGTTTGTGTAGGAGAACTGCTCCCTGGGCACCAGGAGGTGCCATTCCCAGGTCCCATGGCCATGCAAGCTGCCAAGTGGCTCATGGACAAGCCCACAAAGATCTTCCTGAGCTCAGAGCTGGGGAACAACATGATTATCTGAGTTGTTTCAGTGTCCAAAGTGAAGCTGGTTTATACAACCAAGACAGAAAAAATCCAGGGGGCTTTGAGATGGGGTAGGAACCAGCACACTGCTCTTGGTGACTTGGTGAGCCACTGCTGAGGAACATTTGTCCTGAGGAGCAGAAGACTGCAGGGAACACAGTGGGGCTACATGCTCGCAGAGCAAGCATTTGAAATGTAAATTCAGTTGGGATTATCACAAACTGCCTGACCAATCTCCTCTGATGCAACTGATGATACAATGTGTGGATTATACAGATCAAAAACATCTTAAAGTACCCTGGAGGGAAGATAGTAAAGAGGAAGGGCCCAGTCATCTTGCCAAAGATCTTCCCCCAAGACAGAGAAAGGAGGACAGAAAACCCTGAGTGTAAAGCTTTACTTAAATAATCCCTGAAAGTTTTGATTTAGTGGAGAATAGGGCAAATAAGACACAGAAACAGATCAAACAATGGACTGTCTGGTTGGCTTTCATCACTGTCCTCTAAACATTTCTTTTCTTGCCTGAAGACTCATCATGTGGGGGAAGATGCTCAGAAAACAGTAGAGAAATAAGGGGCAAGAATATGAAAACAATTTATCTTACTACTTCTTCATCACTGCTGGGTAACTAGCAGGACGAAATATCTATCAGTGAGAGGAGAAACACCCAACATTACTGGAAGCTCACCTTCTGGGAGTGCTGAAGTCACTGTTCTACCCCATAATAAGGGGAGGTAAAACTGTGGTCTCCTGAACAATGTGAGATTGGCCACACCAACCTCCTTTACCCCAGGAAACCTGAATGGGGAGAAACACTGAAAAACACAAAGAAAACAGGGATGTGGATGATAGCTCTGAAACCAAGCTGATGCCTTAGTGAAGAGCAAATGAGGCCAGCTAAAAGTGAAGGTGGCTGCTGTGCAAAATTGAGAGCATCAGCAAATGTCAAAGCTCAGCACACTAGCATCAGCTGAGAAGCTGAGAAGTGCTTAAACCTTCTGAAAACAAAAGAGCTTCAGGAAGAAGTCTCTTGGGGAGCTGAAGGAAGGATTGATGGAGGGTGTTAGGGACAAAGACCATCCTAGAAAGGACCAAGGTCCATCACCGGGTGGAGAGAGTAAAGCTGCTAATGAGACAAGAGAGAAGGGACGTGCTGTAATTACTGTCACTGAACATTTGGGGAGAAGCAGGATAGCACTCATTAGCAGGATGAAGCATTTCCAACTTATTAGCAATCGAGAAGAACATTCAACAACATCTCCTAGCACCAGAAGATATTTAAATTCGGCAGGTCTGAATAATTTTGCATCCAAGAGATCTGGGAGAGCTAAGAAAACTGCTGCCTGCTGATGTTCATTTTTAAGAGGCAATATTAGAAGACTGGTAGAGTCTTCTGCTTGAACATCCGAGGCTGTAAAGGTATGGCCTGAAGGTGACAGCTAGCCAGACATCTGTCTAAGACAGAAAGACAGCGCTGGATTCAGGCAGCAGAGAACTGAAGGGCATCTAAATGTGGGTTTAGGAAAAATAGGTCATGGCAAGCAAACCTGATTTTATTCCCTGCACATTTGATATTAGTAATGCACAGAAGCAATATCCTTGATGTCCAAAAGGTGTTTTGACCTAGTAATGCCTGACATGCTGACAAAAAAAACCCCAAACAAACACCAAGGCCCTGTAAAATAGAAATAGTGAATGTGCTCAGTGGATTTTGGACTAGTTACCTGGCTGACCCAGCAGACAAGAAGGATTTAGCAGTGCTTAGGTATCTCTCTCCATAGCAAGGCCTTCACCTCACTATGGCAACACCAGTCCCACACGGCAGAGTTTGGTACAATGATCAATACTGATGAAGGTGAGGCTCTGCTGCCTGCAGAAGTGAGGAGGTGGCTCAGCCTTCTCTTCTAGCCCCAAGGGACTCTTTCCAGGGCCCTCAACCGTTCCACAGCGACATTTTAAGGAGATTAGTACAACCCTGTGAGAGATACAGACCGGATCTGTAAGAGTGAGCCTAGGGATGTGGAAAATGCCTGAAAGGAGAGAATTACAGAGGTTGATCTTTTTACTTTATCAAAGAGAAGATTAAGAAGTGACTTGATTACGATATAGAAGCACATTGAGGGGAAACAATATCAGGTACTAAAGGGTTCTTAATTAGGTAGAAAAAGGCATAAAAAGAACTAATGACTGGAAATGGGAGCCAAATATACTACGCATCACTTTTAACAGCAGATGTTTCTAACCATTAAAGCAAATTATACACATGCTGTTGGGCTTGGCAGAAGACTCGGGGAGGTAAAGCTTGTAGGCCTTTCATCTTCAGGGTGTTTTATACCTGTACTGATATCCAAAGCTCTGCAAGTTTGAACCATCTCATCTGTACTGACATCTCTGTATCCAACACCTGACCGGCCCCAGCCCCGCGCACGGCACCCAACGCAGCCACAACCACCAGCTTCACTCTTCCCACCAGAGACCCCGGCAACATCCCAGACTGTCCCTCTAGACCACCTCTCAAATCCTGCTGTTCCCCAATGTGTGGACAGGTCTGCAACTGACAGCGCTTGCAGAGTCACTGCTGCCAGATGTGCCTCCCCTTTTCAGTGTCATCCTGCAGCTGCAAGCATCGACCATCTGCAAATCCCATTAGGAATGAAAACCTTCCAATCAGCATTTCCTTCCAACAACTGGAGCAGGAACACACACAGCACATGCTGGCCCTGCCCAGGGCAGATTTAAACATCATCAGGAATCACAGAATTGTTTTGGTTAGAAAAGACCTTTAAGATCATCAAGACCAACCATTACCTAACTCTGCCAAGGCTGGTGCTAACCCAAGTCCCTCAGCACTACACCTCTGGGTCTTTTAAACACCTTCAGGGATGGGGATTCAACCACCTCCCTGGGGAGCCAGAGATTTATAGATGTATGGGCACAAGCATTGTGGGCTAGATCCTGACCCTCTGCAGAGAGGTGCAGTGCAGGAGAGCAGTGGTACAAATGTACTGGGCTGCATCAAAGGATGTGTTGCCAGCAGATCCAGAGAGGTGATTCTGCCACTTTACTCTGCTCTACGGAGACCTCACCTGCAGTACTGCATCCAGGTCTGGAGACCTCAACGTAGGAAGGACATGGACCTGATGGAGCAGGTCCAGAGGAGGGCCATGAAAATGATCAGGGGCTTGGAGCACCTCTGCTATGAAGACAGGCTGAGGGAGCTGGGGGTGTTCAGCCTGGAGAAGAGGAGGTTCTGGGGAGACATAACAGCAGCCTGCCAGTACCTGAAGGGGGCCTGCAAGAAGGATGGAGAGAGACTGTTTACAAAGGCCTGCAGTGACAGGACGAGGGGCAATGGCTTCAAACTAGAGAAGAGCAGATTTAGATTGGATGTTAGGAACAGTTTCTTTACTATGAGGGTGGTGAAACACTGGAACAGGTTGCCCAGGGAGGTGGCTGAGACCCCACCCCTGGAGATATTCAAAGTGAGGCCTGAGAGGGCTCTGGGCAACCTGATCTTGTAGAGGATGTCCCTGCTTACTGCAGAGGGGGTTGGACTGGATGACCTTCGGAGGTCCCTTCCAACCCAGACCATTCTATGATTCTATTTGGGACCAAAAAAGCATCCTTGTGTGCTGCAGCTTACTGAGTCCTCTAGAAAATACCAAGAAAAGCACCCAGTTAAAAGTGATCTGAAACAATAGCGACAGCTTGAGTTTATAAAGCTTCTGAAGTTCTTCTAACACCACCTATTTTAGGAAACTAGGTGGAAACAGCTCGTCCCCTGGATTTGTTACCAGGCAATGCAAGGGAGTGCTGGTAATGTGCAGGTTGTTTTGTTCTCCTGAGGTAAGACAATCCAGGTCTAAAAGTATCTCAAGTATAGAATTCAGCCTATGCAGTAGGCAGGAGAAGCTTTAAAATGAGCTGTAAGCAGAAAAAAAACTTCTTAAATGAGCATCCAAGATCTCTTCCAGCCAAAATTTAGGATTATAATGAAGAATAATTGTGTCTTTGCTGAGGGTTGGTTATTTTGGATCATTTGAAGGTCACCAAGGATGAAGGTCACCAAGGTGACGATAACAACACCCAAAAGCACAGGAGAGCATTAGATGCCCATATTTAAGACTTTGGAGACTTGTGATTGAATGACTTCTCACCAGCTCTACTCATTTGCAACACCTCACTGTGGCCAAAACCATCTGACCTTGTTAGTTTGTACACCCCTGGATCAGGGGAGGACATTTAGGCACTTCAGGAGCACGGTCCACCTGACTTGTTTTAGATGGTTCTTTGAGGATGGGAAGAACAGCTCCCAAGTCATCTCAAATCAAGCATGGTCAGTCCCAGTCAAGGTGGATGACTTTGAATAGGATGGAGCAAAGGAGCTTTGCTCAGCAGAAGATAAACCCCATCCTCCTCCTCTGGCATGAGACAACAAAGTACACAACTAGCGGAAATATAGGAAGCTACATTCATAGGAAATCAGAGGAGAAAAGGAGCGTGGGTTTCCTCCAAGTTGCCCAAAATATGTGTATTTAGTATTCTACAAAACTGGAAATCCTGAAATAAAACTCCAAGTTTGGCACGTTCCAGAAGAGCAAGACAAGCAGCCCTCGGCAGGAGCTCTTCAACTCTGAGAGCCTGGGGCAGGCACCTGCCTCGGAGCCACCATTCTCAAAGCCAGCTCCCAACAGATGCACCCCAGGACCAGGGTCAGAGCTCACTCCTCTGCCTTTTGCAGCCGGAAGTAGATGAGTGTAAAAATAACCAAAGCTGGAACTGGGTAACGAAGGTACTGTGCTAATCAGGCTAATAAGGAGGCTCAATGCCAAGGATCACTGAGTGGATGAAGAAGGCCTTCATGAATGGGTACTACTGGCTTATCCTGGAGAAACACTGCAACGACCTGGCCTCTCCCAAGAGCTGAGAGAGCTGCCAGTGAGCTGCCTGAGAGTGTCCTTACGTGCCTTCGACTGGCCAGCTCTGCCTGCAGATGAAGGACCGCCGTGTCTCGTGGAATCAGCCAGTCAGCAAAACGTCCCTTCCCCTCCATGCCTCCTGGGTCTGCTCGGGAGGAGCTCTCCACGGGGCATGTCTTGAGTCCCACATTGGCATGCTGAAATCTGCCAAAGCCACGTACCCTGCAATTAAAGCAACATCCTGGTCCAAGAGAAGAGGCAGAGCTAGAAGGCAGCCCTTGGCTAGAGAACAGAGAGAGCAGCAAGCTGTGGTAGGTAGCTGGGATGCTGCTGGGAAGGCAGGAGGTGGGAATGGCTGTAGGAGAGCAGGGAAAGCTCAGCAAATCTTGGAAGAGCTGCTGATGTATGGAAAAAGCTAAAAGGTACTGCACAGAGAAGGCTTCCCACACCATGTCAGACTGGCTGGTGGAGCCTATGACAAATACAAATACATGTCTTACTGTGAAGTTTTGAGATGTTTTTTTAAAGCAGAACTCTTGCTGATTTCTCCTACAGCAAGGAAGGAGACAGCTTGCCACAGAGCTCGTGCTGAGGGTAGGAAAAGCAGTCCCTGTTGTTTGGATCAGCGCACAGCCTGTGTGCAGATGAAATGAGAAGCCTGCAAAGCATCCCGTGGGAGGCTGCAATGTGGTGTAGCAGCCAGAGTCTGATCTGAGGGATGGGGGAGAAAGGGTAACATCAGGAGACAAAGTCTCCTAAAGAACCTCTGGTGGACTGCGAGTGGCCCAGGGTGCAGGAGCTCTCAGGTGTCCATGGCTATACTGCAGGACAAGCCACCACCAAAACTCAGGCATGCATCCAGGTGGAGAGGAGGCGGATGCAAACACACAGGCAGCGTGGGCTGAAGCTTCCTGGCCCAAATCTAAAGCACAGTTTGAGGAGAATCCAGGGCTCCAGAGCAACTGTGCAATTAAGAGTGTTTTGGCACTTAATCAACAGGGGAGATGGTCACTGAGGCACTTCTGAAAAAGGCCACCTTACGATCATCTTTATCTTCAAACATCTCAACACAAATAAAATGTAGTCCTTAGCACTTCTGCCCAGAAGAGGAAGCCACCAAAGCTGTCAGTAATCATCCTACTAATGCCTGCCAGAAAACCAACAACTTGCTTGCTTGGCTGGCGAGAGAAAGGAACCAACCCCCAAACTCATCTCCTGCACTGCAAATGACAGATGGGAACCCGTGCCGGTCCTGAGGGGCGAGCTGTGAACCAGGCACTGCCATTTCAGCTCATGAGTCACTTCTCTCCGCTTAGCACTCCCTGAACCAACCCAGGGCAGCTAAAGCAAGGCTTCCCCTCTCCCCAAAGGGCCTTGAGGAGCATGAACCCACACAAGTCTCCTCCACAGACCCTCTGGGTTTGAAAAGCAACTTCTAGCTGTTCAGACCACCTTCACCCACGCCACGCAGCCACCGACACGGAGACGAAGCCAACGCTCACAGAAGGTAACTGCCTGCTGCAGAGCTCTGTGACTAACCTTGATCTGCCAATCCTGGCAGCACGCTGCTCCCCGAGTAGCATTCCCCACTGCTAAGGCGCCGATCGAGCTGCTAGCCCCTTGGTGAGCTCAAGCTTCCCCTTCTGCACTACTCGCCCTTGCTGGTGGGGAGAAGCAGGCAGGCAGGAGAAAAGCTTCCCAGACTCAGACCCAGCGCCGCTCCTCTGCTCCCCTCCAGAGCACAGGTCCCCCCTCCACAGCAAGGCACTGCCTAGCTAAGCATGCCGGCAGTGCCACCGCCGCAGGCGAAGGGACAAGTCCTTCCAGTTCATTAGGGAAGGTTTCTTGTGCAATTTGCTGCCTCACTAGCTCCTGTTTAGACAGCCTTTGTTCCCTGTTCCATGAAAGGTTTGGACGTCTGTACGTGCTCAGAGGATGCTGTCCCCTGGGCCTGGTCCGGGAGGATGGTGAAGAGCTCACCCCAGGTTTTAACCTCTTGAGCTCTGCACACCAGCATGCTCTAAGTGCAGCCCCAGGTCCCCTCTTCATGATGTGGGACTTCCACAGAAGCCCTCTCAGCTGAGGGAAGCCTAAAGGCTTGTGTCGCCTTTTCCTGCTGCTGCTCCCATACCCTGCTGCCAGCCAAAGGACGGACAGACATCCAGAGTAACAGCAGCCTCTGGTCCTGCTCACTTATTGTCTTCTGTAGAACTAAAATAGCAGCCTGGGAGGCAGCGGAGGAGCTCAAAACTTTCCATTCACTGGAACCTCCTGCCCAAAGCAGAGAAATCCATCAGGCCATGGGGTTTCTCTGGGTGCAAAGTGGTTACCACGCACAGCAGCGACGGAACTCGCAGCTAAAAAGCTACAAAGAGCACAGCCTGCTCTCCTTACACAGATTAATTGAAAAGCAGAACAGTTTCCTGCCGGTAACACAGAATAAAATCATCATTCATTTACTGCGTGACTCCACATTTATTTGTTTACTGCATAGCTCCACGTTTATTCAGTGATGAGTGATCCCTCCTGCAGTCCTGCCCATGAGTTTGTGCCTCCTTTGGGGATCCTCCTGGACAATTACAGCAATAGGAGATAATGGCTGTAGCTCAGGGACTAAAGCAAACAATGCCTGAATATTTGAATGTCCTTTTCTGCCTCAAACCTTGCATTACCTTGGCAGCATCAACATCTGAGCACAGCACAGCAGCAGGCAGGGCAGAGAAGGTGGTGATCCTTTGACCCAGTCAAAGGCATCTGGGACAGAAGGTTTTAAACAATAAAGATAACCCGAGTGCTAATGTAAATAGCCCAAAGTATTTTCAGAGACTGAGTGGCAGAGCAGGTGTCACGGCCTCACATTTTCTCCAGACTGAAGGAGCCAAGTTAGGTCTCATTTATCCTGGCTTTATGGAGTGAAGCACTTCTGTAAATGAAGACATGGCAGTGGATCAATGCATCAAAGCAGAATGTATTTTCTGCCTTTTTTTTCTTATTGTTATTAATTATTATTTTGAATTAAATATGTAATAAAGGCTCATGCAGAATTCAAGGCTTGAAGATAGACAAACCATCCCACAATCTTTTTACATACCTAAACAGATTTAATTGCTCAATTATTCCAGATAAACATGATAAGTTCCCTGCCATGAATAATTTATAACTCAGCTAGCCACATAATCTATGAAACACAGATCCATGGCTGCAGCAAAGGCAAAGCAAGCATGGGCCTGAGACTCCCCAGCTTCTTACCTCATGCTGGCCAAAGTAACTCTAGTGTAGGCTGCTCAGGGCAGGTCAAAGCTTGCCTGAAATCCCTGGGACAGCCCCTGCTTTCATCTGGGTTACTGTGTTGCTCACAGGATGTAAATACTGACCAAATCAGATAGGCACAAAGTTCACCTGGGAGGAGACAGCCACAGCACACCCCCCTTTCTGTTGGCTGTCTGGACATTGCTGGGGGCCCCACACAGCCCTCTTCAGGAGCTGGCTGTACTGGTTTCTCCAGGAATTTCATTTAGGTGATCCTGAGGGAGCTGAAGAGCTGCAGTGAAGTCCAGCAGGAAAAAGTGCACTGGAGGATGGAGGTCTGACAGGGCTATCATGAGGGATGGCACTCAGGACCCCAGGGTTGGGGGCAGGGGAAAGAAAGGTCCCACCCAGCCATGGGACAGATAGGATAAATCTGAGAGAAGGGCCTGGAAGATGTCCAGAAGGAGGGTTAATCCTCAACCCATGCCAAAGCCATTCCAGGTAGCCCCCTTTCAATGGTAGAGTGGTAAAGAACCTTGTCCTGGGAAATGCCTGCTACCAACCACACATTAATGGGTATGAGGGGCAGACATCACCTCCAGGCTCCAGTGACCCCAGACTAGCACAGAAGGCTTTCCCGTGGAACTCAGGGCCCTGCCATAAATCTTGAGCATCTTTATAACTCTCTGAGAAGCAGACAAGAGGTGCTGGTGGGTATCCTCCAGCACTGTCTTTCCCTCCCTGCTCCCCACTTTTTCCCACAGATGTCCTTGCATCTGAATTTTATGTAGACTGCTGCTTCGTTCCACAAAATCCACGTTACAGGCTTCAGCATTTCACCCTAGTGCTCAGCTGCAGCAAGAAGAGAGGGCTTTAAGGACCTCTGAGAGATTTTGGCTGTATCTTCACCCCCAGGCACTCTGCACCACTGCCAATAGATGCTTATGTAGTTTGGTATTTAACACTTTCCATTATTAGTGGATTTCATGTGTGGGCAGCAAAAGTGGGAATAAAGAGCTTTGGCTTAACCATCCTCACTGCTACAAAACCTTACCCAAACATTAACCTAAATCTTCCCTGTGGTCCTCCAGACCACAAACAGTGAACAGCAGCTATTTTATTCAGTAAAAACAGTCTGCCAACAGTTGAAGGCATCAATTAGAGGAAGAACACCTTGCATTGAGGCCACCAGCTACAAAACTCTTGGTCTGGATCTCTCCTGGGCTTCACAGCACCTCCATGGCCTTCAGACCCATGCTATGGAAAGAGCTCAGCTTTGCATTTTCCCATCAGAGCAGCCTACAGACTACCTGCCCCCAGACCCACCTCCTATCTCACCTTCTTCTGGAGAGACCCACTTGGATGGCCCTAGTCCCTACAATAAGCTTCCAAGTAGAGCCAGAAACACCAGGAACAGCTTGTCTAGCCACCAGATGCCTACTTTAATAAATTAGGATAGACTTCCTGTGTTGGAATTCCAATCCCTATCAAAATGTGCCCAGACCCAGCTTATAAGTCATCATCTCCTAAGTAAAATACTCCAACTGTAACAAAAAAACCCCAACCTGCAGACAATTAGAATTTGAAGAGATACCTGTAAAGCCACATCACTGTTAATTGGGCTTTTATAGCCATTATACAGCCACTAAGGAGGAGACACTTAATTGCAAGCCAGTCTACAATAACGATCACTTTTCTTCTTCAAAAAAAAAATAATAAGGCAGTTGAAAAGCAAGACTAAAATTTGTCCTGCAAATCTTGACTTTTTTGCTTGCTGGTCTAAAGTCATTATTGCCATGGAGATCTAACCCGATACATCCTGGAAAGGTGAATAAACTCTTAATCAGAAAGCATCCTGCTGTTTGAAAGGCTGCATCTTCTATCCTCACCCAAGCCAAAAGATGAAGTTACCCAATCTGGGGAGCATTCTGCTGCCCTCCTGATGTGGGGCTCAAAGGATCACCGTAGAGCAACTGACCTGGGATCTCTCAAGCCTAACTAAAACCCCACGGCAAGCTTACAATGACAGCCAGCTTCATTCTGCTCAAACAAGTCCTTGATTACAAAACTAGAAACTGTTCCAAAAGAGAAAAAAAAAAAATCAAACAGAAATTTCTCAGTTAAAAAAAAAAAGTCTGTCTGTCTTGTCTGTCTGTCTGTCTATCTATCTATCTATCTATCTATCTATCTATCTATCTATCTATCTATCTATCTATCTATCTCCCAGCAGCTAATCTTCCTTCCACATTTTTGGGCTTCTTAGCTTTTCTCTGAAAGATCTCTGAACATCAGCAGCTTTGGGTCAATATCAAAAAAACCCTCAAACAAACAATGAAACCACCCCAAAGAAACAGCAGAAACCTCCCAAAGCCAGCACATAAAGAATTCTCTCACAAGCACCCTTTTTGGGCAAACACACCACTGTCAGCTGCTATTTTAAGGCTGCCTTTGTGCCTCGATGCCTACACAGCCGCCTATCACATCCCGTGGTGTGCGAGGAGCATCCAAGAGCATCCCCCTTGCCAAGACACTGCTCCCACTGCTGAGCTACAGCAGCACTTCCAGCACCAGAGGCTGCAACGAGAAGATGGACACCGATGCATGCAGCCCAAGCTACAAATACCAGAAGAATAAATCAGGTTGCTCATTTGAACTGTTTCAGCAAAGTTGAAATTGTGCAGCCCTGAGAAAAGAATGCTCAGGGGACATCGTATCACTGCTCTCCAGGACTTGAAGAGTGGCTACAAAAAAGATGGAAACTGCCTTTTTACAAGGAGTCACGTGGAAATTACGAGGGGTAATGGGTACAAGTGACTCCTGGGGACATTCCAGTTGGGCACAAGAGGAACATTTTTCACAATGACAACAATCAGCCACCGGAGTAATGGAACCGTTAAGGTTATAAAAAACCTCTAGCACCATCAAGTCCAACCATCAACCCAACACCACCATGCCCACTAAAGCATGTGCCAAAGTGCCATGTCTACTTGTGTTTTGAACACTTGCAGGAATGGTGACTCCATCTCTTCCTTGGGTGGTCCTTAATTCTTTCAGTGAAGAAGTAGTAATCTCCCCAGGGAAATGGTGGAGTCCCCAGCATTGGACACTTCTAAGACTCAGCTTACAGGCTGCTGGGCCATCCTGTCTAGATAATGCTTTTGTCAAGGAAGGTTGGACCAGATGATTCTTAAGGCCCCATCCAACCTGGGATTCTGTGGTTCTGTGAAAGTATTTAAGAGCTTCTCAATGAGGCCATCCATCCACACCATGACAGCTGACAACTCAGTCTGCTGGAGCAGGCCAGTGTGTAATGAAATCTCAAATTAACTTGTCAGACAAAGGGGGAAAAAAAACACCAAAAAAAGCTTCTCCTCCTTGTAAACAGAGCCTTTGTGATGAGAGCACCACGGCTCTGACAGACAGCTATCTCCAGGCAGCCATCCTATGCCTCTGGCAGGACACTGCTCAAAAGGTTCACAGTTTCTACAGAAGCATTTCTTAGCCAAGCCCAAAACAGCTCAGTGCACAGAATCAGAGAATCACTAAGGCTGCAAACAACCTTTCTGATCATCGAGTCCCACTGTAACCCAACTACCACAACCACTAAACCATGTCTTGAAGTGCCACATCTACACGCTTCTGAAACACCTCCAGGGGCAGTGACTCCACCACCTCTCTGGGCAAGCCTGTTCCAATGCCTCACCACTCTCTCAGTAAAGAAAATTTTTCCTAATCTCCAATCTAAACCTCCCCTGGCACAACTTAAGCCCATTTCCTCTTGTCCTATCACTAGTGACTTGGGAGAAGAGACCAACGGCAGCCTCACTCCAACCTCCTTTCGGGTAGCTGCAGAGAATAATACGATCTACCCCTAGTCTTCTCTTCTCCAGACTAAACAGCCCCAGCTCCCTCAGCTGCTCCTCATATGATCTGCCCTCCAAACCACTCATCAGCCTCATTGTTCTTCTCTGGCCATGCTCCAGGACCTCAATGTCTTTCCTATACTGTGGTGCCCAGAATTGAACACAGTACTCACGCTGTGGCCTCCCCAGGGCCGAGTACAGGGGCACAATCACTGCCCTACTTCTGCTGGCCACACCATTTTCGATACAGGCCAGGATGCCATTTGCTTTCTTGGCCACCTGGGCACACTGCTGGCTCATGTTCAGCTGGCTGTTCACCAGCACCCCCAGCTCCTTTTCCACTGGGCTGCTTTCCACTATTCCTCAAGCCTGTAGCATTGCTTGGGGTTGTGGAGACCAAAGTGCAAGACCTGGCACTTGGTCTTGTTAAACCTCATCATCTGCAGTTGCTGAACATGCCCAGCCCCTTCATGCCAGGTGATACTGCCAGCACAGCCAAGGAGAACACAGGCAATGCAAGCTGCGGAGCCCCAGGAATGGCAACACTCTGTGTCCATCCAGGCAGAAAGAAAACTACAGAGGAGCAAACTGCACAGTTCAAGCTGGTTTCATCTCTCTTTGATTTGCTCCAACGCCAATTAGAAACTGCTTTTGGAGAGAAACAATCAATCTTGTCACCATGCCCTGGCCTCAAACCCAGGAGACCTGAGTGTAATTACCACAGGACTGCCTCTGATCTACAGCATGTTTCTGGCAGCCGAGAGAGCCAGAGTGATCGCTACTCCCTCCATTTCTGGGTGTTCTGCTGGAGAGGTCTCACTTCTGATTTTCAAGTGTTGTGCATCAGAACCTCCAGCTGAACAGTGGGAGTCATGCCGACCATGAGCAATCAGAACCAAACTGTCTTAAATTGGGCAGAGAAGGAATGGATTGGCTGGCAAGAAGGAAGCAGCAGGAGCTGTGCACCAGGGGGGAAAAAATCACTTTACATCCCAGCAAATACCATCTCCCCACAAGTTTTTTATCTGCCCACAGCCTTGCCTGTTGGTGTTAACCCCCCACCTAGCTGGGTTGACTTCTGGCACTGTACAGAAAAAGGAAGGGAGGAGAAGCAGGTGTGAACCACAGCATGCAGCAGACACTGGGGTGATGCTGCACGTTGGTGCACCGCAGCCCACTCGTTTAGGGAGAGGGTCTTGCAATTATGAGACCTTTGCTTCCCAGTGGGATGCAGGCTGGGTGGCATGGGGCAAGCGCCTGCAGCTGGAGGACATAGAAAAAGGGAGAGGAGCCCCATAGAAAGGAAGCTGGGAGTCCTGGAGAATAACAAGTTATCCATGGGTCAGCAATGTGCCCTTGTGGCCAAGAAGGCCAATGGGATCCTGGGGTGTATTAAGAAGAGTGTGGCCAGCAGATCGAGGGAGGTTCTTCTCCCCCTCTACTCTGCCCTGGTGAGACCACATCTTGAGTACTGTGTTCAGTTTTGGGCTCCCCAGTTTAGGAGGGACAGAGACCTGCTGGCAAGGGTCCAGCAGAGAGCTATGAGGATGATTAGGGGACTGGAGCACTGCCTTATCAGGAAAGGCTGAGTGACCTGGGGATTTTTAGCTTGGAAAAGAGAAGACTTAGAGGGGATTTAATAAATACTTATAAATATCTGAGGGCTGGGGGTCAGGACGGGGGGGACAGGCTCTGCTCATTTGCTCCCTGTGATAGGACAAGGGCAACGTAAGCTGCAGCACAGGAGGTTCCACCTCAACACAAAGGGGAACTTCTTTACTGTAAGGGTCACAGACCACTGGAACAGGCTCCCCAGAGAGACTATGGAGTCTCCTTCTCTGGAGACTTTCAAGGCCCATCTGGATGCGGTCCTTTGTGACCTGAGCTAGATTGTATGGTCCTGCTCTGGCAGGGGGGTTGGACTTGATGATCTCTTTGGGTCCCTTCCAACCCCTGACATCCTGTGATCTTGTGGTTGGCTGGAGAAGAAGGATTTGGGACAACAGCCTGAGCCAGGCAAAACCACCAGAAGAAGCAATGAAGTCCTCACTTTTGACAAAAAAGTAATGTAGCACCCAAGGTTGAGGTTGAGGTGGCATGGCATTGAGATTACTTAATGCAGTGGTGCTGGAGCTGTTCAGAGCCCTCCAAAGGATGTGTCCCTCAAAATTACCACATCATGGCACTTTTCTACTATAAATTTTACACCTGGGACCTGCATAAAGCATTATCTCAATACATCCCCTGAGTCTCCAAAAGAATTTAGCACCTGGAATTAGTTATGGAAAGTAGCATTTCAGAAGTCACTGGATTTTTTTTTTCCTCCTAATTCAATAAAGCAATAATGAATCTCTGCTGAGAGCAAGTAATGGGATCCCAGAAGCCACTCAAAGACAGATGGCAGAGGCAGCATGCCTGTTTGAGGACATTTCTCAAAGCACTCTCCAATTTGAAAGCCACAATCATATCATCTGGAAAATTAATATGGCAGGTCAGAACATAAGGCAGAGTATGTAGAAGACTTATTTCAGGGCATTAACTGGCCTGGGCAGCATCTCACTACTGACTTGGGACTCCAGAAAAGGTCAGGATCCATGCCCGGGTCTGCCAAAGGTCCCTTGGGCAGGCTGCTGAGGAGTAGATGAAAGCAGCATGTCTAGGTACAAGAGCCCAGTTTAACTGGGCTTCACATTTTGGGGGGGTCCCTACTTTGCCCCAGTACCATGGCCTCACCCCATGCTCCACCAAACACCAAGGGTGCTTTTCTCAAAGCTTGAAAGTTTTTGCAATATGTAAGAGTATGACCTGTCCATCGTGGGCAGAATGGAGGCAGATGTGCTCAAGGACAAGCCTCTTCCTGCAGTATGTATGTTCATTATTTCTAAGGAATCCAGAAATTCAGGTAACTCAGCTCTACTCAGGGGCTCATTTTTAGCACAGATCACTCATTTTTAGCCAGACCTTCCCACTAGACCTGGTATTTTATCTAGTGAACATCATACTCTGTACACAGGGGAAGAAGCAGCAGTTAGTATCTTCCCAGAAGATCAGGAGAAATGTGGGACGTCTGCTGGGGAAGAAACAAGAGGTGATGCCTCTGAGAGTACAAGAGAGGCTGAGCAGAACCAGTGTGCAGCCCAGGGCAATGCTGAAGCTGGGTTTGGAGGAACCCCACAGCCAAGCTGTTGCAAGGACACAGCCTTTCCAGCTTCCTCCCCACCTACACCTTCAGGCACTGGGGTACCCTATAATTAGGAGAGAGCGGATGTGGTGGGTTGAAAATTGCCCCCAACATTAAATTGCCAGACTACCTCAGTTGGAAGCAAATGAAGCTGCATTTACAAGCAATCCAAAATGCAATGAATATATACAAAATACACAATACTTACAATATTTACAGGTATTTACAATTTATAAACAAGCACCTGAACCCCCCTGGGCAAAACCAAGGGAACTAATAGCTTCCCCTGTCCCTGCTCCCTACCCCCATCCGTGTACACACTATAGGAGAGAGAAGAGCAGAGATTTGTTTGTTAGAATCCTCAGCCACAACAAAGACCACAGCCAAGGTCAGCAAAACCAAGCAGAAGCACAAGTTAGTTAAGTCTCCCAGAGCGAGGAAGCCAAAAAGAGAGCAAAAGTTAGGCTACACAACCAGCTTCTGTTGGTAATTTGTCCAGTGGGATTCTTTAGAACTTATCATTATTTTCCTTAGTACATCCAACGGTGTTTTATTTACATTCTGTTCAAGACCTATGGAAAAATTTTCTAGGCACAGCCTGAAACTACCACGGCAGAAAAAAAAAAAACCCAAAACTAAGATCCCAAGGGGACTTCCCATGCCAAGAGCCAAGCCCTGCAGTGCCCCCACTCCAAGCAGGCTTTGAGCAGGGAGCGGGGCGGAGGCTGCGCTTCCCGCCGAGCCGAGTGACGGCGGTGACAAGCTGCTGAGCTCCTCTGCTCCGGGGACAGACCTTCAAAGAGCTGCTGGCTCGTGGCAATCAAAGCTCGCGCCGTGACTGATGCGAGCGCCGGCTGTGGAGCTCTGATAAGGGCTTGGGTGATTCAGAGCAATCCGGGCTCTGCCGAGCAGCTGAAGCCCAGCCCTCGTGCTTCTGCCTCCGTCTAAAGGGAACGCTGGGTCGTGCTTGTTAGCAGAGGGAGAGGGAGGCTGGAGGTAGGCAGGCACCAAAACTGCCTCTCGGTATGACTGATGGCACATCTGTCCTGCCCACTCAGGATTCTTTCACGGAGGTCTCCCAACTCAAGGGACTAAACCAGTCTAATCCCATGACTTGGGCACAGCAGAGCAGGTGGGGAGGATGCTAAAAAGTCAGTGTTAAGGCTTCCCATTTTTTTTTTTTCATGAGCTAGAACCCAGCAGCAGGGTTGCTGCACAAGGAGTTGGGGTTCAATTGAGATGCAGGAGATGGGCATCAAAGTGAGCAAGCAGGCGAGGCAAGAGGAGGAAGGACACAGGGAAAAGGGGAGGGACACACTGGCCCTTCAGTCTTCAAAACTGACTTCCAGCTGGTTTAGTGCCATGTTCTGTCCATGCCTTAACTCATTTTGACAAACCTTTAATCCCATAGACCTGCTGCATAGTTCTCTTCTGTCCCATCAAGACCACACCTCACTCCATGGATTTCCCTGCTGAGCCCCCTCAGCAGCTTGTCTTTGATTTCTCCAGGAGCAGAAAGTCAAGCCAGAGGCACAGTCTGTTTACAACATGAACCAAATCCAGCACTGAAACATCCCTCCCTTCAGCTGTCCTTGATCAAAAGGTTTATATCCTAGATGAAACAGCCTTTCAATCAGTTAAAATAACCACCTTTCATAGTCCAATTATCACCAGACCCCCTCAGATAAAGGCTGCCCAGGAGCACAGCTGTGTACTACATCTCTGAGATGGGAAGCTGGGCATGACAGGAGAGTGAGGTCTGGGAGCAAGGCTGTACACCCTCGAGCCAGGGAAGTGAGGAACATCTCTGCAAGCATGAACTGCTGTCCCACAAACACCTTACTGCATTCACAGGGCTGCTTTCAGAAATCTCTGGTGCTTCTCAGTCTGCCACACTGTGCAAAACTCTTTGTAGTACCTAAATGTGACCATGGCCAAGAGACAGGGTTAGGAAGAAGCAAGATGGTTTTGGGTGATAGGAGCCCACCCAGCTCTATAAAGAGCAATGGTGGTTGACTAAAATTCACATCAAAAGAGGCACTGCTGAGATGTCACCACTTCTGCCAAGCACCACTATCTTTAAGGACCTTGTATGTCACTACCATCCAGGGTGGGGAGAACTACATCATGGCATCTCCTCCTGTACAAGGGCTCTCCCACCAGGCACCCCTCTGCCACACCAGTTTCATCACTGCAGGGGTGCAGACCAGGGGCTAGCAGGCAGCATTTGGCACTCCTATTGTAACCACCCTGCTCCCTGCTGCTAGCAGAAAGAGTCAATAGGAACTAATTTGTCTGGGGTTAACTCAATCACCGCAGAGCACCTGGAGGTTCTTCCCAAGCACTCCAGGAGGGCAGTGCAGCCATTTACCATCCAGCACACACTGCAAACAGGAGTGAACCAGTGAGGGCTGTAAAGGCCCCTGCAGCTGCTGCTCTCTGGGATATTCTGTGTGTGGTGAGTGGGATGCAGAGGGACACTCAACCACATGTGAGATTTCACCTGCTCGGCTCGTAGGAAAACCTTGAGCAATATCTGCATGATTGACACAGCTCTATCCACTAACCTTACTGCAAATGATCTTATTCCTCTGCCCAAGGATGTCCAGGGGAGGGAACAGAAAGCAAGCAGGAGACAGGGTGAAGCTATCAAAAACATGGGGAGCCTCTGACATGGTACCCAGCTCTGCTTTGGAGAGCTTGACAGCTGCTTCTGATTCTCAGCTTGCATTTCTTTTTAGTGATAAAGAGAGATGTGAGTTGAAAGCTGAAGGAGAATCACATCCAAGCAAACAGCTTGCTGCAGCTTAATGTACTGAGGGAAAGAGCAGGGCAGTGGTGGCTCAGCTCGTGCAGCTTGCTGGGCTTGGTATTTATCAAGCAGCAGAAGATATCCAGATGAACACAGGCCCCTTCTCATCTCTCAGGAGTACTCATCTTACTTGCAGTTGTTCTTATTACCCTTCTCCACTGCATCATTGCCCTGGTGTGCAGGAAGCCACACTCTGCCATCCCCTCCAAACAGTTTAACATGTCACCCCAGACCCTGGTGATTCCCTGCTGCCATGGCTCATCAGAGCCATCCATCAGCAGAGGGCAGCCACCCTGAGCAACAGCAGCCCCATTAGTCACTGGGGACTGCTTGGCCAAGATAGTTTTCGACATTTTCCACAAATGATTTTCTGCATTATCTGAATCATCCACAGCCAGCACAGCGGAAGGTGGCATATTGGGAGGAACAGCCAGGATTACTCATGAGCTGCTGCTTTTTTTGTTGGTTCCAACTTAACCTGCAATCTGTTGAACAGACAAGTCCCACATCGCTGTAGATGGCTGGGAGAGGCCCCTTGCTCAGGGTGCAGCAGGGGCTGAAAAGGCAAACAAATCATTCCATAGAATCAGAGAATGGTGCAGGTTGGAAGGGACCCCTGCAGATCATCTAGTCCAACCTCCCTGCTAACACAGGTATGCCTAGATCAGATTGCACAGGAACACATCCAGGTGGCTTCTGAATGTCTCCAGAGAAGATTCCACAAATTCTCTGGGCAGCCTGCTACAGCACCCTCACAGTAAAGAAACTTCTCCTTATGTTCAAGTGAAACCTCCTGCGTTCTAGTTTGTACCTGTTACCTCTTGTCCTCGCACTGGCCACCACTGCAAAGAGCCCAACCCCATCCTCATGACCTCCACCCTTTACATATTTATATGCATTTTTAAGATCCTCTCTCAATCTTCTCTTTTCCAGGCTAAGAAACCACAGGTCTCTCAGTCTCTCCTCATGAGAGAGATGATCCAGTCTCCTAATCATCCTTGTAGCCCTCCCTTGGGCTCTCTCCAGTAGATTCATGTCCCTCTTGAAAAGGGGAGCACAGAACTGGACACACTACTCCAGGTGCAGCCTCACCAGGGCAGAGTAGAGGGTCAGGAAAACCTCCCTTGACCTTCTGACCATACTCTTCTTATTCCTCCCCAGGAGCCCACTGTCCTTCTTGGCCAAGCAGGAACATTCCTGGCTCATGGTAAACTTGTCCACCAGCACTTCCAGGTCCTTCTCTGAGAGCTGCTTTCCAGCAGGTGAACCCCTCACCTGTACTGGTGCAGTAGTTATTCCTCCCTGGGAATTTAGATGTAGAAACCCTCAGTAAGCACACCTATGCTACTCTCCAGCTTTCTATTCTATTGCTTTATTCAGTGCTTAATCACCTCATCAGAAAGAGACAGAGCAGAGAAATAAGCAAACAAGTAAATAAATAAAAGCAAGCCCATCCAAGAGCTAACAGAAGCATTCTTCACTGCAACACAGCAGATGAAGAATGAAATGAGGGCTGGAACACCTGGTGTGGGGATAAAGGGATTAAGAGGTGAAGGACAGTGGAGAGGAAGCAGTAAAATATGGAAAGTACACAACACACATGCAACCTGTTGGTCCAGGGTCATAAATTCAAGGTTCCTATCAATTCTTTCTTACCATAAAAACAATACAGAATATCCACTGTGATCTCAAAGAGCATATTTTTAGTGCTTGGCTCACGAGGTGCTCTTGAAGAGAGCTGTAAGGCTTGCTCAGGTGGGCCCATTCCTGGCAAGTGCTGGTTCTGGCCAGCCCACATTGCATGCCCTGAGAACCAGGGTTGGGAGCTGCCCCATGGCAGGAGACCCAGCCAAGCATCCCTGTCCAGGTGTGTGTTCTCAGGGCAGGTGCAGCCCAAACTGGTGCATCCTTATGAGAAGGCAGAAGCCATGATGAGCTCCAGCCATCAGCACCACACGCTGCACACAGAGGTCACTGCTGGCTGGAGCTCTGCTGAAAACCACCACCACACTGGACTAAATCTCCTGTTTCTTTCCTATTGCACAGCCTGACCCAACGGAAAAATTTCTCCTGGATCTGCAGCGTAACACTAACAGCAGATTTATTTTTCCAGCTCTCCCATGAAGAAGGATGATTTCAAAAGAGAAATCGTCCAAAAATGGGCAACTTGACTCAGCAGCTCAGTGAGCTTGATGGATGCAGGGTGCAATGTTGCCACACACAGACGCAAAGGGCTGCCTCACACCACAGCAGCACACAAATCTTGCCTGCCTGAAGGCATCTTGGGCTTTGATCTGATCTCAGGAGGAAAAAAACATACTCCTGAAATTGCTGAAAGGTTCATGGAAGGGAGGACCACTGCTTACTGAGCCAGCCCTACACCCCTACCTCCCCCTGCCCACTCCTCTACCACAGCCACCAGCAGTGTGTGTGAAATCCCCTGGGGATGCCAGTCAGAAACACTTATTGTTAAATATTAGCCCACTACAGCATCTGCTTTTTGAGTTCCAGCATTTTTCAGGCCACTCTTCAAGGGGAGTGAAAGCCATCGTCTCTAAATACAGCCTTGTGCTTCTGCACAAGCACAGTAACAGCCCCTGGAGACGCAGTGCTGCACGCATGCCAATGGCTGAGGTTGCTCCACAGCCAGGAAAATGAATAGCCAGTGAGGTCCCAAGGGCAGGAGAAAACCTTGTTGGCTTTGCAGTTCAGCAAGAGAACAGAACGTGTAAATGTAATCTCCTGGCTCCCCCTCTGCCGTCACTCCCATGGCAAAGAGCTAAATCAAACACAGAGCTGACGCACCCAGAGAGAACTTGGAAATCGAGGAGTTGCCACGTCAGCACCACCCCTCAGCTCCTCAGTGAAGAGCCAGGAATGACAAGGACGACTTTGGTTGTTTGAAAAGGCAGAGAGAAACAGGAGAGATTAGATCTCTCATTAAAAATGTGTTCACCTATCTACCAGTAAGTAGATACCGTTTTTCATCCAACCCGCTGGTGCTCACTCCTTGGTGCCACCTGACCTCTCAGGACACAGCCAGAGTCCCAGAAACCACCACATTAGCACCCAGGAGTGATGGGGCAGAGTGTCAGAGCAGAACATATTGTAAAACATGGCTTGAAGCCATATCAATTACAGAGACATAAACCAGAGACGTGCTCCAAGGACTTCAGGGCTACTCAGACCATGGGGGACCGGCACCCAGCGACTCCCCACCAAATGATTTCGGCATCTGTAAGTCCCCAGGGTAAAACCACTGATGCCAACAGAGGTTTTGCCCATGCATACACAGTGGGCATCAGAGACCTGTAAATGTTGGGGTGTTCAGTGAATGAGAGGTAGGAGATGAGATGGATGAGAAGAAGAGATCTGGGATTTACTACAGTTATTAATGGCCATTTTTTTAATGTAGAACTAATGACCCCCCTGACACCCCTGAGCACAGCCCTTTGCTGGTGGGGCTGCTGAACTAGCCAAGCCATTGCCTCCTGAAGCATAAAAACTTCAGACTGGGCCCTTAACTCACCAAACTAGCAGCATTAACACTAACACACCGCAAAGTATGAAACTGATACAATGAACCAAATGAGAAATGGGCAACTAGGAAAACCAGCATATGAATTCTTCAGCTTCTGTGACATTTGGTCTTTATTAGGTTTTTTTTGTTTGGTTTGGTTTGTTTTTTTTAAAGCGATTTGCTAAATGAATGAGGCAATGCTGTGGGCAGGCACTGCACCTACTGGGGGAAGTGGGGTGGAGAAGGCTTTGGGCCATCCCAAAGCCATCCCTCTAGCACTGATGAGCCCTGCTGCTACTGCCTGAGATGCTCTGCTCAGCATTTCATCATTCTTTTGCTTCCCCTGACCCCTTTGCTTCACTTTACCCACATTTTCTTACGTCACTGAGCAGAAAACCATCTGCTGTTATAACTACAGCCCAACACTGTACATTCCTATTTAGTTACTCTTTCGTTCTCATCTCCTCAGCTGATGGCCTATTCTCCATGAATACAATTGAAACATTTACCTAAAAACTGTAAATTATTTTTGTGGCTATCTCCTCCCACCTCAGATAACTCAAGAGCTCAGGAGGGGTGGTTGTTTCCTGGCAAATGACCCTGCTTGGGTCATTGGGTGGTTGGGAAACCACTCAGCAAGTTCTTAATCCTTCCTGAGACTTTTTATGTTTCATTTGCTGAAGGTCCGTGATCAAAGGTTGATGATGATCTTACATGGCACAGAGCATGTAGGGAACAGATTTATTCTCAAATATTTTAAATATTTCATATCACATTCTACTTATAATGTAAAAAGTACAAAGAGTCTCTTCAATCTCCCTAAGCAGAGCTAAAAACGTGGGCCAGAACTGAAGTATAACAAGCATCACTATGGCCTGCAGTCACAAATACAGCAAACACACTGAAACTAGCTGGAGGACAAAAACCATGGGCTTCAAAAAGAAAGAGGTTTGAGAGGAACATGCATGTATAAATATGCTCCTTTTAGTCAAAGTGGGGGAGAAAAAATACCTATTATGTACATCTGAATGTTTATGAAACTGCATCTGAGGAACACGATTTCAAATGGAAAGGAAAAGCACAACAGAAAAGCAAAGATTTGCTCTAATCCCAAACAGTTCCAAGCAAACCCATTAGGCAGCCAGACATTTTGAGTCTCATTTCAGCACTAACTGAAGCACACATTTCAATGCTGTGCTGCTGCTCTTGATTAAAATCAAACCCAAGTCCTACCTTTTTTTTTTTTTTTTTTTTGGTTTAGCACTTAGGACGGAGAGGAAATAAATCAAAAGAAACCAAACCAATTTTAAGAGAACATCGAAGAAGAAATTAATTTATCAAATTAGCAATGTGCAGCAGCACTTCAAAACCCCAGAGAAACAGAAGGGATGCCTGCAGGTTACTCCTTATGATACCAAACAGAGCAAATCCAATCAGATGAACGTGCTGCAGGATCAGTCAGGCGAAAGCCACAGGAGCAGTATTACAAAGTGAAAGATGTATAAAAAGAGGACTTTCTAAACCTATTATACTGGTTTGAAATGAAGCTGTCCACCCCTGGAGGAGATGACAGCACTGCTGGTATGGTCCTGCAGAACAAGCTGTCCAAAAATAAAAAAAAATTGCCTCAAAGATGACACAGAGAAACACTAGAAGAAAGTTTGAATGAGACATTAAAAACCCTCCTAGAATGTCAGGGCTGCAATCCTGCATTTAAAATAACACATCTCCATTCCAAAACCTATTTCCTACACAGGAACGTCAGCAAACTGTGACTTTCTACCATGCTATTTCAGAACTTCTTGTCATTAATGGTGCCATCATAGCTGTCTGCTTCACATTTCCTCTTGCTTAAAATAACTATGGGCTATGGGAAGAGCACTGACCTGCAGGACTAAGTGAATGAACAAGAAAAGTGGCACGCCAGCATGCGACCAAATTGAGAGCGGCGACAGCAGCTACTGTGGAGCGCAGAGGTGAGCAGAGGGAAGGATGTAAAATACTCAGCGACACCCACGTTGGACAGGCATTTCTGTTTGCCCAGCCCTGTGAAACAAGAATGAGCTGGTGCCCAAAGAAATAAAAAGAACAGCAAATAAAATGAAGTAAAGCCAAAGCAAAAAGATATTTGTTTTCCTCTACTCAGCAAGCAATCAACTCAAGATGCCAGAGGCCAACCGCTTCGTCATGATGGAAATTCCTTGCTTGCCTTGAAGACAAAATGAACCATCAAGCCACAGGAAAAGGAGGAAAATGAAAAAAGACAAAGGAAAAAGCAACATTTCAAAGGAATGTACATGCTTCTGAGCAGAAGGTATCACCTAATTATCAACTCATGGTGCTTTGCTAGGAGGTACAGTTAACTCTCCTCTGATTAAAATTGCTCGCGGTATTTGTCAGTGGCAGGACAGAGCGTGATGTGCTGCAGCTCAGATGCTAAGGCTATGATTTTATTTATATATAGATATAGAAAACCTATTTTATAGCACATCACAGAATTCTAGAGGCTGGAAAAGACCCCTGAGATCATCAAATCCAGCCTATGACCTAACACCATAACATCAGCTAAACCATGCCACCAAGTGCCACATCCAATCATTTTTTTTACATATATATATATAAAATCTTTGTATATATCTATATATAATCTTTACATATCTATATATAATCTTTACATATCTATATATAATCTTTAGATATATTTTTTTTATATATATATGTAAGGCACATCAAGCTTATGTAAGGCACATCAAGCTTATATAAACCCTCTGTTTTCAAAACTAGGCTCTCAAAACAGCTTCAGAAATCCTCAAGTCAAACAAGTACTGAAGTTCCCACCTCACCACACCAGCAAAGTTTCTGCCAGCCCCACAGACTGGGCAGGAGAGGATGTACCAAGGAAAATGCAATTTGGGTTTCCATAGGTTGAGCTTTCTTAGAAAATGTGATATTTTTGACAATTTAATCCTCCTAGAGAGCCTTGAAAGCAGAAAGGGAAGTTACAAATCCCTTCTACTGCAGCACAAAGTAGACACATCAACTAATGACAGGAAAATATATTCATAAGAAATGCAAATGCAAAATACAACCCCTCAAATCACCTCATCGGCAGTCCTGAGCAGCAAACCTGCAGCACCAGCTGGGTATGAGGGACCAGACTGGATGGATATTTTTCCCCGTGAGGACAGTCAAGCGGTGGAGCAGGAAGGACATCCATTCCTAGGAGCTTCTGAAACCCAACTAGGTTAAGCCCAGAGCTCCCTCACCTGATCTCTGCACTGAGTGGAGGATGGATCAGGTGATCTCTCAGGAGGTCCTTTTTCAACCCAGCTCCTACTGCCAAGAAAGAGCAACCTCGAAGCTGCCCCCTGTTAACCCTTTTTAACACCACCAGACTGCTTCAGACACCTTTCTATGGGACTCTGCAAAAGAAGCACAAGTGATTGTGCTGAGGAAAGTGAGTCACACTTCAAGCACCACAGCTCCCCCAGCCAGCCCATCACACAGGCTGCCAACACAAGCTGCAAACACTTCTCTTGGACAACTGTTCTCATCGCCCAGCTCCCTCAGCGACCTACTTACAAGTTCTAAGGTTGCTTGCTGTTGAAATGCATATATTAAACTCAGAACAAATAACCATGTCTCTTTTTTTTTTCATCCTGGATCCAATTCTTTTTTATATTCGATGTTTAAAAATGCTCACCAGTCATTCATATTTCAGAGGGCACAGAAGCCTAGAGATGCTAAGAGATGGCCTTGAGATGCTATGCAGAAGCTCCACACAGGCAGAGACATTTTAATGTGGGCTTCATGCACGAAAGACTTGGGGTAGAGCTCGCTGTGGGAAAGCTCTTGGGGCAAGGCAGAGGAGACAAAGTCCAGGCCAAGCAGAAACTGAGCAATTAGTGCATTCTTGTTTATTTATTTGCTGGTTAACTGATACTATTCAGAGCAGTTGGTCAATTTTCAAAGCAATGCTTGGACAATAAAATAAACGTTTAGCAATTCTATTCAAAAGTGAAAAAGAAAAGTGGGCCACGGGCATTTCTCTGCAGAAGCCTGAATTTCTTCCTCAGGGCCCTTTATGAAGATCTGAGACTTTATACTGACCTTCACAGGGGTAAATACCTCCTTACTAGGGTACAAAATCCGTATCCAGCTAGTTACATCTCACTGCACCAGGGGTATCAACTACCCCAACTCTCCTTCCTCCAGGATATGGAAGGCAGGAGTCTCTCAAATGAGGTGTTTACAAACTGCTATGCCTTGTGTCAGGAACCAACATCAGATGTTTACCAGAAACAGCTACAGGCCATAAAATGTGGGTACTCAGGGGACTGCTTGAATCCTGTTTCCTCACACACTGGAGTGGACCAGTGGCTTTCTATGGTTTCTGTTCTGCTTGAGAGCAGGTTTGCCTCTTCACAGCTGCAAAAAGCATCCACATCACTTCCCACCCTGCTTGAAGGTCTCTGACCTGACAGATTGGCAATGGAAGCCCCATTGCCCCAGCCAGCCCCAGTACTCCCACTCACTGCCACTGCTTGGATCCCCCCCTGGAACCCTGTGCATCCATTTCACCTCCCACGCAGCGCTCCTTCAGCAGGACTCTTCACACCTCTCTCCTCCCACCACGCATGATGCTGTCTGAAACTCATCCACCAACAAAACATCCTCACCTGGGATAAGTCAGGGTCTCAGATGCTCAACACCTTGGGGGTTGCCAGCAATCTCTCTGCTCCCCTCCCACTGTTGAATCCTTTGGCTTCAGGACAATTGTGTGTAGGTAGATTTCACCTCAGCAAAGCATTCTGGAGGCTCAGCAACAGAGACCGATCCCCTCTGGTGGTCTGTCACTTCCCTTTAACTAATTTACCTCCCCCATGTTAAAGCTCATGGTATTGCAATTATTCCAATTAGCCAGCAGAGCCCTTGTTCTTGCTCACTGCTTTGCAGCTGCCAAAAGCAAAGGTGCAACTTTTCTGCTTGGAGAAAGCAAGAACCTCTCCTTGCAACCCTTGGCATCCCACTAGCCACCAGCACTGCCTGAGAAGGCTGCCTGAGGAAGAGAAAGTGTTACCTGGGTGAGATGCGGGTTGGGGTTGAAGCCACACTGGTTGCAGACTTTGCTGTGACACTGGGTGCAGGCATTGAAGTTGGGCTGGCCAGGGGATGAGGTGAGCTCTGTGGTCTTGCAGATGGGGCACAGCGTGCTGCTGGGGAGCGGCGCGATCTGTGGAACCGAGTAGGGAGAGGTGGGAGTGCTGCCCCGGTCTGGTGACACTGACGGGGACCTCCCCGAGCCTTGGCTCCTGGCGTCCACCTGCAGCATCTTCCGCGGTCCCTCTGCTGGTGGTCCGGGCTGGCCGCGGCCCCTCATCTCTCGCGGGCTCTGGGAGCTGGGTGCAGTCTGGGTGAGGGAGGGGGATGCCGAGCGCTGGCCCGGGGCCTGATCCAGCTGCTCCGGTCTCCTGGGCGTGCTGAAACACCATTAAAAACACACAGAACAGCCAGGTTTAGCACACTGCAGAGGTGCTAATCACTGTAGAAAACATCTAAAGCACCCTCTCTGCCCCTGAAGCCCCAGCTCAGCCAGAGAGGCACAGTGAGACCATGCTGCAGAGTAAGGAAATTGTTCAGCTCAGCAGAAGGATGAAGGATCCACTTTACCTTAGGAAATGAAGCACAATTTTGGCTTTCTCTTATATAACCCAGCAGCAGAGATGTAATTGAATTATTCAGTGTATGCTGAGTTGAACCTTAGTCAGAAAGTTGCACATAGAAAGTGAATGAGAAGTTTGGGGCAGCTCAGCCTCCTGCCAGCCGAGGGCTGCCCTTTAGCACTTCTCCAGCACAAAGTGGTGCTAGAGGCAGCAGCAGTGCTGCTTGCAGATCGTGAGGCCTTTCTGCAGAAGGCAGCCAACACACACTAAACCATCTTCTCACAACCTGCTTTCATGAGTTGCTGTGAAACCAGAAGACTGCAAAAAGCCCTATTGATTCAAAGAGAACCTCTCCAAAGCTCAAAGGAGGTAGGAGAACTACTTATTTTTTCTCTTTCTGGACTGTGGAGCTGCCTGTGTGCAAATCACAGGTGAAAGCAACTGAGGGCTTGCTTCTCTGGGGCCACAGCTGTGGTAAATTAAGAGAGAAAGCATCAGCTCTCCTTTGGTAATCACTGCTGAAGTGAAAAGCTTGAGGAACAGGGGCTGGCCACCCCCACAGCTGAAACCTCTTCTGGGTCATCCCAGTCTTGGCTGGGCAGAAAACCAGTTGGGATGCATTAGGTCACCAGAACAGGGCTCTGAAATCTCCCTGTGAACCCCCAGCCACCCAGAAGGTGTAGTCCTGGGGTCGGCATTGCACCCACTGCTTGTCAGGCAGCAGACCCACTAGCCTGCGTGGAATGCTCAGCACCCTGCAGTGTGTGCTTCTGCCACCCCAGAGCTCAAGGAGAAGGTCCATCAGCCCTGGGAACTTCTGGAGCAGCTTCAGAGCTCTGAGTCCTTGTGTTGGAGAACATGGCAGGAGATCCCACATACCTCCCCTCACACATTACTGCCGTGCAGGTTCCTTGTAACATGCTGCTGAGAGACGACGAGTGCATGAGAATGAGCCTGTGATAGAAGATGTTTATCTAATTACAAAATAATTTGGTGCTTATCAGTAATCCCCACAAATATTTCCCAAGGAAGCAGGAGCCCTAATGCCCTCACTACCTGAGATCTAACAGCTGTTTAAGAAAATATATTACTCAGAATCTCAAATTTAATAAATTGTTGATTTACCCAAGCAGGGTCTGACCTTATAAAGGTTTAAAAAGGGAACTTAAATGCATAAAACTAATGAAATTCAAAGTGCATGTTGCCACAGTAATAGGAAGTCAGATGAAAATAAATATTAAAATAGCACTTTGGGAATACTTTTCAGCTGCAGATTGAAATCCACTTCTGTGAAGGAGGAATCGTGCAATAATAATAAAGCAAAGCAATATGGGAGTAACTGATCTACTCCAGACTAAAGAGCAAACCACATCTGGCTCTGCAGCCAGGCACCTGCAGCAGTGTGGTCTGCACACAGCACTCCACCATTAACAGGGTAGGAGCTCAGAGCTGGGCTTCACTTCCTGACACTGAGGACTGCAGAACAGCTGCCCCATAAGACACGTGGCATGTGTAGCTGGTGGCAATGGGAGAGCTCAGCCCCAGACACTGGGAGAAAGTGCTCCTGGGAAGCAACTCTCCCTCCATTTAATTCTTATAAAGCCAGCATTTGAGTATTACAATACCTGCTGCCTGAATGGTGTAGCCAGCAACACTGAGGTCACGTTCATTGAAAAGTTTAATGAGTATCAAGTCACAGAACCTTTCAGCTGGAAAAGACCTCTAAGATCATCAAGGCCAATTGTTGACCTAACACCACCATGTTCCAGAGTGCCATGGCTACATGTTTCTTGAATACTTCCAGAGATGGTGACTCCACCACCACCCTGGGCAGCCTGGTCCAATGTCTGGAAACCCTTCCAGTAAAGAAGTTTTTCCTAACATCCAAACTAAACCTCCCCTGGTGCAGCTTGTGGCCATTTCCTCTCTTTCTACTACTTGATACTGGGGAGAAGAGATCAACACTCAGCTCAGTACAGCCTGCTTTCAGGTAGTTGTAGAGAGCAGTGAGGTCACTCCTCAATCTCCTCTTCTCCAGACTAAACAAGCCCAGGTCCCTCAGCTGCTTCTCATAAGACTTGTTCTCTAGCATACACGTTCTCTGTATTCTCTACTATGTAGTCAAATAGCAGAATAGCAGAACAGTTATTCTGCTGCAAATTTCAAAACTCAAATGTCTTTTCAAACATAAAAATGTTTGTCACCAGTGGGAATTCTGACACCAATCCAGCTCTAACCACAGAATTTCCATTCAACCACTGCTTCACTTCCCAGCTCAGTGAGAAATGGAAAAAACCAAGAGCAGATGCCCACTGCTGAAGTGTTTAGCAGTGTATCAGTAGGTACCCCAATGTCTGCAGCTGGTGTTAGCAGTACTGGCAGCCTGCCTGACTTATTTCAAGCACCTTTCTTCAGCTAAAGAGTGAATATTTTTGCTTGGTGAGTTGTTTGGAGCACATCAGGAGTGCTGTGCCACCAAAGCTGTCCTCCATCAAGAGGAGCTGGCACACAAGGCACACACCAGTTCACCACATTTTCTATCCATAACAGAGTCTGTGGCTCTTTTGAAAAAACAAAACTCCATGAGAAACATACACAAGGTGCTGTCATTCTGCCTGGAGCCACAGAAGTGGGAGAGCAGCTGGGTACTGGTGGAACAGTGCTGCTCTGGAGATGATCTCCCAGTCATCCCAGGGATGAAGCTCCCTCTACCTTTTGAGGTGGAGAAAAAGTGCTGTGCACCATCTCCATCCCACTCTCAGCAGTGGTTTCCCTCTGTGCACTTCTGTCATCATTGCATTTATTTATAATTACCCAGGTTGCTTCAGCCATGACACAAGCTGGGCTGTCTCCCACTTGTACCAGCTGAACATGTCCATGAAATTTTAAGACCAGAAGGAATCATCTGGCCTGTCAAACACAGTAAACACAGGAGAGGTGCCCCAGGAAAAGAACCTGAGAACAGTCCTATGGAATCAGAGGCAGGCCCACGCTCATTGCATCTTTTGCTAGGATGCTTCTGTGCATGCCCCATGCCCATCTCTCAACCATTTGCTGTTGTTACACAAGTCCAAACTGCAGCTCATCCACTTTTTTCCCCCCCATACAGCGCTTTTTATTATTGATAAAAATATTAACTAGCTGTGGCTGCTAAACGGTTCCAAAGGAATTCCCCCCCAGTGCCGTTGGATCGTTCATTAACAATTAGATTGAGATGTCTTAATGAGGCAGGACTGCACCCGCTGGGTGGGGGCTGCATTGATTTTGCACTGCCCTAATGGCTGATTAGAAATATTGGGCGATGCTCAGTCAGTCAGCCCCGCAGGGCCTAAATTCAGCAGCTCTCAGTTACCAACAGAGTGAGAATTTTGCCCAAGTAAAGAATATCAACTGTGTTTGACTAAGCTTATTAACAGTTATATCATTGAGGGTTCCATTTAATATATTCTGTCTACTAACCCTTTATCAAGAGAAGGTCAGGCAGGCAGCTCTGTTAATGTGCTGCCCTGTGCCCTGGGAAGAACAGGGCACCCACTCCCCCTCTTTTTCTTTATTTTCAAATTGAGAAACGATGGCTTTCTCACTGCTTTCTAAAACTCCCTCAATCTTCCAGCATAAAGCCAACAGGGCATGAATCCAAGTGCAAAGAGCAGTTCCAAGAGCATTTTCTGCCTCATCGTTGTCATTGGGAATGAGGACCCCCATACCCCAAAGATTTGAACTGATATTCAGGCTAACAACTTAGTATTGAGTTTTGCAGCAGCCTACTCCATAATAAGTTACAAGAGAAGCTACAAGAAGAAGTTAGAAGAAGAAGCAGAAGAACAAGACTTTGAAGGAAAGCTTTCCCCACCAAGATCAAGATCAGAAGGACCAGCAGGACCAGACCTGGGGCCAGAGAGATGTCTTTGGACCCTCCCAGTGGTAGCTATAAACCTTCTTCTCTTTCCTTTCTTCACTTCATTTTACTTTTCCCCTTTCTTTCATTTTTCTCTACCTCTTATGGGCAAACAATAAAGTTTTACTGTTGATTGAAGTGACTCCCCAGACATGGTCACCTGAGTTTTTGCACTTTGAGATCACACAAATGAACCATCAGAAGTCCACTGTTTGGACTGTGACACTGAGCCACAGCCAGGCTCCTATCCTGGTGCAGCCCAGCCAGCCCAAGCAGCACCCATCATCAGCCTCTGCTCCACCTCTTGCTTAGCTTCCTTGGAGTCTGTTGGAGTTGAACTCTGACTATCTCCTTTGAACAGGGGGCACTGAACCAGCCAAAGCAGACAGACAGAGAGTTAGGGCTATTCAATCTGGAGAAGAGAAGGCTCTGAGGAGACCTTATTGTGGCCTTGGGCTACAAGAAAGCTGGGGAGAGACTTTTTAGGGTGTCAGGTAGTGATAGGACTAGGGGGAATGGAGCAAAAATAGAAATGGGTAGGTTCAGGTCGGATGTTAGGAAGAAATTCTTCACCATGTGGGTGGTGAGACACTGGAACAGGTTGCCCAGGGAGGTGGTAGAAGCCTCATCCCTGGAGGTTTTTAAGGCCAGGCTGGATGTGACTCTGAGGAGCCTGATCTAGTGTGAGGTGTCCCTGCCCATGGCAGGGGGGTTAGAACTGGATGATCCTTGAGGTTCCTTCCAACCCTAACAATTCTATGATTCTGCAGAGAGAAATAGGGCATTTCACTGCCCAGAAATCCAGGGGGTAGCCCTGGGCCCACAATAACAGAGCTTCACTCCCAGCTCTGCCACCTGCCTCACCTTCTCCAGGCAGTGAAAGAAGCACCCTCCTGATGCAAAGCATTGCAAAGCACCCACAAAAATTAACCCTCAGCTCCATGCAAGAGAGGAGGCTAAACTATAAGGTTGATTCTCACATAGTTGGTTCTTACATGTAGCCCAGAGCTACATCACCCCAAAAATTAATCTGTAGCCAGGTTTGCTTTGCTGTCAGATTACTCTCCTGCTGAAAAAAAGTGCAGAACTTTTCCTACTCCACTCAAGAACAGGCAGGGATATGAAACCAGTCTTTCTCTTTAGTGCTGGTGCAAACCTGGCAGGCTGGGAGGAGATGGAGAAGGACTAGGAAGGAAGACCTGACTGAGAAGATCAGAAACATGAACAGTATCATGACAACCAAGGGTCAAAGCCATTCTTCACAAAATCAAGCTCAGTGGTGTAAGATGTCACAAACCCTTCAGATCTTTTATGCCCAATTCTTTCCCTTCCATAAAAATGATGGATTTTCACTGAAATAAGAATTGGGAAGGCTTTAAAACCAAACACCTATTTGCAGCCAAAACAAACGTTAGACTGTTTGCTGATTAATGTTTAATTTCAGAAAGAAATGATTTGCTGGAAAGCTAACTCTTGATGGCATGGCAGCACCAGTGAAAAGATGTCAGCAGCTTTAGGAAAGATGAAAGCAGCACAGTGACACAGCACCTCCCTACAACCCCGTTCCACTGAAGTGGCACAGCCTTCTATTGGGGAATTCCTAGCTAACTCCTGGACCTGCAGAAGGAAATTGCTCTAATTTAGCTCAAGTTGGTGCCATTAAATTTTACAGATGAGACCCAAGCTTGGACCAAATACCCCAATAGCCATCACTGGGTTCTTTTTAACACAAGATGCTAACCTGGAGCAACAACCATCACAAGGTAAATGCCAACACTGTTAATGTTTTTGCTCTAAAGTCAAGTGATAGTCATATGCACACATGGCTGCTAACTTGGTCTTCATAGAACCATAGAAATGCTGAGGTTGGAAGAGACCTTTGAACTCATCAAGTCCAACTGCTTGCCTATTGCTAACCCACTATCACTAAACCATTGCTCTAAGCACCACATCCATCTGTCTTTTAAATACCTCCGGGGACAGTGACTCTACTGCTTCCCTGGGCAGCCTTCTTCAGGCAGGGTGTGTGGAAAAGTTCAAAAGAGAACATGTGCATTGGTTTTCCCCTAATTTATTTGTTCTCTCCCAGTTTCATGTTTTTACCTTGAATAGACCAGCCCCATCCATCTGCTCGGCTGCCAGCAAACCCCAGCAGGGTTTGGCACTTTTGGTCCATGTAAATCATTTGGGAGCTGCAGCCCTTTTATGCAAGGGAGAAACATGGATTGCATCCTTTTCTCTGCCTGGTGCTGACTGAAATGGGTCCCTGCTTGCTGGGCAACAGATCCAATCACTGCATTAGACTGTATGAAAAGAACATAAAAACAGGAACAAGGTTGCCCAGGAAGTGAGTAGAAGCCCCATCCCTGGAGGTTTTTAAGGCCAGGCTGGATGTGGTTCTGAGCAACCTGATCTAGTATGAGGTGTCCCTGCCCATGGCAGGGGGGTTGGAACTGGATGATCCTTGAGGTCCCTTCCAACCCTGACAATTCTATGATTTTATGATTCTATAAATGGCACCATTGCCATCACTTCCCAAAGAGCACACATTGCTTAGGGGTTCCAAAGAAGAGCTGAGTTTATTTGTGGAATGGAGAGGAGCTGGGTTTGTCCATGGAAGGCACCTCCTAGCTTCACAGCCATATCAAAATCAAGCAAAATGAGGACAGCAAGTCTTTTCTATCAGTAGAAGGGGGAAAACAAATGGCTGCTTCCATGCAGCAAGAGCAAGTGTATAAGCACCAAGATAAAGCATGAGAAAGAAGAAGCATAGATGCTCACACCCAAAAGAGGGAGGCTGGATTAATGAACAAGAATTAGAGCTGCTCATCTACGAGCAGAGATTTGACCTAGTTGGTTTGACTGAAACCTGATGTGAACATCCACATGACTGATTTTAAGAATCACTGAATATAACCTATTTAGGAAAAAAAAAAAAAGGGGGGGGGGTGGGTGTAGCTAAGCAAAAGGAGAATTGCACTCTAGGTCAAACGGCACTGAGTTTGACTCAGAAAAACATGATTCCTAATGGTTATAGGAACTGCATGGGGTAATATCAAATATAAGCTGGTAGATAGTGCCTGTCAGCAAGTCAGACCAGAAAATAGGACACACAACCTTTTAATAAATAAACAGAAAAAGAGGTGTCTGATGTGCAGGGCCATGCACTGAAAATCCCTCACTAGTGATGCTAAAACATCCACCCAGCTTGGGACTTTTATTGGTGGCAGCTTTGGAGCTCTGGAAGTGCTACATCCACACAGGGGACCACAGAATCACAGAATCTTAAGGGCTGGAAGGGACCTTGAAAGTTCATCCAGTCCAACCCCCTGCCAGAGCAGGATCACCTAGAGCAGATCACACAGGAATGCATCTAGGCAGATTTTGAGTATCTCCACAAGCCCCCTGGGCAGCCTGTTCCAGTGCTCTGTCACCCTCACAGTGAAAAAATTTTTCCTTGTGTTTCCATGGAACTTCCTATGCCTCAACCTCCACCCATTGCCCCTTGTCCTGTCATTGGGATCCTGCATCAGATTCTGCTTTGACCAAGGGGAAAAAAAAAAAAAAAAAGGCAGCAGTTACAGAATTCAAAATTAGCACCTGCTTAAATCCACTTAAAGACATTTTTGTCCAGGCAGGAATAAGCCTGTGCTGGAACTTTATGTACTGAGTGGTTTAAAACCAGCGAGTGCCACACAGCTGAAAAGGAAACAGAAAACATGAAATGGTGACTAGAAACTGTCAGGGACCATTTTATTAGATGGCAACACAAGCACTCTTGTGAAAGGCCATGGTGTCTAATGACTTGCTTTTGTGAGCAGTGGAAAATGTTCTCCTGCAGCTTTGTGCTCCAGGGCAGCTTCATCCCCAGCAAACAAGATGCAGCTTCTGGCAGGCGTTTTCCCCATGACTGAGGCATCCCTAATGCACATCTCCTGATGCTGAGCAGTATATATGTGAGCTTCTGCTCAAGGATTTCACCCCATCCAGGCAATCACTCGGGTCCCAAACCTCCACACACATGCCTGTTCTCCTAAGTATAGAGGAACACAGGATCATAGAATCAGTCAGGGTTGGAAGGGATCTCAAGGATCATCTAGTTCCAACCCCACTGCAGGGACACCTCACATTAGATCAGGTTGCTCAGGGCCACATCCAGCCTGGCCTTAAACACCTCCAGGGATGGGGCCTCAACCACCCTCCTGGGCAACCCATTCCAGGCTCTCACCACTCTCATGGTGAAGAACTTCCTTATGTCCAGTCTGAATCTCCCAACTTCCAGCTTTGTCCCATCCTCCCTAGTCCTGTCACTATCTGATATCCTAAAAAGTTCCTCCCCAGCTTTCTTGTAGGCCCCCTTCAGATACTGGATACATGATGTCCTCAAGTCCTCTGCCTCCTTGCTAAACCCCCTGGGCTCAAGGAGGGGCTGTCAGGCTGGTGGTGGCATAAGCCACTTGCACTTACTGCAGCAGACTAATTGCATTCCCCAGAGGAGCCACATTTCTGTGTGATGTTGCCATGGGGCTATCAGCACCACGATGCACAGCATGCCACCTCACTCCTCTGGCCCCTGGTTTTGCAGAAGATAACACACAGCACTGTTGCCAGCATTTCCCTTAGCTTAAAATGCAGAGGTCTGCACAATCCATGGAAAGGAAGAAAAAACCCAGAAGTTTTCCAATTTATATTCACATTTGGAATCATAGAATGGTCTGGGTTGGAAGGGACCTCCAAAAATCATCCAGTCCAACCCCCTCTGCAGTCAGCAGGGGCATCCTCAACTAGATCAGGCTGCCCAGAGCCCTCTCAAACCTCACTTTGAATATCTCCAGGGGTGGGGTCTCAGCCACCTCCCTGGACAACCTGTCCAGTGTTCCACCACCCTCATAGTAAAGAAACTGTTCCTAACATCCAATCTAAATCTGCTCTTCTCTAGTTTGAAGCCATTGCCCCTTGTCCTGTCACTGCAGGCCTTTGTAAACAGTCTCTCTCCATCCTTCTTGCAGGCCCCCTTCAGGTACTGGCAGGCTGCTGTCATGTCTGCCCAGAGCCTCCTCTTCTCCAGGCTGAACACCCCCAGCTCCCTCAGCCTGTCTTCATAGCAGAGGTGCTCCAAGCCCCTGATCTTTTTTGAGGCCAATCCTCTGGATCTGCTGCATCAGGTCCATGTCCTTCCTACACTGAGGTCTCCAGACCTGGACTCAGTACTGCAGGTGAGGTCTCAGTAGAGCAGAGTAAAGTGGCAGAATCACCTCTCTGGATCTGCTGGCAACACATCCTTTGATGCAGCCAAGGATGTGATTGGCCTTCTGGACAGCAAGCACACACTGCCTGCTCATGTCCAGCTTTTCATCCATCAGTACCCCCAAGTCTAATACCTCATCCCCAGCAAGGATTGTTCCAGCCCAAGTGCAGAACCCTGCATTTGTTCTTGTTGAGCCTCATGAGGTTCACCTCATTTTCATTTCATTTGAGGTGCATGACTTGGTATACTGCAGAGTCAAGTCAGCACCAGGCTAACACATCAGTGTCACCCATACTTCTGTATGGAGTATGTTGAGAAGCACCTGCCATCTTATTAGCTGAATCCTACAGACCAAAAGTGGGGGTCTAGGACAGAATAAAACATTTACTTGCTTATTTTCATTCCCATGCCCTGTCTTTTTGCAAGTGCAGTTGGACTAGATGACAGCTGTAGGTCCCTTCATACTCAAGTTTCTCCCTCTCCTCTCTCCATTTTGCTATGTACCAAATAAGCACTTGCTTTGCCCCTCACTTTGCCTGTACCTCAAACAGGGCCATTTCCTTTAGGGCACTTTGCAAGATAAAATCAGAGCAAGGGTTGCTTGTACCCACCAGCCTGGCATCCCCAGACTTCTCTCCAGAGAACCCCAAGATCTGATGTCTACTAGCCAGACCATGCAGACCACGACGAGCATCTGCAAACTGAATGCAAGGCAAGTTATCTCCCCAGAGTCCAGAGCAGCCTTTAAGAACCCCAAGACCTGGACTCAGGAGAGACTTTTGCCTACCTCCAATGAGCCTTCATAAGCCAGAATATCACCAAGTGACCTGCAGACCACCATGTGCTGCTCTTTCAGCTGCTGATCCTTGAAATGTGCAGCCACCACCGTCAGGATCTTGACCAAGCCCCTCAGAGCCACCACCAGCTAGTGTGACAGAAGAGCCTGTGGGTAATGATCTCAGACCAATACATACCAAAGAGATTTTTTGTGAGATAGCTTTATAGGAGTGGGCACACTGAAGGTTGAAAGGTTTAACCAGGTCTCCTTTTCAAGTAATATAACTGTTGCTAAGAACATTTAAGATCTTGAACTTCAAAGCATTAAAATTTCTCAGGGATAAGTGGGGTGTCCAACATCCATTCTGCTTCAGCATCAGGGAAAAATCTGTTCCCTCTGTGATAGCAGAGAACTACATCTAAAATCTCCCAGAGACAGAGGAGAAGCCACTTCTTGATTGTGATGCAGTGAGCTTCACAGTAAGAGGAGCAGTACAGCTAGCTGCTGGGAGCCAGGGGGACCCAGATGCCAAGCAGGAGCCTTGGGTCTGCTGTGCACGCTCAGAAATGTCATCCCTGGGGTCAATGCAGAGCTATTAGAAAAGTCCATGGCATGTCTGATTCACTGCCTGCACCTCTCTGGGCACTCAAGAAGTATCTGGAAGGTATAAAGAAGGTATAAAGCAAGGAGGAGTGGTAGCTCTTCCAGTCAGTGGGTGCAGTTGGTAGGTCAGCTTTCAACCATAGGTGCAGGTGAAGAACAGCCTTGTAGCCATCAGGCAGAACTGGAAGGAGAGGAGGCAGTGGGCACCCCAGCTGCTGACCCCAGGGCTATTGCTCAAGGGGAGGATGCTCAGCATATCTGCCTGACGTGTGAAGTCCCACATCAAACTCCACATTCCTTCAGGGGAGCACTGGGGGTGGCCACGCTCAGGGGCTGCTGCAGGCTCCTCTCCTCTTTACTGCAGGACTTGGAAGGTCTGCAAGAAATGATGAAAAGCCCTGCCACAGGGATATGGCTTTGCAACCAACACCAGGGAGCATACAGAGGAAGGGCAGTGGGGATAAATGTCCCCAAAGTTACAGTGAGGTGCAGGCTGGAGCTGTCTCTTCAATCTGATTTTCACCTAGTGTGGCCTCCATATCCTTCCCCACTCCAGCTGCTGGCTGTGAGCAAATCATCGATGCATGTTACAAATCATACCACTCACAAAGGGTCATGACAATGTTGAAAACACTGTGGGCACCAGAAAGGACAAGGATGACAAGGTAGAGTGTCCCAGCCCAGGGGCAGCCACTCCCTCTGCTTACATCTTATAAGCAAGCTCCAGCAATGAAGCAGTGGAAGCTGAGTGCCACAGTCACGTTTAACTGAAGACCTTTGTCCCAGTAAAGCCACCAGCATGAATTACTCTGCTGTGTTTATGAAATTCCAGCAAAGCCAAAAGATAACCCATGGCATGAAGCTGAGGAATTTTTATGGCACATGGCTCAGGAAAGCTTATCTTGTAAATCTATGATTATAACCCCACTCCCCCACCATGAGAGCCTCACCAGCTTTAATTGGCACAGTTCTTTGTTTAGGTTGTTAACTACTGCTAAAGCAACACAGAACAGAGCTGCCTTGCTCTTGCCTCACTCCTGTGACACACTTTGAAATACCAAAACTGATGACAGAAATGTTCAGTAACAGTGACCATAAGAGACTCAGCTTAGAATCTTCAAACCATAGAGGTTGGAAAAGACCTCTAAGATCACCAAGACCAACCATCAACCCAACACCACCAGGCCCAGGTTCTGAGTGCCATGGCTACACATTTTTTAAACACCTCCAGGGATGGTGACTCCACCACCACCCTGGGCAGCCTGTTCCAATGCCTCACTATTCTTCTTGTAGAGACATTTTTTCTAATATCCAATCTAAACCTTCCCTGGTGCAACTTGAGGCTATTTCCTCTTGTCCTATTGCTTGTTACTTGGGAGAAGAGACCAACACCCACCCCTCTACAACCTCCTTTCAAGGAGTTGTAGAGAGCAATGAGGCCTCCCCTCAGCCTCCTCCAGACTAGCCAACCCCAGGTCCCTCAGCTGGTCCTCCTAAGACTTGTTCTCCAGACCCCTCACCAGCTTTGTTGCTGGATTGAAAAAAGCACACAAACTACTACTACTATACTACTAGAATATTCAGACTTAGATGGGGGGAAAATAATAATTCAAAATGTGAGAAAGTTTGTTAAAATTAGAGTAAAAGCAGCATAAAAGCAGCAGGTGGGAAGGTATGAAAGGGAAATTTCCATGGTACCTGTTAGCAGATTAGAGCCTCAGGAAAACAAATACTATCAAAAAAGAGTTTAAGACATGGCCATAACATGGCAACATAATTAAAGAGTGGAGGAAGAAGTAGTCCTTCAAAAAGGAAATATTGTATCTAGATGAGGAAAAAACCAAAACAAACAAAAACCAAACAAACAAAACAACAAAACAAACGAAATGTTGTCAAATTCATTTTTTTAAGCATGCCAAAAATTTCCTTGAACGAACAACTTGTAAACTGGGAGGGGAACGGGAGGAGAGAAATATTTTCCAAAGCTTTAGAAGCAGGAAATCTGCCAAAGAATCTGAAAAACTGAAAGAAGACTGAAATGCACAGAAATATTTAAGGAATGAAAGACCGTAAAAGAAAAGATAAATGCAACCTTTGCCATGCTAAGGAGAAATTTATGAAGGTTCCCACACCAGATCAGTTTCATTTACAGGATTACTCTGCAAAATCAGCTCAGTAGAAGAAATGTCAGGAGAAAAATCTAGACAGAAGGGAAAAAAAAACAAGAAAAAGATGGCAAAATAAAGGGAATCCTTCTTTTAGGTTAATAATTGCTCATATTTTAGGAGGCCAAGAATAGAGGCAGATGGGTCAGGATTTCACCAGTAGAGTTGCAGGACACTGCCATGGGATAAATGGCCTGGGAAGGAGGGGAACAATGAAGGGACAAGTTTGCTGAGCCATACAAGTCTATTCAGAGTATTCCAAAGTAAACCTGAATGCAAAACCCTTTAGAAGACTCTCTTGAAATGGGTGTCTCAAAATGTCAAAGCAGCTGAAACCCAAGGTCAAGGAACACAGAGTAATGCAGAGCAGATGAGACAGCCATGGCCACATGTAATGGTGGGCTCTAAATGAGATACTGATGCTATGCAAAGGGTTCTTCAAGCCATTTTGGACAGTTCTCAGAAAATGTCAATGCAATGCTCATCCATAAATATAGAACAATCTACCAAAAAATAGACAATTAAGTTATTTTGGGAAAAAGGCCTTCTGGAAAGCAATTCAAAGAGCAGAGCAGCCCATTCCCTTGACTTGCTTCTGGCTTTTTTCCCCCCTCAGAGAATGGCATAAAGGTCTGGTTTTGCAAGGCTCCCTATTTAGTCTCAGCCTTGATTCAGTCCAGGAGCTGGAGGGATTCTTGCAGCTGTAAGCAAGTATTCCAACATGAGAGCAATTTACTGCTGGTGGATAATGAGGGGTCAGTTCCAGGAGTCCGGTTCCATCCATTGTCCTGTCCACACCACATTTGTCCCTGTGCTTCTGCAAAACCTTCAGCAGCAAGAAGTTGGTGTTTGACCATTAAGAAGCTGGGAAGACTGCATGGCCCTTTTTTTTTCGTATGAGTTCCACTCATGTCCCAAAATTAAAAGCTGATGCAAAAAAAAAAAAATCATTATGCATCTCCTTGACAGCTTGAATCAACGAAACTCAGCCCAGAACGAGGAACAACACTCAATCCAGGCAGAAAAAATTAGGCAGATCCATCAGAAAGAGAAGTGCTGATAAAAAAGAGGTGGTAATGACATACCAGAAAGAACCCAGCTTATATTTTTAGAAAAAGGAAAGAAAAGCCCAGTTAGAGCAGCAATTTCCAGAAGAGGAAGTCAGGCTACTGTACTGCAGAGAGACAGACAGCTCCTGGTGACTGCAGTGAGCAGCAGCTGAAGAATTCTGACTTTGCACCCCTCTTTGTTTGAGCCTGGCCAAATCAAACACAAGATTTCAATTTTCTGTTTGTATATGTGTGTGTGTCTGTCTGTGAAAAATCATAGCATCCTTATCCATCCTGCAATTGTGTCTTTGCACCTCACAGCGTTTTGGCCATCTCATAATTGTCTCTCTAAATCTTCTCCAGGCCATTTAGGTCCTTCATTTTGTTGTTGTTGTTGTTGCCTCAGGTTACCAGGAAAGCTGCCATCTAAGGTATGGAACAGCAATCAAAATCACAGAATCATAGAATGAATCATAGTGGTCCAGGCCAGAAAGGACCCCCAAAGGTCATCCAGTCCAACCTCCCCACAGTCAGCAGGGCCATCCCCAACTAGATCAGGTTGCCCAGGGCCTCACTGAGCCCTACCTTGAATATCTCCAGGGAAGGAGCCTCAACCACCTCCCTGGACAACCTGTTCCAGCGTTCCACCACCCTCATAGTAAAGAAACTGTTCCTAACATCCAATCTAAATCTGCTCTTCTCTAGTTTGAAGCCATTGCCCCTTGTCCTGTCACTGCAGACCTTTGTAATCAGTCTCTCCCCATCCTTCTTGCAGGCCCCCTTCAGGTACTGGCAAGCTGCTATCAGGTCTCTCCAGAGCCTCCTCTTCTCCAGGCTGAAGAGCCCCAGCTCTGTGGAGATGATGATAAGATGATTTGGGCAGTATCTCTCTGGAGATATTCAAAACCTATTTGGATACGTTCCTGTGTGACCTGGTATAGGTGATCCTGCTCTGGCAGGGGGGTTGGACTGGATGATCTTTCAAGGTCCCTTCCAACCCCTGACATTCTGTGATGCTGTGAAATGGGGATCAGGTCATGTCCTCCCTGAAGAGCTCCAAGTACTGCCCATGTTGAAGGGTACATGGAAAACTGACAAGCCCATGCTTTCCTGCCAGGAGAGCTTCATGTCCAGCACAATCAGATACCATTTAACAAGAATGTGTTTGTCAGAAACCCCTTCTCAGCTGCAGATGTTTTGTCATTCTTGATCTCCACACCACTGCATGTGGTCCAATAATGTCAGTTGTTGGAGACAAGACTATGGTTGCAAGTGCCTGCTGAGGACACTGCCCTGGGACTGCCAGTCAGCTGCAGGATGGGGTCAATACAGCTGTTTGTATGGCTTGGATTTGCTCTTCCTGGTTTTCAGAGATTTGAACTGGAAGCTCCCATGTGAATGGCAAACCAAACTCTAAATCAGTTACACTTTGGTGTGTTAAACTTGTTATTCACAACAGGGAAGATAAAGCAAACCCAAAGAACAATACATTACCAATACTGTCAGAGACACTATCAACTTCAATATTTCAAGCTGTTCAGTTTAAATGTAGTTTTGAAACAGGACAGTCTGAAATTCCCCTGCCAAATTCTTTATAGGATCAAAGGAAAACATTCTCCAGTGTCTGCAGTTCTCTGAAGCACCTTACTCCCTCGTGCATTTCCCTCAGAGCAGAACATTTGTCCCGAAAGAGACTGATACATCTGCATATTTGAGGTATTTGTCCTCACATTCCCATTGAAAGGCTAAACTTGGCAGGTAAAATTTAAAGCTGAGTAGTTTAGTTGGTAAGTGAACCAGACTTTCCATACCTTGATAAGCAGAAGGCATTTTACTGCTACCTAAAGCAAGGTAGATGATGTTGTTTGTCTAGGGCCACAAAAATGATCAGGAGGTTGGAGCACCTCTGCTATGAAGACAGGCTGAGAGAGCTGCAGTGTTCAGCCTGGAGAAGAGAAGGTTCTGGGGAGACATAACAGCAGCCTGCCAGTACCTGAAGGGGGCCTGCAAGAAGGATGGAGAGAGACTGTTTACAAAGGTCTGCAGTGACAGGACAAGGGGCAATGGCTTCAAACTAGAGAAGAGCAGATTTAGATTGGATGTTAGGAACAGTTTCTTTACTATGAGGGTGGTGGAACACTGGACAGGTTGTCCAGGGAGGTGGCTGAGACCCCACCCCTGGAGATATTCAAAGTGAGGTTTGAGAGGGCTCTGGGCAGCCTGATCTAGTTGAGGATGCCCCTGCTGACTGCAGAGGGGGTTGGACTGGATGACCTTTGGAGGTCCCTTCCAACCATTCTATGATTCTATTTAAAAGAAAAATAAAGTCATGAAAATTTGTTAATTCAGAGTGTTCAGGACTGTTTCGGTTAATAATAAATCAAAATTAAGCTGGTAATTATCAACATGGGTTGGATGAAACCCAGTTGTGTAGCCATCAGGAATTCTCTCCTAACCAGTGCAGCTGATGAGAAAGAAGAGAGATAAAGTACAACAGAGACACCTAAGGAGATACTTTTTGGAATTTTCTCTCTGGACAACCTTTTTTTTCCAGGTTAAGGTACAGTGGCACATGATGTAGTAATAGGGACCATCTTCTCCACTGATGTTCTGTCGTAAATGTCATGTAACAACCCAAAACCCACTAATAAAGCGGAAAATGAGTTTTACCTGCTTTGACAATCACCACCACGAAAGGTTGAAAGGACAGAAAGGAGCACAAACTGCCTCTGGCTGCTGAGCCCAAGGTGGCAGGATCTCACCCGGGCCGGACGTGCTCCTGCAGGACCAGCAGACCCAAAGATCTCGACTATGTATAAATGGAAACCATTTCTTTTCCCTGTGTGCTCCCCAGCTCAGGATTCCCAAACGAAACATCCACAGCAACTTGCAAACAGGAGGGAAAATGAGAAAGCTTGGAAATTTCCACTCCTGGGACTGCAGAGGAGCCCTGAAGCCAAAGGGGCAGGCGGGGCAGATGCTGAGCAGCACAGCCCCGTTCACAGCGGTGGAAGCAGAGCTCAGCGACACCTCCTCACGTACGCCGGCGTCAGGAGCCCTCCCGGCAGGCTGCCGGTGTCGCCCGGCCGTGACACGATCTGCTCCAGCGCTATCTGCTGCAGACATCTCCCGAGTTCCTATCGCAGCAGACAGCACACGGATGTGTTTTAGGAGCAGCCTGACCGTGCTTGCCCCACCCTCCTAAGAGCCATCCCCAATAGCATGGAGATGACAGCAAAGGTCTGCAAGGGCAGCAGTCCAAAGGATTGCTACCAAGAGTTAGAATCATAGAATCAGTCAGGGTTGGAAGGGACCTCAACGATCATATAGTTCCAACTCCCCTGCCATAGGTGAGGTAGGGACATCTCACACTAGATCAGGCTGGCCAGAGCCTCATCCAGCCTGGCCTTAAACACCTCCAGGGATGGGGCCTCAACCACCTCCCTGGACAACCCATTCCAGGCTCTCACCACTCTCATGGGGAAGAACTTCTTCCTCACATCCAGTCTGAATCTCCCCACTTCCAGCTTCGTTCCATTCCCCCTAGTCCTATCACTGATATCCTAAAATCACTACCTGATATCCTAAAATCACTACCTGATATCCTTGCCCACTTCTTGCCAAGGTCATAGAACCGTAGAATGGTTTGGGCTGTAAGGGACCTTTAAAGGTCAGCTAGTTCAACCCTCCCTGCAGTAAGCACGGACTTCTTCAACTAGATCAGATTACTCAGAGCCCCATCCAATCTGATCTGGAATGTTTCCAAGGATGGGGCATCTTCCACTTCTCAGGGCAATCTGTGCCAGAGTCTAATCATCCTCACTGTAAAAAAATTCTTCTTGATATCTAACCTAAATCTCCCTCTTTTAGTTTAAAACCATCACCCCTTGTCATGTCACAACAGACTCTGCTAAACAGATTGTCCCTATCTCTCTTATCAGCCCTTTTAAGTACTGAAAGGCCACAAGGTCTCCCCAGAGCCTTTTCTTCTCCAGGCTCAACAGTCCCAACTCTCTCAGCCTGTCCTTGCAGCAGAAGGGTTCCAGACCTCTAATCACTTTTGTGGCCTCTTCTGGACTTATTCCCACAGGTCCATGTCTTTCTTGTGCTGAGGACTTCAGGGACAGACACAATACTCAATGATGATGATCATGTAGAAACCTTGCTGTAAACAGGTGAGAAGAAACCCAAACTATGGTAGGTTACCACTGGTGGGCAGAAAATGCAGCTCAGAGGAGATGTGAGAAAGATCTATGTACTTCAAGGATGACACATGGCTCACTGCATCCTATTGCTGGTCCTACAAGTACTGCATTAATGGGTCCCAAACTTGGAACCTCACACTGAAACCCTAAACTTGGAGTTAACAACACAACAGAATTTACCCTTAGACAAGGTACTGGATAAGCATATTGCAAAATCATAGAATCGTAGAACTGTTTAGGCTGGAAAAGCCCTTTAAGATCATTGAGTCCAACTATTAATCTAACACTGCCAAGTCCCCCATGAAACCACACCCCTCAGTCACACATCTATGTGTCTTTTAGATACCTCCAGGGATGGTGACTCCACTACTTCTCTGGACAGCCTGGAAAATTATTACTTCATCCTGCAGGCTTGGAGGCTATTGCCAAGCATGATAAGCACAGTTTAGGCTGCAACTACCTCGGGTGCTTAAGCTAAATAGATCAAACCCAGCCTGGCCAGGCCAACACGTGCTGGCATCACATTGTCCAACTGCAGTGCAGAAATACCTGGAAAGGCTTCAAACCATCAGTGTTTATTGGCTGCTAACTGGGAGTTTAGTGTTTGGGGGAAAAAAAAAGAAATAAAAACCCCAACCAAACAATAATTTGTCTCCCTAAGAAGATTAATAGGTGCATTTAAAGAAATCAGTCTGTAGGCTTAATGAGAAAGAGGCAGCAAAATCCTAAACGTGAGACCTCCTACAGTTTCTCAGTCCAGCTGTACAGTCAAATAATAGTTTATGTAACTAGGATTGGAACAAAATAAATTAAAAGTAATTTCATGTTTCATCAAAGGGAAAAAAAGTGCAGTTTGGAGTCAACGTTGAAAGAGATCTAGTTCAGCACTGCATTTTCTCCCAGCCTTTCATAAGCTCCATACCATCAGCTGGTTTGGTGTTTTCACAAGAGGAAGGCAAATTACCAAGTCCCCTAAGAACTTATTATACATTTCCAAATTTCAACTGTTCCTATTTTATAACTCATCACTTCACATCTCTGTAACTGAAATGTTTTCTTTAGGAGATGAAAGAAGAAAAAAGTAGCTGTTTTTCCTAGGCTGCAATCTGGTTTTTCTGGTTAAAAAAAAAAACCAAGTGGTTAACAGCTACAACATGTCAATCTTGGAAAGTAATTCCCACACACAGCTTCATCCTTTTGCAGACATTAAATATGGCAAAAATCTCTCCATACTCCTCATGTCTAGACCGATGAAGGAAGGACGCAAGCCACAGGCTCTTTCTCATACCCAAGAGCCCACAACAGACCCAGTTGGGTCTCAGGTCGGCTTACAAGAGGGACAGAACCCCTCTGACTCCATTTAATAACAGAAAAAGACATTTCTAACATTGACTTCATGCTTGCATATGACTTCCATGGACAGAGCACCCTGAGATGCAGCTTGACACCATGTCAGGAGAGGTCACATATTCCAAGCATCTCCTAACAGCGCTCAAAATCCATGATTAAAGTCAAATTCCAAAATAAATCCCCACATTCACAAGACTACAATCCACTGGTCCTGTAAAGGGATGTCTGCTGGGGCCAGGCTCTGAGCTTGGCATCAGCCTCATGTCTCTCTCAGCCATTAGAGAAGCTAGCAAGCCTCCACTTCCAGGAAAGTCTCAAAACAGGCTAAAAGGCAATATTCTACTGGCAGGGAAAGAAAAAAAAAAAAAAAAGGAGAAATGGTTCAAAGGCTGCTCTCAGTTATTGACATCTGGCTTCTGAAAGTCTCCCTACCCTGTAGTAGCTACACAGACACCTGTGCCTCCAGCACATGAGGCTGGATGGAGCAGGACGTGCCAACCTCAAACTTGAAACACTCTATTTTGTCACATCTGCACCAGGCAATGCTTTGGTCCAAGGTGAATTTTTCCTTCTGTGGCCCTCAGAGGAGCTGTCAAGTCCTCATCTGAAAACTGTTCAGTGTGGGAAACTGCTTTGTCATATCTGAGAAACTGTGGTGCCTAGCAGGTCCCAGAGCCAAGCGATGAACAGGTCGCTACCCTGCTCGGAGAAACCCACAATTCAAGCAGAGTGGATGCATTTTCCAGAGAGCAGCTGCTTGCTCTAGGTTGTGCTGCAACTCAGAAAAGGGGGAAAAACCTCCTGACAGGAGGAGGTGCTCTTTCTCTGGAGAGGAGCTAAGCATGCTCAGGTAGCAGAGGTTCAGATGACTGCAGGTGGGTCAGGCAGCAAGTCATAGGCAGGAGATAGATTCATTTAGGTTGGAAAAGGCCTTTAAGATCATCAAATCCAACCATTAACCCACGACTGCCAAGTCCACATTAAAACATGCCCTTAAGTGCCACATCTACATGTCTCTCTAATACATCTAGGGATGGTAATTCAACCATTTCCCTGCGCTGCCTGCACCTTACACAGGGGTTCAGAAGCTGCAGGACATCACAGTCATGGGCAGAAGTCACAGTACAGCACTAAAGCCTGCTCACAGAGAATGAGAAAACACTGAGAAACACAGGGACAGCTTCGACAGTGTTCAGGAAGGAGGAAAAGAGCTTCTTATGAGCCAGAGAAGCCTGTGCAGAGCTTGCTGCAACTCAAGAAAGTCCCTGCATAACTGCCATTCATCGAGAAAACTTAGTGTCCATTACATGTCCCTTCCTTATGCCCTGCTGCCTGGCTGTGAACACAGAGGAGAGGGCCATGGCAGACAAGGGTAGGACCATCACACCATCTTCAAAGGCTCAGCTTTGAGTCCTGACCCACGTGTCAAGGGCTGCCCCTGCTGTGTCCCAGCCATGCAACACAAACCATCATCTGGCTGCAGAACCAGAAATGGGTGAGTGTCCCATTCAACATCAGTTCCTACTAAGAAACCAGCTGTCCAGGTAGGCACAAGTCTGAGTCCTTGAACACCTGGGCTTGAAGGTGCTGTTACCCCTCAGGGAGCTTAAACTACATCTGCATGTCTCAAACACATGGACTACCACAGGCAAATCTATGGCTGCCTCTTGGCTTTGCAAAGCAGAGCAGCCCACTCAAGATCTGTCGTTATTCTGTTAGTCTATACAATGGGGTGTCTAATGGTGGCTACCAGTGGGTAATGGCCCAGAGGTCTTCTCTGGTCCTGTGCTCCTACCTTTGCCCACCAGTACCTTACACATCCTGTCACAGTCACTTAGCTCTTGGACAACTGCACCCAGCATGAGCAAGCACTAATGGTCTCCGAGTGGCAACGTTCCTCTCGGTTCTTTCCAGGTTGTTCCCAACACCAGGAAGGGAGAGGAGGACAAGGACAAGCTGCTGAGGTGACCTGTAAGCAATGGATTTCAAGGTCTGCTGCTGCAGGAGACACCAAGGACAGGGGACAGGAAAAAGGTCTGGGGACAGACTGGGCAGAAGAGTTTGGGTTTGGGTTTTTTTTGCTGTAGCTCTTCTTAGAAGATGTCTAAGACACTTCACCACATTAAACACACATTTTTCTTCAATAGACAATGACCTAGAAACACAACTAAATCATTTTTGACAAAAAATGAATGCACCAAACTATTTAATCACATCTTCAGAGGGAATAAAGCCAGAATGAGCAGCTAATCTGCTGCACATCACAGAAACCACAGTTCTGGGCTGAGGGAGACTCTTTCTCTTAGGAAGGGAAGCTTTGATTTAAGCCTTTTGTGAACTTACTTCCCATTGCATCCCCTGACACACTACTCCTACACTTATTTATGCTCACTGTTTACATACATCTCATTGCTGTTCAGCTAGCTTGGAGCTCTGACTCCAGATTGTTTTGCCTTTCTTAGCCATTGTAACAATATTTACCACCAAGGGCCAGAAGTCAGGCTGGATGGCAGACCATCACTTCTCATCTCCAGCCAAACTGTGACACTTAAAAAAAACAATAAAAACCAGAGAAAAATGAACAAAATTAAAATTGCATTCAGTTGTGGCCTGTATTGACCTGGTAGATGAAGTTCCTCTGCCTCTGAGGAGCTCAGCATGGGCAGGGACCTGCTGCATCCTACCCCACCAAACCACTGTCCCCAGTGTGTTAACGGGGCCAAGGTCTATCTTTGATATCAAACAGACTTTTTATAAGGGTGTGTGATGATAGGACAAGGGGCAATGGTTTTAAAACAGAGCAGGGTAGATTTAGATTGGACATTAGGAAGAAGTTCTTTACTACCTGAATGGTGAGATGCTGGAACAGGTTGGCCAGAGAAGCTGTGGACGCCTCATCCCTGGGAGTCTTAAGACCAGGCTGGCTGAGGCTTTGAGGAAGCTGCTCTAGTGGTGTCCCTGCCTATGGCAGGGGAGTTGGAACTTGATGGTCATTAAGGTCCCTTCCAACTCAAGCCATTCTATGATTCACAGGCTGGTCAGCTCTAAAGAGGCCAAGAGTCAGCAAGGTACCATCACCAGTGTAGTTAAGTCATTTCAGATGTTAAATATGAGCAAAGTCTGGGTAAGGAGTCCCCAGGGAACATGTCCTCCAGCTTCACTGCAAAGCACAGGGCAGCATTCATGGGATGCAACGATGCTGCTCTCTCTTGCAGGCTCCTCAGCATCTCATTGGAGGTGCTGGGTGTGCTCAGCAAGGAGCCAGCTCATTGTACTTAGAAAAACTTCTCAGCATCAGTGACATGAGAAGCAGTACAGCGAGCCCAGCCCTGACTGACAGGCTCAGCAGTGCTTCAGGGTCACCAAGAAGCCCTGGTTGTAAGGACAGTCGTGTCCACAGATCAATGCAAAAATAACAAACCTGTCACTCAGAGGGATGTTTGGAAAGGCAGCAATGGCTCAGCTGCAGCAATCTCCACCTCAAGAAAACACGTGCACCAGCTCGTAACAGCTCAGAACGTGTGGGACCAGGATGACCACAAGCACTTGCTGCCAGTCACCAGCAGAAAAAGGTCTGGGCAGCATCCAGGAGCAGCAACGTTCATCAGCAAAGCCGATGTGATAACCTTACCTCCACATTTAGTGAAAAACCAGAAAGCCTTTGACAAGAAACCCATCCACCCAACCTGTGTGCACCCCAACTCCCTGTCACATCCTTCTGGAGGTGCATTGCCCTCACTGGGAAATGAGGATTGCTGGAACAACACCCTTGGCCTGTGGTGAGCCAGCCCAGACCAGGAAATGGGGGACAAAGGCTTGCACAGAGGCTGGGTGTGCTTCCCTGGCAGGAAGGTGCACGGTGAGTTTTCCCCAACCAGCATAAACTCCAGGAATATGCCACAGCACTGAATACCTCTTTGCCCTGAACTGGAAACATGATGGGAAGCATCAAGTCTGTGCTCAGCTCACACAGTTTGATTCAGCTGTGCTGGAGAAGCAGAAGCCAGCCCATCACACTGCTGAGCACAACCCACAGGAAGGAGGGACCCACAGGTCCCAGTGGCACAGGTCAAGCTGTGGCACCACTGAACATCAGTGGAAGAGGCTGACCACCAGTGTTCCACATTTTGGGGCACAGAAAGCAGCTCTGAAATGGCTGTAAGCTGCGTTAGAAGGAGCCAAAGCTCTCTCCTGCTCTTCAGCCAGCATGAGCCAACAGAGCAAAGGAATTGGAGCCCTCCTGCTCTCTGAGCAGAAGCAGATGCTGAAGGGGCACCCTGGAGCCTCTCAGGCAGCAGAAGGGAAGGGCACAGAGGCACAATGCCTCCAGAGGAACAGTCAGGCTGGTTGCAGCAACCCCAACCCGCGAAGCAGATTGCAAATCTGTGTATTTGTTTAGGAAATAAAGGCATTAATATTTGATGCCAAACATTTTGAATATTGATGAGCACATTCATAGACGAGGTTTTGGAGTTACTTAAGCACCCAGAATTGTGCCATCTACATTCAGGGGCCTAACAGCTGCTGTCAGAGCTATCAGAAGGATGTAAAACACTAAAGGGGAGACATGTTGCAGCTGACACCACCCCCCTCCCATCACAGGAGAGGAAGAGGAGCCCAGCAGGATATTTAACACAGAAAATATTTTGACTTGCTCCATCAAGTAAGCCATTTGGTACTCCTTTTTACTTTCTATTTTGCTCACACAAGGTTTCTGAGCTCAAAGTGTTGCCTATCTATTCTTCCTCTGCTTGCTTAAACTCAGCCTGAGCTCCATCCTGACTTTCCAAATGCTTCGTACCAAATAATGAGCCAGCAGTGTGCTCAGGTGGCCAAGGCCAACAGCTTCCCAGCCTGTATCAGCAATACTGTGGACAGCAGGAGTAGGGAAGTGATCACACCCTGTGCTTGGCACTGGTGAGGCCACACCTCAAGTACTGGGTTCAGTTTTGGGCCCCTCACTAAAGCAGCAGTGAGGGATGATGCAGCGTGTTCAGAGAAGGGCAATGAAGCTGGTGAAACGTCTGGAGAACGGGTCTGGTGAAGAGTGGTTGAGGGAACTGGGATTTTTTAGTCCAGAGAAGAAGCAGCTGAGGGGAGACCTTCTCAGTCTCTAAAACTACCAGAAATGAGGCTGCAGTGAGGTGGGTGTTGGCCTCTTCTCCCTAGTATCAAATGATACAAAGAAAGGAAATGGCCTGAAATTGTGCCAGGGGAGGTTTAGGCTGGATATTAGGTAAAACATTTTTACTGAAAGAGTGGTCAGGCATTGGAACAGGCAGCCCAGGGAGGTAGTGGAGTCACCATCCTTGGAGTTACTCAAGAATCATGTAGCCATGTGTGTCAGTGTCAGCTGAAATTCCCTCCCCCCCACCAACAAGTAACCAGGCTAGCCCAGTCTGGAAGCAAATGAAGGCTGTATTTACAAGCAGAGAAATGCAATGAATATGTACAAATATACAAAATTCACAGCATTCACAAATATATACAATCAACAGAAAAGCACAACCGATCTCCCTTTGCTTCCCCCCAAGGGGACCCTCCCAAAGGGGCCTCTCCCTCTCCCAGGAGCTTCCCCCAGACCCCCCTGGACAGAGAAGCAGAGTTAGTTAAGCAGAAAGTTGTTAACTTAGCTGCCAAGGTCAGTGTGTGTTGTCTTCAGCCAGAAGAGAAGAAGAAGAAAACAGCAGTCAGACAGCCCAGCAACTGCCCCCACTGCCGAACGCAGAATGTGCAGAGTGCCTACTTTGTTTTGGGTAATAGTTCTTAAACATTTCTATCTATCCAATGGAAGTGTTTAGAACAATATTTATTTTGCTTTCTTACACCCAATAGTGACTTATTTATACTCTTTCACTTTCTCTGTTTTGAACTTTGCAAGGAAAAAATTAAAAAGACAGTTTCAAACCATCACACCATGGCACTTAGGGATGTGGTTTAATAGCCATGATGGTGCTATGCTGATGGTTGGACTTGATCTTAGAGATCTTTTCCAACCAAAACAATTCTATGAATCTATAAACTAAAACCTACTAGGCACAGGCACGTGGAAGGATTTTCCAGACCACCAGACTGCAGTCCAGCAAAAGGCCAGGAAAAAGCTACTTTAATATTTGAGAAAAAAGTTTTTCCAGTGATACCTCTGATGGTGATGTCTCTGTATGGTGCTGCTTGGGGCTCAGTCTCTTTGGGGACAGCAGACAGGGAGCTGGCTACCCAGCCAAGCACAAGCCCTGGCCACAGCCTGGTTTTCTATCACATCACACAGCCTTGTTGTATTTCCAGCACAGTCACATGGAAATGGACATTGACTGCTCATTTCTGCAAGCTTGTGAAAAGTGGCCATTTAAAAAGAAACAGGCAATTTTTTTGTTTTGTTTTGTTTTTAAATTGCTTTTATGTATAGATTTATTACCTACTATTGCTGTGATACTTATGCAAGAACATAAAGCCAATACCCAGTTGCCCTTATTACAAGAAGGGTATAGATGTGCTGGAACATGTCCACAGAAGGGCCATAAAGATGATCAGAGGGCTAGAGCTGCTCTCCTATGGGACTGTTCAGTCTGGAGAAGAGAAGGCTCCAAGAAGACCTTATTGTGGCCTTCCAGTATCTTAAGGGGGCCTACAAGAAAGCTGGGGAGGGACTTTTTAGGGTGTCAGGTAGTGATAGGACTAGGGGAAATGGAGCAAAAATAGAAATGGGTAGATTCATATTGGATGTTAGGAAGAAATTCTTCACCATGAGGGTGGTGAGACACTGGAACAGGTTGCCCAGGGAGGTGGTAGAAGCCCCATCCCTGGAGGTTTTTAAGGCCAGGCTGGATGTGGCTGTGAGCAACCAGATCTAGTGTGAGGTGTCCCTTCCCCATGGCAGGAAGGTTGGAACTAGATGACCCTTGAGGTCCCTTCCAACCCTGCCAATCCTATGATTCTATATGCAAGGGAGCTACCAAAAGGGCAGGCAGAGCATCTGGACAGTACTAACATTTTTTTCCTTGAACTTGAGCTATTTTCTCTAAATGGGAAGGTTGCTTCTTTCAGTCCTGTTCTGACTATACTCTTTTCTATCACCTGATTTTTCCCTTCAAGCCCCACCACCAGCCAAACAGACTGACACTAAATGCATAGTAAGGTGAACAGGACCAACGCTTGACTTGCTGTTCCAAGCCAAGTGAAGGCTTTAGGAGAACACTTACAGCACACACAGGAGGTGCTACTACTTAGTACCAGAAACTTCCCTTCTTGGTCTCTTCAAGACCTTCAACTTGCAGTAAGCCTATCTGAAGACTTCAGAAATTCTGTGGTATTCAATAGAGCAGCTTCTTTATCACCAAAAGCAAAGGTCCCACTGATCTCTGCTGTGGGAGAAAGCTTCCCCCTGACCTCAAAGCCCAGCCTGGCTGTTTGCAACATGCATTTCCCAGCTCCAGAGGAACAGTGATGCTAAAAGCACCACTGCTCCCACTGAGCATATGTATTTATGGCTAGTCCTCAATGCTTCCCAGGAGACCAACCCTCTTCCCCTTTCCCATCCTTCAGCCTTAGCTCATATGTCCAGGCATCAAAAAGCCTTTTACGTGCTCCACATCCAAGCAGTAGATAGACCAAAAATCTGAATGATTTTGGCATAAATCAGGCACAGACAAATATGATCAGAAAAAGCAATAAAATCTCTCTTCAAGATACCAGGAAAAGCAGCCATCTAAAACACTGTGCCCCAAGCTACATTTCCACCCTTGGGATCACCACTGCTCTGCCATCCAACCCCTTTTCATCAATCCATCAACAGCAGTGTAAAATGAGCTTGTCCCTTCTGCTTACAGGGTCTCTGTGGAAGAGCAGACCAGGACTCCATTGCAAGGCAGCTGGCAAGTTTTCAGTCCAAGCACGTCTGCAACCAATTTGTGTTCCTTTGATCCTATGGCTTATAATGCTCCATCTTTTCATCTCCTTTCAGGCCACAGAGGCTCTGTTTGTCTAGGCAGACCAGCAGCATCTCTTTCCTTCTTCCTCCAACTAAGCACCACCCTGCCCAAGCACCAGAGCTGGGCACAATCCTCCTTGGTGAGACTCTAGCAGCCTTGCACAGGAGTGAGGTCTGCTAATCCATGCTGAGAATACCTTGCCTGATGCAACCCTGCACCATGTTGGCCTCTTTCAGAGTTGGCAGAGCCTGACACCTCACAGCAAGTGCTGTGCCCATCTCCGCTTCACCCTCTGCCTCTGCTGCACCTCACCCAACGCATGCAAAGTTTACAAGTGGCAGTAGATGCTGCAACCCAGTGAGGAGATGTTACTTCCCCAGGATGTTTTCTACTCTCTGAAGTCTCTCCTTGATATGCAGTTTCTTGAAAACAGTGATTACAAATTTAAATACAAGCCCCCCAAATCCAGCCTACCCCACATGAGGGGCTCAGGCTATTTACCTGCTTAACACAAAGCAAGAAGAATTGTGAAGAATTACACAAAGTAGCACCACTATGGCTCTCATTGGCTCATGTACAGGTTTAGGTTACTTAGCTCCAGTTAAAAAAAAAATATTGCCCAGATATTAAGAGCAATTTGCTTTCTTTCCCCTTGCCATGTGGGATTTCTGGAGCAGCAGTGTTTGCACCGCTGCTCAGTCAGCACGAGCTGGGCTTTGCTAAACCTTTTACATCTGGTCTACCTTACATGCCCACTCCTGCATCTCACAAAGATGACTTTCTCCTTGAGGTCTATTTTTTCCTTCATTTCCTCTTTGTTACCTTGAATTAAACCCCCCTCAGTGTTATCTCAGCTTCTCACACCCCTCCCACACTCAGTTCTTAAACGCCAATACAGATCAGCATCTTCCCCATCCCAATGCCGCTCCACAGCAGCCTTTGCCGCCAGCCTGCAGAGTCCTGCGTGGCTCACCTCTTAAATTGCGTTAATTAATTGCGAGGGAGGGCAGCTCCCCAGCAGCAGCTCCCCAGGAGGGGCAGGAGCAGCAGCTCAGCATGCAAGGGCTTGAAAATGGCTGGCAAAACCAACTCGAAGTGTCTGGCAGGAGAGGAGCAAGGACAGCCAGTGTTGCAGGACTGGGCTCCTCCACCCCACCAGCCCCATGGGCTCTGGGACCCTAGGGAGACATTCTAAACCTGCCTGAATACTGTGATCCTGGGCAAGCTATTCTGTGTGATCCTGCTTTGGTTGAACTAGATGATCCCCAAAAGTCCCTTCCAACCCCTGCCATGCTGTGATTCTGTGACCCCAGCCTTAGTCCAATAACAAGCACAGACCCTGGGCAGTGATGGGGGAGCCTGGCACCAGTGCCAAAACCAGACAGAGATGGCACAATCTGCACAGCTCTCTTAGCTGATCCTCTAACACCAGCCTAAACGGCCCTGCAGGTATTTTAAATTGCCATGAGCAAGCTATGAACAACTTCTGGCCAGCAGAGTGTGAAGCAAAGGGGTTGGTGACTCTTCAGTAAAGTGAACTGGAAAAAATGCAAAGGAAAATGGGCAAGATTTCACTCAGGGATATTTTTTCCACACTCTGTGTAAAAGTTAGGAAAGATCTTTGCCAAGCAAAGGCTGCCTGCAGCCCAGCCACCCTGGAGTATTCCCTGAATCCGTCTGGATATGACAGTGCAGCCTGCATCGGTGATTGCAGCCCACTGGCTGGGACCGAGAGGAAAGCATCGCCAGGCGAGACCATAACCTCCCATTTGAGCTTCCACTTGCATTTTCCCCATTTGAAGGAACACAACTGGCAAGACCAGCAGAGCTCAGCACTGCACAGGCGAGGCAGAGAGCCCCAAACACTGCCACCTCGCCACGCGCTGTGGGCAAGCCGCCCGCAGAGTCCCCTGCATCCGTCTGTGAAACTTTCTGCTCCCTGCATTTATTTTATCAGGGAGGATGGTATTTTAGGACTGGTTTGGGTGTTTTTCAGAGGAATATCTCCAATCCCACACCCATTTCCCACGCAGCATCTCCCTCCTGACTGGCACTGCCTGGCAGAGGGAGAGCAGCTCAGCGCCATTCCCCGCGAGGTTTTGCACCGATGACTCCTGGCAGGGCTGCACGTCCCTCCTGTTACATAATGACCTTTCCTGTTTGGTGCCAGCTTTTTGGGGTGGCTATGTTGGGGGCACTCCACACCCTGGTGCTGTCAGCTGTGTGCTGCCAGGTGCCATCCCCCAACTGAGACTGGATCGCCCCGTCCATGCTTTCCAAACCCAAAACACGTCCCTCCCTCCTCCTAACCCCATTCCCCCTGCAACTGCCCCGGCCCTCATTGATGAGCCTGTGCCCAGCTGGGCAGCACCCACCTTTCTCCTGCCCCTGAAAAATCTGCACTCCTTATTGAGGGCATGTCATCCCTCTCCTGCACCCAGCCTCAAACCACACCCTTGCCTTCCCTTAGCACTGAGGAGTGTCCCCAAGCTGCCAGCTCTCCTGGGGCTACCCCTTCCAGCAGCAACCTGCCTTAGGTGCCCCTGTCTGCTTCCTAAGCCCCACTCCACCTCCCTTGCCAGCCCACACCCCCTGCCTTCTGCCTGCCTGCCCACTTGCCTACACCCCTCCAGAAAGCACTCTGGTTTTCCATCAGTTCATGCCCCTTGCACGACCCCCTCTTACCCTCACCTGCCTCTATTTACCTGTAAGCACCCCATAAACCTGCTCCCAAGTGGCACCTCCTTCTTGCAGGCCTCACAGCACCCCAAACTGCACCCAAACAGCATCTCCTGTCTGCATGTCCCCAGCCACCTCCTGCACACAAACCTGCATCCAAGCAACATCTCCTGCCTCTGTGCCCCTCAGCACTCCAACTCGCACCCCAAAAAACTGCAGCCAATTGGCACATCCTGTCTGCACACCCTCCAGCACCCCAAACTGCACACCATAAACCTGCACCGAAGTGCCACCTCCTATGTCTGCGCCCCCCAGGACCCCAATCTATATGCAAGCAGCATCTCCTGTTTGCATGTTGCCAGCCACCTCCTGCACCCCAGCCTGCACCTCACAGAACTGCAATCAAGCAACACCTCCTGCCTACGATGCCCCCAGCACCCCTTGGGCATTCAGGTCCCAGTCCCGGCGCCCCACGCCCCCGCACCCCGCCAGCACCCACAGCCCTGCAGCCCATCTGCTCCCGCACTCACGGCTCCCCGCAGCTGCCCCCTCTCTCTCCGCCGCCCGCCCGGCCCTGGCCGCGCCCCCCGCGCTCTGACCTGGGCCCGGGCCCGGCAGCGTTGCCCGGGAGCTGTCCGCCGCCGCCTGGTGCTGAAGGAGGCTTGGAAAAGGCAGCGGCGTCGGCTGCTGCTGGCGGCGGCGGGGCCCCGGCGGCGGCGGGCGGGAGCTGCCCGTCCTCGCCGCCGCCCTCCAGGCTGGCCTCGTTGCCCATGGCGGGCCGGGCGGGACCGCTCCCTCAGCGCAGCGCCGCCTCCGCCGCCGCCATCAGCCCCGCGCCGCCATCGCCGCCTCGACCCACCGCCCCACGCATGCGCCGCCCGCCCGCCCGCTCGCGCCGCGGGCACGCGCGCCTCCCCAACCAATCGTCGCACGACGACCCGCCTCCTCTCCCCACCTCCCGCCCCTCACGCCGGCACGTGCCCCCCGCCCCGCGGGCCTGCAGCCGGGCAGCCAATGAGGGCGTGAGTCCGCGGAGGGCGCCCCGCCCCGCCAAAACCCACCGGCCAATTGGCGCTGCGCAACGCCTGCGCCCGCCAGGCGGCGCTCCAGCAGCTTGCACCCCAATGAGCAGTCTGTCTCCCATGAAGTCATACACCAACAGCCAACGAGCACACAGCTCACAACACAACAGCCAATCAACGTCCAGGCTCCATGAGGTCACACCTCGATGACCAATGAGTGTTCACTCCTACATGAGGTCACACCCTGACAGCCAACGAGCACCCACATGCTCATGAGGTCATGCAGCAGGATAGCACATACCAACCAATTAGGTCCCACTTCACCTTCGAGTTCATGTGCTGCTCCGGGAGAGCACACCCTGCCAGCCAATAGGCTTTCCACATCCATAGGAAATCATTGTCTGCCAGCCAATGAGCACCCCCCCTTCCCTAGGGAGGTCACCAAGAGCCCAGCCAACCAAGACTGCACTTCCCCCCTAGTTCATGCAGTGTTCAGCCAACAGGAATGCCCTCTCTGCATGAGGTCACAGGTGCCTGATGAGTTCACCACACAGGTGCCATTGGGCTCCCACCATGCACTGCAGCTGCACAATGACAGCTCCCCCTCTCCTCCCCCACAGCACTCATTTACATCAGCAATAATGAACACTGCCAATAGCAGAGCACAGCTCCCACAGGAGGCTGGGGCACTCCATGGCTTCCCCCACACCCTGGGAACCCCCTGCCCACCAAGCTGGCCCCCCCACAGCCAGCCTCTGACCCGCTGTTCCAATATGATCAGGTCAGTTGAGGGGAGCCTATGGGGGGAATGCCTGTGGATTCCCAGGTGTGGCTCCTCCAAGCAGCTCCAGCCCTGGCCATAGGCCCTGCAGTGGGGGTGGTGCTGCTCCAACCATCTACCACCAGCAGCTGCTTTTTATGAGCTGTGACTCAACACCCACACTACAATAAATTCTCAAATAAACATGAAAGCAGGTACCTTCTCACCTCCCGTTCCACAGAAATGGAAACACAGGCCCCAGGGAGACAGAGCCTCAGGCCCTTCTCTGTCATGCCCTTTCTCTCTCTAGCCCTGGGAGCAGCCATGCCCACAGCTGTGGATCATTGCTGTCCTGCTTGAAGCCAGCTGTATCACACAAAAAGATTTTGAGGAGCTGAAATCATCATCAAGCAGAAGTGAAAAGGCTCCAGGCCTGGTGGGGACAATGCATGTGCTAAAGCAGAGCAAAAACACACCAGAAGCAACTTCAAAAAAGAACAAAAGCAGGTGAAAAGGGATCAGGACTGACAACACAGCCAGAACAGGGGAAAAAAACAAAGCCACACAAAAAAACCCAAACAAATGCACACCAATAAAAAATCCCTGCTGTTCTGTTTTGGGGCTTTTTGCTGGATTTGTATTTTTCTTGCAGACACAGAAGACTTCAAACATCCATGCTAACCTCAGCAGAGGTTTGAGCAGCCTACTAGCAGCCCCCATTCAGGCTCTGCCCAGCCAGAACACTCCAGCCCTGACTGAAACCTTCCTTGATGCCAAAACCCAGGCAACAGGAGCTTCGAAGATAGTGAGATGATGGAAAATACCACCCACCAAGTGACAAATGACAGAATCACAGAATATATCTGGTTGGAAGAAACCTCAAAGACCATCCAGTGCAATCCTTGACCCAGCACTGAAGGGTTGACAATAAACCCTGTCCCTAAGCACCAGGTCCACACACTGCTTGAACACCCCCAGGGATGGTGGCTTCACCAACCTGCTGAAGGTGCTTTGTTCACTGCAATCTGAGCAGAACCTTTTGGCCCAGTTTATCTTCAAACAGAAATTAATGGGGGCAACAGACCCAGCAGAAGGGGAACATAAGATGCCAGCTCACACAGACTGTCCCTGCTGGAGGGGACCTTGGCCATAGCTGTGGTGCTGGTTTGGGCAGAGTGGTTGTAGGAGCTGTCACTGAGCAGGGGACAGGGCTGGCTGGATCAGGTGCAAATACAGATACCCAAACCAGGGCTAAAGCATCAGCTCTGAGAGCCCTTCTTCATACCTCCACTGCAGGCTGGGACCAGCTCTCCAGCATCCCCAAATGGAAGCCTACATCCCTCACCAGACACACACCCAGACCTTCACTGCTGCCTATCTTGGAAGGGTCTCCCTGACCTTGCTTCAGGCCAGAGAGCTCAAGGCAGACCTGTCACTTTTTAATATATGTAGATACCTACCTTGAAGGGATGAGTGCACTATGCAAGAGAGTCAAGTAAAAGGCTTCCTGCAGACCCTGTCCCACGTTTCTCTTCTCCAGAATTAGCTCTGCTTAAGTCCCCCTCCCTTCCTCTCACACTTGTGTCCTAGCGCTCTGAATCCTTGTGCCCCAACCCAGGCTCTCCACCATCCCATGGCATTCAGCAGTCAGCCCCAAGTGAGGTAGGCAAGACTCAGCTCAAGCTCCACAGGCATTTGCCCTGGGATTAACACCACTTAAACCACAGCTTCACCCCACCATGGCCTTCCCAACAGCAGAGGGCTGTCTTTTGAAGGCTGGCACCAGAGGTTTCAAAAGGATCAGGCACATCCTGGGGCAATCCCCATGCTCAGCACCTGAGCTGAAGTGGAAGGAGACCACTCAGAAGCCCCTTGTATTAACATGTCTACACAGCAGTACATTTTATTCCCCACAGACACATTTTTTAGCCAGTCCAGGTACTTGGGTTTCCAGCCTGAAGCAGCTGGGAGCGGAAAGCATCACAGATTTGTGCAGTACAGAACTCTGTGGCAAGGTACCTCACCAAGTCAGTTGGTCCTGGGTGACATGGAATGTCTTGCCCCATGTTTCCATGTTGAAAAATCCTAGACAGGTTCAGCTCCATCAGTCTCCCTCTCCCCTGAAGGTAGCCATTCTCCAGCACTTCCTCAGGCCCTTCCAAACCCTCCAAACACTAGGCAGACCAGTTACAAAACAACAAACCCCCTATAATCTCATTAAAAAAAATATTAGAAGTTCATACAATCAAGTTTCACAACACATGCCCAGAACACAGGTCACACCAGCACATTCATCTTCCACTTTACAGGCAGCGCAGGGGGTGACCCTCCACATCCTCCTCAAATCAGTGATTTCAGTGCCAAGCCTGCAAAAATGCAGTGGACTTCATAGCCCAGGCCAGGGAAAGGCAGAACATCCCCCAGGCTTGTCTGTGGGTCTCCCCAACCCTGCAGCAGAAGGAACATGTTTAATCTGATGGACAGCCACCCTCCAGCAATGCTGGCCATGGATGCACTGAGCACACTTCTTCCAGGAAACTCTTGGAACTAAACTACAGCAGGCATAGAGCTAGTCCAGGTCCCTATTCCCTGCTCTCACTCCAGACTGACATCCCAATGCCCTTCCTATACCTCTAGCTTGCAGCTGCATCCAAGAAGTGCAGTTCCACCTGATGTCAGAGAGCCCAACAGCAGCAACTGCAAAGCTCTGGGCTGGCCAGAAGATGAGAAAACTGTTTAAACTGCCTGAAAACAGAAGGAAGGAGGAGTAAAACAAAAGGAGTAAATCACTCCAAGCATTAGCCAGAGGCTTGGTCTCCTGCTGGCTTGCTGCAAGGCCAGGATTCTCCCTGGGGCAGCTCATCCCACCCCCAGCACAGCACCAGTGCTTTGCAAATAGTCCCCCACTTAGTGGTGGTTGCATGTTGCTTTGTGCCAGGCTCTGGGCAAGTGCTCTCTGCCATGCAGCTGCCTTGCCCAGCTGTGCCCTGGGAAGGCAAGGGGCTCTCACTGCAGGAAACTGTCCAGTGTGGCTTGGCTGCTGCTGGCAGAAGATGTGGAGGGAGCTGTAGATGCTGGCCTGGAGACCTTCTTCTTGGTCCTCACTGCTAAGGGACGGATTTCTGCCAGGTTTGTCTGGAGGTAAAACTGTCAAGGAACATACAGACCAAGGTCCTGGGGACACAAGTAATCCAACACCTACTGCAAACCAGCCCTGGGGGCCAGCCATCCAGTTGCACCCAAGTTTAAAACTCCCCTAACTCACAGCAGCAGAGCTGGGGCATGCTCCTGTCCCACAAGTCACAAATGCTTCCCACTCCTGTGCTAGCCCCTGGCACACAGTCAGCATTTAAGCTTGTCCATCAGAGCTTCAAGTTCTACCCTGCATGCCTGGGCCACAGTACCGTGTGGGGAAAGGCACAGCAGCCACAGCCTGCAGCCTCCCAAGGCAGAGCCACCCCAAGGGAAGAGTCCTTGGAACAGCAAGTCCCTTTTAACTCACATGGCATCATACAAATCTTCAGGGACACAGAAGTGGCGGAAATTAAACACCACTGACTGTAAAGGTCTTGCCCTGCAGACTGGAGAGCAGGTGGAGGCTGTGCTAGCAGAGCTGCAGGGTTACAGACCAGCCTGCAGCACCTGAGCTCAGAGAAAGGAGCTGTTCCTCCATCAGCCACGTGCAAGAGGCAGCACTGAGACAGCTGCTCACCTTCTACATTCACATCAGACTGACAGCACAGAAACATCTGTCCCAAGTATCTCTTTGCCATTGGGTACCATCACCATGCCAGAGTGAGGTCACAGGAGCAGCAGCCTAAGGTTTCCCATCAGGTCACACCTTCCAGCCTCCTGCTTTCCTACAAGGAGCAAACCCCCTTCAAAAACAGAATCAGGAGCTAGAGCAGTGTCAGAGCTATCAGTCACCACATTCCCCCTCTGACAGCACTCCCTGGGGGAGGCAAGTGAGGGGCAGCCTATGTGCAGGGTGGGAGTCAGAGCAGCTCCCCACCTGCTGAGTGAACTCAGCCCAGCCACTCCTCATAGAATCCTTTAGGTTGGAAGAATCCCTTAAAATCAAGTCCAGCTGTTAACCCAGCACTTCCAGACCATCAGTACACCATGCCCGTCAGCACATTCTTTAAATCCCTTCAGCAATGGCAACTCCACTTCCATGAGCAGCCTGTTCCAGGGCTTGACAACCCATTCAGTGAAGACAGGCACAGCACAGCAGCAGTGTCCCAGAGGAATGAAGGCTTTGGCTGCATGGGCTGGCAGGCATGCAGCCAAGAAGAGGCTGTGCTACACTGCTGCTCAGAGATCCCAAGGGCAGAGGCAGCCCCTGCAGATTGCACTGATTTCTAGTCAATGCACTTCTCTGAACAAGCCACCTCTGATAATGCTCTCAGCGAGTTCAGGTCCTGCATGCCTTTGCTGAACTCAGACTTGTTCAGAGTCAGACAGAAATCTGACAGGCTGAGATCCTGGAGGAACTCTTTTGTTGACTGGGGACAGGACACCCTAGATGGTCAAAACTGAAGAGAAGGAACAGACATGAGGTGTCTGTTGCATCACTACTGCCACGTAAAGGAGCAGGAAAGGATACAGGTTGTATGAACTTCGTTCTGCCTCCCATGCCATCGTAGCCCATCCTCACCTAGGAGAGGGAAAGAAATGAGCCTGGAGCCTTGGCCACCTCTCCTCACATTGGTTATGGGGAAGGGGGAGTCTTGCAGGCCACAGCTTCTGGGGAGGGCTTACAAGCACCTAGAAACACTCGATACAACAGATTGAAGGGTATTAGTAAAGTTTGGGTATCTTGGGCACTTTGTGAACTGAGCTGAGCCTTCCAAGCAACAGGGAGGCTTAGGATTTTGTCACTGTGACTGAGAAATACAAGGAGAGTACCCAAATTCTGTGAAAGCTCCAAGAAGGTGGAAGAATGGGATACAGAGGGCTGCCAGGAAGGGAATGAGCATCTGTCATCCCTGGAGCATTGCAGGACTGGGAAGTATCCAGGTCATGCTCCAAGATATGTTTTCCACACACTGAATGTGGCAACATGAAGCCTCATCTGCTTCCTCCTGCAGGGTCACTTCAGGACAGAGGTGTGCAGTGCCAGCCCTCAACAATATCACCAACTGGACAGTCATACTCACAGTGCCTGTGTTCTTGTGGGAACCCAGGAAGCTACCTGAAGATGGTTTCTTGGAAAGAAGAGAGTTCCTGATGAATGCTGGCAAGAGTCCTTTAAAAGTATCATCCTCCAGATCATCTGCCCAGTTCTGCCCCACAAAAAGAGAACAGCCCTTTAACCAGCATGATCTGAACTGAGTCCACACAGAGCACTAACAATGCAGACAGCTATGCAGGACAGTGGTTACTGCTGCACCACACATCAGGCCAAAGAACAGCAGCTTCAAGCCTCCTGCCAGGGCCCATGTGGAACAGCACCAGCGGGGCAGGACACTACACCCAGCAAGACTGGGAGGACAGTCCCCCTTCAGCTGACCCCACTGCCCTCATGGTCAGGCCCACATTGTGCTTGCCAAGCTTCAGGGTAATCAGCAAGAAGCACATGAGCCTCCATCCTCCCTCTCCTGCCCAATTCCAAGAGGCCTGAGGCAGCAATCAGCATTTCTAGAAGACTGTCAAGCAAAGTACTTTGAAGCATGTACTGTGGTTCCATAGATAGGCTAGTCTATGGTCACAGTGTCCCCTACATGGAGAAAATGAGTCCTTTATCCCAAGCTTATTAACAGCAGAATCAAAGAGATATAAAAGGGAAAAAAATAAAAATCAAGACTAGTTCTTTTACCTCCACTGTTTCCTGCAGAACTTTCTTCACCGGATTTACCACAGGAGGCCTGTAAGAAGCCCAAGGAGCAAATCAGCAGAGATTTATTCAAGTGGAGCTGGCAAGGACAGACAAGGCCAAACAAATGACAACGGAACTTGCAGCACGACGTCAGGCAGCTGGAGAGCTATCTGATCTCACACAGCAGCTTCCAAAGCAGAGACTTTGATCTCCTTTAGAAGCAGAAAGGGGAGGGAAAACTCACAGCTTTTTATCTATCTTCTTCCTTTTTGCAGGTCTGCAGGGAGACCTGCAGGGCTCATGTTCAGGAGTGTCCACATCAAAGGTAGCATCTAGATTGATCTCATCGCTGTTGGCTGGGTGGTGGAGCTTTGGGTGCTGCAGTTCCATGGGAGCAGGGCTGCAAGACCATGCAAAGTGTTGCCATCGAGGTCACTGCCTGACACCCAGCAGGCAAGACAGAGCTGCACAATGCACAACTGAGTTGCAAGGCAGCTGTGAAAACAGGATCAGAGCCCCATTGTGCTTACAAGTCACTGAAAGGACAATCTGAATCCCAGAGTTCATAGTCAATGTCCCATCACGAATGGTTTGGGTGGGAAGGGACCTTAAAGATCATCTAGTTCCAACCCCTGCACCATGGGCAGGGACACCTTCCACTAGATCAAGCTGCTCAAGGACCTGTCCAACCTGGCCATGAACACCTTCGGGGAGGGGGCATCCACAGCCTCTCTGGGCAACCTGTTCAGTGTCTCACCACCCTCACTGTAAAGAATTTCTTCCTAATCTCCCCTCTTCCAGCTAAAGCCATTACCCCTTAAGTCTATCACTACAAGCCCTTGTAAAAAGTCCCTCCCCAGCTCTCTTGCAGGCCCCCTTCAGGCACTGAAAGGCCACTATAAGGTCTTTCTGGAGCCTCCTTCAGGCTGAACAGCCCCAACTCTCTCATCCTGTCCCCATAGTGGAGGTGCTCCAGCCCTCTGGACCTGCTTTAGCAGTTCAATGTCCTCCTTGTGTTGTGGGCACCAGAACTGGGCACAGTACTCCAGGTGAGGTCTCACAAGAGCAGAGGGAGAGAACTCCTGTTCACCCTCAGGTGGTCTGTGTTGTAACAAGAGCAACAGAGTGCAGGGGAACTGGCACCCTGCTGTTCTGTCTACCTGCTGTGCTAGGGTAACAGCACAGACTCCTCACAAGAAAAGGCCTGACAAAATTGTGAAAGATGACATTTATCAAGGCTAGGTTCCTCTGCCTGCCTAAGATCTCTGGTCCCCATGCACCACTCACTAGAAAGCCAAATCTGAGGCAGCCAGAAGAGCAGCTTTAGGGATATTCCCCTGGCAGGACATAGGGACAAAAAGTTTGTCAAAACCTAGGCTGTTCTTTCATCCTGTCCTGAGCCAAAGCCTCCAAAACACGCACCTGTTCCAGGCACACCAAACAGCACCTTGTCAGCAACAAGAAAAAATACAATATGGAATACAAGCAGCATAACAACCATGCCACTGCAATGCCTGACAGTTCTTCCCCAGCTAGTTAAACTGTCCAAAGCTCCTACTTTGGGCTTGCCATCTCCACCCTTGGCCCACACCCAAGAATGGACTTAACTAACCTTTCAAAGATTAGTCGACTGAGTGTCTCTCTGCTTACAGATGGGACCTTCAGAGTACCATGTAGGATGTCTATCTTCTTCTTCAAACTCTGGGGGGAAAGGGAATGCAGACAGGGAGATAAGGAAAGATTTAGTAGCAGATGCTTCACCCCTTTTCCATAAATTAGCAACAGGTGGAGCTCAGAGGTAAGACAGGTAAGAAAGGTAAGGGGGGCTGGGTAACCTAGTCACTGAGCAAGAGGCAGCTTAACTCCTGGCTTTGCAGCTGCAGGCCATGGCCAGTTGCCAGTTACTGCAGACTGGGAATTATATTCTCACCAAGATCTCCTTGTCTGCATTCTTCAGATCCTTCTGGGTGCTTTTTAACTCCTCCTCTGTCTTCTCCAACTCCAAAACTGTTTTGTGCAGCTGCAGAACAAACCCCCCCCGCAAAGAGAATGCTGGTTACCATTCCAGGGAGACTGCAGAGCTGCAGTGCTAGCGGTATGCTCTGCAGCACAGGCTACTTTCCCCTCTTTCAGGGCTCAGTTTTCCTGTCTGACCAATCTCTCCTGTATCAGAGCAGCTGAATGCCTGCCCATTTCCTCAAGCTGCCTGCAGAGGGATCTCCAGGGCTGCTTGGCCAACAAGAACCTTCCTAGAGCACTTCCTGAGCATTTATGCTTGATGGAGATAGCTTTTCCCTACTCTAACACTTGGTGGCTGCATTCTGAATTTCTGCAGGACCTCGAACACACCAGAGCACAGGAATTACAAACCACAGGCTGGAGGAGGTTTGTGCATCAGCAGCCCTGGCACATGGACAAGCCTGATTCAACACAGAAGAGTGCCAGGAGCAGGGGTCAGGAAGTGGACTGCTACCACATCAGAGACTTTGGTGAGCTCAGAAGCCTGGGCCAGCCCCCAAGGTGCTGGTGCAGTCAGCTCTCTGGATCCCCAAGAGCACTGACTCGCAGCCTCCTGACACAAGTCAGCGGCTCGGCTCGGCACAAACTCGGCCAGCAGCAGCCCGATTCCTGCAGCACCTTTTGCAGAGGGTTAACTCCCTTGAGGAGCAGCACAGCAAACTGAGAACCTCCTTCTCCATTTGAGGGGACAACAGCAGCTCTGGCTGAATAACAAAAATAGAGCAAGTCCACCCACAGTCTCTCACTCTGTGAGCCCAGACGCGGGGATGTCCCAGGGAACACCTGTGCCTTGGAGAGCAGGGCCACACACACACCTGCCAAGGGGACTTGGTACCAGAACTGACAGAAAGAGACTCCTGCCCTGAGCTAACAGAGCCCAGCCTGGCCTGGAGCAGGGGGAGCACAGCAATGCAGGCATGTCAGCAGCTCCACACTGTGCCAGGTCAGGACCATCCCTGGCAGGCTCTGAGCAGAGACACCTTTTATGTCCTCACCACTCTCTGGGAACCTCTCCTGCCTGTGTGCAGCAGCATACAGGACTCCTGGCCCAGTTCATCTGGCTGAAGGCACAAGGCTGAGTGTGATTGTGGTTGTGCCAAGCCAGGGTTAAGCCCTCCTAACTGATGCTGGCTCCAAACCCCCTCCCACCTTTCCTAGAGGCCCAGTTTTGCAGGAGGAGAAGCTGGCATCTAAGCTTACCCATGCTCAGCAGCATGGCAAGATGAAGGCAGTGCTGCTTTCAGAACTCAGTAGAAGCAGCAAAACACCCACGTGCTGCTGTCTTCCAGCCCAGGCTCCCTGCCAAACTCTGGCCAGCTCTGCACATGCTGCCCCACCAGTGTTCCCTGAGACTGCACTCCTGACAAACACCCATGAGCCGCTCACTCACTGCAGCATCACACCCTGACCAAGAAACCCCAGCCTGACACTTCTGTATGACCCATACCCATACAGAGGTACTCTGTGTGGGAGGAAGTCATTGCAGAGGGCTTAGGCCACAGTTATGGACAGAGATCTAGAGACTAGATGTCACCCTGGTGACTCAGACTCTCCCTTTACCTTGCTATTGACAGAAAAAAGCTCCTTCTTCAGCTTCTCTGTCATCTCACTAGACTTCTTCCGAGCCTCCTTCAAGTTCTCATATTCCCTGCAAAGAGACCAGGAAAGTGATGCTGTTTGTGAGAGAACTGAGCTAGAACTACTCAGAGACAAGCCAAGGCCCTTAACTTGAAGCTCTGCAACTGCAGAGCTACCAGAGAAAACCCAGGAGACACAAAACCCTTTAGGGAACAGAGTTGAGTGTACCAACACTGACCAACAGCACGTCAAGCACACCACTGTACCACAGAGGAGAAAAAACACTGCATGGGATACCACGCCTGAGAACAGGGCCTGAACAGATCTTGCCAGCAAAACAGAAGACAGATCCAGAGATATTTCAGTTGCCAGGGGAAAAAAGAGACAGCAAAGCAGCCTTCATGCTGGCAGCAAAGAGGGGACTTTGTTCTAAGTGACTTTTCAGAGACTTCTCACTCTTGGCCATGGTAGATTCATTCCCAATTACACCACAGGGACACTTGACTCATTACAGCTTTGTATCAAAGCTACAATTATTCAACTGCCATCAGAACAGACCAAAAAAAACAGCTGTGGTTTTGCCCAGCAGGACCAGATGGATTTCCAGGTAGGGGAGAAGAGTGCTGCAGATTGGCCTGGCTACAGAACACTGGGAGGCCACAGCTGCACCCTGCCCTGCTGCAGAGGCACAACCTAGAGCTCCCATCCACTGGCTTCCACCCAGGTGCAGGAGGGAAGCAGGGAATAATCATCATCATCTCATAGGTACACTGACAACTCTGGAGACAGTTCCCATGGTGACACACATGTCACTACAGTGACAACAGGAACACTTCAGTGTGACAACCTCCAATCTATGTCCCTGGGATTTGTCAGTCAAAACCCACTGGAGACTCAAAAAGGCAGCAGGAGCTCTGCAGAGCCCATGTGCCTGCTGGCACTCACTGGAGGGTTCTCCCTGGGCACACCCAGGGCAGCAGCAGCCAGCTGTGCCAAGCCCACAGCACCTACTTTTTCAGTGAGACACAGTAGACCGCAAGCTGCTCCACCGCTGCCTGCCCAACTCCCATCTCTCTGATCATCTCCTCCACTTCGGGGCGCTGGCTCTGAAGCAACAGCTCAATCCTGCACCAAAGACAAAGAAAAATACCCTGAGCTCATGAGTCACAAACAGAACTGGGAAAGAGATTGGAGCTCTGCTTCCCTGCAAAGAGCTGGTGCAGAATAAGCTCCTGCTGCAGCCACTCTGAGTGTTGCAGGGGAAGAGACAAGTACCCCACCACAAGCAGGGAAGAGTAGGACTATGTGGACAGACCGGAGAAGGGGTGGGTGTGTACACACACACCATGCATGAGGCTGACATCCCAGCTCCTGGGCCCTGTGGCTGACTGCATTCTGGGCTGGGATTCTGCCCCAGTGTCCTCTGACCACGGAAGGGGAAACAGCCATGCTGCGAGCACTAGAGACAAGGCCAGTCTGCACAGCACTGTGCCCTGCTGCTCTCCACAGGGAGAGCAACCACCTGGAAACACTGCAGGGGCAGGAGCACAGGCAGGCAAGGGCCAGCGTGCTAATGCAGCAGTTTCCAAGTCTGTGGGGGTAAGAAAACCCAGCATGTGGAGGTGGACATTAGAGCAGGCACAGAAGGACCCTTCCCCTCCAAGGAGAGGTGTGTGCAGCCCGGCCTGCAAGGCCCAGGATCTCACCGCTCCATGGTTCTCAGCTTGTTCCGCAGGCGGCGGACCTCGTCCTTTGAACTTCTGCTCTCCTCCTGCTGCTGCTCCAGGAATTTCATCTGCTTCTGCAGAGAAGCAAGCACACACAGACCGGTAGGAAGGCTCCAGGGATTGTCAGAGAAGCATCCTGGCTTATGCGCACTGCAGGCATCTAGGCTCTTAATGCTATCACCACCTCAGCAGCCCAGGATTAGGAGAGTTTAGCTCCCTCCCTGCTGCACCCTGAGCTCTGCCCTTTGCAAGTGCAGCAGGGTCTCAGCGCTCATCACAAGATGGGTCTGGCACTGAAGCTGTGCCAGAGCCTCCTCTCTGCTGGGAGCGCTCTCGGGGCTGCGCAGGGCCCTGTCTGCAGCCACAATTTGTATTTCAAAAACAGAGGAGTCTGCAGCAAGCAAACCTTGCTATTGCCTTCTCCTCATGCACAGCTGATCCCTCTGCTCTCGCCTCCCAATTCTCCTTGCCATTAGCTGCTTAGAGCATAAATAGGATTGCTAAGTGGGGCTCTTCTGAGTGACCTCAGCCAAAGCAGATCCCCACCCAGCCAACTCTCTCACCTGCCTAGAGAGGCTGCAAGCCTCTGGCAGCCATCACCTTGCCAGGCTCTCCAGTAGCAGGCAGCAGTAACAGCCTCAGCTGAGCTAGAAAAGCACAGATCTGCAGTCTGACAGGAAAGCTGGCCTGAATTAGCACTGTTTCAAAGCATCTATGTGATTTAGGTTTGAGTGCACCTGAGCACCTCACACAGCATCTTCCAAAGGCTCTGGGTCTGGTTTCAGCACAGGGCTGGCTCCGGGGAGAGGTCTAGCCAGAGACCGTTACCTCATAAAGCTCCATTCTACAGGGATGTAAAAGGAATTTAGCTGCTTCCTGCCACGGACACCAAACAGCTGTGAAACTGCAGGGACTTTGCAGAGGAAATAGTGTTGCAGTCTCATGTGTTATTCTTGCTTAAGCAGAACCCATCTTTGGCTCTTTCTAAGCAAAGCTCTCTATACTTCAGTTTCCCAAAGCAGTGTTTTGTGCCAGGTTGGAGCAGACTGCCTACCTCAGACAGCCTGAAACAGCAGCAAACTCTCACACAGAGGTTCAGCAGCAGCTGACAGTGCTAGGAGGACAGAGGGATGGCTTGCAGCTTGTGGGCTTGACCTGCGTCAGAGCTAGTTAAGCTTCTGTTTTCACTGCAGAAGTTTAGTGCTTTAATCTTTAATGATGCAGTATAAGACAGTGCTTGACACTCAGCTGGGAAACGCTTTACACCCCAGAAAAAGAAACCTCCTGGTCCCTAATCCTGCCTTGTCCAGCTTTCATTAAAAGGACTTAAGCATATACAGAAAGCTTTGCAATAAGCAAGATAATCACAGAGTCTCCTCCTGAAGTGCCAAGGCAGGAAAGCCAAGCACAGAGACGTTGAGCTGAGCAGCATGCACTAGCTCCCACCATCACTCTTGTTTCTGTAGGAGCAGGGAGTATCAGAAGTACCCTGCCATTTGTACATCCAAGATCCCAGGAACACATCTGGCATGGCACAGACCCAGGCTACCTTTACACCCAAGCAGATTGGATACAATCCCATGATCAGACAAAACAAGTTGTGCTGTCTTACAGCAAGGTTTGTCTCACACTAAGTCCTTCTGTATCTCCTGCCCTGTGATAACACCGTGTTGCTAGTGTCAGGCAGACCTTTGGGACTGGTTCCTCAAAGGAGGAGCCCAGCTGCATAGAGCAGAACAACCTCATGACCCATATACAAGCTCTCCCTGCGCTGCTTGGTTTTGCAGGTCAAGGAACATGATACAGTTTAGGCTACTGGATCAGACTCATAGCCCAGGGAGAAGGGATCCTGGGGAGCACAACTGTCCCCTGTCCTACCTTTCAGCCTGCAGCTCACAAGCCTGCTGGCTTGAACCCCACCTTCTTGAGACAGGCAGAAACTGCCCAGCCCAGCCCACCACCAAAGCAGAGTCACTCCACTCACTACAAGACAGCCCAACGAAGCAGCTCCTGCTCTTAGCCTTTTCCATTCGTTGTTTACACACAGTACATGACCACAGCCTGAGTCACTGCACGCTGAAACAAGGAATATTTGATCCCTGGACTTCACACATTACTAACCTCACTAAAGGAAACCCCTGGCAACAGCACAGAGACAGGAGAGTTAGCTGGATCAAATCCCACTCAGATGAAGCTTGCAACTCCCCCTCCATATATTGCAGTTTGATTTCTCCTCCAGATAAACTAAGAAACTAATTTTCCTTGAATCCTGCCTGGCCTGAGCCCATTTCAGAAGAACATTCTACCGCAGGGAGCCAGGGTTTTGGCAACGGGGCGCTGGGGCCAGCTCTCACACTCTGTTCATGCTACTACCTTTATGATCAGCACTGCCACTTCATTAGCAAGGCTCAGCTGGTGTCCCCCAGGCTGGGCTGGTATCTCTTGCCCACCACAGCCACCTCTGCCTTGAGCAGGCAGCCACAGGCCTAGCTTTTACACCTCTGAATCTCTCCTGACTGGAGCGCAGGCAGGACCTCAGGACCAGTGACAGCACTCACTTTGGATTAACAAAACTGAAATGAACACCCAGCTCCACTGCCCTTGTGTCATTCAGAGATCAAGGAGCCTTGAGGCTCACCAGTACAATCTCTTTACTAGCAGTGCCTGTGGAGATCTTCAACAAAACTACACCAACTGCACAATGCTTCGTGCCCAAGTCCTGCTGGGGAGAGGAAAGGTACCTTGAGAGAGGAGCACAGCATCTCTGTCTCTCCCAGCACCTTCTGGAGCGACTCTATTGTGGCATTGCGCAGATCCAGAGTGTCCCTCAGCTCATCCACAATGGCCTGGCATTCCCGCTTCTCTTTCTCTGCAAGAAAGGAAAACAGAGAAAGGTCACAGCCCAGCAGCCTAGACTATCTGCCCCACAGCAGCAGGAGCACAACAAACAGGCACTGCTTGCAGCCTCAGGCTCCAGGCTGCTCGGAGTCAGTCATTCCCACAGAGAGCCATTTCCTTAAGTGCTGTCTACAGCAGGGTCTGTACTGAGCAATCACTTCTCCCAGTGCCAGCAGGCTTCAGGATTTCTTTACTAAAGATAACAAGTTCCCTTTAATAGCTTTCCTGTGCCAGCCTTGCTAGCATTAAGCTGATGTATCCTGCAGATGCTCACAGGCAGGCTTGCACAGGGGAAACTGTTCCGGTCACTCCGAGTTGTTGCAGCGCTGGAGAGCTGAGCCCCAAGCCTGTCCTTTCCACGTGGAGCCCGACTTGCAGAGAAGTCCTATGAAGCCCTGGGGTGGCTGCATACAGTGCCCCACCCTGCTGCAGCAGCACTGTGATGCTGCATCAGCCCTCACCACAGCTCCAGTGTCGAAGGGCGAGAGGCAGTAAAGCAGAGCTCTGCTGGGCAGGGTCCCTAAAGCACCCACTTTTTGCAGGTTGTGAAATCTTCAAGTCCTGCTGTCCCTCCCCAGCTAGGCAATCCAGTAACAAATCATATGCCTCTGACCACCAGAGAGGTGGCAGAAAACACCAGAGCACAATTTGTGCTGTAGAGACAAGGGAGAACAGCTCAGGAAGCAACAATCACCATCAGGAACTGACAGACCCCAGCAGGGAACAGCCAGCATCACTAGAAAGCTCAAAGCAGTTGGGTAACGAGGGAAAGCAACAACAACTCTAACCCTGCTGAGAGCAGGGTAAAGTCTTCAGCTCAGCATCTTCTGTCTTTGCTAAAATCACCCATGGCTCCAGCCTGACCATAGTGGAGAGCCAATCAGTGCCTTTCCAAAGCACTGCTTCTCCTTGCAAGCAACCCAGTTTCAAATTGTGCCACTACATCCTGTAGTAGCATGACCTGCAGCCCAGCTTCACTGCTCAATCAGCACAAGAGCCACGTGGGGCTGGGGAAAGGAGGAACACATCCCAGCAGAAGCACCCAGGTGGCTAATGAAACATTTCTTAGCAAAGCATTTTTGCTCCATTAATCTGAATAACCCCTCACCAGAGGCAACACAGCCTTGAGATGCTCCCTGCAAATGCAGGGACTCCACAATCACCAGAAGAGTTAGGGCTTCCCCTCCTCCATTCCCAGCTGCCCAGAGGCAGATGGCAGGAGTCAAACCTCCCTGTGCTACAGGAATGAGTGTTCAGCTCATTCAGAGTGCCTCCCACAGTGCCTGCTGGGTCTACTGGGAGCTCAGCGCCTCTAGAGCCATTTGCAAGCTGATCAGAGACTGGCAATTGCACAGCCCTTCTCCAGCACAGAGCATATCCTTTTAAGTGAAGAATTTATACACAAGAACCACCAGAGAGCAGAGTGCCCACAGCAAAAGAGGCAAGAGGTGGAAAGGAACTTTTCATTTCCAATATGAAAAGAGAATGGGACAGGGAATGTCAAACCCAACCTCTACTCACCAGAAGCCGAGAAGATGAGCAGGCCTTCAAGCACTGTTTCTTGGAGAACATCCTAGCAAGAATCCCAGCCACCTTCCCCAGAAGATCTGGCTCTCTACCAAGTCACTAAACTCTAACAAGCTGGCAAGAGAACAGGCCTCAGAATAGAGCCATGCAGACCATGCAGTCCTGCTCTCAGGCTAAGGACTGAATCCTCAACCTGCTGGCTATTCACGTCTGTCTCGTGCACACAGCCAAGGCAGAGGAAGGACGACTCTCAGGCTGTGGGTGAGCCCCCAGCATTCTTTAAAGATTTATTTCCCCCCCCTCTTCTGCTAGTGTCTTCGGATTACTGTCACTCAGAGTGACATTTTCCTTTCGCTGCTCATGACTCATGTTCTGATGACAGGCTGACTACAGACGATGCTTAAAACCCATCGACAAGTCTCTAACGCTTTTGCTCTTCCTCCCTCCCTCAAACATCCTCTAAAATTAAAGACGGGGAAATGGAAGCGTGCGCACTGAACTCCGTCTGCTCTTCACACGACACATGTGGCACTGCAACAGCCAAACAAATCCCACTGCTGCCTGGGCACTATTCTTACCCCCTTACAGCCCTTCCCATATGCAGCTGTTGAGTTCTAGGGGAGCAAACCAAGGGGTTTGCTTTCAACAAGCCTGCTCCAGACATAGCTCTGCTGCACTTCTGTGTCTTGTGATTAAGAAGAGGGGCAAAAAAATAAAAATCGTCTGTATGTCTCCAAACTTGCAGAGAGCTCCTCAATTACAGGAGAGCTGGGCCAGGCTGCAGGCTCTGGCTCTGTCATACAAGCTTTGTACAGCTTTAGGTGGCCTCGCCTCAGATAAAGCTCTGAAGAAGCTGCTCCAGCAAAACAGTTTGCAGCCTGCACCATACCCTTGGCTTCAGAGAGGGGTGGGCTCTGCACAGGGGCTCCTCAGGCCTGGGCAAGGCACCTCACACAGAGCAAGCCCAGGACACACAGCCTGTGAGCTACTCATCACCCACAAGCAGCCAAAACTCACCTTTCACAGAGAGCTGAGCCTTCACGTTGTCCAGATCATTCTGAAACACAACACACAAACAGATTAGGAATTGCCCTGCAGAGGACCTTCCACTAGGCTCTTAAGAGGTTTCTCAGCAGGACATTTGCACCAGTCAGGTGCTAAGAAGGACACATGGTAACAGCAAGCACCAAGTAATAGCAGAAGGAATGCAAAGAGCACCTCCAACTGGCATTCTTCAGGGGCAGAGAAGATCCCAGTTTCATCTTAGCCTTGTCAACCTTGTGTTTCTCACACTGTCAGTCATCTTGTTTTAGCTGAATAATTTTGGAAGGCTCTCGGGGAAACACAGAAAAAAAAAATCAGACAGGAACAATTTTTATAGTGTTCTACCTAAACAAGGCAATAAGGCTGGGATGTTGCCAGACTAACTGGATTGAGAGTTGCTCTGAACTGAAGTGAACTTTCATCGGGTGCAGGTGGGAGACAGGAGGGCACATCCAACTGTCTGAGAAGGTAACCAAGCATGCCATCCAACAGCAGCAGCTAGCATTCTGACAATAAGGCACTGCAGACCTGGATGCTGATAGGAGCTAACAGCTCAGCCAAACAGCCATAAACAGATCACCACTAAACCAACCCACATCAGACTGAGGGCTTGTAACATCTCCTGGGCGCTGTGAGGGTCTGAGGAAGGTCAAATGTTTCTAACCTTCACTAAGGATCAGAAAGAGAGAGCAAATGCCCCATAGTTTAAATTACACATAAAAAAGTGATATGAGGTACAAACACTGGCAAATAGCCAAAGGAAACTTAAAGAGGTTACAAAGGGAGGCTATCTATAAATAATACCTTTTTTTTTTAATGAGATAGAATTATATACAGGAAAGAATCAACAGAAGGTGACTTAAAAAGCTGTGTTAGAGAACTGCAGAGGAACAAGTCAGGCAGGAACTGCAGTGGAATAAAACCACAATAAAATGCCAACACAGTACTGAAGCAGAGCACACAAATCTGTGCAACCTGGAACACCACATGCAAATCTGAGCTGAGTATAGCGCTGCCAGTGACCACAGACCTGATGGGACCAGAGCAAAGCTCTGCTAGTGACAGCAAAGGCAGGAAATATGGGATGTAAAGCTGGGTAAGCAGAAGGGACTCAGCACAAAGACTAGCAGAGCTGACTTGGACTTGCCCCTGGGGGCACAACAGCCCGAGGGCCGACATGGAGTTAACTCTGCTGCTGGAGTAGCTTCCTCAGAGTCCTATTCAGGAACGATTAGTGAGCTCACAAGATGTGCTAATTAGCCTGATAGCTAAGAAATCTCAGGCTGCTGCGGGGAGCTATGTAACATTACCTCATTCATCAACTTAATCTGAAATCCCTCATCCTCCACCACAACTCCTAAAGGCTGCTCCAAATTTTCACTCCTCTGACAGAAGCTCTCCTCTCTCTGCCAGCATGAGTTACAAGACCACAATTTCCTAAGATCAAATAAGTTTATCCTGACCACAAATAGCCAGCTGTCCTCACAGGTTCCCACCCTCCCCAGCAGGTTTACAGGCAGGAATTCTCCTCCTCTGTCTGCCTCCTTTTCACCAAGCTGAACCAGCCAAAGTCTCCTGGTCTCCTCCAGAAGGGGCTCAGCTCCCCAGATCAGAAGCAAACTGAAGTGCCAGGTTTCAGGCTGCTACACTGAGGTATTACACCCCAAAACTCACTCTTCTGCTCTGGGAACAGCCACATGGATATTGCTCTGATCACTGAGGACCACCTTTAAGGGCAACACAATAAATCCAGGCTCAGCACCCAGAAACACTTGGATGCATTGCAGCATTCAGCCTGTGGTCTGCAGCTACTCCAGGGAAGCAAGTTTCAGCTGAAGCTGATGACCAGTTGGTGGGAAACAAACCAAGCCCACCACTGCCCTTTGGCTGCAAACATTTCAGAGCAGAAGCAAGAGTGAAGAAAAGCACCAAAGACAATTATTATCCAAAAGATAACATGGATAGTTCTGCCGCAAGAGGAAGAGGTTTCAGATTATGAAGGAACTCTTCCAACCACTTACAAGTGGATGCAGAAGGCTGGTTCTCAGGAAAGTGTCCTGTTTATCCCCCCCAGACAAGTGCACCACAGCTAGGCACTCTGCTTTCTAGCACACTGAAGCACACTCCCTTGCCCCGATCCAATCTTTTCATGGCTGGAGGCCAGATGCTCATTTCAGGACATCTGCAGGCTGCACAGATACAGCTCCAGTTGATTGTGGAGCTAAGTACCACTCTACAGCCAGGCTCTTGCAGGAACAGGCAGTGGTCAGCAACAAATCCTGGCTTTAGAGGCTTTTCCAGGTGAAATTGCTTCTGGTTGAGGATGTCTCCAACACTTTCCTCAGCTTTAAAGAGTCTGGGGATGGCCCACTATGTGCTTGCTTTGCTGAACTGCTGCCCAGGCCAGAATCAGATACCCAGTAGTGGCAGACTAAACTCCAAACTAGATGGACACTAAATCCCACCCAGGAAGACCACCCATGTTCTTAACATGCTCCAAGTCCTCCAGAAACAAGACAACACAACACGGAAACAGTGACAAACTAGCATCAGCCCAGCAGCAACAGGGATCATTGTATGGGACAGTAAACAGCCACACAAACCAACTACACTAATCCACACCGAAAACACCTGGCTCTTTCCCTCACCTCTCATTAGGAAAGCTACACACTCAGGGCTAGATGTTGCTCTGACGGCCACACAACAGGCTTTGGAGAAGCAAGATGAATTACCATCAAGCTGCTTGTGCAGAGAACAGCTCTGCTACCCTGCCCTTGAGCAAAGGAGATCTTCAGCGCAGCCTGCCTGGAGAAACCCATCTTAGATCCCAAACTGGGAGTGAGAAGGAACAGAAAGCTTTTCTAGGGCAATTTTCTGCTGCCAACCTATTTCCAAGTCACTCGTATATTTACACTTGCGAGAACAGAGCCAAGGATGTGACTCAAGGCAATGTTTCCCTGCCCCGAGCCATCGCTTTGCTGCTCGGGCACACATCTCAAAAAGCCCAGAGATGCTTTTTCATTTTCTCAGCACAAATAACTTTGGCCTTCAGCTTCTTTATTAGCCGTCTTGGAGAACGAGGGTGCTACTGACATTCTAGTCTGGCTGGCTTTATTTTAAAAACATGGGATATACATATAGCATTGTCATGGCAACTGCTAATTATGGTAATTGCTGCACATGCTGATTCTAAACACAAGAGGGTACAAGCGTCCCAATATACCAAGGTCAACCAATTACTGGTTTTTGTTTTGTTGGTTTTTTTTTTTTTTTTAATTTTGGCACAGATAACTCCAAGACATAAGGAGCCATGCTTCATCCAGACTAAACGAAGGAGGAGAACATGGAACAGCCACTCTGTGTTCATCCCTTCTCACTCACAGTTCTAACACACCTACGGGTGGCACTTGGAGAACTACACACAGCACCTCAGCTCCAGCCAAGTTACCCCCCAGGACCCAGCCTCAGCACTGCCCACCATTGCTAGTGCAGCTTTAGGCAGTCCCTTTCCTAATTTATCTTGGGGAGCCCCAATTTAACCTGATTTAACCTGCTCTAGTTGAAGATGTCTCTGCTTGCTGCAGAGGGATTGGGCTAGATGATCTTTAAAGGTCCCTTCTAACCCAAACCAGTCTATGATTTTATCAGCATCCTTCCCCACTTCCTTACAGTCTGTTCAAACCCACCTGCACAGAAGTGAGGAGATGGCACTTTCTCCAGCAGCCCCTTGTCTCCAGAGGTGTTAGCAGGGCTTAAATACAACTGAGCCAGATACCACCAGTAGTTCATAGCATTTGGTATTTTCCTTCTCCTGCCTTTTGGAAAAGCTCTGAAGCCTCCTTCCCAAGGCTTTGAGACCCCAGGGAGAAGCAGCAGTTGGATGTTTATTTGATAGTGATTCAAGTCTCCAGGTAAGGCGAGAATGAGAAGGAACAGCAAAGAAGTAGAGGAGGCTTCTTGAGTTACATGAGATTTGGCCAGGAGGAACTCTGGAACAGGCTCCCCAGAGAGGCTGTGGAGTTTCCTTCTCTGAAGACTTTCAAGACCCATCTGGATACATTCCTGTGTGACCTGCACTAGATTATATGGTTATGTGGCCCTGCTCTGGCAGGGGGGTTAGACTTGATTTCCGGAGGTCCCTTCCAATCCCTAACATCCTGTAATCCTGTGAACTCTACCCCACCACACAGACTTCCTTACAACACAGCCAAGACTGGGCAAGGATCAAGAGGGAGAGCAGAAAGTCAAGAAACACTGATGTGCTTCAGGTCTGAAACACAGCACAGCAAGCATGAGCTCAGGAAGCACATCCTGGCAGAGGACCAGCAGCTTAGGCCACGATTCCAAGATGCTGAAGCATCAGACCACAGAAGAACCACCCAAATTACCTGCAAGGTCTCTGCATCCAGTGCTGTCTGCTCCTCCAGGACAACATCAAAGAACAGCTTACTGATGATGTGTCTTTTGCCAACCTAAACACGGGAGACAGAAGAGGTTGATAGACACAGATACAGACACACAACATGCACGAAAGGCAGATGGAGGGGGAGAAGGTACTATATGGTCACAAGGCCATGAAAAGCAAGTCAGATCACGTGCTTGATGCCACTGGTGAGGATGCTCTGCTTTGGCTCATCAGCACAGCAGCAGACCCACACACACACACTCAGTTTTGGAAGCGCAACTCCAGCCAAGCTCCCGAGCCGTGGCAGAAAGATTCAGGCACTTCTGAATCGAGCGCAGTCTGTTCTCTGGCAGCTAAGGCCCAAGCAGCTGACGCTGAGCTAACATGATGCCAAATCCTAAGACAGAAGTACGTGCTGCTTTCTGCAGGCAGAAGGTGCTGTAATTGAATTTGATAGCTCTCCACACCTCCCCCATGCAGTTACAGCTTTGTGTTTTAAGTATTATATACAGTCATGACACCAGCTAATTGCATAGTTACTGCTACATAAGATGTTATTTCACGATAACTCCATGGTAACCCAGAGATGTAAGAGGCAGTGAAGAACAGAGGGAATCAACAAGTCAGCGAAGGAACAAGGGCCAAGACCTTGAGAGGAAGAAAGAAGCACGAACACGGAACAAGCCCAAGCTGCAGCTGGCTAAAATCCTACATCTGAGTTTGAGGCAACGTCTCTTGCAGCCACTACAGACAGAGATAAACTGGCAGCACCAAGGCTGGTGACAAGTGACTTCAAAGAAGTTCAGGTCCCAACTAAGCTACTGGATCTCCAAATTACAGCACATCCTTCCTTCCCTCTCCAGCCTTGGCTTTGCTCAACAAAAGGCCAAGTGATGCAAAGTGAGGACTGGATTATAATGACCATGTGCAGCAGAATGAGGTGCCTACCCGATAGAGGCAGCAGGGGATTCTAGAAATGCAACTCTGACGTCCTGATTGAACCCTTCCTGCCCTTTCTATCATTATGCCAATACTTACCTGGCCTAAATAAAAGCCCCGAAAACCCCAGAGACCCTTCCATGAGAAGCTGCAGGGACAACAGCAGGGCATCCTTCTAATCAGAAGGGTGGCTGAGGGGAGGGCACTCTCTAAGCCTTTGGGGGATGTTTTAGGGGAAGAAAGTTCCCTCTGCTTCACACTGTGAACCTTTCCCTCAGGTCATCACAGGCTCAGACCAGGGCTCCACAGTGCCACTGAGCAGAGCACCGTGCCACAGGAATACTGAGGTGTACACAGGTGATGGTTTTACCTGGATTCTGCACTGTGGGCAAGTCCGGCTTGGCGCTGTGTCAAACCACTGTGTGAGACTGCGAAAGAACAAGAAAATACACAGTAAACTCTTAAAATCCAGGAGCACTGCTCCTAGGGGCCACCCCTCAATTCCCAGGAGACAGCAGAATGTGCTTCCTTTCACCAAACCAGAAACACAAGCAGTTAGTCCAGAGGGGCAGCTAACAGGGACATTCCAGCACGTGCACTCTGCCTTTACCTCTGAGACAATTTCCAGCTGAATATAGCATGACAGCTTATCTTTGCCAGGGAAGAGTCTTTACAGAGCTCACATCTCCCTGGGAGAGAGCCTTTGAACAACTGTAGCTTCGCAGCAGAGAACGGATCCACACGCAGAGCAGCACAAGAGCTGCTATATCAGGATACAACAGCTGAGACATCTCCAGTTTGGTCAGCTCCAAAGGGTGCCACCGACACCGAACATGCATCTGCAGAGCAATGGAGACTGGGCTGGTCTCTGCTCCGAGATGATGAACATGAACCTGTTGGGCTCCCCAGGAGAGCTACAAATGCATTTTGCAACCAAGGCATCACGTCACACTCAGAACAGTTTATTTTTGGAGCAGCGTAACAATCTGGAGCTGGCAAGTTACTTTTGGAAGCTGTTAGAGGAGAGCAAGCCCAAGCTGTGCTGCTGGTTGAGAAGTGACCACTGCACCTGCCAGCAGTGATGCCTCTCCAAGTATATTAGCCAGAAAAGCAAATGCCTGCTCCCTCCACAAACACACAGAATTTATTTTCTCAGAAGTATCCTTTCCTTCCAAGACAAACACTTGCAAAACAGTTACAGTAAATGCATGAAATTGCCTGGAAGGCTTCTCTCATAATCTAACACTGCTCCTTGCCCATGAACACCCTGTGTAGGAGCAATCTGCTGGCACTGAACCTGCCAGAGAGGGGAGGCCACAGACAGGAGTGACAGCACAGACGAGGATCCTGCAGCAGCTTCATCAGCTCCTCTAAACCACTGAAAAAAGGAACCACTGCCTTTAAGGCTACCGAAAAGGCCGGGGCCTCTGGAGGTTCGGAAAAAAGGCAGCAGCTGAGAACGAGCAGAGGGGCACAGCGGCTACCAGCAGCAGAGCGGAGCAGGCCGAGCCGTGTCTCTGTGGGAAGGGGCTGCCAGGACAAACGGCTGCGGACCTGTCCATCAACTCGCTCCAGCTAGAGGACCCCTTAGGCTTACAGGGCTGACACCCCACCCGCCCGCCCGGCTCCCCGCGGACGGCCTCAGCCCGGCAGCCAGCGGGGCGGGGCGCAGCGCTCACCAGGCGTGGTGGAATGTGTGCCCGCAAGGCACGGCAGCTACGTCCCGCTGGTTATCGAAGAAGTCGGAACAGATGGTGCAGCGGGCACGGATAGGCATGGCGGGAGCTCGGCAGCGCCGGGCCGCGGCCCCAGAACCGGAACAGGCGCGCGGCGCCAAGCGATTCAAATACGGCCGCGCGGCCGCCGCTTCCGGCCCGGCGCGGAAGTGACCTCACGGGGCCCGCGCGGGCCCGGGGTCGGGCCCAAGGGGGGCGTGTCTACCGCGTGGGGGCGGGGACGAGGGCGGGGACGAGGGCGGGGACGAGGGCGGGGGCGGGGGAAGGGACGGGGGCGGGGGCGGGGGCGGGGGCGGGGGCGGGGGAGTGGACGGGGGCGGGCGCGTCCTCTGGGCTCCCTGCCCTCTCTTCCTTGTCAGCCCGTTTATCCTGAAGCCTGACTACGGCAGCTGGGTCGCGAAGCTCCGGCCCGGGGGCTGGCCGGGACGAGGTGCCGCACTGCCCCGCCGCCCTTCCTGCCGGAGCAGCAGTGTCACCTCCAGCCTTCCCGGGCCGCCCCACCTCACTCAGCCCCGGCAGCCGCGCCATGTACCGCCGGTACGGGAGGCAGATACCAGCACCCCGGGCCCCACAGAGAGACAGGGCAGGCGGCGCTGGTGCTGTCTCAGTTTGTCCTCAGCGGGGTCTTTATTTGCCAGAGGTACAGTGGTGGGGGGGCGCGGGCTTACGGGGTGCCGGCGACAGCCACAGGCAGAGCCGGCCCTGCAGGCATGCAGCTGCGAGGGAGGGAAGCGGGGACCGGAAAGGGTAGGCACCGGGGGGACACTACATTTGGGATCCTCCAGACATGAGGCATTAAATGGGGGCCGTGTGGCTACCCCCGGGAGGGGGAGCCCCGTTGCACCCTCTCCCCCTCCCTCCAACGTGCATCCCCCCGGGGCCCCGAGTCGGAGAAGGGTGCCGGGGACCCCCTCCGTCCCGCGCAGACCCCCACCTGCAGTCCCGCACATGCATGCTTGTCCCAGCGGACCCCGCACGACACCCCTCAAGCCCTGCGGGGTGTGGCCGGGGGGAACTGCCCCGTATCTCTGGGCATCCCCGGGGGGAGGGACGGTGGCAAGGGACAGACTGAGAGAGCAGTGGGGGTGCGGGGGGCAGACCGATCGGCAAAGCCACCGAGGGAGCCGGGGGAGGGCCGGGGGGTGCCGGGGGAGGAGGGGCTCCATGCAGGGCTCTGCCCCGCGGCCGGCTCTCCGTCGGGGCACGTAGAAAAGGGGGTGCAGGCGGGGGTGCGGGGGGGGGGGAACCATGCCGGGGGCTATGTACAGAGAGGGGGCGTGAGGACCACCACCGCTCAGCCGGTTTGCTCGCCGGGGTCCTCGGTGGAGGTGGCAGCCGCGGTGGTGGCAGCCCCGTCCCCGTTACACGTGGTGGCAGGAGGCGTGGCGGGGGCCGGGGGCTGCGCGGCGGCGGGCGAAGTGCTCGAGGCCGCGGGGGGCGGAGTGCTCAAGGCCGCGGGGGTCGCAGTGTCCGTGGCGGCGGTGGCGGCGATAGCAGCGTTGGAAGCGGCGGTAGCAGCGTTGGAAGCGGCGGTGCCGGCGGTGGTGGCAGCGGTGGTGGCAGTGGTGGCTGTCGGGGCTGAGGCGGTCTCCGTCTGCTCGGGCGCCCGCAGGCGCTTCATGAGCGTGGTCACTCGCACGGCTTTCTGTGGGGAAAGGCGGTGGCCGCGGGGTGTGGGCGCTCCTCTGACCCTTGGCCCCTCACACCGGCATCGGGTCCCCCACTGGGAATTCTTGCTGGGGGCTAGCAGGGACGCAGGGACTGGCAGCCCCCACCGTGATGGGGGAAAGGGCTCGGCTGAGGGGGGAAACTGAGGCACAGGGCCCCCTCACCCACCTTCCACTTGGCTCGGGCAAAGTTCTTCTCGATTTGGGCACAGACGCCATCCTTGATGTTCTTGTCAGATGCAGCGTTGCCAGAGATCCTGGGGAGATGGGGAGAGGTGAGCAGTGGCCACTAGCCTCCCCCCACCCTGCCCCCAGCCGCAATCCCACCACCTCCACTCCTCACCACTCATGGGAGATGGCCTCCTCCGCCGTGATCCTTTGGTCCTGCTCCACTTCCATCAGGCGTGTCACCAGCTCCTTAGCTGCGGGTAGAGGGTGGGGAAGTCAGCACCAAGAGGGAACAACATGGGACCCCGTGTGTGTCCCCCTGGCACAGGGCTCACCCGCCTGTGAGATGTCATCCCAGTATGGTGGGTCAAACTCATAGTCTCCTGCCAGGATTTTGCGGAAAAGGTTCTTGTCGTGGTTCTCATAGTCATCCTCATCTGCCTCCTCGTAGAAGGGTGGGTTCCCCGAGAGGCTGGGGGAAGGGCAGGGGACTCAGCCTGGCCCTCAGCCCCCAGCCTGCTGTGGCCACCCTGTCCCTCGTCCCACACTCACAGGATGTACATGATGACGCCAATGGCCCAGCAGTCCACCGGCCGCCCGTACCGCTGCCGTCCCACCACCTCCGGAGCTGCGGGTGACAGGAGAGCAGCCCTGCTCGGGGGTCCCCACCCCCCCCAGCCTCTCACCCTCATGGTGATGAGGAGTTAGAGGGACCCACTGGGAGTGCCCAGGATATGCCTTGGGGTGAGGGGGAGTGAGAGGGACCCACCAGGAACAGCCAGGATCAGCCCCTGGGGTGATGGGGAGTGGGAGGAACCCGCTGGGAGGACCCATGGTCAGCCCTGGAGCAATGGGGAGCATGACAGACCCACCAGGAGCACCCATGACCATCAGGAGGGACCAAATGGGAACCCCCAGGACCAGTCCCCAGAGTGGTGGGGAGCAGCAGGAGGGACATGCTGGGACTTCAGCAGCGCCACCCACCCTTGCATGCAGACCCAGCTGGCTCTCACCCACCCAGGTACTCAGGGGTGCCACAGGGCTCTTTGATAAGCCCATTCTCCAGCTTGGCCAGGTGGAAATCACTGATAACGATCTTGGAGTTCTTCAGACGGTTATAGTACACCAGGTTCTCCAGCTGACAGCACGAGGGTCATGAGTGCCAGGGCACAGGGCACACAGCACCCATGGGTGCTCCCACCCCGCCATCACCCACCTTGAGGTTCCTGTGGACGATCTTGAGTGAGTGCAGGTAAGCAACGGCCTCCAACACTTGCCGGATGACGTTGCTAGTGTCCTTCTCTGAATAGTAGCCCTGGTCCAGGATCCAGTCAAAGACCTCCCGGCCGGTGGCCCTGCCAACAGCAGCTTTGCTGAGACACCCCTACAGCAGGGGCACCCTCAGCCAGCCCCCCTGCAACCCTCAAACTTACAGCTCCAGGAAGATGAAATATTCCTTGCGGGTGATGTAGACATCCACCAGCTGCAGGATGTTGGGGTGCTTCACCCTATGGAGAGACAGGGGCATGGGTGGGGGTCTCCACTTTGCTTGGCAGCACAGGAGCCCCTCCAGCCCTGGCACTCACATTTTGAGGATGATGATCTCGTTTTTGGCTGCCTTCCGCACTTTCCGCCCGTCTCGCTTCAGAAACTTCTTGCAGGTGTACAGCTTCCCTGTCGTCTTCTCCTTGGCCCGGAAGATTTCACAGAACTCCTCCCTGCAAGAGTGCCTACAGCTGTCACCCCACCAGGGACTGCCAAATTCAGGGCACTCAGGTGGTCCCCAGGCTCAGCAGTATCCCCCCTCAACCCAGGAGAGATGCTGTGGGGTGGACAGAAGCTGTGGCTAGAAGTATCTCCATAGATGAAGTGGGGGGAAAAAAGGCAGTAAGAAGGAATAGATATGGAATAAGCAAATTGATAAGGAAGGGAGGAAATGTGCTGATTAAAAAGTCCTCTTCCCATGGCAGGTGGGGTAGGACCCATCATGAAGCTGCTTGCGCTGAGGCAGAGCAGAAGCACACCCTGACTTCAGTGTGAGTGCTATGGTTGGGAAGAAAGAAGGGGGGGTGGTTGCTGCAATATTTCTGTTCTATTATTAATGGAGTTCGAGCCCATTGGCTGGGCTGGAACTGCATGGGAGCCCCCAGCACCAGTCCAGCAGAGCCTTTGGCTTCCCAATACCCTGGCTGAGCTGAAAACCTCATGGATGCTGCCCCTGATGCAGGGGAACTGCTCCACAGGGAGAGTGGAGCAAAGCTCTGAGAACATCCAAAAAGGTCCCCACCACTATCCACCATGACCCCACCAGGCATAGCCCACAGCCAAGTGGTTCCAGATGTTTTGGAGGCAAACAGAAAATTTTCTGGTGCGTATTTTGGGGCCAAACCACTCTCAGTGTGTCTGAAAGCTTCATTTTGTGGAGCACTTCCTAATGTTTTCCCCAAAACAGCAATGCAAGTTGAGGGAAAGCAGCAGCGCCCTGCTCCCCTCCAAATGACAAGTGCTCCTTCCTCTGCTAGGGCAGAGCCCTCCTGCTTCCCAGACCACAGATCTAGTGGGGAGAAGGAAGGGATACAGGGAGCTGCCAGGCAACCTTGCTGCCCTCCTCTGAGCCAGTGGTGAATATTCCCCAGCGCCCACCTGTGAGAGGGAGTAATGAGGGGGACAGTCACTCCAAAATGCATCCTGCCTGTCCCAGCTGGGGACTGGCACCCCAAAAGCCCCTTCAGGCAGCATGGTGCATGCAAGTGGTTAGGGTGCTTGGGGCACCCCCAGGGCCAGAGAGGGACTAACTCACGTTTTGATGACCTGGCCCAGGTCATATCTGTCGGTCACCTCGGACGGCTGGTTATAATCTTTCTTGTCTCCCAGTGTCACACAACCAAACGGCATCGCAGGGCCCGGTGCTGGCAGGGCAGGGAGAGGTGGTGAGCACCCCAGCACCGCCGGCCCCCCTAGAGCCGCGTCAGCACACACACACCCCACAATTCCCCCCCACTCCGCCTTGAGACGCCCTAATTAACGTAAACCCTGACGAAGCGCAGCGGCTGCTCCTGCTCCCCGGCTGCCGCAAGCCACTATGTGCCCAGCCCCACCGACGTGCGGCCATCCCCGTGGGACCCAGCGCTCTGTCTGGGCTCAGGCCACCAGTGTGATACAAGTCAGCCCCTCCAGCCCTCTTTTGTGTATCATTAATGATTTACGAAATTGCCAGGGCTAGCGCAGAGCCCAGAGCACCTGCTGCAGAGGCAAGCAGATGTGGACGGACCCTTTCCTATTTCTCAGCCCAGTTTTGCCATGTAGTGACATTTCTGTAGCTGAGATTTCCCCAGCTGAGGAGTCGCCACACCCCATCATACATGCAGTGAGTGACACCAGCCTCAACTCCCCATCCCCTACCAGGCTGGACAGTCTCATCACAGTGCTGGGCAGGTGGGCACTGTGGTTTGACAGTACCAGGCAGTACCATGCAGATGGGCACTGCAGTTTGGTAGTGCTGGCCCTTCTGCCACCAACAGCAGGTAAGACACTGGCCCAAGCACACATCAGCACCTCTGGCCTTTTAGGAATTATGTTTTGCCCCTTGCTTTCCCACCGGGAACCCTTTGAAACCTGAGCCTGCTCAGAAGCTTCTCAGCAAGAACTTGGTTCCATTAAGTGATTTTTTTTCTCTTTCCCACCCCGTTATTGGGAGGAAGTTTCAACTAACATTATTTTCTGGTGGCTCAGAGGGAGAAAGGGCTGCCTGAGCCCTGCCAGCCCTCTCAGACAGGCCTGAGCAGGACCCACTACCGGGATGTTGGCACAATGCTGGAGGCACCCACTGCCCACTGCTAAAGCTCCTGAAGCACCATGCTGCACCGTGCCATACCGTACTGTGCCAGTATTGCTCAGGGCCCAGCAGCACGGGCTGCGGGCAGGATGGCAGTGCGGGATGCGGGAGCCGGCATCACGGGTACCCAAGCTCTGAGCCTGTTGCTATGGCAATGGGAGCTGGAGATGCAGAAAGCGGCACATCCTTCGGAGGGGGCAGGGACAGGCAGGGACGGGCAGCGTCCGACCCACCTGCAGGTGCATGTTGCTGGGTCTGCTGCATGGGACCCAGGATGATGGTGGTCATCCCTGCAGCACCCAGGGCAGGCACCTAAGTGCTCCCTGGGGTCCTTGGCCCTAAATCTGGGTGGGATGTGGGTGCGGCAAGCCAAAGAACAGGGGGGATGCTCCTTCCTGCCTCTATCCTTTAGACTTGATTTGCCTCCATTATCTGCCAGAATGATGCCCACAGGGTGGGGGCACTCAGCTCACATGACACCTTGGCACCCTCCTGCCAGGAAAGCCCACATCGGACAAAAGCATCCATCCTCAACCCACTCAGGATGCACCCACTCCCAAAAGAGAAGCAGAGCACTCATGGGATTCCCTTCCCTGCACCACAGACCAAGAGAAGCTTTCCAGCCCACACTCAGCTCATCCCAACAGCCTCCAGGCAAAGCTGCCCTGCCTGTCACCTCTGTGTCCCCGTGACACACGATGCTGGATCTAACATGTCACAGTGCCCAAGCTGAGGGGGTCAAGGGCTGTCCTGGCAGCCACTGGCATGGTGGCAGGCTTGGTGTCGCAGGCCAGCAAAGGCAAGGCTGGCCTGCAGGCAGGTGGGCAGGCTGCCAGCACCAGCAGCATGATGCCATTAGCTGGGAAGGGGACCCGGGTGGGATGATATATTGGGATTTTATTGCTGTCTCTGCGAGCGCTCAGCTAATCTGCACTCATAAAATTAGTTCCCGTTGGTTTAGCAGGCACCCATCATGCCAGGGCTGAGTACCAGCATCCTCCCCTGCCCCAGGCTGGCCAGCACACCTGGGGTACCCCGCAAGGCAGCCTAGAACCAAGCCCCACATCGGTGCCAGCACTTGCACCCCAAAGGTGAGAGCATCCCTACTGTGGCAGGGGCACCTAGGCAAGCAGTGAGTGAAGGGGTGAGTGCTGGCTCGCCAGGGTGCCAGGGAGAGGAGGTTGGGTGCTGCACTGGCACCCACACTCAACCAGTGTGTGTCCCCCCTAAAGCATCTAATTTGGGAGCAGAAGAAACAGCGGGTGTAAGACAATAGCAGGGAAGTGGGTGGCAGGGTGCGGACGGCACGGAGGAATGACGCAGCCGTACAGCCCTCCCCGGTGGGACCCCCCAGCACCCCGAACTCCAGCTCTGCCCCATGGTGTGGGGTGCCACCAGTCAGTGCTCCATCACCTGCCCCGCTTTCACCTGCAGCCACCCTGGACGTGTCTTGTGCAGGGGGGACCCGATGGCATCCCGCCCCCCACATCCCGGGGGAAGGATGTAGCGGGGAGGGACACAACGCAGCGGGGCCGGGATGGGCAGAAATACGGATGGTGCGGGCAGCGGACAGGCAGCGAGCAGGCAGTGGGCAGGCAGCGGGAGGTGGAGGAGGCTGCGCCAGCCCCATTCTACCCGTAGGAGCCTTTGGGCTGGGGCTGGGGCAGAGGCAAGGTTGGGGGAGCCCTGGTGGGAGGGGATACAGCCTCGGGCCGGGCACCGCAGGGGAGGGCTCGGCCGGGGCCGGCCCGGAGCGATGCGGCAGCGGAACTGCGGGAGAGTGGGGCAGGGGCCCGGGAGGGGATGCTTGGCGAGCGAAGGTCCCCGGCAGTCCTCGCCACGGAGGCCAGCCAGGTTCTTCGGGTTCCGCGCTGGCGGCGGGGGCGGCCCCGGCGGGAAGCAAGCGGGGAGGTGGGGGGGGGGAGCCAGGCTCCGGCAGCTCGTCGGCGCCCGTCGGGTCTCGGGATCTGCGGGTCGCGGGACGCCAGTGGGGACGGGGCGGCAGCGGGCAGCCGTCGGGGAGGACACGGCCCCGGGCACAGTCCCGCCGTAGTGTCCCAGGCCACCGGGATGGGGAGGGTGTTGGGGGCAGAGTAGGGGGGCAGCCCCGGCCCAAGAAGTGCCAAATCCCAGCAACCCCCCACCCCGGGCACGGCCTCCCCTTGCCCACGGCACGGCTCGGCCCGGCTCGGCTCGGCTCGTTCCGGCTCGGGGCAGTCCCGGCGCGGTGCCGCGCTCACCTGCACGCCTCTCCGACCGCAAAGGGGGGCCGCGGCCCGGGGCCGCCACTCGGAGGAGGCCGCACGCCCCTCCCTCCCTCCCTCCCTCGCGGGGCCGGTGCGGAGCGGAGCGGAGCGGAGCCGAGCCGAGCGGAGCCGTCGGTCCGTCGCCGCGCGGCCCCCCGCGCCCGGCGCGGCAAGTTGGGGGGGGCGGGACCGCGGGGCCCAGCCCCCATCCAGCCCCGCCCTGTCCCTAACGTCACCACCGAACTTCGAGCCCCGCCCGTCGGGGCACCGGTGGGGACGGAGTGGCCGGGACGGGACCCCGGGGCGGGGAAGTCACCAAAACCGGGCTGGGACACTGCCGCGACACGGGGACCAGGTGGGGTGGGATGAGATGAGATGAGATGAGATGAGATGAGATGAGATGAGATGAGATGAGATGAGATGAGATGGAGTAGGGTTGATGGGATGGGATGGGATGGGATGGGATGGGATGGGATGGGATGGGATGGGATGGGATGGGGTGGCACAGGATGGGGTGGTACAGGATGGGAGATAGTGGTGTGGAGTGGAGTGGATAGGATGGAATAGAATAGTATAAAATGGGATGGAATGAGATGGAATAGGATGGCGTGGGGTGGAGCGGATGTGCTGGGATGAGATGGGGTGGGTTAGGATGGGGTGGTACAGGATGGGAGAGAGTGGTGTGGAGTGGAGTGGAGTGAATAGGATGGAATAGAATAGTATAAAATGGGATTGGATGAGATGCGATGGAATAGGATGGGGTGGGGTGGAGTGGATGTGCTGGGGTGAGATGGGGTGGGTTAGGATGGGAAAGAATAGGATGGGATGAGAGCAGGTTATTAGCAGTGTGAAGTGTGGACTCTGTCAGGTGTCTGTCTCCTCAGGACACTAAGAGGTGCCATGAAGATGTAGGTGGACACATAGCCCAGCCTCTGTACTGTGATCCTGTGGCAACCAGGCAACTTCCCTCATCCTCCTTCCACAGCTGCAGGGCCAAAGGCCCTCCCCACTCCCACAGGGACTGCCTGTGCCCCATGACTGTGTCAAGAGGCAAGAAAAGGGCAGGAAATTGGCCACCTTGATACCCTTAGCACTGGCCGTAGCCCAGGGTAGACAGCAGAGCCCTAGAGGCACAGCAGAGGCCCAAGTCCCTTCGCCCGGCTTGGGAGCACCTCCCTCCTCATGCAATGCAGCCGCGTGTGCAGAACCTCCCAATGGCTATGTGCTGGCATTTGCAGTCCATATGGTGCTGTTTCCGAGCTGCAAACCTCTCCCCTCCCACCCCTGCACCCACCAAACTCCAGCTCCCCAAACCCATCCAGCCTGCCTTGTCCTGAGCTGCCAGAGGGATGTGGTCCTCCTTTCCTGTGACCCACAACCCCGGGAGCTGAGGAAGGGCAGGCCCATGGAAAGGGGACACCAGGGTCCCTTGGCCTAAACCAGCATCTTCTCTCTGCACACAGGGAGAGCAACCAGCACCCCAAAGCAGAGGCAGCCTGGGGCACTTCCTGCATCGATCCCCTGCATGGCAGAGAGCTCTGCAAACCCCAGGCCCACCGCACTGGGTAATTAACAGTGCGTAGAGCTGGGGAATTAGCAGGACACTGTAGTTTGAGCTTCTAATCAAGAGTTTAATCATAGCAGCTGGCAGCACAGCACGATTATTAATCTTTGCGCCTGGGAACCTGGAGTGTAACTCCCAATTACCCAGCAGGCACCCACCATGGTCCAGGACTGCCCGAGGGATGGGCAGTGCTCTTCTAGTGCCCCTTGGCCTGGCCTGTGCTCATCACCTCCTGGTACAAGCCTCCTGCCCAGCAGAACTGCCCCAGGGTCCTGCCACTGTCCACCCAACCTTCTCCTGGCCTTGTCTCTGGTTCAGATCTTGGGCCATTTTGTGTCCCATTTTGGGATTTTGGTTCTGCTGAGCTTAATACCATTTGTTCTCTGTGCCCTGCCCACTGTCCTGTGCACTCTCCAGGCTGTGTACCCACAGCTCTTTGCACCCACAGCTCTGTGCACCCACAGCTCTGTGCACCCATCACTCCCCACCACTCTGTACCTGCTTCCCCCAGCACCCATTGCCCCAATGCATGCAATGCTCCATGCACCCACTGCCCCATGCACTTCCACGCACATCACTATTCCCACTGCCCCACAGTCAGCTCAGAGCTGTGTGCATGGTGACATGGCTGATTTAGGTTGACGTTTCCCACAGGACCCCTGCAGGGAGCAGACCTGGGCTGCCCAAGTTGGGGCTGCCAGAAGCAGGGCACCCAGCTGGTACCTCTCTCCCTGGGGTAGGGGGACACACAGAGTGGAAGGCACCTGACTGTACCCCGTTGCCTGTGGCAGGAGAACATGGGGTAGGGGACACCTGGCCTTCCCTTCTGTCCCAGGCAGGCTGGGGCCAGCCCAGCCTGGCAAGCCTAGTGATGGGGTACACACGGTGGGCTGCGACGGGGTACAGTGAGGGGGGTGCAGTGTGTCCGTGACTCAAGAACCACGTGGCACTGCATCCCTGTGTGCTCGCCATCGCCATGGCAACCGCCAGGCAATCAGAGATAATTGTGTGTTGGCCTGGCAACAGGGCCAAATAAACCCCATCCTTCCTTTCGGGGGGCTTCAGGGAGGGGTGGGCACAAAGAGAGGGATCACGGCCACTGATCACCACTGCTGGCCTGTTACTGGGGTCAGCAGCAGCAGGGTGGTGTGATGTTGGGGCCACCCTCACTGTGGGCATTCTGGGGCACCCATGTGCCCTGTAAGGTGTCAAGAGAGGTGGCCACATGCAGGCAGAAGGTGGTATGGGGCAGAGTGTAACTTCCCCACAACCTCACTGCATAGGATGTGCTGCGCTAAACCCACCACTACCAGCAATATGGTGCTGCTCTGAACCCACCACACCGGCAGTGTGGCTGTAGGAGTAGGCAGCAAGCAGGGAGCAGAGCAGCGCCAGCAGGGCTGGCATCACAGAGCCTTCCAAGGGCAGCTTGGGCAGCTTGGCCACCTTCTCCAGGTTGACAGTGGGAAAAAGTGAGGCATCTGCAGCCGGCACTGTCAATTCTTTTGGGCAGGCACACAGCTCCCAGTAGAATACGTGCCTGGCAGAAGCTCCTCCAGCCTGTCCCAGTTGGTGATCAAGCTGTGGGTGAGGGTGGGGCCACTCTTCATCTGGCTGGGCACTACTGCCCACAGCTGCTCACCCTGGCCTCTCCCTGAGTTGATGATGGTGGCACATTAACACAAAACAAAAAACCTTGTACCTCTCCACTAGCTTGGCCTCCCAGCGGTCTCCCTGGGGCAGTACCCAAAGTTGTGGGGACCAGGGCACAGGCAGGCTGCTTAGGATGAGGATTTTCACACGCAGATTGAGTGGGGATCATTGCCAGGAGAGAATCAGCCCCTAGGGAGGTGCCTGGGATGTGGCTGGCACAAGTCCTGACCAGGTGCTGAGATGGGGCAAGCCTCCTAGACCAAGGGCAGCAGCTGTTTCAGGGTCAGAAAAAGCTGTGTCTTTGAGGCTGGAAGGCTTTGGACTGAATAAAGACTCCCTAGGGGCCAGCAGAGCTGCTTGGGGGACAGCAGAACTCCCCAAGGGGCACCAAGGCTTCACATGGGCTGTCAAAGATCCCTAAGGGCTACCAAGGCTCCACATGGGCTGTCAGAGATCCCTAAGGGCTACCAAAGCTTCCTAAAAAGCCCACCAAAGCTCAACAGGGGCCAGCAGAGCCTCAGACAGGTGTCGGGGTACCCTGGGCTGTGCAGGTGCGGCCAGATGTGGGTGCCAGAATCAGGTAGAGAGGACAGGGCTGGCGGCTGGGGTGTGGGGTGTCAGGGTGCAGGCACCCCCTCCCCCCCCGCCACTTGCTGGCATCATTAGCAAAACTTGCTGGTTTCTAAAACTGGCTCGGCCGCCGCTCTTCACGCCCGCTCCCCGCAGCGCCGACAGCCGCTAAAAACAGCTCGGTGCTGCCGGCTGCCTCCTGCCACCTCTTACCGGGCCGGCTGGCGCCGGGGACCACCACTCTGCTCAGACGCCGGTTTGGCCCAGTTTTGTCTGCCTCCAGTGCAGCCCCCAGCCCGGCTGCCCAGGGTCTGCAGCGGAGGCAGCAGGACAGGTTGCCCACCTGGGCGGCACCCCCTGCCTGCACCCAGCCTCTGCATTCGCTTTGCCACAAGGAGACCCAAACCTCCACTGGTGCCAGCTGCCACTGTGGCGGCGCTGGGAAAGGCTATTGCAGCATGTCCCCAGGCGCCGCCAGCAGCAGGACCGTGGCTGGCTCTGCCTGTGTGCCCACAGCCCCACACATGGCCACTCATGTTTTATAGATGGCTGTGATTTTAATAATTAATCCCTGCTAACGACAGCACTTTCCCCAAATAAAACATTTAAAGTGCTGTGTGTGCAAGGCGCGTTGTGGGGTGGGACGCTGGCTGCTCTGCCGCAGTCAGGGTGGGTGAGCCTGGCATGGCACAGCATGGCAGGCATGGCACGGCCACATGTGCTCATAGCTCCACCAACCACACCCAGCCATGCAGCACGTTCAGGTGCCACTTACCTGGTGCCCAACCTTGGGTGCCCTGCCTGGACAGCACCTCTGAGACACCTCCCAGCTGGGGCAGGGGAGGTGAGTGCTGTGTGAGATGCCACCCTGTGAGGTCACCTTGCCCTTCCCCTGTGCCATGGTAGTGTGTGCAGCACCAGTGCCCATCCTGGCTGGCAGGGATGGACAGGAGCATGCAGGGGTGGGGACTTGCCAGCCCACAGTGTTGAAGGCCGGGCGCTTGCTCCTCACCTCCCGCAGCATAATTAGGGCAGGGTAAATGTATATTAGCATGAAATCTGTCATCTCTGCAAGCACATTTGTGGTGGGGGGAGCAGCCAAAGGCAGGGGCCCTTGTTATGTGCCATAGCCACACAAGCCTCCTCAGCTAATCAGTAGTTGGCTGTTCCACTGCACCATGGGGCACTGGCAGCCCCACTTCCATGGTGTGCCCCTGAAGCCACCCCCCCATGTCACAGAACAGCAGGCCTGGCACACATCTGCCACCCATCTACAGCCCCAGGCAACCACCCTGCCCTGTGCTGAGAAGGGCAACACCCAGAGTACCTGTCTGTCCATCCATGCTTCCATCCATCCATGCTTCCATCCATCCATCCACCCATCCATCCATCCATCCATCCATCCTGGCTGCTGGTGGTTCCCCCACTGGCCATCTCGGCTGCACTCCCAGCCCCCAGCAGCCCCCAGCACCAGTGCCCAGCAGCCCCCAGCACCTCCAGTTTCTGACCCAGCCCTAACCACGCAGTGCCAGGCCCTTCTGTTATCACAGCAACTTGGCAGCAGAGCTGAAGTGGCATCAATTGGCCTCACACTGGTAGGACCAGGACCCACACTGGGTGTCCCAAAATCCCAGCCAGGGGACACGTGTGGTCCCACTATGGAGAAACGGAGGCATGGACCTGGTAGCCCCCTCTGACTGCGCGATACCAGGACCCAGGCATGCTAAAAATACCCTGTCGGGCACGGCGGCAGAGTAGTGTAGGTGCGGGGCGCCGGCGGAGACGGACAGTTTGGCTGATGGGAGCTGACGCGGCCCCGGGCCCCGGCGCCGCTTAATGAGCAGTCGAGGAGGTTTTATTTAAAGACAGTGCCGTGCAGCTGGCCCCGGACTGCAGAATGAAACTGACCATGGCCGCGGGGCCGGAGCAGATTTTAACATCCCTTGTCCAACCTGGATGTACCCTGAGAATCCCCTGCCCACACACTCCCCCATCTGTACACCCTGCCCTCGTCCTGAGCTCTGGCTGTGTAACCAAGGCAGTGATGCCCATCGTCCATGCCCTCCAGTATGTTTTCCAGCATGTTGTTCTAGGGCATTTTTGCCCCAAAACTGGGGTAGAAGGGTCCTCCTCATCGGGATGAGTTTCTCACAGGTGTGAGAAAGGCAACAGGAGCAGAGAAAGCCAGCTCATGTAGGGGGCAAAGCAAGCATTGGTGGTGGTGGGGCTCAGCAATTCTCCCCACTCCTGGGCAGTCCCAGTGTCATCTTTGGGCATGCCCTGGGGCTGCCCTGACAGTGGCACTGTCCCCTGAACTGGCAGCAGCTGAAGCAATTAGGCTGTAATTAAGTGAGCTTGGTAATGACACTGTGCAGGGAGGTAGGGTCCACAGCTGTGCCCAAAAGCAGGCAGCACAGAGGGATAACATGGGCTAGGTGCCACCACATCTGCCACCATGATCACATGGCCTGGGTGCCATTGTCCCATGGGCAACTCAGTGCCAGGGATACTGTAATCCCATGCCCTGTGCTCCATTACATCAGCAGCACTGTGATCCGATGCCCAAAAACCCATCACCCCAGGAGTACCATGATCTCAGGGGCACTGTAATCCCATGCCCTGTGCACACATCATGCTCTGGTCGAGGGGCACCATGACCCACACTCCCAGCAGAGGGGTCACAGGGGCACCATCATGCCCTACCCAAGAGCACAGTGCTCCCCATGCCTTCTCATGCACCACAGTCCACTATAGCTTTGCAAGTGGGATGGGTGCCTTGAGCCCACCCGGCTGGCAGAGCCCACCTCAGCTGGCAGAGCTGCTGGCAGAACCACTGGGGCTATACTTAGCCACAGCTCAGAGAGGGAAGGGGATTTTTAGGAAAAATATTTGGTGCCAGCATCACCTCCTGGGCACCTGGGTCCCCCTCCAAGTGCAGGAGACCTAGGGTGCAAAGGACAGCCCTGGCATGGTGGACACAGGGGCCTGGTGCCCAGGGTGGCCATGCCAGCACCGGTATGAAGGTGCCCTCCCGTGGCTGGCACAGGAATAGTAGGTGCACCCTCACCCACATGCCCCTGGGGCAGTGGGGAGGACGTGGGGCAGGGACTTCCATGTGCAGGGACAGGGGTGCGGCTAACGCAGGGCACAGCACCCCCAAAAGACACAGCCTCAGCCTGAGAAAAAAATATAGTTAGGTTTTAATGAGCAGCTGAGGGGCTCGAAACCCCACGGGATCCCTGCATGGGATGGGCCACCCCATGGCACCTGCTGGGGCTCAACTGGGGCCCCACAGCACCACAAAACATTGTGGGGCTGAGCCTGAGATCCTCAGCACCCAGCTGCTGTGGGACTGAGAAGCAGACCCCCACGGCACAGCCTCACCTATGAGGCTGAACCTCCCAGCACCCAGCCAGTTCAGAACAGAGCCCCATGGCACCTTGTGGTGCGGGACCAATCCTGGAGAGCACCCAGCATGGTCTGGATGTGAGCCATGGGAGAGCACCCCACAGCACCCAGCTGTCCCCCAGCACCCATCCTATTGGGAAGGTGTCCCATAGCACCTGGCTGCATACTGCATCCCTCCTAGAGGGGGCATGCCCATGGTTTATGGGGGTCCAGGAGCCTCCACTGTGCTGGACACCCCATCAGCATACGGCTCTTCTTCTTCTTCTTCTTCTTCCTCTTCCTCTTCCTCTTCCTTCTCCTGCTCCTCCTCGTTGTCCTCATCCTCATCATCAGACAGCTGCCCCAGGGCGGCAGGAGGGAAGGGGGGGCCACGCTCCAGGTTGACATAGGTGACAGCCAGATTGACGTAGTGCTTGCCCTCCAGCGTGGCCAGGACACGCTCCAGCTCGCCCACCAGCCCCGTGAAGGAAGGCCTCTCCTCAGGCACCGGTGCCCAGCAGCTCAACATCACCCCGTACCTGCCCCGACATGCCAATCAGCACTAGCAACCCCCGGAGACAACCCATCCCTACCCTGCCACCTCCCAGCCCCACTCACAGTGTGTTGGGGCAGTGGGCAGGCTGTGGCAGGCGTCTCCCCCGCAGCAGGTAGCGTGCCATGTCGTAGGGGTCCACCCCGGGGTATGGCGATGCCCCCCGTGTCAGCAGCTCCCACATCAGCACCCCGAAGGACCACTGCAGAGCAGAGAGCCACCGTTGGGGGTGAGCAGGAGGGATCGCAGAAGTAACCACGTAGGAAAAGACCTTCGAGGTCATCAAGTTCAATCTATCACCCAACACCATCTAATCAACTAAACCATGGCACTACATGCCTCATCCGGTCTTATTTTAAATGCTTCCAGGGATGGTGACTCCACCACCTCCCTGGGCAGCACATTCCAATGGCCAATCTCTCTTTCTGTGAATAATTTCTTCCTAACATCCATCCTGAACCTCCCCTGGTGCAGCTTGAGACTGTGTCCTCTCCTTCTGTCACTGGTTGCCTGGGATGAGGGTCAGGGGATGGGGACGGGGGTTGTGCCTACCACATCTGACTTGGTGGTGAATTTTTGAGTCTGGAGGCTCTCCAGTGCCATCCACTTGACTGGCAGCTTGGCGTGGCGGTGCTGCTGGATGCTGTAGTACTCCTTGCCAAAGACATCCCGTGCCAGCCCAAAGTCAGCCACCTTCACCGTCAGTGTCTCGTCCAGCCTGTGGAAAACCGTTTTGGGGAGGATGGGGAGACAAAGAGGCAGCACTCCCCATGCTCATCCCTAGGCATATGGGATGACCTCCTGGTGAAGGTCTGGTGGGCATGGCCACACTCACATGCAGTTCCTGGCTGCCAGGTCCCGATGCACAAACTTCTTCTGGGCCAGGTACTCCATTCCCAGGGCCACCTGCAGCCCAAAGCCAATAAGGTCCTTCACCGTGGGACTCTGCAGGACAGAGTTGTGAGCAGAGTGACCTTGGCCTTCCACTGACCCCACCCCTTGCTGAAGGATACCTCCCTACCCGTTCCTTGGCACGGATGAAGTGGCGCAGGTCCCCGTGGCGCATGTAGGGCAGGACGACAAGGGGCAGCCCACGGCGGGGCAGACACACCCCCAGCAGTGAGAGCACCTGGGGGTGGTGGAAGCTCTTCATGAGGATGCCCTCACGCAGGAACTCCTCCACCTCCTCCACATCCGTGATGCCTGCCAAGATCAGAGCCATGGGGCACCCTGCCACCATGCCATGGGATCACATAGCAAAACCATGCCACAGGACTATGCCATGGGAGCTGGTGCTACTCACGGTGCAGGGACTTGACGGCACAGTGGATGTCCCCCAGCAGTGGGTCCATGTAGGTGCCATGGTAGACGCTGCCAAAGTGCCCTATGGAGAGAGGTGGCATCAAGCTGGCAGTGTACATGGTGAATGGGCAATATCACAGCCAGATCAGTGTGGGGTGTCACCTTTGCCGATGACCTGGTGGCGGTGGGTGATGAGCTGCTCCTCAGGGATGAGGATATCCTTCACCTCCTCCAGCAGCTCTGACCGCAGATCCTCCAGGCAGCAGGACGTGGTCCTAAGCAAGGGTACGGGGGAGCCACCACCCGCCACACTGGCACCAGCACTGGCACCAGAACTGGCACCAGCACCAATGAATCGTGCCCGAGGCCCCACTGGGCTGGGGCTGAACACCACGGGCAGCACTGCAGGGACAGGCAGAGGCAGGATGAGGGCTGGGCAGGCACCCAGCACCCTACCACCCACCAATGACAACCACTTACCTGGTACCTCCCTATAATCGACACCAGCACGTTGGGTGGTGACAGGGGGGTTGCCTCGGCCAGCCTGCACCAGCAGTTCCAGGTTCTCCGTCCCTGTAGGCAGCAGTGGGGTGGGCGGTGTGTCAGGGGGATTGGCAGGGGGCAGTGGGATGGCTGAGGAGTGTGGCACTCACCCTTCTTCTTCCTCCAGTGCCAGCGGAGCAGTGCGACAGCCAGGATGCAGCAGACCAGGAAGGTGACCCCGATGCCCAGGGCCAGGCTGGTGGCCAGGTCCAACGAGGTGGCAGCTGGCAGCACCCAGCCCAGCGCCTTGCAGGCGCCATTCACACAGATCTGGGGGAGCAGGCACTCAGCGGGAATAGGATGGGGGACAGCAGGGCAGCTCACCAAACCTGAGGGGTGCCTACCTCCACGGGAGCCCCAGACGAGGGCAGGCGCAGCTTGCGGGGCAGACGACACGTCACTTCATTCTTCAGCACATTGGGGTGGCAGTCCTGGCCCCCCACCGTCATGGTGATGTTCATGCACGTGGCCACAGCATCCAGCCCCAGTTGCTGCCCAGACACAGTACCCTGAACCCAGGGGTCCCGCTGGATGGAGCCCCCAAGCCAGGCTCACCCTGCTGCCCCACGTACATGCACCTCGATCTCATCATCACCAGGTTTGAGGTGGAGGTGCCCACCCTCCTGCTCCAAGGGGAAGACCTTGGGCTGGGGGTAGTAGCGGAGGCGGAAGAGCCAGCGGTCAGTGGCACCATCCAGCAGCACGCTCAGGTTCCCAGGCGCTGTCTCCACATTGCTCTCAAAGGGGAAGGGTGGGCTGTGGCACAGCAGCTGCCCTGCTGCTCGCGGGCCCTCGCACTCCTGTGGGCAAGGGGATGTTGGGCACTGGCATAGCATGGTGCCCAGGGAATAGAGGTGGACAGGGCAGGGCCAAGAGGCAACAGTCTCCTGCCCCGGTGCTTACTGTGGCTTCAGTCTTCACACTGTTGGCTTCAAAACGAATCTTGGCACGATACACTGAGTCCAGGTGGGTGCCGGTGATGGTGACAATTGAGCCCCTACAGTGAGCAGGGATCAGGGCCCCGGGATGTGCATGGCACCCAGGATGCATGTGGTCTCTGAGGTGCATGTGGTCCCCAGGGTGCATATGGTTTCTGGGGCACATGTGGCCATCACTGTTATCACAGCCCTTGGGGTGCACACAGTCCCTGGGGTGCATGCAGTGCCCAGCACCTCATCCAGCCCAGATGGGGTGGTGGGAGGCTAGGGCTGTTTTTCCCTCAGGAAAAGGGAGCCCATGTACTCACTCATAGCTGCAGCTAGGGACAACGGCTGAAACGAAGGGGTCAGGGCGGTACTGGAAGGGCGTGGGGGCCAGAAATTCCTCCCCATCAATCCACAGGGCCACTCTGGTTTTCCCCAGGCCACCAGCAGCAGGTGTTGTGCACCGAATCTCCCTGTCACCCTGCCTGGGGGGACAGTAGCAGTGGCTGGAGCGGACACTGGGACCACAAGGAGATCTACGCAACTGTCCTTGTGTCAGGGAGCCCACATGACTGGCAGGGGCAGGACAGGGGTGTACCTGGGCTGCGCAGCCAGGGGGCACTCAGAAGTGTTGACCATCACCCGCCAGCTGCTCCCTGCTGAGAGGTGGGTGCCATGGAGCGAGAGGTGGGTGCCACCACCCCGGGGGCCAAATGGAGGGTGCAGGGCGCTGACACGGGGGTCCTGGATAGAGATGGGGTCAGTGGGGTGGGTGGGTGAGCCAAGCCCACCCTTCATCCCTGCCACAAGTGACCACCAGTGTGGGACCTTACCACGAAGAAGAAGCCGTGGAGGGTGGCTGAGCCTCGGACGTGGAAGCCAGAGGGTCCGTCGGGTTCCTCCACAGTAAGCACCACAATGGCTGAGCCCACTGCTGCCATCGGGCCCCCTGGCTCCAGCTCGCACACCAGCTCATCCACAAAGTCCTTGTGGCGAGAGGTGGGCAGGGCTCTGTGGGGTGGTGACAGCAGTCAGCCTCAGACAGGGGGGCATCCCCAGTCCTCTTTCTGTTCTTGTTACCCACCCAGTACCACCACACACCTGTGGCTCTTGCTCTCCTCTGGCAGCACGGTGCAGGCTCGTTGTCCCACCAACACCTGGTACGCCCTGGCTGGTCTGCGGCTGGGGTCAGGGTCCAGGTGTGAGCGGAAGGTCATTCCGCAGAGTGTCACCCGCGTCCGGCCCCGTAGCGGGGCAGTCCGAGGGTGGAACTGTGGGAGAGGAGCTGATGTCACCCTGAGCCTCAAAAGCCTGGCAGTCACAGGTCCAGAGAGCCCCTCCTCTGGGGTCTCTGGGTGGTGCAAAGGCCCCACCACCCATTTGCCACCTGCTTCCCTGCCTGAGCACCCGGGAGATGTGGGGAGCAGGGGGGAAGGTGGCGCAGACCTACGTCAGTGAGGACAGGTGGGCAGCTGTCCTGGACCCAGGGGCCTGCACACTCATGCTGGCGTCTGCACCCATCCCTGCACCAGCCGCAGCCCATGAAGCGCTCAGCTCGTAGGCAGCGCTGGCACGTGGAGAAGTGGCGGCAGCCAGGGCCAGTGACATTCAGACGCCACACCTGGGGACAGAGAGTGGAGATGAGTGAAGAACACGGGGCTCAGTGCCCGCCATGTGCCCCCCAGACTCCCCACTCACCTTGGTGCTGGCAGCAAAGAACACTGAGTGGCTCTGCAGCCCCATGGCACCACGCACTGGCCCTGGCTCCCCCAGGGAGAAGTTGGCCAAGGTGAGAAGGTAGGAGCTGGAGCGCTGGAGCACCATCTGCCGTGGGGCAGAGCAGGGTGCTGAGCATGCCCCGTGTGCCACAGGGAGCACTCCAACCCTACCCAGCCCCCCATCCCACCTGCAAGACGCGTCCCTCCATGGTGCCCAAGTGGGCCACAGTGACATCCCCCAGGGCCGTGACGAAGATGGAGGTGAGGAGGACACCGGCCAGTTGCCTGTTGAACAGGTCCACCTTATGGAAGGCAGCAGGGATAAGGGTGGGCTGGTCCCAGCAGCTGGTGTTGGCCACTGGGGCTGAGAGGTTCACCTATGATCAAGCATGGAGAGAGTGCCTTGAAGCCGGCCCTAGCAGCCCAACCCTCCCATAGCCTTGTGGGTGGGCACCAGCTCCAGCCACAGTATGTTTTGGGGAGCACTCAATTGCACAAGCTCCCTCTCCAGGCTGGGAAAATTTTGGGTGAAGAGCACATCCGCAGCCCCTCCCTCAGGCCCAGCGTACACAGCGTCAGATCCTGGCCTCCAACCCCACTCCATCTGGATGTGGTTATCTGTGCCAGCACCACAGGGCGGGGATCCCAAAGCCATCCCTCCCCAGCACTTGAAGTTGAGCAGGGAGCTGGGGTTGAAGTGGGACCCCAGGGCCCAGGGCATCCCCACTGGTCCCCCATCGGTGCTCAGGGCTGGGGATTCCCTCCTGGCTGGCTGTGCCAGCAGTGCATGTCAGCAGCAGTGAGCTGTTTGTTCCAGACGGGAAGAGGAGGGGATTTGGCTGCACCTTACCCCACTCCTGACTGAGAACACCCAAGCTCATGTCATGGTTGCTTGCTGGGACCCTGCCTGCAAAAGGGACCCTGCCCATTCACTCACTCGTCCCCATCCTAGCTGTGCCTGGGCTTGTTCCTGGGACACGGTGTTCCTGCCTTGTGGCTTCAGCAGACGAAACCCTGGTGACTAAACCACACTTCCGCCTGTGGTTTATTTGCCCAGAGAAGGCGTCGGCTCCTGGGCTGGCGGGGGCAAGGTGGGAGTGGCTGGGCACCCCAAGTACCCTGAGCACTGAGGCCCCGAGTCTTCCCTGTTCCCCACAACTGGAAAAGGTGGCCATCAAAACCCTGGTGCTGGGGACAGGCACTGTGGAGGCAGCCACACTGAGGACTTTGGGCCCAATGCACGGCAAGCAGCAGTGCGCCCATGTGTTGGGATGTGAGTCTGAGGCACCCAGCTCTGGGGAGAACAACCATATCCCCACCAGCACACTGACTCCTCAGTGTGGCCAGGGCTAGTGAAATAGAGTGGGCAGTGATGGGCCACTGGTAGGGCTAACTCACACCTGGGTAGTGCCACTCTCCCAGTGCTTAACCCACCCTCCTGTCAATCCAGCTTTACCAGCACTTCCCAGCATCCCAGATCCACCTAACCATGTCCCAGCCAATTCTTAAGCTCCCCGGGATGGCACAGGGTGGAGGACTCACATTATGTGGGCAGTATTCCACTGGCTGGAAGAAGCTGAGCCCCCGCAGCAGAGGCTGGTGCCCAGTGCCACAGCACTTCTCCATGCCCTCCTCTATGGCCTGGTTGATGAGGCGGAGGGGGAAGGCACAGACAGCCGAGTCCTCTCGTGGCACCTGGCTCTCTGGATGGCTCTCAGCGAAGGCACCGAAGAGCACCATGTCAGTATCATCGATGCCGAGGTCGCGAGCCAGGCGGGCACCAGGGCGGGCAGCATGGGCTGCCTGCAGCACGTTGTAGGTGACATCCCCTTCATCATCCTCCTTGCTGCTGCGCCGCCGCCGCCGCTTGGACTCAAAGCGGCAGTCAAGGACAAGCTCTCGGTAGTGGCGGAGGTCGCGCTCGTGGGTGCTGAGCTGTGCCAGGCGTGTGTGGTATGTTGCGGAGCCCGGACGCTCCGGCTGCACCATCAGGAAGTAGATGTGGTCCCCGTCAGCAAAGGAGTGCACATAGTGGATGGTGTAGTTGTCCTGGTATTGGGGCAGTACCGTTAGCCACTGGAAGTCATCTGAAAAGCCATCCAAGGTGCCCTTCAGCCTGCGAATGGACACTGACTGTGGGCTGTACCATGCTGCCACACTGCTGTTGATGGTGGAACCAAGGTAGAATAAAGAGGCATAGGAAGTGGCCACCACAGTGGCACTGGTCCCCAAGGGGCTGGCCACACAGTCGGGGCAGTATGCAGGGCTGTTGCCTCTGGCTGAGTACAGGCAGTGAGTGGCTGTGATGGCCACTATGCCACCCTGCACCTCCAGCTGGTGCTGGTAGCAGAGCCCATGCTGTGCTGTGCCACAGCTGTATAACCATGGCTCCAGCGGGTCCAGCAGTAGCAGGATGTTGTCCATGTCCTTGGGACCATCTGCAGGGGCTGGGCACAAGCGGCAGATCTCACACTGGGCACTGTCTACTGGGCCGGTGACAAGGACGGAGAGCAGGCGCAGCTCAGGAGTTGCCAGCAGGATGCGGTTGCGGACAGCCACAAAGACAGCGACTGGGCCGGTGGCGTCGGTGAAGATGGCAACGTTCTGCACAGGGCTGCCAGTGTCTAGGCTGGGCAGGGTGTAGGGGACAGAAAAGTTCCTGGTGGAGCTGTAGGGAATGCGAGGGCACTGCCAGGTGCTGGCTTCCAGCGGGGCCAGGGCAAATGCCAGCAAGAGGCACACATGGCATGACAGGTCCATGCTGCACAGTGCCGCCAGGGTGGGGCTATCAATGGTGCTCAGCACCGAGCCGGGCTGGGATGCCTGGCAGAAGGGTCACCATCACATCTGCCAAAATAAAGGAGAAAGGGTTTTACTCACTGTGGTTAGGCAAGGACCCCATGGCTGCATATGACTCAGGAGGTGCCAGAGCGCCCTGAAGCCAGGCGATGGTGGGTGCTGCCAGGAGAAGGATGGGCTCTACCAAACCTCTTCCCCAATACCACAGGCAGAGGTGAAGCCAAACCCTGTGTGGCAGGGCAGGGGAACAAAGCCTGCCTGCTGCCACCTCCCAGAGTCTTGCCTGTCCTGCAAGACCCCCGGTCCTGGAGACTGGAATGGTGGCCCCTGCCAATCCCTCCAGGGACAAGGATCGCGAGGACCCCCTGGAGGTGGGGATCCCTGCCAGTCCCCAGGACAGCAATGGGGACAGGGAATCCCCACGGGACCGCGACAAGTCCTCTGCCAGCCCTTCCGGGGGCAAGAACCCCGACATACCGCTGGATTTGCCTCCTCTTCCCCCTCACCCCTGCCCCCGCCGCCCCAGCTCACCGGGACCGGGAGCGGTCCCTAGCTGGAGTTCCCGCTGGATCCGGCTGCCCCCATCCGCGTCTCCCCGGAGCCACTCGATCCGGTGCCAGGCGGAGCCGGGCAGCGGGGAGCTCACCTGGGCGCTGCCGTGCCGTGCCGTTCCGTGCCAGGGAGAAGCGGGGCCGGGCCGGGCCGGGCAGGAGCAGGCGGGACGGGACGGGGCGGGACGGGGCGGGTCCAGGCGGGACGGGCGGGCCCTACCGCCGGGCCCAGCGGGGATTCTCTGGGGCCGGCATCGGCACACGCAGCCCGATGAAACAAGGAGCCCCGAGGGGGAGCACCGTTTTGAGGTGCTCGGAGGGTCGCTGGGCACCCCGCTGGGAGGAGCTTGGGTGCGCACAGTGCCCCGGAGAGACACGACTGAGAGCCAGGGTCCAGAGAGGGTACAGGGTGCGAGGCTGGCACAATGCCTCGGGTGCCCGCTACAGCCCAGTGCCAACTGGGTGGCCATCAGAGGGTCCCGGCGGCTGGGAGGTGGCTGCCAGCACTCCGGGGTTGGGGTAGGATCTGGGCATGTTGGCCCCTCTGCAGCAGCCCCCAGCCCCGCTGCTATAGGTGGCACAGGGACTGTTCCCACCCTGATACATGAAATTGCCGCTTCCTCGAAGCCACCTGCTCTGGCATCACACTTGCCACTCACTTCCAGGCCTTCCGGGGGGTACGGCAGGCTCAGCGCGAGGCGGAGCCCCAGCGGAGGGGCAAAACCAGGGCGAGGACATCCACAGCTTTGCGAGAGGAGCTGTGGGGTTAGAGCTGTTGTGTCCGTTCTTTGTCCCATGTGCCTCACCCCCCTCAATCAAGGGCTGCCTGCAGAGGCGGGAGGTGCCAGCGCTGCCAGGACTTAAGCCGTTCCCAGAGATAAAGGAAGACGCCTTAGAGCCTGCTGCCCTCAGACGGCAAGGCTGCGGGTACCAGCAGCACCCACGGATTTTCCTCCAGCTGGGCGCTATCAGTGGAACTTTGGCCACAGAAGGGGCTGGACAGGCTGCAAACAGACTTCCCTGGCTCAGCACCTGGCCGACCTCAGCCCTGCCAGGCTCCCGCCCAGCGTTGTGCAAGGCGTGGCAGCCCTGTGCCTTACCCAACTGCTCCTTCCCTCAGCGCCTCCCGCTCGGTTTCGACATGAGCCGGCGCTGGCCAGCTCGTCCCAGGGTTTTCACCATTCTTACCCTCCGGGAAGCACCTCCCCAGCTGCCTGGCACTGCTCCCTGGCAGCTTTCCTGTACCCCAGCAGGTCCCTGGGGCTGGACCCAGACCAAACATCCACCCCAGCTTGGCCCCTGCTAAGTGGACAGCCACGAACATGACAACACTCGACTCAGGGTCCAGATAATGTTTATGAGCGAAAACAAGCAGTTACACTCTGGCAGGAGCACAAATTCAGGAGCTGAGTCCCTGTGCTAGCCCTGCCAGGTCCCTCCCAGCTCCATCAGTGTCTGGGTGCCACCAACGTTGCTCTGCCCCTCCTTGAACACCCCCCTCCAAGGGCTCAGCAGACAGGCCCAAAATGCAGGGTCAGGTCCTGCCTGGCATTCATAGGTGCTCAGCCCCCACCAGTGCTTGGGGACAGATAGGGAGGGGATGGTCCTCACACAGCAAGCTCAGCATAGCTGCCTGAGGGGCTGAGTTGGGGGAGGCAGGTGACCCTGTGTCAAGAGGAAGATCCTCCTTAGGCTGGGGGCATACCAGGGCCACATGCCAACAGGGTATCCTAGGAGCTAAACCCTTTAGGGCCTAATGCCCAGGAGCCAGCTCCATAAGCCCACAAACACCCCAGTGGGCACCCCAGTAGCCCAAGTCTCTCTGGGGCAACTCTGTTCCCTATGGGCAGGATCCTGCTGTCCCAGCTGGGGGCAGGTTGACCTGCCACCCTGCCTACATGTCCCCATGGACGTCCTTCTGTCCACAGTGGTGGCCTGAATACTGCCATGTATCCCTTGGGGATCCCCATCCTTGGCATAGCCACAGGATGGCAGTGAAAGAGTGCTGGGTACAGGCAGCAGGGCCCAGGGCCTCAATTTCCCACCAGTGACCTGGGGTATTGGTAGCCCCTCTCCAAGATGCCCATAACAAGGGATGGAGCTGAGGACCACAGAGGAAGGGCAGCCCCCCCAGCTGGGGATATTGCCTGCAGATGAAACTCCTGCTTACGCTTTCCTCTGGCAGCTGTGCACCCCACCTCTATCACTCAGGCTGGACAGTCCCATGGATGGGTTTTCCCATGCTTTGAGGTCCCACCGTACCCTCTCCCTGGATGCATGACCCAGGTTTCCCCAGGGGACAGGCTCCCCCGCACAGCAGGGGCTCTCTCAGCTGGCACCACGTGCTGGGTGATGCATGTCAGTATGTCTGGGGTGTGAGGATGAAGAGTCGGTCTTCCTCCTTACGGATCCACTTCATGAGCTTGTTGACAGCACTGATGGCCCCAGCCTTGGTCCCCAGGGGACTGTAGCATATGTAGAGCTCAAAGGCGCTGGTTACCTGGGCAGAGAAAAAGGGAATGCTCTGGGAACACATCTGTATCCCTCTTAGGGTTGGCACTGCATCTTCCCACTATGGGCTACTGGGAATAGGCATGGGAGCTCCAGTGTAGGGGCATGAGGTGGAAAGGGTGTGCCCTAAATCCATGCCACCTGTTCTGCTCAGAAGCAGAAAGATCAAACTCCAGGGTTTGCTCCCAGAGTGACCCTGGGGAGTTCACCACAGTGCATGGCACAGCTCTTGGTGCGGGAGCTCACCAGTCTCATCCCTGCCTGCCCCTCCCTGGCACAGGGGTGAACAGAGACAGGCTGACCCCTAAAAGGACAGTTCATGGACTGGGAGCCACTCTGAGGACCAGAGCTGGTGCTGTATTGTGCCACCACCTCCTTATTGCACCACACAGGACCAGAGAAGAGGAGCCCATCTGAACCCTGCAGACAGCCCTTACCCAAGCCAGGAGGTTCTCATGGGGGCCTGTGAAGTAGATGTTCTTCAGGGGTCGTGAAGAGTTGTGAGCCCGGCTGTGGAGGTACTGGTAGAGCCCCAAGAGCCTCTCCTTCTCCTCCTCCTGCACGTAGGGTGCCTCAATCTCAGGGCTGCAGAAACACAGCATCCCGTTAACCTCTCTGGACAAGGGCATTCACGGAGAAGGCTCGACCCGTGCCCCACACCAGGGCCTTGGCCTGATGGTTCCCTGGGGGCCTTACCTGGTGAAGAGCCCAGAGCTCTTAGACTTGTAGATGAAGTGCCGGAGGTCGGGGATGCCCACCTGGGCGACACTGTAGAAGGGGGTGCGCAGGGCCTCCTGCAGAGCATGGTGTACCCCTCGTCGCCGCAGGCGCTCCTGGAAGCGCCGCTTGCAGTCAGAGACGGTGAAGAAGTCCTCGCGGTCGGTGGAGACCAACAGGAGGCACAGGTCCATCTCCTGCTCCAGGTAGGAGATGTGGGCATGGAAGAAGCCACTGGAGTTGAATTTGGGGAGGCAAATGGGAGTCCAGGCTTCACCCTCCCGGAAGGAGGAAGAAGAGCTAATGAGGTTGAAGAGCAAATGGAGGTCAATGGGGTGGAGGAACTGATCTTTCTTCCTCACAAGAGACACCAGTTGGTTCCCTGACAGCAGAATGGAAAAGACCAGACTTTTGGCCTTGGCCTGCTGGAGGCTTGTGCTGACGGCATCCCGGACGCTGGCGGCCAGGGGTAGGCAGCGCACGGCACCCATAAGGAAGCTGGGGTCATGGGCCATGAGGTCCAGTAGGTTGTCAGTGATGCGCTCAGAGCCAGCCAGGAGCCTGCGCAAGTCATAGTTCTGCTTCTGCTGGAAGATGTGGTTGAGCTGGGTCCAGGTGAGCAGGCTCAGGATCTGGTAGTAGATGTAGAGCAGCTCGTGGGCAATCTCCTGCTCTGACTGCTGGGTCCGTGCCACTGCCACCAGCACCAGTGGGCTCCTCCGCACAAAGACAACTTTGTAGCCATCTGCTTGAGAGGGAGTCCCCAGGAGTCGGGGGACAGATCTGTAAGCCTGGCTCCTCAGGGCTGCAAGGAGGAGACAGGCTACAGCCTCTACACCGCCTCCCCGCCCCCCTTCCCCCCTTCAACCTTCCCCTACAGACAGCCAATGTGGCCCACAGTGGCAAACGCACAGGCAGGCAGGCTGTGACATCTCCCTGTCCCACTCCCCCCAGGGCAGTACCTGCATGGATGGACCGGATGGCGTTTTTCTCAGCCTCCAGGAAGGACACTAGGGCCATCATGACACCCATGGTGCTGGAGAGGGCCTCCTCAGAGCCATAGCGGGAGTACACAGGCTTGCCAGCCTCGCTGAGTACGAAGACGTGCTTCCGGTGCATGCGCCAGGTGTCCATCGTCACATCCTCCTCCTCCTTGCCCGACAGCACCGAGTCGCGGCGGGTGGTCTGTGGAGAGGCCTCCAGCTTCCCCTCCTTTCCCTGCCTCATCTCTTCCTCCAAGTCGAGGGCCATGCCCGTGAGCTGTGTGCTCAGCTCACTGAAGTCCTTGCTGATCTGCTCCATGCTGGTCAGCTCCGCCGGCTCACCCTGCCTCTCCTCCGGGCTCCGTGCCACAGCCACCCCGTCCTCAGGACTCGTCAGGTCCTCATAGGAGCGGGTGTGCACGAACATGGCTCCCTCCTGGCCCGCCCCTGGGAACAACGCCCGTGCAGCGTCTGTCCACCGGTGCCCCATGCTGAGGCAGCAGGTGAATGGAGGGTGCATAAAGGTCAGGGGTTTGCAGGGAAGCACCTGCCCTCCTCTCCCCACCCCATGGCACCCAGGGGTACAGGTCCTGCTGGTGGGGATTCAACCAGTGGGCCTGTTTCACCCTGCTCATGGGGCTGTGGGGAGCTCAGCCTGCATAATGAGGAGCTGCTTTTTCCCCTTGCTTACTCCTGTGGCAAGCTCTGCCCCATACCTGGCTCTGTCCCCTGTGCCAGCCCTGGTGTGGGGCTCTCAGACCGCTCTGCGTGCTGCCCATCTCCTGGTGCCAGGGACCCGTTGGGCACTTCCCAGCCTTTCTTCTTGTGGACATCTTCAGCCATTCCTCGGGGCAGGACCTGCATGTGACTCACAGTGTCACCCTTATGTTCACTCATCTGCAAAATGGGTCTTGAAACACTGCTCTCAAGCAGGGCTATGACAGCATCCTCAGCCCAATCCTGCTGGCTCAGCAAGCAGCATCTAGCCTTGGTGAGATGTCAGGAAAGCTACTCTAATCCAGCAGGATTTCCTCCCTTCCATGGCCCCAGCACCTTTCATCCAGGCTTGGCCTCGATTTCCCTCTGAGTGCTGCGAAAGCTGCTCAGGCTTTCTCTGCCTTGTCCTGGCAGTAGTGGGGAAGGGAAATGGGCCTGGATGGGCCTGGTCCCAAACACCAATGATCCCAGTGGCCTCATGTTTGCAAAGGGTGGGTTTTACAGCTTTTGGCCTGGATTAGGTGGCTGAGATGAGAACAGGGTGGTGACACTCCTCTTGAGGTCATGGCTACACAGGTGGCGTAACCCTCTGTGAGCAGGGTGCCTTCTCCAGCCCCTGCCTGGAGGGTCAACCCTCCTGGGCAAAGCCTGGCCCAGAAGCAAACACACAAACATATGCAAGCAAAAGCAACAGGCTTCAGGCAGGCTAGCCTGGGCCCCTCTGCCTCCCAACCCTACTGCTGGATAGGTTCACAGAGCTCCAGCTTCACTCTGTGCTTCATGACACCTCCTGACCCCGGGGCACCCAGCCCCAACCCCAGCAGGTAACACTGCACCTGGGGGAACTGGACCTCGACCCCAAAAACCTCCGACACCCCAAAAGCCCTTTAGGGTGCTGGGCTGCGGATTAGGGCCCCGTCCTTGTCTGGCCCTTCCTTCCTTGCTGCACCACTGCCAGCTTGCTGCCCTTCCCCAGAGCCCCTCGCGGGAAGGGGCTCCCCGGGACACCCACTACCCAGGGTGGGGCCCTTTCTGCTCCCCCTGCACGAGGCGTCACCACTCCCGGAGCACCGACGTGCCCCGGGAAAGTACCAGGCCCGGACGTCCCGAAGGACAACGCGCAGGGACCGACCTTCGAGATTCCTCCGGGCAGGCGCAGCTACGGCGGAGGCCGCCCCGCAGCCCCCCGCACGGCCTAGGCAGGGCGGGAGAAAAGACACCAGCGGCAAACAACCACCTCCCGCCCTGCCGTGGGCCCTAACCGCCGCCGCGGCGGCCCCGGCATCGCGGCACCCCGCCCCAGCGGGACCCGCCCCCAAGGCCCGCTCGGACCCGGCCTCACCACCCCAAGGTCGAGCGCCGGCCCCGCAGAAGTCATGGGAGTTGTAGGCAACTCTCGCTCCCCACCGCCGGCACATGGCCCATCTCCGACTACAATTCCCGGCATGCACGCTGGGAAGGGGAGACCCTCGGCTGCGCTGCCGGCGCGGGGCGTGCCGGGAGTGGTAGTGCGGAGGTTGGCGGGGTGGGACTCTGCTTCCCAGAGTGCCGTGTGCGTCGGGTGCAGGCGAACGGAACTTCCGGTTCCTCGCTGTGGTGGCGGTGGGCCTGGCTCGGCGGGAGCGGCATAGGAGGTGAGGGGCGGCCCTACCCCGCCGGCCCGGCCGCGGCTCCTCTCGGGGGGGCTGCATGGTGCGGCGGGGGCCGCCCGGTGTGACGGGAACCAGGCAGGACTCGCGGGTTTTGCCCGGGGAGGGGTGCGCGTGTGCGGGGTCTGGCGTGCGGCCGCCGGAGCGGTGGGGCTGGGGCGGCTCCCGGAGGTCCGCTGGGGTACAGGAGCAGAGCGGCTGTGTCAGCCGTTGAACGGGCAGAATGTTTCATACGGGCGCCTGCGTCAGGGAAGTGGGGAGGGGAAGCGAGTGTCCCCTGGGCTACAGGGGGCCCTCTCTTAGTGTTGAGACTGGGGAGCGGGGTAGAGGTTCCCTGAGGGCTTCCTGTATGGAGTCTTCCCATGGAGCTGTTCGGAGTATGTGGAGGGTTCTATCCTAGGGGCCACCTGCCGTAGGGTAGAAGGGGGTTCCTCCTGGAAAACCCATCAGGCTGGGGGGGAAGTATCTCTTTTTGGGTCAGCCGTGACGCGGGCGTTGTCTGAGGGTGGGGGCCATGAGGAAGCAGCTCCCATCTCCGTACCCCGGCCTGGCCCTGTGGCTGGCCCTGTGTTCAGTCTCCTCCGGCGAGCTCCGCGTCCCAATGGGGTGGAAACCGTGGGCTTCGGCAGCTCATTCCCGGTATGAGAGTAGCACGAAGTGTTCTGCACGGCTCTGCCGAGTCTTAGGGCCTGCTGTCTGTGTCGTTGTCGGTGGTTGTGGTGTTTCTGGGTATCTGTTACTCTGAGGCCTTGATAAAAATTAGGTTTTCCTTCACAACGTGTTGTATGTGTTTCCGTGAAGAGTGTCTCAGAATACTTGTATTTTTAAAAGGGGTGGACAAAAAGTGGGCTTGATTTGTCCTAGGATGCAGAGAATGGTGATGGGGGCTGTCACTGGGAGTGTGTTAGCTGATAGTAATCCCTGGTGATGGCCTAAATGAGAGTTTTGGACTGTAAATAAAGGCTTAGGTGGAGGAGGGGTCTGAGACCCTGGATGGGTTTGTAGGCTGGTGCAGGTCAGGTAACACAGTGGCCATGAGCTGCTGGGAGTAGTGATGGTGAGTGCTCACGGTTTGTTTGGCATCACAGGAGCTTGATGGTGTTGCTGATATGTGGTATTTGTTTTGGAAATGCTGCTGCAAGTGGAATCCACCTGGCTATTCCTGCAGATTGTTAGTGGTGTGAAAGCCTCACAACACTCCCTTGTTGGGAATGTGCTTGTGAAGCCCTTTGGGAAAGCAGAGTCAGCGCAGCATTGGGGAGGTTTTAGACATCCACCTAGTTGTTTCTAATACAGGTTTTTAAAAGCATCACAGAGCTGAAAAGCAAACACACATCCCTTTTGAAGTGAAAGCCTCCAAGTTGACATCGGGAAGAGCCAAATTGGTTCTCTCTCCACTTGCACACTTCAGCAACATGGTTTTGATTCTTCTTTACTTCTGGATCAGGCATCTTCAATATTAACATTGGAAATAACAGGCTTCCTTGGCTACTTCCAGTTTCTGTAGCTTGGGGAAATGCGTTTATTTGTGCCTTCTGTAGTACTTATATTTCACAGACGCCTTTTATTCAGCCTTAAAAAAACTTCACTGGGCACAGAAAGTTATTCCACAGCAAACTACTTCTGTTCTTTGAGTGTAGTCTCATGTGTAGTGCATGTTTGGGTTCCTCCTGCTCTATAAATACCAAGTCTGGCAGCCTTGGCAAAATCCGTTTGGAAGGAAGTTGAGAGTGTCAGAGCATTCTTCTGAAAATAGCATCTCCTTGAAACTTCACCTTGCCTAATCCATCACCAGTATCATCTCTGTCCCCCCAGTCTTGGGAAACCGCCACCCAAAGTTGGGTGTAAGTTGCTGAGGAGACACTCAAGGACTGTGCTGGCTGGGAAGCAGAATTGGGAATGTCCCCAGGGGCTGTCTGTGGGTGCACTGGGGAGGGCAGGGGTAATGCCCTGAGGAAGTCCTTGGGTGTAACGGCCAGGGAGCATCCTGAGAGCTGTGGGACCACTGGTCATTGAAAGGACTAAGACCACAAAAGAGCTTCCTCTCTTTTGAAACTCACCTGTATCTTCACTGTAGCTGAGGATTTGCCACCAGGAGACAGAGCCAGCTGGGAAAGGAGGAGGAAAATAAAACACACGTTTAGAATGCATATCTTCCCTCCTGAATATTCACTATAATTATAACAGCTAATTATTGTCTCAAAAGAGCTCTAAGTCCAGGCTCTGTGATTAACTGGACCACATTGTGCTTTCTGTGGATGTGTTACTCTGTCATTCTGAAACATACTCTGTCCCACGGGTGATTGTGGCTGAACTGTGGCAGAATTAATCGATCCACAATCCCTAGCACTTGAGGGTGGATTTTTGTCATGCTGCTGGTCCCATCCTCAGTCTCTGTTGGTTGTCTTTGGCAAACAGTCGTGCCCACACTGACCAGTCTCACATCATCTGCCTATGATTAGTAAGGTGGGAGCTATGCTGGCTGTTACGTGAAGAGTGAATTCTGCTGGTGTTTCATCACAGTGTCTTTTGGAGCAGGGTGTACCTTCAGGAGATCCTGGTGTTGGTGGAGGCCAGTCTAAGAAGTTTCTGTCCCTGTCCTGTTGTTTGCTGTTGCCTTGTTTTGTGAGGCTGTGTAGTAAACTATCACTGAAATGACCTGGGTTAAATATAACTCTTTTCAGGGGTCATGTGTGGTACAGCCCCAGAAAAGCAGTAGCTGGCACAACTAACATATTGCATGTTGCCAGAGGCGGGACAGAGGCAGCAAATCAGACTGACCAGGCAACTGTTGGAGTCAGTGCTGCTGCCTCTGTTATTGAACTATGACCTCATATTCATGGATGTTGCTGTGTGGCTCAGCTGATCTATGCCAGGCCTGGTATCAGCCCAGTGGTGGCTTTTTCCCTGTCAGACAACTCAAATATTACATCTGAAGAGCTCCCAATTGGCAAGAAATTTTTTTGTTTAAGCATCAGTAAGCTTGTTGACTTAATGAGGACTGGAGTAGAGGAGGAAATCCAAAAGGGAGGAAGAAGAAACACCAGGCCTGCAGATGTCTGCAGGATGTGAAAGATGGTAGATAAAAGGACTGGCTGATGACAGGCACCTGTAATGATGAATGCTGTAACCACCTCCGTTCACCTGTTCTCTCCATGCAGGGCGCAGCCTCATTTCTCTTAGCGTCACCACTGCGGAAGAAAAAATGATAGAGCTTGTTGAGGAAATCCTGGGGACCAGGGAGGTGCTTGTTTCTTCAAGAGCCATGCCAAATGTGGGCAGACCAGTGCTCTTGCGTTGAGATGGCATCACTAGTGGTTGTACCCATTGCCTTCAGCAGCAGTCGCAGCCTTGCATCCTGAGGTGTGTCAGGCCCTGCCATCCCTGGCTCCCATGGTGGATTGGTGCTGGGCCCTGCCAGGAGTGGGTACTCTCTTTGACAAGACAGCTGCCTTTAGCTCCTTGGCACAGGCAGCTGCTGGCAGTGCCACCTGGAATCGCTCACTGTTCTAACATCTGTCATAACCTGCTCTGTTCACTTGCCACCCGCATGGCGGTGCTGACCTTTGGAATTGAGAAGAAACAGGACCTTGGGTGCTGTTCTTGAACACAAGCAGCTCTAGCCAGGCTTGGCAGGGACTGTACTATCTGTGGTGTGTTTTCTTTCACCTAACCACTGCAGTTAGTTGAATCCTGCTTTTAGAATCAGAGAATTGCAGAATCATTTAGGTTGGAAAAGACCTCTAAGAGCAAGTCCAACCATTAACCCAGCACTGCCAGGTTACCACTGGACCATTTTCCTAAGCAAAACATCTCTGTGTCTTTTAAGTACCTCCATGGTTGATGACTCCTCCACTTTCCTGGGCAGCTTGATGACCATTTTTTGGGAAGAAATTTTTCATAATATCCACCCTAAACCTTCGCTGGTGCAACCTGTCCTACCACTTGTTACTTGGGGGAAGAGACTGACCCCCACCTGGCTCCAACCTCCTTTCAGGGAGTCGTAAGAGAATGAGAAGGTCTCCCCTGAGCCACCTCTTCTCCAGGCTAGCCAACCCCAGTTCCCTCAGGCACTCCTCAGAAGACTTGTATGCTAGACCCTTCAGCTCTTCAGATGTGCTTCAGCACCACCATGTTCATCCTGTAGTAAGTGGCCTAAAAAGTTGCTTTGTAGCAGCATGCCAGCCCCAGGTCCCCTAATGCTGGTCTGGTGGCACAGCAGCCAAGCTGAACTATTGTGCCAGTATTAGCCAGAGCAGGTTTGAGACCATCAGGGTGCTAGCTGCCTCATTTTTCTCTATGCTCTGCTGCAACCATTTTTTTCTCAGGGTCAGAAAAAAGACAGAAATACTTATCCTTTTGAATCTTGGCTTTGCCAGTCACCAGGAAATCCTCACCTTCCCTGCTGATGGGAGGAAGAGGATGAAATTTTAGATCCTGTTGAGGCAAGTGTTGTTTGCAGCCCTCAGCTTGATGAGGGCAGCATTGGAGAACAGTGCCTGGAATGATTTATTGGCAAAGCCTACTCTGTTATCTACATACTTTTGATGGCAGAGTAAGCATAGTAGACCAATAGTGGTGATCGTTTCCTTGAGCAGCAAAGAGCTTTTGGCAGAAATACTTTGGATTAAAGATTAATTGCAAACTGTTGTTCAGCGACAGTCCTTGATGTTTCTAGATGATGGTGTTGTCACGTTTCTAGCTGCACTTCAAATAGTGTCAGACAGCACAGTATGTTGGAGAGCTCTGTGTTAATCAAAGCACATACCAAATTGTTTGCCGACCCATATTGACAGTTTGATATCAGGAGTCAATTGGCGCCTGCGAAACGTGGAGAAATACCACAACAAATTCATTCGTGGCTCATTGTGGTCTTGCATCTTTGTGGATCCTGCTTGGAGGTTCCACACATCTCTTCTCCTAACCAGTGGTGGTTTTCTTTCTTTGCCTTGTGACTTACTGTCCTGTTATTTATTCAACAGGTTGTGCTGCCTCGTGTTCTTAGAGTGACTTGTCCTTTTCTGGCAATCTACTAAACACAATCAAAATGTGGGGAGACCATCGACAAGGCAACAGAATGGGGTCTTTCCGGTAAGCATGTGAACAGACTCTTTGTTTCAGCCACGTTCTTAAGTACAACAAGACACAGAACGTTCTGTTTGTCAGTATTTCTGCACATCCTCCCATAAGGAGACTGGTTAAAAGCTCCAAGCTCCTTTTGGAGCTGGGTGTGATTCCCAAAGAACAGGCAAATTAAGGAACAGTGGAACTTTCTACATTTTTATGAAGTTTAACTGCCTTTTTTTTTTTCTTTAGCAACAACTGTTCCTTCTCCACACCATCTTTTCTAGTGATAATTAGTTCAGCTCTTATAAGCTAAGGTGGTGATATGCCATATGGATTGTGGTAATGTTAAGAAGAGAAGCACCTAATCGTGTGATGTTGATTCTTTTCAGCTGTGGTGCTTGCTTTAAGCTCAGAAGTAGGCACTTCATTTCACACAGAATTTATGAAAACTTTGAGAGTTTAGTTCTCTCCATGAGGTTAAATGAGACCGTATATCCCCATGGAGTCCTCAGGACAAGAAAGTCATGGATCTGGTGGAGTGGGTCCAGAGGAGGCCACGACAATGATCGAGTGTTTGAAGCTCTCTGCTGTGAGGACAGGTTGAGACACTTGGGGCTGTTCATCCTGGAGAAGAGAAAGGCTCTAGGGAGGCTTTCTTGTGGCCTTTCAGGACTTAAAAGGGGCCAATAAGAAAGATGGGGACAATCTTTTTAACAGGGCATGTTGTGATGGGACAAAGGGTGATGGTTTTAAACTAAAAGAGGGAGAAGGAAGAATTATTTTACAACAAGAGGGGTGAAACACTGGCAGAGATTGTCCAGAGAGGTGGTGGATGCACCATCCTTGGAAACATTCAAGGCTAAGTTGGACAGGGCTCTGAGCAACCTGCTCCAGTTGAAGATGTCACTGCTCACTGCAGGGAAATTGGTCTAGATGACCTTTAAATGTCCCCTCCAACCCAAACCATTCTGTTCTATTTTCTTGACCATGCTCCTTCATAAGACATTTTTAGATGTCATGGGAACTGTTTTAAAGATTCCTATACAAGTGGACCTGCACAGCAGGATATTTTTCTTAGTTTATGTTCCTCTGGTTGTTACTAGGCTCTGTTTGCAAGAGGGCCCTGGCTATTAAGAAAACCACAACAAAACAACAAAAATGGAGGCACCAAGAACTGCTGTGCATAATTCTTTCATCCTTTGCTCATGTGTCTACCTCAGTTAGTTGAATATCGGTGTGATAAAGGCACTTCCTCATGTCATACCTTAGGTTTCTGCAGTAAGAATACTTAACAGAAGTGTCCAGTGGTGATGTGTTGAGAAAGCTGATGACATTTGCACTACAAAAGTTAGAATGTCTCTTAACAGTACAGAAAGGAATGTGATTGTGTTCTGCTGATTTTTCAAATGGGTTTTATTGGCATCTTTCTTTAGTGGGTGGGGAATTCTAGCTTTAAACAAAGTTTAAATTACTGTTCTGTAGGGTGGTGAAACAGGGGCCTGTAGCTGAAGAAATGTGTATTTGGTTTGATTAACTGTGCAGATGTTCCCTTGTGTTCTGCTGGTGAGTGATTCTGTGGAGAGACTCTGAGAAGAATGTGACTTGGTGTAGTTGCTAAGGAATTGCCCACTGATTTGGGCACCATTCAGTGTTACTTAAAAATGTGGTGTTACACTGTTTTGTTTCCTTTTTTGATGTATTTGAGCCTTACCATGATGAAACATCAGGTAGCTCTTCCTCAAAAAAACAAACCAACCACCAAAACAACTCACCAAGTTTTGGAAGACTGTCTTAAAAGGAAACCTCCTCCTGCATGGTTTTATGCAGGTATCAGGAGAGCTCTTGGCTGTGGTGTTGTAAACTTGATGCAAGACAGACAGTCCGGAGGCATGAGCACAGGATCATCCTGAGCAGTGATTGTTGGCATATTCCTGTGGGGCATCCTCAAAGCCTGAACTGACAGCTTTCAGCATTTTCCCAGTTTAGACTCCAGCACAAGGAAGCAAACCCTGAGTCTCTGAAGTATGTTAATAGAGTGTTTGGTAACCTCTGCTATTACGTGCCCCAGGATGACGTGTTAACTTAGCAGTTTGTCATGCTGCCCGGAGAGCTTAAGCTCAAGTAGTTCCTCACAGACGTGTGCTGGTGATGCTAATGAACAAACACACCAGCTGCTGAGCTGTGTGCAGTGCAGGACTATGTGGATTGCTGCCATCTTTAACCCATTAATATTGCAGGTATTCCCTGTTGAGTGCTTCTGGAAATTGTGCTGAAATGGGAGCACCCAAGTTTACTTTCTCACACCTGTCGTATGCTGCCTCATCTTAAACTGCCACACATCAATATCTTCTGCGGATCTTAGACTCTTACACAGCCCTAGAACAGTTTAGAGAAGAATGTGCTGCTGTGTAGATTTCAGACTCTTAAGCACGTTATGAATAATACTGTCTTTATTTCTACAGTGGGAGCCAAGAAGAAAGGTTTGCTCCCGGGTGGAACAGGGAATATCCTCCTTCCCTTGATAGTCTTGGTCAAGAAAGACACTCTGGCAACTTCTCTGGCAGAGAATCACTTCCTTTTGATATCCAGGCACTCACAGGCCTCCTCAATCCTCAGTTTGCCAACAGAGAGGAACCTTCTTTCAGCTTTGGAGCTAGAGATGGACCACGTAGTGACTTCAGAGGTGGGGAGGGGCATCATGATTTCAGGGGCAGAGATTTCCCACCATCTGAGTTTCAGGGCAGAGGAGAGTCTCAGATGGATTTCAGAGGCAGGGAGCCACCCTCTTCCGAGTATAGGGGCAGGGATATGTACTCTGGAGACTTTCAGGAGAGAGAGGGACCACCTATGGATTTCAGAGGTGGGGATGTTCCCTCAGTGGATTACAGGAACAGGGACACATTCCGTATGAACTACAGGGATAGGGAAGCACACAATATGGATTACAGGGGCAGAGATGAACCTCCGTCAGACTTCAGGGGAAGGGGTTCTTTTGATCTCGACTTCAGAGGTCGAGATGGATCTCATTCAGACTTTAGGGCAAGAGATGTGCCTGAGTTAGACTACAGAGGCAGAGACTATTCAGACTTCAGAAACAGAGATGTACCTGATCTGGACTTCAGGGGTGTGGGTACCTCTGATTTGGACTTCAGAAACAGAAATGCACCTTCGTCAGACTTCAGAAACAGGCACAGGTCCCGGTCTGACCAGGATTTTAGGAGCAGAGATGTGCCTCCTCCTATAGACTTTTCAGATAGGGAAATGCCTCCTGTGGATCAAAGCCTTGTAGATTTTAGGCGTAACCAACCTACTGCACCTTTAGCAGAAAGAGAGGGCTCTGGTTTAAGTACCAGCAAGAGAGAGGAGTCTGCACTTGGTCTAGATAGGACTCCCTTTGGTAGCCAAAAACATTCAGAAACATCAGCCAGAGAAGAGGAATCCCTTGGACTGGGCCTTGAAGACGACACTTCACACGATTTCCAAAATAGCCGTGGACCTCTTCCTACTCTTCAGGACCAAGAGGAGCAGCCTCAGACCTTTGCTAACAAGCAGCAACAGCAACAGCTTTCTGGGGGGGAGCAGCAAGGATCCAATTCTGATCTTGGGTTAAAGGGTGATGGTGACCTGGATTTCCTTGGAAGGCAAGATACTGACTACCGAAACATCGAGTATCGCGATGTGGATCACCGGCTGCCAGGGCATCAGATGTTTGACTATGAACATGGCAAGTCCTTTTCAGAAGGAAAACCCAGCAAAGATTCTAGGCCCTATAAGAGTCTTCAGGTAGGTGTTTTTTGTCAGTTGATGTTTTTGTTAAATGTGTGTGGGCCAGAGAATGGAAGGAGCTGGGAAGGAGTCTCCTATTCGTATCACATCAGTTCTATCCTGATTCACCATCCTTCTGAGACCATCCTCATGCTCCAGGTTGTTTTAATGGACACCCTTTCTGTCTCAGAAATACTTTCCTCTCAAGAGAAATACAATTTAGCAAGATTTGGTTCAGAAAGCTCCTAAACTCAAAATGACCAGACAAAGGGAGGGTGCTGGGGGGAAGGAAGTACATAGAAGAACTTATTTTGTTATTTTTGTTATATTGCGTATGAGCACCACAAGAGAAGCTACAGGCTTGGGTGGACCTGTTAGAACAGTACAGCTGTTCTCCTGCATGCTTTGTTTTCCTTCAGTGTCAACTGTGAAAGCTGAAGGTAATGGTAACTACTGAGTTAGTAACTCCTCTGGAATTTTCATCTCCCACTGCTGGAAAGCAGAGAGAGGTGACATAAATGGTTTATTTTCCTGGACCTGGATCTCATTGTCCAGCTTCGTGAACCTATGAGGCTAGCAACACTTTTGGAGCTCTAATCCTCCAGAGCTCTCTGAATCTTTCACAGTGCTGTGGGTAAAGATTTGAGACAGGCTGCTTATGAGCCTCTGCCTTTGAATGACACCTTTTTTGATTTTGTTACTGCTTGTGTATCTTGTGAGCTATCATCTCTCATTTGTCAAAACCATCTTGATTGTGTGAACTCAAGGACCAAGACTACCGGACCTGTCTCAAGTATGTGAAGCCAAGCAAGCTCATTCGGCTAGGAGGAGTGCCTGAGACTGCCACAAAGGATGATGTAAGTGGGAGGGTTTTCGTCAAAAAACTTCTGTCAGGGGGTTCTAAAAGTACCATTTGGAAGCCTGGTTAATGTAGTTAAGATGGTTTCTCATTTTCCCTGGGGAGAAGCCAGATGTAGAAGTCATTACAGTGTTACATTTACCTGAGTTTTGTGGTCTGGAGGGAGTCTGGAAGTTACAATTTATTTTTCTGCAGTCACCTGTGGTGTGTTGGTGGCCAAAAGCCTTGATCCAGACTCTTTTGAATATGCCTTACTTCCATCATTGCTTTATATGTACCAAGTACTGTTATTACTTTGTTGCTATATTTTGGGCTCTGAAGACATGTGGTGTCTGGGTGAACTTGCTCATTTATAATTACTTTAAATTGCTTAAATGAGATCTTAGAAGGATAGAAAAGACGTCAGCTGCTGCTGCTAATTTTAGTAAAAAACCCAAAAATGTAACCTAGGCTACAAGGTGAAAGAAGCTCCTTTTCCAAACCTTCCGCTTTGAATTGGGATGTTTATTTGATGGCAGTTCCAGACATGAGAATCCCTGCATGCAACAGTTTTTGCTAGGTTAGGCTGTGATGCTCAGAGCTCTGAGTCTTGATACTGGAGAATTCATGGCAGAAACTTTGTTCATCAGAGGATGATAATACTCAGAACAGTCAGCCCATGGCTCTTGAGTTTCTTAAAGGCAGTAAGACATCTTTGACATTAAATAAGTATCAGAGATGAACTGCCTGGCCGAAACCAGCATAAAGAACTTTTGTGCAGTAATATTGTGGTGTAAATTATGCTCACTCATTTAAACAAAGCTCTAAAATACTTCCTCAATAAGCAGTTCTTAGGTTCTGCTGAAACTTAACCAGGAAAACACATCGGTTTGTAACAGAGTTAACCTCAAAAGAAAAGTCTTGGGGACAGAAATGTAGGTTAGCAAGTGCTTTGCTTTCTGAGGTTTGATTTTGGAGATTCAGATGAATCTTGGTTTTCTTGCAGATTCTGAATGCTTTCCGGGGCCCTGATGGGACACCTGTGAAGGACTTGAGGCTGAAAGATTACAGTTCAGGTGAGAATGCTTTGCCAGTGCTTCTGGTTTCAAGTTTTCAAAAGGCTGTTTTTCACACTGATACTCAGGCAGTTTGGTTAAAGCCTTTCCTGCCATCATTCAGGTGGTTTCAAATGAAAACACCCACTGAACTTTGTAGTTTGTCTTCTTGTCTTCAAAACTGATGGCTGTGCTCGCTGCTACTTCAGAGATGAAGCATTTGTCCTGCTGCCTCTAGAGAGACACAGGAGCAGCAGGAAAAACAGTGAGGCTGTTCTAATAGCCATCAAGAATAAAGCCAATGCTGACATGGGTACAGCAGGTTAATTCCTTGGTAGATTTTTAAGTTATTATTAAATCCTGTTGGATCACTCTACATCTTGTTTCTGAGATGGTCTTGCTGTGGAGCATGTCCTGCACAAAGTTCCTCAGGAAGCCTCATACATTCTAATGTTTCTCGTTCAGTAACATGAAACTGTTACCCTTCTTAGACATGAAGACAGGTTTAAAAAAAAAAAAGTAAGTTTTATCAGCACATATTCAAATACTGGGTCTGGATGCTCTTCCTCCTTCAAAGAATAAAGTTTTGCTGTTACTTCTGATCAGTGTGTGTAGGATTCTGAAGAAAGAAAGATTTTACAAGGCTGCTTTTTGAGAAAGGTGTACTGGAGCAAAGATGTGCGATGGTAGGAAATGCAGGGTGAGTCCTGGGGATTGGTCTGGATAATACTGGTAGGAAATACCTGGAAACCAGTACTTTTTATTATTTTTTTTTTATTAAACCTGGGAAAGCAGAGGCTTCTACTTTCATCTGTGCATTTTCTTGTTACCAGTCTGGGTTGCACTTGAGTTGGCTGAAATTCTTGGTGTCGATACATTATATAAAGGCTTCCTATGTGTTTAGTAACAGGGGAGAGGAACTGGGGCAGTTGGGTATTTCTCAAGTATATTTTTGTTTCTGGAAGCTGTCAAAGGAGATTTCACAACCTTCCTGTGAACCTTTGAACTGAAGAACATCCCTGTGTCACGTAATCTGGTCTGGCCCAACAAGCAGAGCGTAAGGGGCACAGTCAGGCTTTCTTGCTTCCTTTCTTCTTTTCTAAGCATAGTACAGTGTGGCTGTTGTCACCCAGTGACTGAACCCAGTAGTTGTGACATGCTCACTTTCTGCCTGTGCTGATGTGGTTGGTCAGGTGTTTTCCTGAAACACATCACTTCTCAGTGATAAATCATCTTGAACAGAGAGTCTCTTCTTAATTATCTTCTTGTATATGTTATTAGGACTTATTACCTTCATTAGAGAACTGTTATGTCCTCCCATTCCCTGTTTCAAAGGCTACTCAGGATGAGACAAGTGTCTGAAGTTACCTGCAGAAGTCCTGGTATCTGCTGGTGGTCACATGAAATACGAGGGTTGCAGTTTTCTGTTGTCTCTCTGTTTCAGTCTGTCTCCTCAGCTGCAAAATTGTTGTTTTGGGTGTTTTTAAAAGGTTTTTCTGGCAATTGAGAGGAGGGAAGGAATGAAGTTAAAATTAGCTAGTAATTTATGGGCTATTTAAAGCTGTTGTTTAACCCTGTCCGGTCAACATCAGTAATTTAAGTAGTGTAGCAGGTTTCATGGATGATCCAAAGACTTTGTTTTGCATTATGTCCTGAGGCTGCAAATGCAGCTGCTGATTTAAGTAGCTTCTGGTCCTTCTTATGCAAGATGGATCTGTCTAGGACGATAAAAGCTTCCTGAATTGTGAAAACAACTTCTTGAAACCGGGTGACTAGAAGCTGTGGTAAATTTAATCCAGCTTTTCACATTAGGTCATCCTGTAGAGAAGTGTGTGAAGTTGGGTTTGTATTAACTTGTGAAAAGTGAAGCCTGTTTGAAACTAGAGGCCAGGTGTGGGATAAACAATGCTTTGAGGATGGGGTGCATGTGGAAGTACTCACAGGAGTTAATCCATAGGCTGGACTGCTGGTCTCTCAGATCCTGCTGGGCCCACTAGCTCAGTTGCTCTATCAGCTCAAGGGGACAGCAGCAGCCTGGGCCAGAAGAGTCATGCTAAGCCTGTCTGGGTGGGTTGTGTATTTTTGAGTGTTGTCCAGAAATGTTAAAAATAACATTAATCACGAGTCTACATGTTGAGTGTGTTTGAGAGAAGAATGCCTGCAGCTGCTGTGGAACAATAACCACTGTAACAAATAACAACGCAGTTAACTCAAAATAAGTGAGGTTCAGCTCGGTTTCACAAAAAGATAACATTTATCATAAAGCTTAGCTCAGCAGCTTCAGCATGATGATTCGACTTGTATGATCTTTCACAAGACTCCTTCTGTTTTGGGGGGAAAATATGTGGTTGATTTTCTTGGAGAAAGCAGCTCAACTTCTTTTTAAAGCACTTTCTTTTTCCATACTGCGTATGTGCTAACGGAAGCATATTTTCACTGAAGGTTGTGCTGAGCATGGAACACTGTTCTTAATATACCTGGTGTGATTTTGGTATGTGTTCAAGCTGTTTATTCTTTAGATTTTTTTTCATCTCAAGCCCACAGACTGAAATGAGAAGTGAAAAAGACAGTAAAAAGAGAGATCTTAAAACATGGCACAGTGATCCTATTTAAATCAAAAAGGCAGATATTTACAGACAGTGACAAAATATCACAGTCAGACTTCATAGTATTACCTTATACAACATTAAGTTGTAATTTCCATCAGTTAGATTTTTGAATTGATGCCTGTATGTTCAGACTGAAAGTATCAGATCCATTTGTGAGGGGAAGAGGACTTCTTCCAATGCAAGCTGTAAGCCTTGGCAGAAATAACTGTCCTAGGTGGTTGGCTTATCTTTCAGCTTGTCTTTTCAAGTGTGTTTGGAGGTGCCTGTGCACTTAATCATTACAATGGATAAACCCTGAGGTGACAGTGGAATCTTCTCAAAGACCATCAGCTAGCTGCTTTAGTCTGCAGTATCTCTGGTGCCTCTTGCTGCCTGTTGTGGATGTTGTGCTGCTTGGACAGACGCTAGCAGTGATGAGCTGTCAGCAGCTTTCTACGTAGGGGTTGCCAGTAACGGCTTGTGAGCCCGTCCTGTCCCGTCTAGAGGCACTTGTCTCTGCTTGCTGGGGACAAGGCTTTGCAGTGTGGGTCTCCCTCTGTGGAGCCATCAGCATAGTGTATAAGAGCACCAGGCTACTCCTGGCACTGTCTGTCATTCTCCTGTTACTATCCATGCGCTGGCATTGGTGGTGACTGCCAGTAACTTGAAACCAATACCTTTTGACCTTTGAGGAGTCTAACATGGACACACCTTGTCTTGTGCTTGATTTTGATCATGTCTTAAGCTTATTTCCTGCCTCATTCACATCAAGCTTTATTTCTACTTTCCTGACTAATGTCAGACATAAGCAAAGTCTGAGATAGCATCTCAAGTGTCTGGTGTGCACAGAACTCTTTGGCTGAACATGCACAAATGCTCTGGAGAAGAGAGCACATGGGGCTATCTTCATCTTAAAGGATTGCATATGATGACTACTTTGCCCTTAAAAGATGCTGGCGAGATATCTAAGTAGTAAGTGAAAACATGAAGTGTACTCTGAGCCTTCTGTTCAGATCATTCTTCTGGACACAGTCTGTGGTAGGACAAGATTGGAATATGTGTTTTTCAACCAGGATTCATGTTAGGGTTGGTACCAGCAGTTGAGAAATGCTATTCAGGGAAAGAGCCTGAGAAATTGCTGGCAGCCCATGAAGCTTTTCTAGCTTACTCTACAAGCCTGTCTGGGGAACTGTTTTTGCTGAGCTGAGAGAACATGGTGGAGAATGGACACACTGACCAAGATGGAGAGCAGCATGTGCGGAGAGGAGCTCTGTGAAGTGGACCTGGAGGGACAAGGTGAGCTGGATTACAGGCTGAAGGAGCAGTGAGGTCTACCCCAGTCCCTTTAGGTACCCTCTGCATTAGTGCAGAAATTGGGAGATTTGGATTTGTTAACCCTTTTCTGACCCTTCTGAGGTTTCACTTTTGAGCCTTGGGTGGGGATGTGGGAACACAGTGCTGCACCCCTGAGGAGCAAAGCACCCATGGAAGTGGCTAACTGGAGCAGAGGGGAATTTTCTGAAAAGCAGTGGTGCTTGGAGCCAGAGAGATGTCCACATGAATATGAGGGGCTTATGCTAAAGGACAGACATCCTCCTGTGGTGGAGATACCTGCAGGAAACGGTGTGTAACTGAAAATGTGACTGACGCAGCAGCTATGCAATGCCAGCTGCCTGCTCCATTTTGGAAAGCAAGTACTGCTGGCAGCAAATGTACTTTATTGCTTGCTTAGCTGCCTTCTTGCACTGGCTTTTATTTGTTGTTCATTTCTGCACACCTGACCTTACCTGGTGCTTGGAACCGCCCCCCTCATCCCACCTTCTGTTAAACTTAAACTGCCTTGCCTAAGTCCTAGAAGGAACTGGATTATCTTGCTCGTTCTTACTAAGCTCTGCTGCATTGGTGCTCTGTTAAATATTAATAAGCCCTTTAGATAAACCTTTAAAAGGTGCCTTCTTTTTTTTTTTTTTTTTTCCCTCCAAGTGCAGTCTTGTACATCAGAGCAATGAGTCATTGGTTTCAGGAATATTTGATGAAGCCCCTGAAATTTAAAATTGTGCTCTTTAGTGTTGCATATTGCTAAAATAATCTAAGGGCCAGAAGTTTAAAATTCATAATGGAAGAATTGGTAGGTATTTTTGAGTGGTTCACCTCTCTGTATCAGAGCTAAATTCCCCTTTTTTCCGTGGCTGGAGTGCATCCTAAGGCAGTGAGATTTTCTCTCCCTTGCAGCAGAGCTCTTGTGGTAGCAGGCATGGCTGTGCCCTTTTCTGGCCCATTTGTAGCTCTTTCACTGTGGCTGAGTGTGTGGGCTTTGGGCTTTTGAGGGTCAGAATTGCTGGTGAAATACCTGCACACCACAGGTGCTTGGGTAGGGCTGGAGAGCTGAGCTGCTTCTCTGCATGGGGAGGGGATATTTCTGGAAGTGTGCAGCAGGACTGTGCTAAACTGGGACCTTCTGTTTTCTTTCAGGAGTGATGCAGTGCCCTTGGGGAAAACGCTTTGCAGGGTGGATTTGTGACCACCTAGTGACTTCTGCATGACGAGGGCTTGGCACCAGTTGTGTGGCATTTGGTTAGGAGTAGATCTGACAAGGGCTTAGGTTCTTTGGTTTGGTGCAAAGAACATGCTGTGGGTTGGTGTCAGACGTCTCTAACACACACTGTGGCACAGAGGTGCATCTTGCCTGTTGTGCTGATGGTACGTAAAACAGCTTGACTCATCATCAAGGCTGGTGCTAGTGCACCACAGGAAGACTTAATCTCCTGTTGCTGTGTTTAGTGCTTTGCACAGTGAGGGTGGTCTGGCTCATGTGGCACACTCTACTGTGTCAGCCATGAATAAGGGCACATGAGTCTCAGGCTTTTGCTGACAGCTGGAGGGATCATCCATGACCTCACAAGATGCTGTAGCATGCACACAGAGCTTCCTTCTGAGGCATGACCAGATCACCTGCTCATCATCTGAGTTCATCAGTCTAGAAGGGCTCACCTTTTTCAAGCTGGGGAAATATCTTCAGTGCTGATCTATGTGAAGTAATTGATTCTTGTTTGTAGCCAGAATAGCCTGGCGAGGACTGAAAAAGCACTTAGCTGGAATTAGTTCACGGTCATCAATGCCAGTCCTTGCCAGTTTTCCCAGCTGTGTGGGCAGTAGGCTTTTGGCTAATCTTGCTTGATTTCAGGGCATCAGTGGAAGGAAGTGTCTTGGAAGCAAAAGGCATTCTTGCCTGTCTTTTCTCATCTGTGATGTGGTGGCTTAGGAAATAAAAAGTACAAATCTGTTACCACAACACAAGTCAGTGTTTGTGATGGCAGTCAGCCTTGGTTCAGGGTTATAAGGCTATTTAGTAGGAAGGGCAGCACACACTGATCCATAAAACATGCTCACAGCCTGTTTGATGTGCAGCACCTTTTTTCTGAAAGCATTTTTACAAACCTGCTCACCCTTTCTGCATCTCCAGCACAAAACTCCCAAGGCTTTTTGCAGCCTGCTGACATGATTGCATTAATTGCTTTCCTGAGTCATTTGTGCTGGATGACAGATCATATATCCTGGAGAGCAGGTTCATGTTAGCACCACTTTAAAAGCAAGGTCCTGTCAGCGACACCTTCCCAGGTGTGCAGCTTCTAGTTCTCTCCTGGGAGTTTTTCACCAGCCTTCCTTGGATTCCAGGTCTCTGTGCAAATGTAATACCTTTAATAAAGCTGCAGTGAATAAAATCTGGGTGTGGTGGATTTTTCCCTTCTCTCCTCAATGCTGGTGTACAAGCTACACCTCTGGGACAAGAAGGTTTGACAGCCATTTGGAGTTCTGACTGTTGTAGTTCCTACTGTTTTGTGGGGCTGCCTGTGTCTGCCTTTGAGGGTGTCTCTGGCAGAGGTCCTTCCTGCGTCTTGTCCTCCTGGGTGGAGCGAGGAGGACGGACCTTCCAAAATAGAGCTGCATTTTATATCCTGTGCTTTCAGTGCTGTTCTCTCGTGCAGTGCTGTTGTGAGTGTGTAAGAGTGTACTTTTTTATGCAGAGCGCCAGCGTGAAGGCATTTTCCAGCAGCCAGGTGTGGCTTGTCAATGCTCAGCCTTTGAAAGGAACTGGGGATATGGCTTGTTGCAGATTGTCCTGTTTAGTATTCAACAGCAAGCTTTTCTGGTACAGCTCTTCAGCTTTAGGAGCTCTGAAGACCAATTTATCTGTGCAGTAAAGAGATCTGACAAATTTATGGATGCTCAGAATCCTCCAGCTGGTACTGAGAGAACTCTTAGTTTTGGCTTCTGAGCTTGTGTTAGCATGGATAGATTGCTGTCGTTCCCTGCCGTGCTGTGGGGTGCCCTCCAAGTTTTCAGGCTGTGTGGACAGCTTTTATTTTTTCTGCTTACCATGGAAGGCACTATACTGTTGCCCATCCTCCCTGTGATGGCAGGACTTGCTGCATAACACAGATACAGCTACTACTATGCACGTTCAAGAGCTCCTGGCGTCTTGGAAGCATCAAGTGATTTATGCCTGCTAAGAATAGCACACAATAACAGTTTAGTGATAGAGCCCTGTGTTTTCCAGTATTTTCTTGTGCTGAGGTATTCACTCTTCAGTATGGATGACCTACATCTGCATCTTTATCTTTCCTTGGGGGACACAGGAAAACTTGTGCATGGGGTTATGGGCCTGTTGCCAAAATCTCCCCCGGATGAGGTAGCTCTTCCTCTTGACTGCGCAATAGCAGATTCTCTGAGGACAGCGTGCAAAATCCTGTCTCCACTACCCAAAGCTGTGCAAAGGTCAGTTCCTGAAACTTGCAGATTCCTTCATGGCATGTGGAAGTCCTTCTTGGTCACTCCATACTTTGTGCTGTAGTTACCAGTGAACCAATAGAGCCTTCTTCTCTAACGTGGATGAGACTCTGCAGCGGATTTCCTCACCTGCACTCTGCCGTGCTCTCTGGAGAGAGCATGCAGCAAGATTGTCCTTCCTTCAGCAAGCTGGCCACGGCTCTGCTTTAATGTGCTGAGTTTCCTAGAAGTGCCACAAGCTGCAAATGCTCTTCTCTGATAGTTCTGTCTCATCTACTAGAAAACACACAAGTGAAGTGTTGGGATGGTTGAGAAGCTTTCTGCCTGTGGAAACTCCCGCACTGCCATCTTCAGCCCTTAGGCTGCTGGCCCCATCCAACTGATGCAGGGACCTCCACCACGTTTACAGCTGGCCCAGCTGTCCAGTTTAGCATAATGTCTTTTGGCAACCTGTTACACAGAGTCACTTTAGCAGGAGGCCATGTTCTTACCTTCCAGGGCAGAGGAGAGAGATGTGTTCATATTGCTGCACAGCAAATGGAGTTTGTGGCAGTTGTTTTTGAGGAGGCAGGTGATGGTTCACTGTGGACTTGAAGACATGTAGACGTGGCACCTAGGGACATGGTTTAATGGTGGGCTTAGCAGTGTTAGTTTAGCAGTTGGGTTCAATCTTAAAGGTCTTTTCCAACCTAAATAATTCTGCAATTCTTTGATAAGGTTACCTAATGCCTTAAGCTTGTAGGGGTGGGCAGTAAGGTGACCTACTGCCTGCTCATTCCTGCAGTCCAGGAGCTGGATCACCTCTTGAGTTAGATGCTTTTGTCACGTTGCCATCATCCTTTCTTTCCAAAAGTATCTTTGGTTTGGCATAGACAAGGCTACTGTAGTTACATGATCATTTCATTTGGCCTTTTAAAATTCCAGAGCTTACAGCCCCTCAGAGCACACCACTATGGTTTTCCTTTATTCGGGTCTCTGACATAACAAAACATCGTGAAGTAGCAGATTAAATGTGTCAGTTGTTCAGCAGAAGCTATGTGCACGTGGAAACAAGCCTTATTTTAAAAGCTCAAGACTTTGATCATTTTATCTGAAGCTGAAGAACAGTAATTTTAAGTCAGGCTTTCAGGATTTTCAGCCAAACCATGCTATGCTCACAGGGACCTGCTCTTTGTTTTCAAATTTCACTTCACTGAAACACATCTGTTCCAGATTCCAGTAAAATCTTCTTGTTCAAATGTTTCCTGAAGCTCTAAATGTGTTCTTAGTCCTGAATAATAAGCAATTGTTTCCATTTTCAGTGCAGAAAGCAACTGAGCATGCTGTGGGAACATCTGTAAAGGATTATGTGCATGCAAGTGTTGCAAGACTGTTCCTGCTGGAAAATTCACTTTGCCCCTTCCCTGGAGGTTTTCAAAGCTGGGTTGGACAAGGCCTTGAGCAACCTGGTCTAGTGGAAGGTGTCCCTGCCCATGGCAGTGGGATTGGAGCTTTAAGGTCTTTAAGGTCTCTTCCAACCCGAACCATTCTATGTATCTATGATTCACTTGGACAGTACAACTCTGCTGCAGCAGGTTCAGGAGTTGCCTGGGGGAAAATAATGATTTTTTTTTTTTTTCTTTTTGACAGTGTGTTGGCTACGTATAATATACTTCTCTGAAAACTTGAAACACTTTTTGCTCTATTCTATTTTTTTAGCTGGATTGTGAAACTATAGCATCATACTAATCAGTAAATGAAAGATCAAATTAAGAAGATACTAGGATTTATATTTTCCTGTGAAACCTTGCATATGAATCTGGGCCACCTTATGTAAAAAACCCCACCAAACTACACTGTAGTCTTCAGCAGTGATTTTGCTTTGCTGCTTCAATAACTTTGGTTTTACTGTTACAACCTGAAGAGTACCAGTGGCTCACAGGGGAGGATAACTTACCTTGGACTGCCTGTTCTACCAGTTCTTGCTGTTACGTGCCTGGCCTTACTCTACTCTCAGAATCCCCTGCACTGCTTCTGGTAACAGCGGTTGAGGGCTGCATTCTGACAGGCAAACTGTGTGGAGGCTTGGTAAATAAAAATATGCCAATTCAGCAGCCTCTGCACAAAGAGATGAACCAGCCCTGCAGGAGGAGTCAGGGGAAAGGCACAACACTTGGTGGCAGGAGCCTCTGTAGCTGCTTCCCCTTAAGAACCAGCCTCAGGGTCACTCGGTGTTGTTTCAAGTGTTGTGCTCTGGGTAATGTGATTGATCCAGATCATGCAAGCACTGCATTTGGAAGGCACTCTGCAGCAGCAGTGTTGGTCCTCAGGCCTCCGTTTCAGTGGCCTTTCCATTATGGTCTAAAATGCAAGGGTGGCCTAGAGGAGCTGGGGGTGGAACAGGGTTGCAGCGCCATCCAAGGCTGGTGTTACTCTGTAGTTCTCACATACTGAGCCTGCTTCTATCTATGCAAAGGGCTGGATCTGGGGGTGGGGGAAAATGTCAGGCCCCCGCAGATCTTCATCAGGGGTTTGGAGTGGAGGAGAAGCTCCAGGATGCTCTCCTCTTACATCACTACTTCACTGCTGCCTGTGCAAGGACAGCCCACAGAGGATTGCAGAACGCTGTGTCCCTCTGCAACTTGACCACGAGAGCTGAACAAGTGGCCTGAAGTTGCTTTTTGGCAGGATATGGGGCCACAGTTTCTGCTTTTGGTTCTCATTGCACATGTTACTGCAGCTATGCTTGTTAGGGAGGGGTTGATTTTGATGGAGAAGGGCAGAAGTAACAAAGTGTACAAGGAGAAATCTTCTCCTGAAGTCTGTGGGGGTTGGAATGAATGTGTTGAATGTTTACATCTCCATGTAATGCTTGGAAACGTCCTCCAGTGTACATTCCCCTGAGTGTCTCAGCTTCTGTACCTACGTATAACATTTGGGGTTTCACTCTCAGTTGTGTCATGCTGGATTCAGTCCACACCTGAACCATTCACTCACTTCACCAGGGGCAGAATGTAAACTGCCTCTCATCGTAGAGCAAACAGAGTGAAAACTTCTACATTCTTGCTTTCAATCTATCAGGAGCCCCCTGACTTCCCATGCACGTGGAAATAAGATAGCACTCTGATCCTGGCTTGCTGATTACAGCAGCTTTCAAAAATCCTCTCTGTGAAGGCAAATCAGGAGCCTTACAGGCTGAACAAATATTGTTCGTGCAGCCCCTTTCTAAACAGGAGGGAAGGAAGCGACCCTGGGGTTCTGGGTTTGAATAAGACTTTCAAATGCACCGTGCAAGCCTGCACGCTGTGCTGTGAAGTGGCAGAGGTGTCTGCCCAGAATGCAAAACAGACTCCCAGCAAGGGGCAGCACTGCTCCTGGAGAGCAGCTCTCTGCTGAGGAGAGAACTGCTTCGTTCTCACAGTGATTGAGTGTGGCTGAAGCTGCAGAGGACGGGGAACAGCTACAGCAGTAGCTGGGGAAAATTCAGCTGTCGATGCTGCCAGCTGAAACTACCTCTAGTTCCAGGTGCCCACTTCATGTGAGAATATCAGGTGGCTTTAGCTGCATTCCAGCACAGATGGCTGGCCTGTGCCTTTCAGTAAGCTGAAAAGCACCCAGATTGATGAATTTCCCTCTGGTCTAATTGTATTGACTAAAATAACATGGGCAAGGGGAATAAATTCCTACGTGAAGTGGAGGAGGAGCTAGGTTCAAACTGGAGTCTCATTATAAAGGCAAATGTGCAGAGTCAGGATCGTGGTGTTAGAACAGTGTGCAAAGAGCTCCCAGAGTGAAAAAAAAATTGGTAGGATTTGATGATGAAACAGTTTTGTATGACCTTGTCTCTGATGTGGTTAAGTGCAAAGTTGGTAAAAAAAATCAGCAAAGGGAAAATTGGAGAGCACAGGAAATGTTCTTTGTTGTAATCTCAGGGGAGATGAGGGCTGTTTTCCAGCCTTGCTTGAAAGAAGCATGTGTGAAGTTATCTTCCCATGAAAGGTGAAGGGCTGAAGCAGTAGGAACCAGGTACATACCTGGTTTGAAGATACCAATGTAAGATGTGCATCTTTAGGAGAGGTACAGTCCACACACAGGCTGGCTTTCCTCTCACTGCCCTCACTCACCAGGCAACAGAGCAGCAGGAGGAGGGAACCAAGCCTTTGCTCTTGCTGTTTGCCCACATATAAGCATCTCAGCCCATGATCATGTGGAAGGGACTGGAGTGAGGGGGCCTTGGCATGTCAAGGGTGAGGTTATGACTTTAGGTTGTTCCACAGTGCTCCAGTTCTTGGTTTCAACATCAAGAATGGCTCTTGGGATGGTCTTAGCTTCTGCACTTTGGTGTGGGAGATAACATTTCAGACAGGTAACTGGAAGACACAGCTGAATCAGTGGGTCCTTTCTGCTTCTGACTGAGATAACAACTTTCCAAGGAGTGGCAAGAGTAAAGGCTCTCTTGTTTCTTGCATCTGGACATAAGCTCCCACTCTCTGTTGTTATATGTGCAATCACATCTAGAGCAAAATGAGAAAGTTGGAGTTCTCATTTGTGCCCTGCTGCAGTTTTTCATAATTCAAGGGACTGGACTTCAAAAGTAAGCAGGCATTGAAGGTAAAATAGCAAAGGCAAAGGACTCCTGTCAGTTCTTTCTGATACGTTGCCCAGTTAAAGTGCTGGCTATTTATGTGAAATACATTTGCAGCAAGGTACTTGGAAATGACTTATCAACACTTGCTTTGGAGAGCACTGCCTCTAAGATAGCACAAAATGTGAAACTAACAATGGAAAATCACTATGCTTAAAAAAAAAAGCCAAAACCAACACAACAAAGCAATTATTTCTTGCCCTGAGGAAGGGTGTGCCTGCCACTGGGTTGTGTAAGGGGAAGTGGGAACACTGCACTATTAACATTCATGATAAACTGCACAGTTAATCATCATCCAGCTAGTCCCTGACTTCTCTCCTTTTTCATTCTGCAGTAGAGGGGTGGTGGTTAGAGGGTGTGTCATTGGAGGGAAAGGGAAATTGAATATTGAATGTGGCTTTCTTTATGACAAGGCACTAACATGACTCCCGTCTGTATTTAAATGCTGTCCCCAGGTTACGACTATGGCTATGTCTGCGTGGAGTTTTCACTCTTGGAAGAGGCCATCGGATGCATGGAAGCCAACCAGGTTGCTTTACACTTCGGTCAATGCTGCTGGAAGATTTTTTTTTTTTTAATATTTTTTTGGTGGGGTGGTGGAAAGCCAATGAGGTTTTTTTTGGTTTTGAACCATTCAAAGGCAGATCTGTTCTTGTCTGATATACAACACTGCGGTTTAAATGTCGTTTCCAGAAGCTTGTCAAAGGCTTAGAAATGTCAGTATGAAAGAGCTGCTGGACCCCAAGTGGTGTGCCCTCCTCCTACTGTATGTCAGCACACTGGCAGAGTCAGAGCCTGGTGGCTGACAGTCTCCTAACGCAGGTTTTGGCCCTGCTGCTTTTGTACTCACACTGAAATGCAGTGGGGAGGAGCTCTGCTGGCACCGCACTTCCCGGCACACACTTGGCTGTGGCTGGAGGGGAGGCCTCTGCTGTGCAGCTCTGAGTCAGCTCTGACATGCACGCTCTGCTTTTCCATTTGCCTTGTGTGGGGGAGAGCCTTCACTGTGTGTCTCCCCTGTATCTATCCTGTCCTTTGGCAAGGTGGAGCTGCAAACGTGAGGCCTACCCTATGTGCAGTTGCACCTGGTAAATCTGAACATTTCCAGCCCTTCAAAGTGCAAAATGGCTCAAGTGCCCAGTGAGTACCCAAGGGAAACCTTTACTCTGGGCTGGTGTTTGAGGCTAGAGCTGTTGTCCACCATACATGAGGAAGATGCATAAAATTTCTTAGATAAGACGGATTGCCAGGTCACATCACCCTCCCTGTGGCTTAGCACTGCAGGTGATGGATCACTCATGAAAAACCACTAAAATGATTGATTTCCCCCTTCCTTCACTACCTCTCTTAAGTCTCCTTTCTGCTGCCTTCTTCCTCCTGATTTGCCTGAGTAAGAATCCATACCAATTATTTGAAGCCTTTTTACCTGAATCCCAAGTCTCACTGTCATGGGAGGAGAGCCATGAGTCAGATTCAGAGCTGTGCATCTGCAAAAATGTACTTACAGTTAATGAGTCTTCACAGCTGGGGTTTCAAAGGTCCCACTAAGCGCTCACATTTGCCTCTATTTTCAGTTACAGAGGTATTGTAACTTACAAAAATGTTCTACAGAAATGATTCTGTTGCTGGGAAAGAGCCTGGCACATTCCCACCAGGGTGGTGGCAGTGAGCACAGAGAGAGAGAAGGCTCCAGAATTAATTACTTTTGCCATCAGTGACAACTTCTATTTCCCCTTCAGTCTTGCTACAGTTGTCAATTTATTTTGTTGTCACTGCGGAGCCTGTAATTATGTATGGCATGCCTTTCAACCAAATGCCTCTGCATATTGTCTCCACAATTCTGCTCATATGAAATGATGTCTCCCTATGTGGGAGCAATTCCCAAATACCTGGGAATTTGGGAATTCCTCTTTTTCCTGTTGTTGAGGCTTGCTCTGCCCTTTCTCCCATCTGGAGCATCTTTATGTACTTGGACAGGTGTTTGACTTGATCAGACTTGGCCCATTGCTACAGCAAAAAGTCTCTAAGCACCAGTCCTTTAACTGCACTGAGTGCCCAGAGCTGCCTAGGAGATCAGATGCAATGAGGAGATTGTGGCTGGTGTACAACTGCAGCTGATACTAACTTCCCCAGCAACAGTTACACCACCAGCCTGGATAATTTTTTATTGTGTTTTCCTTCCAGTGCTCAGTCAGGGTGCTGCCAGTGGGGCTAATGGTTCCAGCTGTGCACCCTACCTGGGCCATGTTAAAGCCAGGTAGAGGAGGAAGTCTTCCACTTTCCCTTCCTGCTGTACGTGGTTGTACGTGTCTGCAAAGGAAGCCTGGAAGATTGAGTATTGGAGGGGGCCATCTCCAAAGCCTGCATGTGCCAATCTTCACTGTGTTTTAATAGAACTACAGTAGTTTGTAATTAGTGAAGCAATAAATCTGCTTTTTGGGGTGACCCAAGCTATATGAATTTGTTCAGGTGGGTTGCAACCTCTCAATTGCCCCACATAGGTTAATTTCCCTAATTTGGTCTTGTTTGAAGATGGGGAAAAAGAGAAAACAACAAACCAAACCCTTCTCATTATTTAAATTAATTTTAAAAAAAGAAAGTAGTGATATCTATATCTGATCTGCTGCAAGGGAGGGAGCTGACTTTTATGTTCTCAGTGAAAGCCAAATAGAGATATTCAGAAAGGGAGTTATGCAATTCACTTGTTCTTTGACAATCAATACCCCACCGTAATGTCTTCTAGGCTGGAGCACTAAGATCATTCTGCTTAGATTGAGAATCTGCATTTTTACAAGCTGCAATTCCCCAAATCTGTGTTAGCTAAGACATGGATTCTTTGGTAGTTCAGTTATTTTCAGAAGGTTATCAGCTATCCCTGTCAATGTCCCTGTCAATTTATGCTTGTGAGAGCATAAATAGCAAAACAGTGTCAGCCCACAGTGATATCCTAGTCCCTCACTAGTCAGCCTGCCTCTTTATCAGTCATCTGTAGGCTGGGAATAAATAGCTCTTGTAGAGACAGCATTTTAGATGCTGTTTAATGCCCCTTTAACTGCCCCTGCCTAGAGAACAATTTGCTACATCCCTGTATGGTATAATTCCCAGACTCTGCAAATTCTCAGAATTTGTTTGATTCAGCCCAGAGCAGCACCTGCTTAAGATCATTCCCAAATTTGTGAACTACAGATTTACCAGGTCCAACTCCCTTCATTCAGTAAGACTAACATGTATGTGTGATCTCTGAGATCTGAGGGGGCTTTTTCTGTTCAGTCCATTGTGGTAAGGGAACATCCATCTTCTGTGTCGCCCTCATTTTGTAGGAGAGTTTCCTTCTGCTTGTGTTAATTGCCACAGCTAAATAACAAAACTGCTTCCTCTTATTAATTGCTTTGCCTCGCCTGTGTTTCGCCGGCAACTCAGCACAGCTCAAGGGTCCCATCTAACATATGTGGAACATGATGCATGGCCCTTGTGGCTAGTTCAGAGGTTGGGCTGAGCTGGGCACCAGCTGCTTGCTCTCCTGCTGTCTTTGGGAGGCTCTTTGCCTCCAGATGGGTTGAGGAGCTGTTTTGCAGAACCTGGGTGCAGCCCTGGTTGCACCCTGCTGGCTGGTGATGCTCCTGTTGGTCTTTCGTTACAAGTTGGCTGTTGTTTGATGAGAGGAGATCTCTTTTCTGTCTGTGGTGAGATGCTTTTCTGTTGGGGAGACAGGTTTTTGAATGGAAAATGGGGTTTCTGTCTACTAAGTCACATGGTTTCTCCTACATAATCTTTCCCTCTTTTATGCTCATTTTGGGAAGGTTGGAGTGTGGTGTGGCATTTGTCTTACTGCGTTTTCTTTGCCTTCAGCCTTGATGTGGCCCCTAGTGTTATAGTGTTCTGTCTGGAGGGCACCAGACTGGCTTCTTGGAGGCAAATTTGGGAATACAGCCCATGCCTCTTGTTCTCTGAGAGGGGTGTTGGGATCTCTTTGCACTCCTCCTTCATCTGTAGAAGAAACACAGGTAATAAGCTTGTCATTGGATGTGAGGAAATGAAGTACCCTTTGTGTGCTGACACCTGTCATCGAGGTACGTGAAGGAGATGTGGAGAGAGCTTGCCTCTGCTGCCTAGATGTTGCACTGTTTTCACTGAGGTACAGCTGGTTGTTACACATAAGGAAGCAGAAGGGGTTTTTAAGCTTAGGAGCAAATAATGAGTCTTGTCTGACTGTATACTATTGTCTGCAAATCCTCGAAGGCCCCAAGCTTAGCAGCACTGGCAGCATGAATATTTCCTGCCTTTTGTAGCTAGTAACTAACATCTTCATAGTCTTTTCCTTCTGATTCTTCAAAAAGTGGACAAAAATGGGAGAGCTATAGCATGAACTTTTAAAAGTACATTATGGTGGAGGTCTCCAGGCATGTGCTGGAGCAGTTATTCCAAGACTTGCTTTTGAGCCTTCCTGCAGTAAGGCCAGCACAATTTGGAGGGTGGTTTCCCCTCAGTACTGTGTGGTCCTGGTTCAGCTTGCTGAAGTGATCCCTCCCTTCCTGGCTTGTTTCTTCCTGGAGAGGGTAAGAAGGATTCTTACTGCGTTTTGTGGGTGCTCACTTTACTTGAGCACATCCCACCACCGTGCAACTGGAAGCATCAGGTGTGTGTTTCTCCTGCCCTGAGCCTGTCCCCTTTTATCCATTCACAGCCCTGCTTTTCTGCATTTAGTGTGAACAGAGCTTCTCATACAGATCAGACTTCACAAGGTTTTTGCTGTAGCTGTTGGTGTTAAAATCCACAAGATGTTATGACAAGTAAGCAAAGCTGAGGACTTTCTGTCCTGAAAAGATCTGCAGTAACCAGTCACAACTCAGTGGCTTCCCAGTTAAATACAGAAGGAGCTTGTGGTTGTCCTGAAGATAGTGACCCGTAGCTTTGGGGTAATCAGTGAAGCCCCTGGTGCAAAGGGTGTGTTGCAGTTTTGAAGAGGTGTGTGTCTGAGCATCACAAATAGTTGTTTTCCTTTTGGTAGGGTATGCTGAGTTGTGGAGTCTGGCCTTGTTTTCCTTCACTCTGCAGAATGTCCCCTTTAATAGGAGATGACACCTGCCTCAAGTGTGTTTTCATGGGCTGTCTGGTACCCATCATTCACTTGCTTGGCAACCTCACTTCATCTCTTCAGCTTTAACCTGCAGCTGACTGTGGTGGTGGCCATGCAGTGTGTCCACAAGTGCACTGAAATCCATTTGTATGTTAGGCTTAGAGTGCTGGAAGTAGCCTTGCTTTTGGTATGTCCTCCTTGGATTATCAGCTGATGTTATCTTCTGCTTCTCTTGTTGTATACTAGGTGTGTGAATTTTGCTCAGATTATATCATTAGCACACATCTTTTTTCCCCCTGTTAATTAACTCTGGTGCGCTTTATGTGTGGGTTTCTAGGATTACCTTTTGGAGTCTTCCACTCTGAGTGAGTGAATGGAGAGAAGAGAGTCTTGTATGCCTAGGTGGTGTTTGTTCTGTAAACATCCCAGTGGTTTGGGGAACATGCACGTTGTGGAGTCATTTTAATGATCCAAGTGACCTATGGAAAGTTCCCTCCATGGGCTGCCAGGCAATCAGATGAGTGTATTCCCAGGCAGCAGAGCTGATTTGGTGGGTTTTTTATGTGTCTGATTCAGTATGTGACTTTGTCATGAGCTCACCCTGGTCTTACATCACTGAGGCTTGACATGCTGAGTCAATCACTTGTTCATTCCCTCTGGTGTCCCACTAATGGCTGCATCATACCACAATGGAATTGGAGTTGTGAGCCTCTGAGACCAGGACGGAAGCCTGCAGTGGGAGGCTCCCGGTGCTGGGCAGGCTCTTGCTGTGAATAAGCAGTGGGATCTGCTGCACGGACCTGTGACCAGGCTGCTGTGTGGGTGTGCATGTGTGTATCCTGCAGTGATGTGCTGAGAAATGTTCTGTCTGCTTCTCTGCTCAGAAGGACTGACTGAATCGGTATGTGCTACAGAGGCCTTCCTGGTGCAGAGAAGGGTGTCTTTTGTTGTAAAGTGTAACTGTCAAAAAAATTCTGGTACTGAAAATACTTCTCTGGACCTTCTGTCATCTCAGCATCTTCTGTCATCTTAACTGTTCAAGCCATATGAATCCTCTGAGTCTCCCTTTTTTTGGCACAGGAGGTTAAAAGGGATCTTCTGTCGAAGACTTCACATGCTCTTCCTTCAGCCATTGGTAGCTGCCCATCAACATGGTTTTTCTAGCCCATCCCAGATAAACCTACAACCTTCTGTCCTGCCTTGCCTCAGGAAGCAAACCATGCTAACCAACATATTTTAGTATGTGTGCTTTTAACTCTAAGAGCTGTGAAGCTGCATCTTCTTGTTCTGCTTCACAGTTCTACTTCTGTGATCCCAGCTTGCCATGTCCCTTTTCCTCTGCTTTTAATCCAAATCCTGTTCTTTCTCCCTCCCTCCATTTTTCCTTCAGCCCCACTTTCCTTGTGTGATGAGGATTTTATGTGTTTGTTGCTCTGTGAGGGGATTGTCTCAGAGGACAGCAGATATGAGAGCAGGTCTTCCTTAGTGTCTGTGGTTGTGCTGGTGACACATAGCCCTGCAGGGTCGTGTCAGGGCTCAGATATTGCTGTATGTTGCAGAACTATCTTTTCTATGTGCTGAAGTTCACTTGGGCTGCTGTTTTGTTGTTTTACATAAAGCATCCCTCCCTGCCCTTTTCTAAAACGAAACTGCTCTCCCCCTGGCTCCTGGGCTTTTATGTTCTGGTTATGGATTTGTTGGGATTTTTTGCCAGTTGACATTAACCAAGCTGTGTGATGATGTGTCGGAAATACCCATTCTTTCCCTGTAGATCTCAAATGCCTTGTTAATTAAGTTTTGTACTGTTGGGATAGATGTTCTGTTTAAAATGCCACAAGCTTGAGCTGGCAGACGTTAAGGACTAATTGTGAGTTCTTCAGCTATGTTTGAATAAGTTGATCCGTGGGTGATTGCCAAAGTAAACGTCCAGTCCTCTCTGGCTGATCCATCACATGATGTGACACACCAGTGCTTGTAGTGTGCTCACTCCACTTTGGTACCACATGCAGCTGTTGCAGCATCCAGAGGTGCTGGGGGTGGACATTCCCTACACTGGTGCCTCAAAGTGAGAAACCCCTGTTGGGCAGCTGGACCTTTGGTTGTGCCCAGTATGGCTGTTGTGAAAATGAGGGAAACTTGGAAACTTTTTCTCATGAGTAAGTGCAGCATGTACCACAGATAGTCAACTCTCTGCTGCTTCCATTGCAGCAAAGTTATGTCGTAGAGCCCTTGTTGGCAGAGCAACACCCTAGAAATAGCTTCCTTTCAGTCATTGTCAACATGTGAAGCATTTTCTTGAGTGACATCTGGCACACTCATCCTTTGAATTCATTTGTAGGTGAGATTTTTGCCTTCAGCTAGAAGGGGTTTGAAGTAGTCCTTGGATGCAGGATACAGATGTTACCCTGCCTGTGTAGCTATCAGGCCCTCTTCTAATGTGTTAATGGAACAATTGTGTGACAGTGAGGAAATCTTAGTCACAGGTGTGATGCGTAGGTGTGATTTCACCTTAAAACAAAGAGCAAGGTTTTACTGCTGGCTGCTCTAACAGATTTTATGGTTTTGTTGTGTTTACCTTCATGATTGGTTGACTTTCTCTGAAGATCTATAGAAACTCTTAACTATATTCTTGTGTAACCATTTGGAAGGTGTTTATCATTGTAGCATCAAAGCCTTTCAAAGGGGTACAGCAAATTGGCTGTAGGACAGGCAGCATCTTGCCACAATTGGTAGGTTGTGTACGTGGCCAGATAGTAATTTTGGATTAAGATGCAAATTCCCATGATCAAGCTCCTGTATGAAAGTTAGCAGGACTCATGCCACTGATTTGCTTTGATGCTTTTGAAGTCCTCCTTCAGGTAAACTGGTGAGTAACAGAACCACAGATGCACGATCAGAAGTTCCCTCTGTACTCCTTGAAGTGGATGGTGCTGATGGTACAACTGAAGCTACTTAAGGGAGACACAGGGCAGTGAGAGAGAGGGGTCAGTTTATGTGGACAAAGGCACCTGGGTGAGCACACCACAGCCTTCATTTCCAGAGCAATAATGCCCTCCTGCTTTGCACAACCCCGGCGTTGTGAACAAGGCATCAATCCTTCCCAGCCTGATCCCAGCAGCATCAAGGGGAACACCAGACATGTTTCACAAACATATGAGCCAGATTCTAGTGCTAAGAATCCATCTGGACTGTTTTGATAAGTGGGAGCACACCAGAATGTTGTTGCCATTTTCACTTGATGAGTAGTTTTTGTTCGCTTCAGCATCAGAACTCTCCCTTCTGATAGCTTTTGTGCTATCTCAGCAGCAGTTGCTTTTCCATTCCTTGGTGCACTGGTTTGCTGGAACAGGAAGGGAACAGGTTGAGTGTAGAGGCTGAAAAAAACATCGAACTGCACACTCCCTGAGGCTAAGGAAGGCAGAAGCACTGCTTTCTCCTTTTAGAAGAATGATACCCTACCTGCTTTGCTGCAGAAACTCTGTAATTTTTTTGCATGCCTATGCTTGTGCTAGAGGGAGGTGGAATTCCCTTCACATGTGGATTTTAGTCTTATTTTCTTCCCAGCAGTTTCTGTTGGATCTTTTCAGTGTGAATTTCAGAAGCTGGGCTACCTTGAACTGGGGTGGATTCAAAAAGAGTATCTTGGATCATGCCATTTTCTGCCTAAGTTGCGAGACTTGCACAAGTAAAAGATGAAATTCACATGTTTTGAGTTTGAAGATGCAAGATCAAAGCCATGGCAGTCAGCAAATTTGATTTGTGAATTTCTGTTTCCATTTGACTGTAACTGGGTTATTAATGTTCTTGACTAGAAATGAAGCATGATTACAGTGGAAAATGTGACTGGCACACTTGGGAGGGCTATTGTGTCATTATCCATCAATCACAGGCAACAAGGAAACAGGTATTTAACACAGAAGGGCACACAGTTATTATCCACCCCGTTCCCTGACAAGCCACAGGGCACCTTGAAGACTCTTATTAAAGCTTTAATACCTACAGAGATCACAACAAACTCTGTATGCTGCTGAATCAGAGATCAGGAGCATTGCTGTCATTCTGCAGCCATGCAGGACAAGAAAACATGTTGGGTGGAGGAGGTCTGAAGGTTCTGGCAGACAACAGCCCCCTGTGTTTCTGAGAAAAGGCAAAAACATCCCCTGATCCTTTCTTGTCTCAGAGGGGGAGAATTTCTTCTTGTCTTACCTGGTGACCTGTGTGTGAATGGGACAGCAACTGTGAGCTCTTCAACTCCACTGTGTGACCAGCTTGCTGAATCTTGGGCTGTGATTGCTTCCGGAAGAGGGCAATGTGGAAAAATTCTGAAGCCTTTTTGTACAAGGAGACACAGGAGGGAGGTGGAAAATTCTTCCTGACTTCTGCAGCAGTAGAAGCTGTACACTGGGCAGTTGACTTGTTGCAGTGAAGGGTCTGGTGTAAAGCAGCATTCAGCCCTAAGATTGGATTCGCTCTGCTATTTCGCTCTCTGTGTGCATTGACAGCTACTAGATGTTGCATCCAAATGTCCTTCTGCATCTCCTTCATTTCAGGCTACCTCTAAGTTCAGTGAGTTATGTCTTCCTCAGTGGTGAACAAATGGCTTCCAGAAGTAGATTCCCCAAAGGGCAGGGGTTTAAAATGAAATGTGTCTTGTAATGAATTACTTTTTTAATGAGGGTCAAAGCTATAAAGCTGTAAACATGAGATTTCAGTATTTAAATCTTGGAAACTCATCTTCTTCAGAACAAGAAGATGAAAGTAGTTCTCTCTTGTTTTCATCGACAGCAGGGGAAATCTTTGGTTTTGTGATGTGCAGTCCATGTCTTAGCAGGAAATTAGCAGTATTCAAATGTGCTTCGTGTACCAGATTTGAGCCAGGATGGCAGTAAAAGCCCAAGCAAGCATTTGATGTACTTTTCCATCAGGGATCTCAGGAGCAGAGTTAAGAGAAAGTAATTTTAAGTCCTCAGAATCCCAAGATGTATTTTCATGCGCATAAAATCGGGTTGAGAAGTCTCACTAAGAAGCTGTCTCACAGTGCAAAGCTGTACATTAATGATACGATGACTAAGGTGTGCTACTGTTTATAGACCTAGGTTTTTGAAAGCTTGATTGAGCCTTCCCACCTTGTGATATCCACTGGAGAAGAGAGCTGAGGTGGTTTGGTTTCTTTTTTCCCTAAGATGACATTCCTCTGTGCCTGGTCCACGTGAGATCAGCATTTGCCCTCCAGCACGACCTGCTTCTCTGCCCACTGCACTAACTTTGCTGGTCTGTTTTTCTTCCAGTGAGTATTGGGCCCATCATTAAATTCAAGAAGTGAACTCCAGAAGTTTTATTAGACACATCTTGGTGGCAGGCAAATGATTGATCCATGTGATTTGAAGTGTATTAGTCTCACGCAGGAGGTTCAGGTGTCAATGCCTGAGCCACCTGCTGCTCTGCTGCTTATCCAACAGTTCAAAGAGATGGCTGTGCATTCTGTTTCCCGTTCCCAGTCCCTTAGGAATTCAGCCAGGCACTTCTGATACAACAGTGAGTCATGCTCTTTTCCTTCCTTGCTGTCAGGGTTATCACAGGAACTCCTCTCCTGCATGCTTACCTCTTTGTTAGACTCCCCAGAAGAGCTGAGGTCAGCTGTCAGAGCCTCGAGGCCTGGGTGTTTGCATGGGAAAGAGTCATTTCATCTGCCACTTGCACCCTGACAAGGCACTTAGTTCCCTCCTTCAGGAGTTCTGGGAACTGGCTGGGAAGGAGAGACCTGTTATGTACCTCTGGATGAACCTCTTAAACCTCAATGCCCCTGTCAAGGGGCTACTGGGAGTCCCATGGGGAGCTGTGACACTCAATAGTGTTAGGTTGCTCTCAAGCCAGTCTGGCAGGAGAAACTCATTTCTTTCTGAAGGGCTCAGCTGCTCTCACACAGTGCCAGGCTTCCTGGGCAAATACTGACCAAAGAGGTTAAAGGCAGCTGTTTCCAAATTGGCTCCTAAGAAGAGCTCTTTAGGAGGCAGTGCCTGCTCAGATGTAGAGATCAGGACTGGTACCACCCTGAAGATGTGCCAGCTGCCTTGTGGTTCTGCCCAGGGGCGACTGTTAAGAATCTGGATTTAGCATTTGGATGGGCCACATCAAAGTCTCAATGACAGATAAGTGTTGTGCTGTTGGTACATTTCCCCTGGCAGCTGGCAGGGTTCTTGCTCTTTCCCTTTTGGGATCAGTATCAGGCTCCACTTTTGGCATTAAATGGGAGTCTGGATGTGTTGAAAAATGATGTCACCAAGGACAAAAGCCTCTTAATTCAGAGCTGCTCCCTCTTCCCATAGTTTTTGGATGTTTTCCTTCCAGCAAAGAGGCTGTCCTGCAGGGAGCTTGCCCCAGGACTGGCTGCAGAGAGAGCATTGCCAGTGAAGGCTCCAAGTGCTTAATGCAGTGAGTGCAGAAATCAGTGCAGAAATCTATGAGGGAGCCTTTGCACTGCTCGCTTTGCCATTTGGGGTTGTCATATTCTTAGCGAGCATAAGGAAAAAATTCTTGGCTGTGAGGTTGCTGGAGCACTGAAGCAGGGTGCCCAGAGAGATTGTGGAGTCTTCTTCTCTGGAGAGATTCCAAATCTGCATGCTCACAGTCCTGTGAAACCTGCTCTGGATTACTCTGCTTTAGCAGAGGGATTGGACTAGATGATCCCCAGAGGTCCCTTCCAACCCCTACCATTCTGTGATTCTGTTTGCTGCTGTGCAAAACATCCTGTGCTCTTGTTCACCATTCAGGTCAAGCTGTGGTGCAGTTGGGGTGTAATTCCATGGTTGTATGCTCCAGCAAAAGGACACATTTTTGTTTGGGTGCCTTAAGGCAGAGCTCTCCAGCCTGATTATTTTCCAGCATCATTTTGCATTGAGTTTGCTCTTGAGTGATTTGATATTGTGCTTCAAATCTGTGAGAAAGGAGCTGGACCTTTCCTCATTTATTGTTTTCCCAGCTTCCTTATGGCCATTGCTAATTGTAAGGTGCCCCTGAGGGAGATGAACAGGAAGGTCCTGGGGTGGATTAGTGCATTGTGCTAATGGGCTTAATATTTATTTTGTTTAACAGCGTTGTGGGATGAGGTGACCTCGGAGGAAGTAGGTGGCCATATAGCAAAGTATTGAAAAGTATGTCTGGTCACTAGAGCAGCATTTTGGAGAGAGAAGATAAATCCTTGTGTTGGAGACAAAAAGAGTCTTTGAAGCAGCTGTTGTTCAAACACAGAGTCCAGGCAGTGGACCATGATGAATCAGTAGAGGAATACAGATGAGGCAGAGTCGTGTGGAACCTTCCCTAGAGCCATCTATATATAATGGTTCTCAATATTTTAATACTCTGCAGTTGTGATAGTTTAAAGCATACTTTTCAAATAGAGGATTCAGCTTAGAGTCATTGAATCGTTTTGGTTGGAAAAGACCTTCAAGATCATCAAGGCCAACCATTCTCTAACTCTACCAAGTCTGGTGCTTAACCCATGTCCCTCAGCACCACATCTCTGCATCTTTTAAACCCCTCCAGGGATGGGGATTCAACCACCTCCCTAGGGTGGTTTGAGAACCCTTTAAAGTGAAGAAGTTTCATTTAATGTCCAACCTAAACCTCCCCTGGTACAACCTGAGGCCATTTGATTAATTTAATTCACTCGATTCATTCTGTCTTGGGTATGGGAACAAGTGTGATACAGAATCATAGAATCATTTGTGTTGAGAAAGACCTTTAAGATCGAGTCTGACCATTAACAGTCATTCCAACCATTAAAGAAGGTCATATACCTGACTATCTTCACTTACCCTGTAATAAATCCTTAACCATCCACACTTCTCTTTAGCTGTGGCGTGGAAGGGCAGCCAGGAACACCAGAGTGCCAAATTTGTCCCTCTGGGAGCTGTATTCTGATGCCCCCAGACCCTCACACTCCAAACTCTGGAGATCCTCTTCAACCCTTTTGTACTCTATAGGGAAGGCCTCCGTTAAGTAATCTCCACATTTGTCCAGTGATCCTATAATGCTGACCTTGCAAAGGTGCCCTCTTCATAGAGGGGTGTGGGAAGCTGGAGGTAAGAATTAGGTGGGCAAGGAGAGGTTTGTGCTTTCAGTGGCAGGTAGAAGATCCACTGTGCATCCACAAAAAAAGCCTTGTTGAAATCTCCTTAAAGAGTAAAATGCAGAAGTCATTCCTATCACCTACCACCCAGAGCTGGCCATGGAGCATGTGAAGCCTTAGGTGGGCTCTGTTTTCTCAAGCTGTGCCACATCACTGGTGCCCTCCTGGGAGCTGTAACTGGGAGCCTGTCTGTACTGCTTTGGTGGCATTCTCAGAGAAGAACTGAGTGTGCTGACAAGTGAGGCAAATGTTGCGTTTAAAAGATAAGCACTTGGAGACTCTTAACTTGGAAGCAAACTGGAGTTCAAAATGTAGGCAATAAAATGAGAGCTGGCACTGTCTGAAAGGTAATTTGTGTGTAAATTTGCAGAGAGGATGTCAGTGGGGGGAGATGAGCTGAAGAAAGATACTGGGGCTTGCTTAAAAAGGGTATGGCTGGTGTCCAGGGAATTTAGAAATCATAGGAAGCAACCTGGAGGTGTCTCAGCAGGCTTTTTGGGGTGTCTGTGGAAGTAAGGTACGTAGAGGATGCAGACTGACACTGTCTGCTACAGGACAAGCAGGCAGAAAAGGAGGCTTGAGGAGGGCAAGCAGAAGTGGCAACTCAGGTGTCACAGTGAGTGGTCCCAGTGCAAGGAGGTAGTGGGCTTGAATGAAATGCGTTTGAAAAAGAGGCCCTGAGTGCTATCTGGGATAAAATAATCCTTGCATGGCATCGTAATCTGTTATAATTAGCTACTACATCTTTAGGACTCTCTAAGCTATCTTCCTAAGGCCTCAGTTCTGTGTTCATGCCAATTTTATTTCACGTTCCTGTCAGCGATGTGCCTGAAGTTATGTTCTGTTAACTCAGGACTGATGATGGCATCTTTGGGCTCTTAGTCTCAGGCCTCCTCTGACCTTGAAGACCACGAGCCCTGAGCATGCCATGTTGGTTGGTATCAGGTCACAGGTGAAACAAAAGCCTTACTGCTGCACGGTTCAAAGTGATGCCTGCGTGCTCCTCAGCTCCATAGCATCACAGATGCCCAGGAACCAACCGTCCTCCTTTCCAGATGACCACTAGCACAACATTTCTGTAAGATTCATCTTGATAGAGACCTGTAATAGTAATACCTAGCAAGGTTGTTTGGACCAACTTGGTGATGTAGCCATTCCTCAGGGATCCACCATTTGTCAGATCATCCTTTTCCTCTGTGTCTTGAATATTCTGGCTTGACTATTGGCTACTGGACACAGGTAGACCAGGCCAATAGAAAGAAACCTCAGAGCTGTGAATAGTTAGGAAGCTGGAGAAAGGTGGCCAAGAGCTTTGGGCAAAGTCCCACCACACTAGGAATGTGCTTGTTGGGGCTGTTCCTGTAGCAAATGCCAGATTGCTGCAATGCCCTGCAGCAGGCTGGATTGCTCTCCTTTCTTCATCTCTCTGTGTCACCCTCTGTTTTCTAAATGTTTAATTACAGATGGATTGTGTTTTGTGGGTTCACAGCTTTTCTCATCTGCTTTTTGTCAAAGGTAAGCAGATGCACTGCCTGTTGCTCTGTCAAGTCCCTTGTACAGCAGCTGCCAAGGAGCTCAGAGATATAAACTTCAGCATACGGAGGAAAGGGGATGAGAAGCCAGTTTCTGTGGCTGAAATGATATTGTTTTGAAATACATCCAGCTGGATCCCAGGTGTCTCGGTGTTGGCCCTCTGCTCTGTCCCCAGAAGCTGCTGCCTGCTGGAGTCCGGGTGCAGTTGGCTATGTGTGGGTTAGAGGGACCTTTGGTGTTTGAACCTGCCTGCCAGCTTTATCCAAAGATGAAGAGAACCTCATGCTCTCCACTGCCAGCCTCCCTCCAGCCACTCTACAGGGATGAGAACGTGCCAGTGAAATAGGCTGCGGTTATGTCATTTACAGTGGGTTGTGGCTGGGGTTGTTCAATTTGCATTTGCAATCCATAGTGAGACAGGAGGAAAAGCTGAAAGCAGTCTGATTTGTGGTTGCACTTGGATAACCCAACTTGTGCTGTGCCATCCAGTGCATTTGGAGGTCAGGACTGGAAGGATACCCTGTGGATGGTGAGAATTGCTGTTCCAGGAGTGCTGCTGGGGCCCTGGGCTCCCGTCTGCATTCCGAAGGCAACAAACACTAGTCATCAATCAGTTTAAATCATTTTTAAATGATGGATGTGTAACAGTTTTTTGAGTGACCAGCCTAATTATAGTAAATCTGCATAAGAGGGCTGAGTTAATATCATGTAAAGGAGGTCAGTTCTGGTGTTTTAATGTGACTGCTTTGCTGTGCTGCCTATAAGCATTCTTTTGTTGTAATCTTTGTATGCAATTTTATATCTGTTTGCAAATGAATTTTTCAGCAAGAAGGATATCAGAACCTTTTGGTTCATGACTCAGACGTTTTCCATTTAATCAAACTCTGAACAATGTAAGGAAATAATTAGCTGAAGTGGTGTTTGGGTCTGTGCATGAACCAGTTGAGGGAGGAGATCAGAATATGGTTCACTTATGGTACAGGCACCTCCTGCACTCCTTTGGTTGCTGCTCTGTAGTTGTAGCCAAGGAGAAAACTTTGACTTATTAATCCTTGTGGATTTTGGACTCCAGAGCCTTGGTTCTGACCAAAAGTGGCCTGCACCACTCCAGGTGTGTCATCTATAGGGCTGAGGCTGACAATTGCTGTTCCACTGAGTCAGGTACTCCATAGCCTTTCATGTGACAAGGGATGATAGCATGTAGTCACCATCCCACTGGAAGACCTGGAGCACACTTCCTCCACAGCCATCCCCAGCAGGGCTGGATGCTACAGCCATGCCACTGTGCAGTTTGGCAGCCCCTGTGGCAGCTGCTGAAGTATGACCCATGGGGTGGAATACTTAGAGAGCTGTCAACTCATTCTAAGAAGCTCAGAAGTGAGATTTTACTGAAGGTTTTAATGTTTGGCCAAACTCAGTTAAAGCAGAAGCCTGGTTTGATGTGAGGGAGTGTGCTGTGCTCTGAAAGCTCTCCACGTTTCAAATTTTCTAGGTCATTCTTGGATGCTCTAATTTTTTTTTCTTCAGAGAAGCACTTAGCAAAAACTTTGACACTGATGATTTGTATTCTTCTGTCATCTCAGTCTTAGAGAGCACAGAGATACTTTTTTGGCAAGTTCTGCCCCTCCTCAGCCTCCAGTCATCATCATTAGAAGGCTGTCAACAAGCATCAAAAATATCAGCGTGCCAACTGGAAATGCTAATTGGCAGCTAAGCAGTCGAGGTGGGTAAGTGGTGCCATGCCTGGCCTGCAGCAGGCTGTCTCCTGGCCCCGTCAGTCGCCGCGCCGCTCCCCTGGGAAGTGTGATCAGAGCCATCCCTGCTCGTGTCCCCACGCAGCTTCTCCTGCCCGTGGGAGTTGGCTGGGCCCTCTCGGGGCAGGTGAGCTCTTTCTTCGCTGAAGTGCTGTGAGTGCAAAGAGGTTAAGCTAGAGATGGGTTCAAACCGACCCTGGGAGTGAACACTCTGTGTGCTAGGAGTGTGGACTGGGTTTTTTTGTACTTTTAGGCTTACCTTCACCATTCAGGTCTTGCTGATGCTTTTCTAACGCTTCTGGTTTCACTGCTTTTGGGGACAAAGAGCTTGGAAACTGCTCGAGCAAAACTGGAGGTTTTCTGCCAAAGCCTTGTGTCCAGCTGACACACAGTCTCCAAAGTGCTTATGAAATCACCTGTGGCTAATCATGGATAAAGGATTTTCCCTTTTCTTTCCCTCTCTTGAAATAACATGTTCTTATTGGGTCTGTGCCTGCTCAGTGAGGGGCTCTAAGACATAGCTACTTGCAGACAGGCTGTATGATTTCATAGCATCACTCTGTAGGACCACTGCATGATGGGATTACTCAGTTGATCAGAGTCTGCTGATAGTAATATTTACATACTAGCCCATCAGCTCTTGTTGCAGATGACGCAGATTTTTTAGTAACTTTAGCTGAAATGGCTGTGTTTGAAAGGTACTGAACAGCAGCATAAATCGTTGCTCCCAGCAGCAAAGTCCTGCTGCTCTGTTTGGATGAATTTGGCAGTTCAGAAAGAACAGCAGAATCTGCTTGTGCCTGTGGAAATCTGGGCATTTCCATGGCTGAGAGCTTGGTGTTCTAGTACTGCAGAGCTCTGCTGCCTTTTAAACCCTTCACTGGTGAGTCAACTGTGTGTTTACTGCTAGTTTTGAGGGGGAGGTTCCTGATAGGGTGGACCAGAGAGACATTTCTGTAGGATACTTATTTAGAAAGAAAAGGCCAAGATGCTCAGAAGGACAGGATGTTGAAATCCACAAGGAGAATCAACAGGCACAGTGCAGGTGAGTCAGTGAGAAGAGGTTCAGGATGAAATGCCTGAATATGGAAGAGATTCTTACAGTTTGGGTAGCAGGCAGTACACGTGGCATACCTTGAGCTTGGCTTTTTTATTTCCTCTAGCACTGTTCCCTGCAATTCTCAGAAAATCTTTGTGATTTCACGAAGATCTGCTCAACTGAAAGTGATGAACTGAAAACTAGAGTGCTATCTGAAACACTTTGCAGATAAAAGAAGAAGATATATATGAAAAAGAATAAGCAGTGACAGGGTCTAGAGGAAATAAAGGTTCTGAAAATATTTGGTATGGAAACTAGTCACAAAATGAGGGAATGAGGAATGTAAAGTCACTGAATCCTGACAATATGTGTCCTAAATGAAGGACTCATTTTGGAGTGTTAAATGATAATTGCAACCTTGGAAATTACTTTATCAAGAAGAAATCAGTAAGAGAGAGCCTGTGGAAAAAGTGAGCAGGCAATCAGCAGGGTGTTAAGGAAATTAGGGAGTAATTATGCAAGTGACACTTTTTGCAGCCTCCAAGAATGAATTTGCAGTAGAGACCATGCACTTAAAAAGCATTTTCCATAAAACCCAAAAATAATCGTAAGGCTTTCTGGCAAGTTTGATACTCGGAGGCTGGTAGAAGGATTGAGCTGTGTGATGGGTTGGCCTGCCAGAGGAAGTGTCCTCAAATCTAGATGTCCTTGTTTCCCAAGCTCATAGGCAGGGCTGCCACTGCCTGCTGAGTTGCTGCTGCTTCTGAGGACTTTCCTGGGCTCACAGAGTGGCCACAGCTCTGCTCATGAGGATGTGCACCCTGCCTTCTCTCCCTGCCTGGGCTCAGGGGGTCCTGAGGCAGAGGCAGATGTTTCTAGCCTGCTCTCCTGGCACTGCCTGTCTCTTGAGCGTGTGATGTGGCATGGTGGGTGCTCTGCCTGGAAGAGGGAGCCTTCATCTCAAAAGGACCAACAGTCCCAGTGGGACAGCCTGGATTTCTACTTCTCTGTCTCTCTCACTTGTCTTTCTGCACATCCCTTAAGGAGGGTGCAGACCTCCTCCTATGCATGTAAAACAGGCAGGGCAGTACTCATGTTGTGAATAGACCCCAAGGAAATTCCTTGTGTCTGAGGTTGCAGCACTGTGCTCTGGGTGCAGGTGCGAGCCCTCAGCAAGGTCTGGGAAAGGTTCAGCTCTCAGTGAGACAAAGACAAATCCATGCTGGAGAGCAGTGCTTGAGTGGTTGGGCAGCAGAAAGTGTTCAGTGCATACAGCCTAGTAGGAAAGGATGGCTGTGGTCTATAAAAGGCAGGCTGTGGGGAGGGGAGGTCGTGGAACCCAACCTTAAAGGGCAATGTCTTTGGTCTCCAAAATTCTCTGCTGTGTTTTTTGTAGGGGTCAAAGGATTGTTGTACTGCTGCTGAGTGATTCTCTCCCATGAACTCTTTCCTCCTACTTTACATATTTTCTAGCATCTCCCTCATGTTCTGCGCAGCAGTTTATACATGGGTATATCATGACCTCTGAATAACTCTGGGAACTTGTTTTCCCATGTTCATGGTTTGCTCTGGGGACTCTTGTGTGACTAGGCTACTGGGTCAGAGCACCTGGGAAGCTTCTGACGCACCAGGGGTCCCCAAAATAGCTCAGGGCCGTTTACAGCTCCCTGACATCTCTTTGTACCATCCAGCAATGGACCAGAAGAGCAGCTGCTCTCCTGGGGCTTGGGAAACCTGGTTCTGACTCTCATTAATTGTCACTGAGTGTCATACTATGGTGTCGGGAAAAGCAGACTGTGTGGTCTGAGAGTGCTTGGAGTGACAGAAGATGTCTGATGGCTTGGCCTGCATTCTGCATGGCCAGGAAGGTTGTGTTGTCTACAGCAGATGAAAGCCACCAGGAGTCCTGGCTGCTCACTGCTTTTAAGGACTGCTCCAGGTAGGAGCTGGGCCACTTGCACCTGTGAGTTCATTTCACCCTTAAACCATCAGCATTTCAGGAAAGCTTGTGGATTTGTTGGGCTCCTGACTTCTCGCCAAAGCATCACACATGGAACTAAAAGCAGAGTGTCTTTGTAGGCAGTGGAGCTCCTCTGCTTCTGCCACACAGGTGCTTGAGGCCAGCCCCACGAAGGACTGGCTACAGAGCAGTAACTGCTGGCTGCTGAGCCACTGGCCTTGCCATGTGCTGGCACACTTCTCTGAAGGAAAGCCAGGGTTTCATGAGTGACATGAAGATTCTCTCACCTTGGTGGTGTTTTACCTTGTATTCCTCTTCAAGTAGCTGCCTTGAGGCCAGCCTGGTGGTGGCTGGTGTGAAGGAGGCTGTCCAGGTGCCCCTTTCCAGCACGTGGACAGAAGCAGGGTAAAACACATTCCCTTTCCTGCTTTGGTTGCTCTCTCTGCTCTTCCTGGGAGGTGGCAAAGCCCAGTTCCTCTGGAGCTGACACAGCTTTGTAGCCTCGAGCTAGAGCAGGACACAGGCAGTTTCCCTTCCGCTTCCATGGCAAAGCTCCAGCTGACTGAAGCAGGAGGCTTTCTCCCCCTTTCACCCTGTTTCACTTGCAAAACCTTTAGGAACCAGAGCCTTAACCCCTTTCCTTGCCTGTGAGCAGTCTGCCTGTGCTGGGCACATTGGTCACTTCCCCCCTTGTCTCAACAGGGAACTCTTACCATTGGTGGCAAAGAAGTGACCCTTGAGTACACTCCGTGCCCAGAGTTCTGGCGCTGCAAACGTGTAAGTATGCAAGCAGAGAGCTGTCTTGTGCTTCCCCTACTGGCTCTCCTGGCACTGGCAGCAGAGAGGAGCCTTAGATATTTGCTCAGAGGCTGAAGATACTGTCCTGAAGCTCTTGCCTCTTCTGAACTTCTATGCTTTTCCATACCTTGTTTTCGGTAGCCCCCCTGGGTGCTCTGGTACAGGTAGCCAGCAGTTTGTGCACAGAGCAGGTTCATCCCTGTGCAGCAGCTCCCTTTTAACATAACCAAAATCAGACAGCAATGCTGCCAAATGGCTTTCACTGTGGTTCACCTGTGAAACTGCAAGTGTCTTTACTGCCCAGAACTGTCACCAACGTAACCATGCACACCACCCCTCTGTCCCATGCCAGGAACCTGGGGTCTAGATTTGAGTGCAGTAAGTGCAGAAGGGGAGGGAACATGTGAACAAGTCCAAGTGCAGGCAGCAGTTAGTGCAGACTGCAGCTGGCCCATTTCTGGGGAGGCACACTTACCCAAGTGTCAGTTTTGATCCCATGCCCTTCCCGTGTCTGGCACAGACACTTGTGGCTGTGGTAGGCTGGGAAGGAGTGCTGGGGCAAAGGGCTGCTCCCTGCCTCCCCACTGAATGCACACTGAGGCTGCAGCAGGACAGGAAGGCATTGGTGCTGGTTAGATTCCCACCTTGACCACTGGATCACACTGCACTACAAAGACCTCCATCCAGGATAACTGGATGTTGCTTGGCACCTCATCTGTGCTCGCAGTGCTCCAGGGACAAGTAGAAACAGCAGCTTCGGGTAGTGGTTTCACAACAGCACTCAGTGCAAGGAGAAGTAGCTGGAGTGTGTGTCCCTACTCTTGCTGTGCACAAACATGGCCTGGAAGAGTATTTTCAGGGCTTCAGTTGGAGGGAAAACCAGTGGCGTGAAAGAGAAGCAATTTACAAAGAGTTTGAATAGGAAGTTAGAAATGCTGTGTTTGGAGAGAGCTGTGAGGATGGGGCACTTGGCTCTTCTCACAGTGGCCCTGGGTGGGATAACCCTCTGAGCCTGTACAGCTCTACCTCTTGATTAGCAGACACCTCTTCACTGACTCTTCCTGTGCAGAAAATGACAACACTATCTGCAGTTTAGCTTGGATGAAGACTTTGTCACTGCTCTAGAAGTGAGTTGATTAGAGAATACAGAGGTACCTTTGGATCCTGTGAAATAACAGGGTGGCTATCAGTGTGGTGCCTGGCATGGAGCATTTAGGACTAGTCAAGTACCTCTAGGGTGTGAGCAAATCCACACTCAGAAGTTGTGTAAAAATCCTGTTCCCAAGGCAATCCCAGTTTCAAGCCATGTCACCATTTCCCTTCCAATCCAGCCAAGGGTCCTGCTGCCATTTCCCATCCTGCCTCAAACTCTCTCTGTAACTTTTCCATGGCTGTTACTTTCGGAAAGTACTGCAGAGTCTGACCTTCTGGAGTAGGTTGTACCCAGTGCCTCCAAAACATGACTTCCTCATGCTGTCCACCTTCCATTGCAGTGTAAGGTGTGTACTGTGGGCTACAGATCTTCCTGCTCCTATTGCAAGCTCCCAAGAGATGGTGAGTATATCTGGTCCCCTCTGCTTGGGTGGTTAAGTTTCATCTGCCCTGACAAGTAAGTTTCTCTTCTGGCTTCTCCATGGCATCCCTCTTGGTGGACTAGCTGAGCACTGTGTAGGAGGATTATTAGTTTTGCTTCATTCAGAGCCTTTTCTTGTCTACACTGAAGACAATACTCATGGTTGTGTTGCCACCAGGTTCTCTGTTCTTGTGAGGCTTAGCATAGAGTTGTCTTACTGCACAAAGCCTTTTCTTCCTATTGCTCTGGCATTGTCCTTCATCTATGGAGTGGCAAGTTGTGTGTCCTCCAGGACTGAACTAGTCCTGCTGTGACCATAGCTTCCCCTCCACCCCGTTTCCTAGGGAGATGCAGCTGTGTGTTTCTAGTGTTATTCTTTTGAGGCTGTCAGATTAGGGGTGAATCCAGAATTTGAATTGCTGAACTCACCTTGCATGGAAAGGAGTTCTGTTCCTCCAGGAGCTTCTTCTCACCCCAGCAGCACCTCTGCTTTTTGGGGTGGGAGAGCACAAGAGCCAAAATGCTCCCTTGAGGGACTGTGTTCTTTGGGACAAGCAGGTGCTCCAGGCACTCTATGAGCTTTGACTCTGTGTCTTTGTACAGACATCTAATTATTTACATTTCTTACCCTCATACCCCAGGCAGAAGGGCATTAAAATCACTGCTGATGCAGAATGCTGTAGCTACTGAAGCACCATCCCCACGGTTTTGCTTTCCTTGAATCGTGGCCCTTCCATCAGTGTTCTGAAGGCAATATTCTCATAGCTGGCCCAACACAGCTGTGGGCTGTCATAAAACACCTGAGGAGTAAATTAAACAGAGCCTGTGAGATGCTGTGAAGAAACTGTGGTGCATGCTTCTCACTGACCTGCTTCTGTTGATTGTGAAAACGTGTCTAGTAAGGAAACCTCTCTATGAACTGGCCTTTAATTGCTGGGTGAAACAGAGCAGCTCTAGGCATACACAGTGGTTACTGCAGCTTTGCATGAGTTCTTGTGTGCTTTGTGACTGATGGACTTGAAATGGACTTTAATACACCTCTCTTACAGGGAACAGAGCTGGCCCGGAGTCCAGAGGTGGTTCTGAGGGTGAGGACGTGTCAGCTGAGCAAGAATTCAGTAAGACAACTGCATCATCTCTGGGGTTGTGTGATTTGCATGGGCAGCTTTCACAGCTGCATGTGCAGACTGGCTTCATGTACAGCTTTTACATGAGGTTCTGCCCATGAAGCGTAGCCAAAACTCTGCAGGCTGCAGACAAATTAGTGCAGACCTGTCCAGCATGAGCTGTGCTGGCAGCCAGGGGAGTCAGTATGCAGCTTTCCCAAGGTTTACATACAAAATGGTTGTGTCTTCTGCCATGCTGCCCAAACAGAACGAGAGCAGGGAGGTGCTCTGGGGGACGTTAAAGAGCGAGGCTTCGCTGTGCCAAGTCTTGCACTCTTATTTCTCTCTCTTGGTGGGAAGAGGCTTTAGCAGCAGGTGCAGGGCTGGCAGTGTTTGACTTTGCAGCCCTGCAGCTTTGGCTTCTCATAGAATTATAGAATCAACCAGGTTGGAAGAGACCTCCAAGATCATCCAGTCCAACCTATCACCCAGCCCTAAGCAATCAACCAGACCATGGCACCAAGTGTCTCATCCAGTCTCCTCTTGAATGTCTCCAGCCTTGGTGACTCCACCACCTCCCGGGGCAGCCCATTCCAATGGGCAATCACCCTCTCTGTGAAGAACTTCCTCCTCATATCTAGCCTGTACCTCCCCTGGCACAACTTGACACTGTATCCTCTTGTTCTGCTGCTGGTTGTCTGGGAGAAGAGACCAACCCCCACTTGGCTACAACCTCCCCTCAGGTAGTTGTAGACAGCAATGAGGTCTCCCCTGAGCCTCCTCTTCTCCAGGCTAAACACCCCCAGCTCCCTCAGCCTCTCCTCACAGGGTTTGTGCTCCAGACCCCTCCCCAGCTTCGTTGCCCTTCTCTGGACACGTTCCAGTACCTCAACATCTCTCTTGAATTGAGGAGCCCAGAACTGGACACAGTACTCAAGGTGTGGCCTGACCAGAGCTGAGTACAGGGGAAGAATAACCTCCCTTGTCCTGCTGGCTACACTATTCCTGATCCAGGCCAGGATGCCTTTGGCTTTCCTGGCCACCTGGGCACACTGCTGGCTTATGTTCAGCTACTATCAACCAGCACCCCCAGGTCCCTCTCTGTCTGGCTGCTCTCCAGCCACTCTGTGCCCAGCCTGTAGCACTGCTTGGGGTTGTTGTGGCCAAAGTGTAGAACCCTGCCCTTAGCCTTGTTAAATCTCATCCTGTTGGCCTCTGCCTACCCATTGAGCCTGTCCAGGTCCCTCTGCAGGGCCCTTCTACCCTCCAACAGGTCAACACCTGCTCCTAACTTGGTGTCATCTGCAAACTTACTGATGATGGACTCAATTCCTTCATCTACATCATCAATAAAGATATTGAACAGGATGGGGCCCAGCACTGATCCCTGGGGGACACCACTAGTGACTGGCCACCAACTAGATGTGGCACCATTCACCACCACTCTCTGGGCCCAGCCCTCCAGCCAGTTCTTGACCCATTTCAGAGTGAATCTGTCCAAACCACGAGCTGCCAGCTTGGCCAGGAGCTTCTTGTGGCAGACAGTGTCAAAGGCCTTGCTGAAGTCCAGGTGGACTACATCCACAGCCTGCCCTGCATTCACCAGGCAGTAACCTGATCATAAAAGCAGATCAGGTTCATCAGGCAGGACCTGCCCCTCCTGAATCCAAGCTGGCTGGGCCTGATCCCCTGACCATCTTGCAGGTTCCATGTGATTGTACTCAGGATCACCTGTTCCATAACCTTGCCTGACACTGAGGTCAGGCTGAGAGGTCTGTAATTTCCTGGTTCCTCTTTCAGGCCCTTTTTGTGGATGGGCATCACATGGGCCAGCCTCCAGTCATCAGGGACCTCACCTGTGAGCCAGGACTGCTGATAAATGATGGAGGGTGGCTTGGCAAGCTCATCTGCCAGCTCTCTCAGTACCCTAGGATGGATCCCATCAGGTCCCATGGACTTGTGAGGATCCAAGTGGGTCAGCAGGTCCCTTACTGCTTCCTCCTGGATTACAGGGGGACTATACTCTTTCCAACAGCTTTAGAAGCTCAGGTAGGGATCTCTTTTGAAGTGAAGCTAGATGCTTCAAAGGCTTTCAAGCACAAGGGACTTGATGGGATTTATCTTGCATAGGTAGGCTGGGGGCAGGATGCTTCCACTATCGGCCTCATCTGTGGTAAGTAGGTGCCTGATAAAATCAGTGATTGTATTATGATGCTTCTTGTCTCTGGCAGAGGTCAAGTAAAGGAGCCCAATATGACACAAGGCAGTGGAAGGATGAGCAGTATGTAGCTTGTCCTTTACACAGCTTGTGTTTGCAGAGAGGTAAGACACAGGATATGATAAGGGCAGAGCAGATTAGCCTTTTATAAGGGTTGCTGCTGCAGTGGCCAGGAAACAGGAGAAGAAAAATACATGCTGAAGCACTGTATGTAGAACCAGTCTATTTCTCCTCTCTAATAGCAGATATAAAGCTTGAAAAACCTGAGCAAGAGTTGTCAGGACAACCAGGATCTCCAAAGCAGCCTCTCCAGCCCTCAGTTCCTGCCCCACAGCAGGAGTGTCAGCCTCAGGAAGAAGAACCAAGGAAGAGAGATGAAGGGAGAGAGGGGCGCCCCTCTCAGGAGAAGAGAAGGGACATGGACCAGCACCAGGAGCTGCCTCTTCAGAGAGAAGCAGAGGAAGCCACACCACAGGATGGTGGAGGAAGCAGAAGTGAGTGACGCAGGGCCCAGTATTTAATTCCTCTTGCTTGCATTCCATGAGGTCATCTGCAGAAAGGGCAGCATTTGACTAAAAATTTTGGAGGCTGTTACTGTTGTTGTGCAGATCATGGCATCAAGAACTGGTGGGGTGTTCAGCTCCAAAGGTGCTGCTGAATGGCCTTTAGGAAGATTAATTCAGGGGAAACTGGCTTCAGGGTGATGTAGTTAATTTAGCAGAGCAGCAAAAGTGGTTTTGGCCAGAAGTCCTGGCCTGAGGTCTTCTGAGGCAGGGTCTACTTTCTGCTCTTTTTCTGGGAAGGAAAGTTTAGCAGTTGAAGGGGGTTCTCTTGCAAAGCAGAGAGAAAAAACCCCAATGGCTTCCAGACTCAACACGTTGGCTCTAGTGGGTTTGGTTTCACCTGAGCTGTCACAATAAACTTAGAACTGAATTACCTTTTGTTTTCTTTACTATTTCTTCCATCCTGGCCACCTCCCTCGTGCTCCCAGCCATTATGCTGAAGCGCATCACTCGATTCACCCCCCCAGAAGTGATCGTGGGGCTGCTGGCCCCCTACGTGCGGCTCTCCACCTCCAGCGTGCGCATCATGAAGAACAAGGCTGGGCGGATGGGGCAGACCTATGGCTTCATCGAACTGGAGTCCCACGCGGTCAGTACTTGCTTGCTTTCTCATGCTCCCCCTCTTGGTGTCTGGAGAAGTAGAGAAACCACAGAAATGTAAGAAATTGCTGCATTTGTGAGGCAGCTGCTCTGGAAGGAGTCTTCTCTTCTGGGTGGGCACAGGGAAGATCTGCTGCTCTCTGGCTTTAGGAGCCAAAGATCCCCTCTTGTCACAAGCTGTGATGCTGAGTGAGGGTTTTTTTTTCCTCAGTGTATCTCTTTGGTGACCCTCTGAACTTGAACTCCTCTTGTACAGATGTTTTATTTGTAGTGAAGTTGATCTCAGTGGTTTCTGTCTGCAGAAGGCAAGAGTCTTAACAGGCAGTCCCACACTGGAGGGTTCACATCTTCTGATTCTGGTGATTCCTAGACTCTGCAGTTGTGCTTTGGCATTGGTCCCAAGGGTGTTCCCCAAAACTCTTTGGAACATGAGCAGCCATGGTGCTGCATTGTCTGGCAGCCCTAGGAGAATACAGTCCCTAGCTGGCTGCTGAAAACGGGTGTAGGGCAAGCAGAGAACCTAACAATGCAGTTACTCAGGTTGTTGCATCCTAAATAGCTTTCAGTAGTATTTAGACAAGAGTGTTGTGTTCACTGTCCTTGCTGTGGTCATCATGTAAGCACAGAGCCTTCTTTTCAGGCAGCCTGGATTTGGGAAATGGGCTTGTTTCTTTCCCAGGGATGTGAAATTCTCCTTGCCTTTTACAGGAGGCTCTGAGGTTGCTGAAGATATTGCAGAACCTGGATCCCCCTATCTGCATTGATGGACGTACAGTGGAAGTGAACCTTGCTACAGGGAGGAGAAGGTACAGTCAGATAAGGCAGAAGGGTTGTTCTTTGTATGTTGTGCTGCGAGGCTGGAGTGTGTTGTCAGACCCTAAGGTCTGCTTAAAGGCTGGCACATGACTTAGAAAAGATATTCCTACAACCTAATGTCTTTGAGAGGTGAAGGCATCAGAGCTAGAAGAAGCTTCAGTGATTGAGCAGTATGGGATTAATCACTATATTGCATGGCCTCTTCTTGTCATAGAATCATAGAATCAGTCAGGGTTGGAAGGGACCACAAGGATCATGTAGTTCCAACCCCCCTGCCATGGGCAGGGACACCTCACACTAGATCAGGCTGGCCAGAGCCTCATCCAGCCTGGCCTTAAACACCTCCAGGGATGGGGCCTCAACCACCTCCCTGGACAACCCATTCCAGGCTCTCACCACTCTCATGGGGAAGAACTTCTTCCTCACATCCAGCCTGAATCTCCCTACTTCCAGCTTTATTCCATTCCCCCTAGTCCTGTCACTACCTGATATCCTAGAAAGTCCCTCCCCAGCTTTCTTGTAGGCCCCCTTCAGATACTGGAAGGCCACAATAAAGTCTCCTCAGAGCCTTTTCTCCGTACTGAACAGCCCCGACTCTTTCAGTCTGTCCTCACAGGAGAGGTGCTTCAGCCCTCTGATCATCCTGGTGGCCCTTCTCTGGACACCTTCCAGCATGTCCCTATCCCTCTTGTAATAGGGGCTCCAGAACTGGACGCAGTACTCCAGGTGGGGTCTCACCAGAGCTGAGTAGAGGGGGAGAATCATAGAATCATAGAATCAAGAAGGCTGGAAGAGACCTCAAAGATCGTCGAGTCCAACCTGTCACCCTAAACCTCATGACTATCTAAACCATGGCACCAAGTGCCACGTCCAATCCCCTCTTGAACACTCCAGGGATGGTGACTCCACCACCTCCCTGGGCAGCCCATTCCAATGGCCAACCACTCTCTCTGTGAAGAACTTTCTCCTCACCTCCAGCCTAAACCTCCCCTGGCGCAGCTTGAGACTGTGTCCTCTTGTTCTGGTGCTGGTTGCCTGGGAGAAGAGACCAACCCCCTCCTGGCTACAACCTCCCTTCAGGTAGTTGTAGACAGCAATGAGGTCACCCTTGAGCCTCCTCTCTCCAGGCTAAACACTCCCAGCTCCCTCAGCCTCTCCTCATAGGGCTTGTGCTCAAGGCCTCTCCCCAACCTCGTTGCCCTTCTCTGGACATGCTCCAGCAATTCAACATCTTTCCTAAACTGAGAGGCCCAGAACTGGACACAGTACTCAAGGTGTGGCCTAACCAGTGCTGTGTACAGGGGTACAATGACCTCCCTGCTCCTGCTGGCCACACTATTCCTGATGCAGGCCAGGATCTGGTTGGCTTTCTGGGCTGCAAGTGCACACTGACAGCTCATGTTGAGCTTCTCATCCCCCAGCACCCCCAAGTCCTGTTCTTCAGGGCTGCTTTCCAGCCAGTCACTGCCCAGCCTGTATTTGTGCTTGGGATTGCCTTGACCCAGCTGCAGGACCCTGCCCTTGGTCTTGTTGAACCTCCTGAGGTTGGCTTGTGCACACCTCTCAGCTTGTCCAGGTCCCTCTGGATGGATCCCTTCCCTCCAGCCTGTCTGCTGCACCACACAGCTCGGTGTCATCAGCAAACCTGCTGAGGGTGCACTCAATGCCTCTGTCCATGGCACTGACCAAGATGTTGAACAAGACTGGTCCCAGGACTGATCCCTGAGGGACTCCACTTGTCCCTGGCCTCCACTGGGACATGGAGCCATTGACAGCCACTCTTTGGGTGCAGCCATCAAGGCAGTTCTTTATCCATCTCGTGGTCCACCCATCAAACCCATGTGTCACCAGCTTGGAGACCAGGATGTGGTGTGGGACAGTGTGGAAGGCTTTGCTCAGGTCCAGGTCAATGACATCAGTTGCTCTCCCCTCATCTATTCATGTTGTGACTTTGTCATAGAAGGCCACCAGGTTTGTCAGGCAGGATTTGCCCTTGGTAAATCCATGCTGACTGTACCCAATCACCTCTTCACTGTTCTTCTGTCTCAGTAGTGCCTCCAGGAGAATCTGCTCCATGATCTTACCAGGCACATCTCCATGATCTCACCAGAGGTGAGACTGACTGGCCTGTAGTTCCCTGGTTCTTCCTTCTTACCCTTTTTGAAAATGGGAGTAATGTTTCCCCTTTTCCAGTGTGTGGGGACTTCCCCAGACTGCCAGGACTTTTGGAATATAATAGAGAGGGGTTTAGCAACTTCATCTGCCAGTTCTCTCAGTACCCCTGGGTGTATCCCATCGGGTCCCATGGACCTGAACACTTTCAGGTTCTTCAGGGTATCACGAACCTGATCTTCACTTAGATGGGCAGTTCTTCCTTCCGGTTCTTGCCATTAGCTTCCATGACTATTCCAGGAGTGTGGCTGGAGGCCCTTGCAGTGAAGACTGAGGTAAAGAAGACATTGAGAACCTCAGCCTTTTCCAGGTCACTTGTGACCATTTCACTGTTTCCTTTCCGAGGGGGCACACACCTTCCCTAGGCTTCTTTTTACCATTAATATACCTGTAGAAATTCTTCGTGTTCCCTTTGACCTCCCTGGCTAGATTCGATTCAAGCTGTGCTTTGGCTTTCCTAAGCAGGTCTCTTGCTGCTCAGGCAGCTTCCTTATACACCCCCATTCCAGCTGTCCTTTCCTCCACTCCTTGTAGAGTTTCCTTTTAAGTGATAGCATGTCCAGGCAGGCTCATCCAGTCAGGCCTTCTGGCATTCTTCCTTGCTTTTCTCTTTGTAGGTATACATTGCTCCTGGACACAGAGGAGGTGGTCCTTGAATACTGACCAGCTGTCCTGGGCCCCTCTTCCCTCTAGGGCTTTGTCCCACGACACTTTGGCCAGCAGATCCCTGAAGCGATCAAAGTCTGCATGCCTGAAGTCTAGGGTCGTAAGCTTAGAATACGTCCTCCTGGTTGCCCTGAGGATCTTAAATTCAACTGCTTCAACTGTCCAGCCATCAAATCCCATTGTGAGGGAGTCAATGGGTTCAGCTTTCTAAAATGCAGTTGGAGAGATTCATCTCTGTGGACACAGCAGAGAGCATGGTCTCCACCAGAGACAGCAATCTGCACAGTCTCTCTGTCTCATGGGCTGGATGCAGTCCAGCACGTGGCCAGTGGAGATGGTCTTTCTGCCCTCACTGGTCCTGCTGATCATTTAGAGCATACTGAGAAGCCAGACTGATGTTAACCTGCAACCTTTATCTCCACAGGAATGACTACGGGGAGCACGGTGACAATTCCTACTATGGCCAGGTAGGTCTGCACGGCTTCCCTGCAGGTCCTCAGAAAGACAGGGAGTGATGGGGGTTATAGGCCTGACTCTGTTAGGCTTTTTGCCTTTGGGCTGCTGAAAGGTCAGCATATTTGAAGTTGGGATGGTAGTGCTCAAGTGTGCTCTTCACTGCTGCACCACCCCTACACTGTGTTTGTCATGTACAGAGAAATGCAAGTCAGGGAGCAGATGCTGCTTGAGGGAGTTCTCAGCTGGATTACTCTATACCACGCTTTTACAGTGACTTAACTGATGACTGATCTCAGTTCTCAGAGTGAATGTCTCTTCTCAACTGCTTGTTACTAGACTGCAGGGCTCTTCCCATACTGAATGGGCTGCAGGCTTTGATACAGATTGCCATGAGCACCTCATTTAAAGATTCACGGAAGCTGCAGAGGTCTTGTGCCTTGCAACACTGTCCATTGCTCTGTAGATGAAAAGCTACTTGTGCTCTATAGTTAAATGAGCTTTTTTTCCTGAGCTTTGGGGCTGTAAGAGGGAGGAAAAGGAATATGATGTTTGTCAAAGAGTCTCTGATCTGTTTATGTTGTTCACTTACTCCAGGGCAGGAGGGGCATGAGAGACAGGAGGGGTGGCGAATCACAGAGACGCACCAGAGCCCAGTGTAAGTGAAGCTCTGCCTCTCTCCTCCTGTGGAGACTTTTCTTCCTTAAAAGGGCACTGACATGTTAGAAATCAGCCCAGAAATATTTTTAAAGGCTAAGAGTAGGTTTGTTTGCTACACCCACTTCTGAGTTCCTTTGCCAACTTTGTTTAGTCACATTTTCCTATCTGTGTTTCTCTCTACTCTTACTGTGCAAAACTACAGGCAGATAAAAGAAAGTTGCTGCCTGCTTTTCCTTCTTGTGTCAAACTGATGGGATAAAATCAGCCTGGCAGTTACCAGCTAAGATGGAAGAAAATAAACTTTATTCAGCAGAGCCAGCAGCTGGGAGAACACTCCTGACTGTTTTACTAACTTCCATGTAGTATCACTGAGGACTCTGGCAAATTACATTTTGGAAATGAGCAGCATTCCTCCCATCATAGGCCTACCCTTAAGGCTTTGGCTTTTCCTGTAGAAACAGTTTGCTCCCCTTTCTTGTCAGGAGCTTTCATGTGCCCACGGGTGGAAGGGATGTGGGGAGTGTCATGGCTTTAAACAGGAGACTGTTTGAAAGAGCACAGATCTTCCTTGTTCACAGGGGTGGGTGGATGCAGAGCCTGGTACTCATTACCCCATTCTTAGGGAAATTACTGAATTTCATTTCTTTGTATGGTCAAGTGTTGTGGTCTGGTGATCTCAGTACAGCCCCTGTAAGCCTGTTTTGATGTGGAAGTTTTGGCAGAGTCCTAAACCAGAAAATTGTGAAAACCTATCTCCCTTCTTACTTGCTTAAACAAAAGAAGATGTGGGTGAAGTGATGGGAGGATGTTCATAACTTTCTTGCCAGGAGAGAAGAAGTATTCTTTCCCACTCTTGATCCTTTCACCAGTGTAATACTTGCTCATACTTTTGTCTTTGTGAAAGGCAGCCTCTGCCTTTGGAAGATGATGCTGTTAACTCTTGTCTCTCTGTTCAGCACCATCAGATGTGTCCACATACATTTATGATCCTGAAACGGGGAATTACTACGACCCCATAGCTGGTACATACTATGACCCCAGGACTCAGGTGAGTGCATGGACAGGAAGCTTTACACACAGTATGTTCTGACTAACTGCCTTTCTCCAGAGACATTCACAGCTAGATCCTGAAGACAGGCCAGCACTGGAGAGTGCAGAGGCAGCTTTGTTTCTCTCACTCAGTCCTCTGACCTGTGTAAAAGGAATACATGTTCCATTAACTGTGCGTTGAGCTGCCTTTCTCTGAAAGTCCTCCTGCCTTTGGAGGGTCTTTGGCCTTCTCTTCATTGAGTAGGCTTATGGGCAGAACTTGCTTGCTAGGTTTTGCTGAAGATGTGTGATGTGTGACTCTCTATTAACAGATGGACAGAAGAGTGCTGTTTTCATCTGTGGTCTGCTCCCCAGCCAGTAGTAGTCACAGGGATGCCAAAAGAGAGCCATCAGCAGAGGTTCTCTGTGTTTGTGATGCTGGAGATGTCTGTGTTGTGGGCAAGCAGGGTAGTGCTCTGAAGACCTGGCTATGGTAGAGTGTCTTCTGCCTCAGCAAAGTTCTGAAGCTTTTCCCCCCAGCTGTCTGAGGCTCTGCAGTCCCTTCTTACTGCACTGGTCTCTCCAGCCCAATAAGAAGACTGCAGGGGTTTGGCTAAGCCTCTTCCAAATGCCTCTTTCAGAGAGAAGTCACAATAGACCGAGAGGCCTGCTCCTCACCTCCGGAGAGCAGGAGGCGGCGGCACGGGAGCCAGGAATGGACAAATGAAAAGAAGGAGCCATACAGCTGGGACAACAGGGACAGAAAGGAGAAAGGGAAGAGTACTTCTGCTAAGGTAAATCCCTCCAGGTGTCAGAATGATCAGAGATCTGAGACCAGGAGGCTGAGGTAAGAGAACTTAGAGAATAGAGAGTGATTTAGAGAGCGTTCAAAAAGGGAGGGACAGTGAGAGAAAATGAGTAAATACATGGGGTGGGCAGCAGGCCAGGAATGTGGTTCTTGTCTGGCCAGGTGGGATTTTCCTGAACTTCCTGAAATTTTTCTCTGCTGACATTAAGTCAAGACTTCTCATCCCTTCCTTATGGTAAAGGACTCAGAAACATCCAGGTGACTGAGACAATGCATTTCACTCACAGCTGCTGTAACAGAGCCAACAGAAAAGCAGCAGAGGTGGTTAAACATACAAATCAGATAAAAATGTAGACTCAGCTCTCCCCTGCCTGCAGTTCCTGTCCCTTCCAAACATCATGCACAGGCAGGAGGATGAGGCAGGTGGTGCAGGTGGACTGCAAAGGTAAACTGAGATGGAATGCAGATACACCCTGTACAATTGCTCCCAGAGCCTCAGTCCTGGGGCAGTGCTCTTCAGTGCTGCTCCCAGTGAGCAAACAGTCTCCCCGGTGTGGGAAGCTGCTGGTTCAGAGTAGCTGCCCAGTGTGCTCTTTGAGCACAGACCAGTGCTGTGATACTTGACTGGGCCTGAGGAATGCCAGGAGATTGGTAGAATGATTTCATCATGAATACAGAAACTTTGTTTTCCTCCTTGCCTATTGGTCCGGATATGCTCTCTCTGGCACAACGAGTCCTGGGCAGCTGGAACCTGAGGGGTATGAATGTCCCTGAGGCTGGTACCAAGCCAGCCAAGGAGTCTCGTGTTGTGTTGAGGATGTCTGCTGTCAAGGGCAATGACCTAGAAGCAATAGGGTCTTGTCTGACTAGAGGGTGAAAGCATCTCCAGTAGAAATCCTCACATCATTTTTCACGGTTGCCTGTTTTCCATGGATGCTCAGTGGTGGCTTCCTGGCTGCTGTGTGCACTCTGACCCCTATGTTGCTGATGGCCTAATGCTAAATCTTGTTTTTTTCAGAATGAGCCTGGAGAGGAGAGATGCTTTGTAGAAGATGTCTTCAAAAAGCCATTGCCTCCCTCTGTGAAGAAGGATGAGAATACAGGCCTGGTAAGGTGTTGTGTAGCACTTGTTGTATTGTGCAGTTAAGTGTGAGTGGCTAATGAACTGCTAGTCTGGAGCATGGCCAAGGCTCTGGAAAGCATGTAGGTGTGAAGCTTCACCCCAACCTAATCTTTGTGTTGTGGAGTGCACACAGTGAGCATCACAGGCTCATCCTATTGCAGTGCTGGGTGACTGCAGCCTCTGGTGTTCTCTGTCCGGTGCAAGGAAGATCCTGAAAATATCAGCACACAGCAGGCAGGACTGTAACTCTTCCTGGAGTGGTGGGTTTCTCTGCTGCCATGCTGGCTAGCTATGCTGGTGACTTTGCACCTGGTCTTCATGTCCTTTGTGTGCACGCAGAGGTGTACAAATGTGAGCTGACCCTGCCCCAGCTTCCTCACTGGTCTGAGGCACAGCTGGGGCCACTGTCAGCGTCACAGTCCAGCAGAGTGAGAGTGGGGCAGGCTGGGGCAGTCTGGTGAACTTCTGCAGCTGTCCCTGAAACCAAAGGCACAGCTCCAGGAGAGCTATGGATTCTTCAGAGTGGGAATGTCTCCCACCAGAAAGCACCACCTCACTTCTGCCAGCTGCCTGGTTTCCTTGGAGGCCTGTTTAAATGGGTGCTTAGCTGTTATGTGCAATGAGTCTATGCTGTGGTGGTCTTTAACACCTCATCTTGACTGTTCCAGAATGAAACTGGAGAGGAGAAATTCTCTGCAGAAGATGTCTTTAAAAAACCATTACCTCCCTCTGTGAAAAAGGATGAGAGCACAGCCCCGGTGAGTGGCTCCACAGGATTGGAGTTTGGCTTACCTGGGGACAGGGGTAGAGAGGCTCACCAAAGCCTGCCCATGACCTTGAGTAACAGAGATGCCAGCTTCTCGTGCCAGAGGAGGGGGCACTGGAGATGGAATGGCAAAGGCAGTTTGTTTTATACCTGTTTGTGGGCTTCTTGCATGGGGAAATTTAACACTGGCATTTAAGCAGGGTCTCCTCACTCAAGCAGTCCTCAGGCAGAAAACTTCCATCTGCCTCTGGACTGAGGAGGGCCAAACCTCACTGATCTTCATCCCTAGAGAAAGTGACTAACAGCAATCTCCTGCCAAACAGCTGCTGCTTTGGTCAGCTTCTTCTGCTTTGTGTGAGACTAGGAGAGCCTAGCACCAAAGTGCAACCTGTCTAGAGAGCAGAAGGGCTTCTACCTCATGGTGTTTGAATGCTGGCCATGCAGCTTCCTTCCATTCCCTGCCTGGGATGCTGGTCTCTGGCTTTTGGGCTGGAATGGAGAGACAAGTTGTGGGGAGATTGTAGCCGTGCAGGGCTCTGCTTTCCCAACCAAACAGTCACACTTCTCCACCTCTTCCCTCAGCCCAAGATGGTGAATCCTCTGATAGGACTTCTGGGAGAGTATGGAGGAGACAGCGACAATGAGGAGGAGGAGGAAGAGGAGGAGCAGCCACAGGCCCAGTGGCTGCCACAACCTCCCCACCCCCCAGCACAGCGCGAGGAGCAGCCACGGAAGGCCAAGGCCAGCGACGACAAGCTGACCGACTGGAACAAGCTGGCCTGCCTGCTCTGCAGGAGGCAGTTTCCCAACAAGGAAGTGCTCATCAAGCACCAGCAGCTCTCCAACCTGCACAAGGTGTGGGGCCTGCTGGCTGGGAGGATTGCTGTGTGCTGCAAGCTGCCTTTGGCTCTGCAGCTTTGAAATCTGCAGGGAATAACACAGTGGTTGGGTGGGAAGAGCTGAGTTTGACACAGCAGCAGGCAAAGTGCCCATCAAAGTGGTGTTCAAAGCATTGTGTGAGCTGCTACTTCCTGCCACAGCAGTGCTGTGTAAAGCCAAAGTGTGACTTTTGAAGCTGTAGCAAGAGAGCTCAGGCTTGGGGAGAGCACAGCACTGGCGTGCTGCAGTGTGACAGCAGTGAGAACTTAGCACATCCCTCCCCGTGTTCTCTGCTGCCTTTGAACTCTTGCTTCTTGGAGGGCCAGACTGCTGTAGGTTGGAACAGGTCTGGTTGCCTTCCTATCCTATGGGGAGGAAGGGCTCCTGGCCTCTGTGGGGAGTGGGTTGTCTGGGCTGCAAGAGAGGTTGCTACATCTGGTACAGTGAGTGGAAGAGCAAGGTCCTTTACCTGTGCTCCTTACGGGTGGAGCAGGTGACCCTGACAGCTTGTATCCTCTGCTGACACTGCCTTCTGTTCTCCTGCTTCCAGCAAAACCTGGAGATACATATGAAGATCAAACGATCTGAGCAGGAACTGGCCTATTTGGAGAAGAGAGAGCAAGAGGTGGGTCTGAGTGAGGTTCAGTTGCACTCTGGAATGCAGAGTTCCACCTAAAACTCATGCATTGTATGGGCTGGTGCTGCCTGGCCAGTACTGGGAGAGCTGGAACTGTCTTGTTCAGAAAGTAGCAGAGCTGCTCCTGCTTCTTTCAGCTGAGAGGCTGAAAACACAGTTCTGGGTCAGTCTGAGAGATGCCATCAGGCAGAATAAGTGGTTGTGCGTTCCCAGGACAGATTGCCAGCCAGCCAAGGATGAAACAGACCTGGCTGCAGAGCAGTCTCCTGTGTAATGTTGAATACTTTTTATCTCCCACACCTATTTTTTTCTTTCTGTTATGAAGGGGAGATACAAAGACAAAGGAAATGACCGGAGAGAGAAATTCCAGCAGATGGATTCCCCAGAGAGGAAGCGGCTCCGATACGACCGGGACTCGGAGAGGTAAAGGCCGCTCATGGGTAAATCTCTTTGGGGCTGGCACCTGTGCTGCTGGCACACCAGGAGAAGAAGTTGGCCAGTGAGGGAGATGTGGAAGAGTCACAGCCAACTGGGCTGTGATTCTTGTGCATAGAGTTCTCCAAAGTGGAGTCTGTTGTGCTGCAGAACTTCTCAGGTGGCAGGAGGGAGCCAAGGGTGTGTAGTTCAGAAGCAAGGGTTTAGGGTGAAGCAGAGACAAGCTGGAGGGGTAAGATGAGTGGTTTGAGTGTGCCTGGCCAGGCACAGGACGCAGAACACAGCCTGTTCTCATCCACCTCATCATTGCCGCACTTGCTGTCCTCCTGTCCTGGCGTCCAGCCATTGACAGAAAGAGCAAAGCTGTGTTTCATCTGTTCCGCTGACTCAGAGGAGGGCTGGGAGCTGTTTGCATCTCGCTCAGAGTAGGTGGAGGAAGCAGGAGCGTGCTGTGTGGAGCTCTCAGAAGGCCTGCCCGCGGCGAGCTCGCATGTTCCAGCGGCCTGAGGAACTGCTGGGCACGTGCTGAAGGCAGAGCTGGTGATGTGCCTGTTCCCTTTGGGTACAACACCTCAGGAGGAGACCTTTTCTTCATATCTCGGTTTAGGAATCCACATCTTCTCTTTCCTCTTTTTTTCTTGGAATAGCTGTAGGTAAACTAGAGCACTTTGTGTGCAAACAGAAAGCAGAACTTGCCTGAAGGAAGCTTTTTTTGGTTAATGGCCTTGGAGGCACAGTGACCAGGTGGGAGAAAGTGTCCAAATCAGTGTTGCATCATAGAGCTCAGTGACCACAGCACTAAAGAAAGATCTACCAGGGCAGCAGGGGTTAGGCTTCACTTTCTAGCTATTTCTAAAACTCAGATTAAGGAACAGAAGCATGGAATGCCCCTGGCTGGCTTGTTATGTAAATATTTTGGAGGCTGAGCTCATTTCCTGTGCCTGGTGTGTTTTTCCCTGAGGTGAGACAAGGAGTTATGTGGTCAAAGGTGCTTGTGCCCTGCACACAGAATCCACTGTGCTGGTTTCCTTGAGTGGTGTGCTTCTTGTAAGTGGCTTGAATATCCCTCAGGAGAGGCTGGAATGTCCATGAAGGTGCTGTTAGCAGAGCTAAAAATCCCTGGCGTGTGCTCAGAGCATTGCAAGACTGAACAATTGATTCTGCCTCTGTTGCAGTGACTATGACTCAAGGATGGACAGTAACAACAAAGGGAATCGAGTGTTGCAGTCTCCAGTGTGGAAGAAAGGCTTTGGCCACAACCAACAGGGCACATCACCAATGGAGGTGAGTCTTCCCTTCCTCCCAGAACACATCCCTGTCCTGCAGCTGGGAATGTCTCCTAAAACAGCTGGAGGAATTCCCAGCCTGAACAAGAGTCAGGCTGAATTTGTATGGATCTGGAGGGATTGAGAATAGACTACTAGTTGAGTAGGGAGGAGTGAGCATCTGACTAATACCTGTCCAAAGCCAGGCTGGGGCGTGAGCAGGTACCAGCTCAGTGGTCTTCAGCCATGTGAGCTGGAGGAGAAGGTGAACCTCCTCTGGGGAAGTGTGAGCACAGCCAAAGCCACAGGGCATGCGATGCTGTTTGTCTGCTCTGTGAGGCTTTTGCTGCCATTTTGGACTCTGGACTTGGGAAGGCAATACCAGGGTACATTGTCCGCTGAGGAGCAGAGTCCCATCAGCAGATAGCTTCAAGGGTAGTCAGGGCTGGGTAGATCCTGCCTTCTGGAGCAGGCTGGGCTCTCAGCTGACCTTAATTTCCTGCAGGTTTATCTGCAGTGACCCTTGCCCTGGGACACATGAGCAGCACCATGCCCTTGTGGCTGCTGTCACTTGTGGCAGGAGGTCTGGCTGGGCTGCCTGGCTGCTGTGGCATTGGTGCTTCACCAGGGGACAGGCAGCTTGCAGCACTGCTGCTGCTTGCAGTCGAGTATGTCATTAAAGGCAAAGAGCTGAGGCTTCGTGACAGGCATTTGCTTCAGCCCACACGCAGGAGGCAAGGGTCCCCCATCAGTGCAGACAGCAGGAACCAGCCCCAGCTGTTCCTCATGGAGACTTTCCTGTGGCCATAAAACAGGTTTTGTCACAGAGCCAGCTCCAGCAATGCTCTCTGGGAGGTCTGACCTCCAACCATGGCTGGACCAAGCAGGGGGCTGAGTGCAAAGCACAGCCCTCAGACCATTCGCCTAAAGTCCTCCCAAAAGAAGCCCAGAGATGTGCTTTCTTCCCACTCCCAAGCCATGCAGGGCAAAGCCATGTGCCCTCTTCAGCCCCACAGAACTTTGATCTCTTGGCCTAATTGATCACATCACTGATACTCAGAGAAGTTGGACTTAAAAGCAGAGAAACTTTCAGCCTTGGGCCTGCTCTCCTGGGCTAACTCTAGGCAGGTATTAATGAATAATTCAGTGGCTGGCTGCAAAAGCCAGTCGTTAAAAACTGGTTGAAATTCAAAGCCAGCTACAGGAGCCCATGGGAGCTCTATTAGAGCAGAGAACAGCTGAGCTTGTGCAAATGCAGGCTGGCTGCAAACAGCTCCCTGGGAGCCCAGCTCTCTCCCTGGCACTTCCTTTGCTCTGGTTCTATCTTTGCTCACAGGCAGCTGTGGGCACTGCCTGCTCCTGCCCCTCCATATGCTCCTGTTGATCTCCATAGCCCACCCCTGGGGGTTGCTTCTCACCTGGTATTTGCTGGCTGTGTTTTTGTTGCTGCAAAGGGCCAATGGTGTCTCCCAAACAGCTTTTGGAGGAACATGGTGTACTTACTGTGCTCCTTCTCTCCCAGATCCACACAATAGCACTCAGCTGTTTTGAAGCACCCCTGGGGGAAGGCTTTTCTTCACAGGCAGCTGGGGAAGGGGAGAAGTCACTAACACAAGCTGTGTCTGTTTACAGGCAGAAAACAGGAGGAAGGGCCCTGGCCTGGGGACCCAAGGGAAGCCCCCCAAGAGGCAGTCCAACGAGACCTACCGTGACGCTGTCAGGAGGGTGATGTTTGCCCGCTACAAGGAACTCGAGTGAATGGTGGAGAAAAGCCCAAGCCTGTCTCTCTCCAGCTCCATCTCTTTCTGTCTCTCTGTGTCCTGTTCTTTTCAGGGGTTGGTCTTTTTTTTTTTTTTTTTTAATTGTTACAGGTTTTGCTGCTAGAATTTTTTTAATAAAACTGAAAATTTGTCAGTGCTTGTCTCCTGCCTAAAACAATGTGTTTTAAAACAAGATTCCCATCATGTTTTCCTCTTTACCTCTAGGGTGTCTGGGAGCTGCGGCCGAGTCAGTGGGGCTGAGATGGGTTTGGTCATCCAGTGGCCCTGCCAGCAGTGCCACTGTCCTGCAATGTGTTCCCTGACAGCTCAGGGACAGCTGCTTCTGGTGCTGTGTGCTCATACGTCAGGATGTGAGCTGGAAGCCAGAAAATAGCCCCTAAGGCCTGGGAGGAGTTCAGGAGCAGGAGCAGCCTGTGTGGGATTCACCCTAGCTGTTAGCAGAGCTTAACGGCTAAAGGTGTCATCTGGGCTTCCCAGCCACAGCAGAGCCTTCCCCTTCCCACAAAGCCTGGGGAGGGCTGGGTCTGGTGGTGGGGACCTTGGTGGGGGCATAGCCATGCTGGTCCAGGGTGGCAGGGTCTGTGCAGTGGTCTGCAAGCTACTGTCTCAGAATAAAAGCCATTGTGAGCAAGTGCTGCTTGCACAGCCCCAAAAGGTGCTGAGGGAGCTCCTGGTCAGGGATGTGCAGTGGGGTCAGGTTGGCCAAAGCAGAGTGAAGGTGTTTTGAGTGGAAGAAGGACCATGGGTGGCAGGGCTGAACATCACCTCCATGGATGAGGATGATGATGGTGGTGGCTGGTGGGAGCAGATCCTGTGCCTGTTGGACAGGAGCTTTGCTGACAGTGAGGGAACTTTGCTGACTGTCACCACTGCTTCTTTGCTCACCCAGCAGAGAGCAGGCCCAACATCACTTTGAGGTATCCCAAAAGAGGACAAACAGGAGATGTGGAAACTGAAGACAGCAAGATATGGAGGTGAAGGGCCACCTGCAGCAGCTGACAGCTTCTGAAGGCAAGCCGGGAGACCTGTCCAAGCAGCATGTCCTTGTCTCTAGCACAGGCAACCCCAGAGAGGTATGGAGGACTTGGTCACTGGCACCCCCGTCCTTTGCTATGGGGATGACCACTGCAGTGCTGGTGAGTACATGGGTTTGAGGGCAAGGAACATGTGTGCACAGGAAAAGTTGTGATGTTTAGAAAGGGTCTGTAAGAGCCCCCTCCTGCCAGAGAGCCCGTCCCTCTGGAGTCTTGAGGCTCTGTGCAAACTGTGAATGAGGGGCTGGTCAAGAAACTGACTTTGGAGAGCCAGGAGGAAGTTCAGAGGGAGGAAGGGTCGCTAATACTTGTGCATAAACAAAGACGCTCGGGGGCCATATGGTTCAACCAGCATCTAGGAGCAGCTTGTCTGTCTATAAATAGGGAGGGTCAAGTAATGATGTAATGATGCTTTTAATGAGCATATGGATAATGACCCTGACCCACAGGACCCTCATAGCTCTGTTAGGGGGGAAATAGTGAGGAATTATCCCAAAGCAGAGCCTGAGCAGCAATGCAAAGTCTCAAAGTGTAGCAGCTCTTCACACTCCTGGTGATCTCCAAACGAGGGCAAAGAACTTGGAAAAATGTACAGAGGGAGGCCCTGACTGTTACAGGAGTCTGCAGCCAGGGTGGCAGCTGGGAGCTTCAGTCCCTGTGGGAGTCCCTGGTATGGGGAAAAACGATGGGGAAGGCTCCTGGGGTTGAGCTCTCTCAAGGGGAGCAGTTGTGATGGCACAAAGTCTGGAGGAGCAAGCTGATGCTCTAGAGTGTGGAAAGCATGCACAGAAGGAAAAGAAGGGTGGCTGTGATGGGACATAATTTTCAGCAGCACTGGAGGAAAGCAAGGAGTTTAGGAGCAGAGCAGTAGGTGCTGCACAGGGACATTCCAAAAAGGAGCAACCAATGCCATTCCCAAAGGAAATGGGAGGGAGCCTCTACCACCAACCACAGGAGCCCTTTATCTGATTCTATTGATTGGCTGAGTGGGTTCATCCATCCTAGTGAGAACCTGCTAACAACTAATGATACACAGTTAGTTAGAAGATAATAAAGCAAATAAAGGTAAGAGCAGCTTCCTTTGGACAGATGGACCTTGCTGAATAGCATCCACAGCTCAGCTTAGCTTTGTGCTCCCCCGCTGGCAGTTGGTGTGGTGTGCATGTGTGAAAGGAGAGGCATCACAGCCCCATCCTTGTGGGCCAGCTGCCAGGGCCCAGGTCAGGAATGAGGGAGGAACAGCAACAGACTACAGTGAAAAAAATCAAGTTAAAACCCCCTAATTGCCATATGCCTCTGTCTCCAATCACAAGGAATCCTTTTTGGCTCATTGGAGATAGCTCTACCTCCCATTAGGTAGATTCATCACAGAAACGTTTGATTAGTTGGCTCCCATTATTTTAAGGATTGTAGTAAATGCTGATGGGGAAATCACAGATGTTGCTGGTGGCTGAAGCTGTTGGAACCACACCTTTTACCAACAAGTGTGGGGTGTCAGGGGGATGTGCTGTGTGTGGCCTGGAAAGGCTGCTTGCCTGGACTGGAGAGAGTGTCCCAGCACCAGCCCATGGGAAATCAAAGGATTCCTTGCACTTGGCAGTGGCTGAACTCCACTGACTCCCTGTTCCCCAGGGCAACCCAGTGGATTCCCTTGAAGATGTGCATGTGTCTATAAGGTGTGATGGGCACCCACACTGCCCATCAGCCAGGTGACACCCCAGGTTAGGAGGGTGAGGAGCCCTCCATTGGGGTTGGGATGAGGTGACTGGAATGAGTTTATTAACAAACTGGAACTGAGGAATAGAGAAGCATCAAGCCGGAAATCATAGTTGCTTAGGAAAGCAGCAGCAGGGGTGGTGATGTAGAAACCCCAACTATTTATCAGTGGTACAGTGGTTCTGATGTGTGAATTTTAAAGGTTGGCCACTGAAAGCCACAGCTGTGTCACAACTACCTTTATATCTTTAAATTATTTTATTCATATTCCCAAGATTGACAACTGTGCTAGTGCTGCTGCCACGTTCAGCACGTTGCCTGGTGTGCCATCCTGTGGTGATGGCTATGACCAACCATGATAATTTAGTTCTGTTTTTTGGGGAGGTCCTGGTAAAGATCAGATCACAAGGTAAATCCTGTGTTGGAGCAGTTTGATTGACAGGGAGACATCATTCACAGGAGGAGGACTGGCACCAACAGGTCCACCAAGGCAGGAGCTTGTGACTTCTGCAGAGCAAAAGACCAGAGCCTTTTCAGCTGCAGCTTGGAGTATGTGCAGATGGCCCAAAGAGCTGGCCTGGGGGTGGTGAGCATGGGGCAAGGTACCTGCCCTGCAACATGGACCTGGGAGAGCAAAATGCATGTTACTAGGATAGGAGAAAGGCCAAGACCACATTTTTCTGACCTGACAAGTCCACCTGGGGTCCTTTCTGTAATTCTTTACACAGCCTGGCATAGAAAAATGCCATATTTCTGCAGCCCAGGCACAGCCACCCCATCGATGGTGGCATTAAACCCCTGTGTTTCTCAGAGGCAAAACCTGAGGCTGCACAAATTGAGTTTCTACCATTCGCCTGCAAGTGAATTTTAAAACCCAGTCCCTGGGGATTTCTTGCCTCATATCCCAAGTGTAGCTACTACTGGGTGTCAGAGCATTGCAAGTGGGTCCAGGTACAGCTGGACCTAGCAGTCAGGCACAACTTCAAGAGGCAGAGCTCTGTTGGAACAACTCAAAAGCACAGGACACCAAGCAGCTGAACATGAGTGCACTTCTGGTTCTCCTGCTGGGAAAAGCTCTAGGAGTGAGTGCATTGAAAGATGTATAAAAAATGGCTTACTGCAAACAAATCTACAGCCCCTCCCTTCATCTGAAATGGAAGAGCAAGGGAAATGTGTGCATGCCTCCAGTGAAATAGGGGAAGACAACCAATTAGTATTATAAATTATTTTACTCATTTAATGTTTTAAGATGAAAGGAGCACCTTTGTTGGCAACATGGACAGTGGCATTGAGTGCACCCTCAGCAAGTTCACTGATGGCACCAAGCTCTGTAGTGCAGCTGATACACTGCAGGGAAGGGACCTGGACAGGCTGGAGTGCTGGGCCCAAGCCAACAAGACCAAGTGCAGGGTCCTGCATCTAGGCTGGGACAATCCCAAGTACAAATACAGGCTGGGCAGCGACTGGCTGGAAAGCAGCCCTGAAGAAAAGGACTTGGGGGTGCTGGTGGATTAGAAGCTCAACATGAGCTGTCAATGTGCACTTGCAGCCCAGAAAGCCAACCAGATCCTGGGCTGCATCAAGAGAAGTGTGGCCAGCAGGTCAAGGGAGGTCATTCTCCCCCTCTGCTCAGCTCTGGTGAGACCCCACCTGGAGTACTGTGTCCAGTTCTGGAGCCCCTATGACAAGAACGATCTGGAAGGTGTCCAGAGAAGGGCCATGAGGATGATCAGAAGGCTGAAGCACCTCTCCTGTAAGGACAGACTGAAAGAGTTGGGGCTGTTCCGTCTGGAGAAAAGAAGGTTCTGAGGAGACTTTATTGTGGCCTTGCAGTATCTGAAGGGGGCCTACAAGAAAGTGAGTTTCTAGGGATGTCAGATAGTGATAGGACCAGGGGGAATGGAGCAAAACTAGAAGGGAGAAGATTCAGAGTGTATGTTAGGAAGAAGTTCTTCACCATAAGGGTGGTGAGACACTGGAACGGGTTGCCCAGGGAGGTGGTAGAAACCTCATCCCTGGAGGTTTTTAAGAGCAGGCTGGATGTGGCTCTGAGCAACCTGATCTAGTGTGAGGTGTCCCTGCCCATGGTAGGGGGGTTGGAACTAGATGATCCTTGAGGTCCCTTCCAACCCTGACAATTCTATGACTTTAACGTTCAAAGGAAGTTGTTGCTCAAATCCTGCCCCAGTTTCAGTGTGGGTTATGTATTTCTGTGTTTCTCCACACACAAACAAGAAAAGCCATTCTCCTCCTCCTTCCTCACACTGAGGACATTATGCTTTCAAATGTCAACAAGAATGATCTTGGTGAAACTGCACTTTCATGTGCTTCCATCTAGTAGCACAGAGTCAGAGGAAGATGAATGACATTATAATAAGTCACATAATGACCGGAACAGCCAAGATAAGCACAGACACAAACCCTTGGCCAAATCCTAAGTGGATCTCTTTTTTTTTGCTAGCACATTTTGAAGAGAACAGGGTTTGGCTAAGTTTCTGCTGGGTTGTGTGCAGGGAAGGGGTTAGAGGGGATGAGATGTCACTAGGCTGACCCACAAGAGCACCCCCACCATGAGTAAAATAGGGAATTCACACCAAGAAAAAGGCTTCCCTACAGTGATGGCCAGCTGAGAGGACACTTGCCACACAACCTCCTAGTGCTCAAATTCCATCGCATGAGCTCAGGGTTCTGCTGTGCCAGACCACCCTAGGCATGGTGTTGTGCATCAACTAACACTGCTTCTTTCCATGGCACCCATATCCTTTTTTCCATGAGGAGATGCACGTGCAGCTGGGAGGAGAATAAATTGTACTGAGGAAAAAAGGCAGAAGCAGTTGATAGGACAAGGGGTGATGGTTTTAAACTAAAGGAGAGTAGGTTCAGACTAGGTGTGAGGTGATGAGATACTGGCCCAGGTTGCCCAGAGTGGTGGTAGATGCCCTATCCCTGGAGACATTCTGGGTCAAGTTGGACAGGTCTCTGAGCAACCTGCTCTAGTTGAAGATGTCCCTGCTGGCTATGGGGAGGTTGGGCTAGGTGACCCTTCCATCCCAAAGCAGTCTCTGATTCTGTAGCATTTCCAGTTGTGGAGGGGTTATCTATAACTTACCACGTTTGTGCTGGCATGTATCCAGCACACACAGGGCTGGCCCATCCCCAGGAAGCTGACGATCAGCAACACAAAGACCAACCCAGCTGTACACAGCACTGCTGCAAGCACTTCTTATCACCTCCAGGAGCATGGCCAGTCCCATCCAGCTGTTAAAGTGCACTTCTTTTTCCTGCAGAGCACTTGGATGTGCAGCAAGGAAGCTGGGGAATGAGAGCATTATATCCCTGGGGGACAGAGTCCCCCATCCCACATGATGAAAGAACAAACTGGTCCAGAAATGGCAGAGAGCTGGATAGCAGATGGACCTTGCATCATGCTGGGCTTGATCTAGAGGGAAGGAGAGAATCAGTCTGAGGAGTTGGAGTTCCTCTGTGGGGTAGTTTGGATTCACATCAAGGAGGGGCATCAAGAGGAGGGTGCTGTCCCTGAGCAGGGCCAGCATAGTGGTAGCAGCAGCTCCCATCAACAAGCTGGTGACAAAGCTGCCTGTAGCACTGCTCCCAAGCTCCATTCAGGAGAAGGGGCTACATACATCAGCCTGAATTCCATCCAGGGCAGCATGGACCTGCAGCATGCTTAGAAGAGAGGTCATAGCCTAGGCCTGGGCTTAAATGGAGCCCCCAGCCAACTAGCAGTAGGTGGGGGCCCACCTGGGGTCACTTGGTGCCCCCCATGGCCCTGACAATCTCGCTGGCCCCGGTGTGATCTTAGGTAGCCCCCTTGTGTCCTTCTATTGCTGGGGCTTAAGGAGAAGGGCTGAGCAGCGCTCTGGGCATAGAGCTGTCAGACAGCAAAGTGCCTTTCCTCCAAAGTCCTGTTGGGGTGTGCCTGCTCCAGCACATTAATTTGGCTCAGGGGTGCACTTCTGAAACCGATCTCCTGACTTTCCCCACTTTACAGCACTTTGGATTGTGTCCCAAGCTCAGGCTTGGGAGAGCATCAAGTGGATTCCTTTCAGATGAAACCAAACTGAATGTGCTCCAGGAATGCACCTCACACTCCCCAGGCACTGATGGGCGTTCAGGCTACAGCATCAGCTCATGTAGAGTGAAAAAAACCTTGTAAATGTATAGTACATGCAAGGAGTCATTGGATGTATGGATCTGCTCCTGCTGTGCTTGTGCACATCCATCAGAGTCCAAACCTCCTGAAGTTTCCCCTTCTGTAACATTTCTCCCAAGTCGCTCATGGACTGGAGTTTCCCTTTAAAACCTCCTCACCAGGCAGCACAGGACAATCCCTGTGTGCCTCCAGTCCCCACGCACCTCGCTGCTTTTCCCTTCCCCGGGCCACAAGAACAAAAAGCAGACACGTGCTTGGTGGGCTGCTTTGCTGTCCCACCCCCATTAGGTGTGCCTTGGGCTGCAGGCGTGGAATATTCTGAGGAAATACATTCCACTGTCCCTAGGGGTGTTTGAAACACACAGAGACGTGGTGCTGAGCGACATGGTTTAGCCCCAGACTTGCTAGAGTTAGAGAATGATTGGACTCGATGATCTTAAAGGTCATTTCCAACCCAAACGATTCTGACTCCGTGAGAAAGTCGAATGCTGCCTCACGACTTCATGGGGCCAAGTGACTGAGTGAGCCACTAGATGGCAACTGCTGCTCGTGGATCTCCGCAGCAGCGGGACGGGGTTTCACCAGCAGCGTGGGCTAGTTCCTAAAGCCTGGGCTGGTTTGATGAATGAAGGGCTGCCCCCGGCTGCCATCCTCCCCCCGGCTCCTCCCTGCTGCCTCCAGCCCCCAGGTGCCGCGGGTTTGTCGGGGACAAGGCGCTGCAGGCTGCTGGGCTGGCAGCAGCTCATCGCGGCGGAGATCCTGCAGGCTCCTCGACTGGTGAGTAGCTGATCTGGGGTTGGCTGTGGCTGAGGTGGGTTTAGCTGTGGCTGAGCTGGGTTTAGCTGTGGCTGAGCTGGGCAGCCCAGACTGGGCTCGGCTGCTGCGGTTCTCTCCGCTGGGGTCGCGTTCCCAACGGGAGCAGCTGAGCCTGGGGAAGCTGAACCAGGTCTGACCCTGCTGTAAACTTGTCTGATTTTACGATCTGCTTCGCTGGGTTTTATATCGATGTGCAGAGTGATTCGTCTTTTCCCAGCTCCGACAGAGAGAATGGAGCTTGTTCTGCCGTGGCGCACAACACAAAGTTTGTGGTGATAATCTTTACTGGTTAGATCTACAGAATTTGGATCCAGGAGGTTTAATTGCTGTCTTCAGAGTTTTTTTTCTTCTTAACCCTGATGCTTTGCTTTGAGCCATGGATGAGTCCCCAGCATGGGCTGAGAATTTAGTGAAAAACATGACCAATGTGGGATTTTGGGCTGCTAAACCTTAGCAACAGAGACATCTTCATAGGATTTCATATCATTTACCTCCAAACAGTTGTGACAACCTTGGTCCAAGGAGAAAAAAATAGCCTTCCTGGTCTGGGGGGAATTGTTTCCAGCTCATGAAATCTGTCAGGGGAGGCTCAGCCTCCTGCAAAGCCTCAGCTCTCAGAAACCCTGGGACAAATGATATAGCAGGAAAGGAAACAGAGCCTGAGAAATGCTGTGTGCTCTCCAAAGGAGTCCTTTAACTAATGACCCTTCTGCTTGGAAGCATTGCAGAACCTGGGGATGGATGGCTGGGAGCTCCACATGCCTCCAGTGTCCTGGAAGCCCTGGGTGAATGTTTGGCTGTGATGGGATTGTCAGAATGGAGTGAGGGCAGGAGGGAGAAGACTGAATCTTTATTTCTGTTGTCTAGAAACAAATAACAAAGCACTTGATGAACTTGAATTAAGAGAAACCAAATTATTTCTCCTATCCTTGAAAGAAGAGCACCTCTGGCAGGAATTACAGCTCTTGAAAGTGTGGGGCACACTTTCAGGGGCAGCAGGGCCAAAGGGATGCACTCTGCTGGGGATCACCCACGGGCATCTCATGGGCAGGGTGGAGCTGGGCCTGGGCGAGCTCAGAGTCCTGGGCTGGTGACACAGTTGTGTTTTGTTAAGCTGTTTATTGGTCAGAAGGAACCTACTCTGTTAATCCAGCTGCTAAGCACTGGCACAAAATTCCTGCTAAACTGGAAACCCACAGTTTTCATGCTTGGGGGAGGAGAGGAAAGTGCTCTGGGAGCTTTGCTCACAGATCTGTGGCTCTCTGCACACATGCCGGCCACGCGACCTGCGCACAAGCTACAGGGAGCTTTCTCTGTGCCAAGTGGAGCGTGTCCCAGCTTTCTGCTGGCCAAACCTCCTACAGCCCTCAAAGGGAGGGGGTTTGGCAGCCCCAATGGGTCACTGATTTGACATGATGGGTTGCTGTAACGTATAGATCCCTCCTGCTGAGTTAACGAATGGAGAATGGCAGAGACACAAACACCCTCATGATTTATGAGCTGGGGATGGGGAAGTCAATTGGAAAACTAAGGCAGAGATATCAGCTCCCTAAGAAATATGGGAAGAATTCATCCCTAATCTAATCTCACCAAATTCCACAAGGATGCAAGACAGGGATCATTTGCTGCAGTTCCTTGCATTGAGATTTAAACAGGAAACCCCCAAGGGTGTCAGTTGTTCTCCCAAATACCAATGTGCTTGTGTGTGGAGGCCACAGAGCTATGCCGTGCTCCCAGCCATTTTGGCTGGCTGGACAAGAGGTGATGCCTGGCTGGGGGGCTGCCAAGCAGTGCCCAGCTCAAGCAGGAGCCAAGGCCAGGGTCCTCAGCAGGACTCACTGCTAACCATGCTCTTTGCCTAGTCCTTGAGCCAGCGGGGCTGGCAGATGTTATCACCAGTGAGGGTTTCTGTCTGCCTCGCTCTCTGTTGTGCTCCAGTGACACCCTCTCAGGGGCTGTTTATAGTGAGGATAAAGATTTATTGTAAACCTTGGCTCCTGGGCTCTCTGAGCCGCCTCTTCCTCCAAGTTTGGTCTATCCCCGTTCCAGCTGGGATTACAGTGAGAGGCAGCTCCGGGAGCAGAGGGTAATGAGGTCTTTGAAGGCACTCACTTGTACAGTTGCAAACCTGGTGTGGAGAGCAGACACAGAGATCAGTCATTCCTAGGTGCCTCCAAGGCCAGGGTGACTGGTGAACGGGAGGACATACCCAGTCTCACCTGCCCTCTTTGAGCAGCTTTCCTCTGGGCAGAAGTCTGTTCTGGGAGGATCTGCTCCACCCTGCTTGGGGTGACAAGGAGCTGCTGAGGAGGACAGGCTGCAGTAGGAGAGGGGACCTGTTTGGGACTGAGTCTCCGGCTTTGGTCCTCTATGTTCCCTGGGAGCCACTTATTACCTCCCCACCAACTTCTCACCTCTGCCCTGCTCACAGGAGGCTGCTGTACCATCTTCATCTCTTTTTGTCTGGGAAACTGAAGCACAGGGTAGCAAAATGGCAAATGGAAGGTTGCAGAGCTGGGCTCCCTAATAACAGCATTATCCCAAATCCCAGCCATAAAACCCCAGCATCTGCTTGTAGCCAGATGCCAAGGAATGACAGTGATTTTGTGGTACCCAAGAGGAAGCACTTCCTATTCCTGGCAGAGATAAGCCTTTATTATCCCCTGACGTGGGCACAAGAGGATATTTTGTCTCTTCCGTCTCCCTGCTGGGTGACCCCATGTGCTCCTTGTTCCACCCAGGCTCCTCTGTACCTACAGCCATGCTCTGTGTGTGCTCTGGGCCAGCACAGCCCAGCTCCACCAGTGGGATGGAAAACTTGGAGAGCAATTGTGGCCAGCATCATCCCCAGCTGACCTGGGAGCCTGCCCAGGATGTGGTTTCCCTAGAACAATGTGGTCCACAAGCTCTCGGCCATGCAGGGTCATTGTTCTGGTCTCCCACACTGGCAAGCTGCCATTTATTGTGTGCAGGAACTATTCTGCTTCTCCCACCAAGAAGATCAGGTTTATTTCTCTGTTTTCCAGGAGAAGACCACTGATGTCACCTAATTTGGCCTGAGCACTTTGTAGTGTTGAAAAAAACACCTAGGCTTTCAGTTTCAATCTACCCATTGTCCATCCAGGGAAGAGTCAATCTTCCCCTAGTGTGTGCTCCCATGCAGGTGAGTGGTGACAGCTCTGTCACTGCACTGAAGCTACAGGCTCACTTGTGCAGGGGCAGTAGTAGAGTCAGGCTGAGCGAGAAGCTGTAGGAGAATGAATGAATGAATGTTTGGAAGAAGATACGATGCTTGAGGTCAATCCTTGCTCTGCTATGGTTCTTGTTTGGCCGTGGGCAGATCACTTAGCCCACCTGTGCCTTGTCTGCCATCGGAATAATGAGAGCCATGGTGGCCTTTCACACCTGGATGCTGTGCAGATGAGTACATGGAGATGCTGAACAACTCACTTATGAAGAGGGGCTGAGAGACCTGGGGCTGTTTAGCCTGGAGCGGAGCAGACTAAGAGAGCATCTTCTTGATGCTAATCAATAGCTAAAGGCTGGGGGGGAGGAGAAGATGGGGTCAGATTCTTTTCAGTGGTGCCCAGTGATAGGACAAGGAGCAATAGGCACAAACTGGAACAAAGGTTGTTCTATCTGAACACAAGGCAAAACTTTGCTGTGAGGGTGCTGGAGCCCTGGAGCAGGATGCCCAGAGAGGTTGTGGAATCTCCTTCTCTAGAGAAACTCCAAATCTTCCTGGACATTGTAATTCTGGGCAACCTGCTGTGGTGCCCCTGCTTTAGCAGGCGGGAGTTGGACCATTCTGTGATTCTGTGACTGAGAGGCTTTCATGTGAAATAGGGGTTGGACAGAAAAGATGTGTCCTGGGAGTAGAACCTATGTGGTGGTGGCTGCTGCTGAGCTGTGCTTGCTAGCTGGAGACCCTGGTGTAGGGATTTGTACTGAGGAGGTGACCATCCGCTGGGCTGGGTTAGCTCTGCTTTGTCCAGCCAGGTAGGTGACTGCAGCAAGGGGAGCTCTGTGCTTAGAGCACACTGATGCTGCTGGAAGCCACTCTGGGTGCCCGTTCACAAAAGCTACAGCAGCCAATGGCACTGACCTGCCCCAACCCCTGACAGATGTGCTTTCATCTTCAGCTCAGCCCAGAGCTGACCTTGTGTCTCCTGGGGAGGAAAGAATGAGCAGCCAGCTGGGGTGAGAGGCCTGGCGTCCATACGTGGTGCCTCTGCTGGTCACTGATCCTTGGAAAAACCCTGCACAGAGGCTGCAGCTGGGCCAGCTCCAGCACTCCTTGCTCCAGACACTTCCCTTTGCCACAGAAGAGCTGCTGGGTTGGGGACCGTGAGGTCACTCAGCCTCTGGGGAGCTCACAGCCGGGCAGCGCCGAGTCCGCTGGCTCTGGCATCCCGCGGCCAGAGCAAAGGGCAGCCTGCTGAGGAGGCTGCCGGAGCGTCGTGCTCTGCAGGGCTCCGAACTGTGCGAGCTCACCCCCAAGCCAAGCTGTAATTGCCAGGAGCCCAGCCAAGAGGCTCGGAGAAGCAGCAGATAACAGCGCAGGCACCTCCGTCCTCATTAAAATACTTTGCCCGACAAAGCCCCCGCGCCGGCCCAGCCTGTTCCAATTAGCTGGAGAGCAGACAGCAGGGCTCCCGGTGATGAAAAGAAAACACTGCCCAGCTTCCGAGTGTCGGGGGAGGTGGGTGGCTGCGGCCGGGACAGTGAGAGGCCCTGGGAGCGCTGCCGGCAGCTGTGTGGCTGGCTGGCGATGCTGAAGCGGAGGAGCTGGGTCACTGAGCAGCGAGCAGGTGCTTCACAGCCCCTGCCCCAGCTCCTGCCTCGAATGGCCCTGCGGTTCTTGCTGGGGAAATGCAGACAAGCCAGCAGCTTCCAGAGAGGGGCTGAGCATCCCTGAGGTAGTGAAGGGTCTGGAGCAAAGTCTTGTGAGAAGTGGCTGAGGGTAGGCTGAGACCTGCTCATTCTCTCAACTACCTGAAAGGAGGCTGGAGCCAGGTGCAGGCTGATCTCTTCTCCCAAGTAACAAGGAGTAGGTCAAGAGGAAATAGCCTCAAGTTGTGCCAGGGCAGGTTTAGGTTGGGTATCAGGAAAAATACCTTCCCTGAAAGGGTTGTCAAGCCCTGGAACAGACTGCCCAGAGAAGTGGTAGAGTCACCATCCTTGGAGGTAGTTGAAAGATGTGTGATGTGATACTGAGGGACATGGTTTAGTGGTGACTTGGCAATGCTGAGTTAACAGTTGGATTCAATGATCTTAAAGATCTTTTCCAACCTAAAGGATTCAGTAATTCTATGAAAACCCTTGGTGACACCCAGCCCCTCTCCACAGCAGAGGATTTTCAGCCAGCCTGGGGCAAGGAGCACCAGCAAACCTGTCCCTGGCTACGGTCTCTGCTGACTCCTGGCCCTGGAGCCCTGCCAGGTTTTAGTATGTGCATGACTCACCCAGATCCAGGCTGGAAAGTCTGAAGCCCAGAAAACAGCTCCTGCTCAGGCAGAGCTCCCTGAGCCTCCCTAGGGCTGTATGGAATGTCAGGCCATGTGGTGGACAGGTGACAAGGGTGGGTTTCAGCCGTCGGGTGACATCGTGGTATAAATGGCTCCGCGGAATGCGGCGCTGGCTCTGGGGACACCAGAGGCTTTGGGGAGTTGGCCTGGCAGGGGAGTGGGCAGTGCAGAGCTGCTTCACTACCTTATTTGGGTACTTTTTCTGTAACACAGGGTCAGAGGGTGGTAAGCCCCTTCCCAAACCTGGAAGAATTTTAGGCTTTTCAATTGCATGGGGAGGAAGCTTGGGGGTTCGCAATGACAAGTCAATCCAGAGTTTAATATATCACATTAAGCTGGAGTTTAATACTCTGAGCCGGTCCTGGCTGGGCTGAGATGAGCTGTACGGCTGCTTCCCAGCATGAGACACAACTGCTCCATGCCTGTCCCACCTCCCTGACCCTCCTCTGTGTCTGGGAGGAGCCCAGTTTGCCTCTTCCCCACTGGCAGCTGACATCTTGATGTGGTTGCCCCTTCTGGGAGCCATGAATTGGGCAGCATTCCCCAGCCTGAGCTGGGGCTTGATGGCAGGACCTGAGCACTGCCCTGCGGGCCACATGCAGTGGAAGACTGAGAGCAGAGGTAGGGCAGTGTGATGCTGGTACAGCAAGGAGGGAGCTGGGGGCTGCTCTGAGTCTCTGGCCTGCTGGGGCCATCCATGAGCTGTATTTGCCCAGGCTCAGTGATGGTGGCACTGGAAGCTGCTGGTACCCTGAAGGCATTTTAGGTGAGAGGAGACTCGAAAGGTGCAATTGTGCTGTGTCTCCATATAGCTTTCTCTGCATGTTCATTAGACTTACAACCTCTCTGGTGCTGGATGCCCTTGGGGTGACTCAGGGGCAGGAGCAGTGGGCATTGCTCAGCTGGCATTATCTGGCTCAAGCAGCACGTTCAAGAACACCAAAAAGCCCTGAGGGACCTGCTGCCTGAAAGCACAGGCCAGTCCAACCCATCACGATGCCCACCGTGGTTCCCATCACCATGCAGTGAGACAAGCCCCTCTGCTGGGCCACCTCCCCAGCCCAATCCCTGAGACCCAAGACAGAGCAGGTTTCACATCTCTCTCTTTCTCAGTAGCCAGGGAAAGGTAGAGGCTGAGCCAGCAGGCCCCTGAGAAAGGGATTAGCAGGATGTTAAGTGAAACCAGCACCTTATCCCTTCATAAACAGTAATTAATATCCTGGCCAGCCTTGGGCTTGGTAATTCTCCATTTCAAAGGATGAAGACCCAACCAGAGTGTGCCTTAGGCTTCAGGGAGACTAACACTGGTAGAAGAGATGCTGTATTCCTTCCAAACATAAAGGTTTACCCCCAACAAAGATCGGGAGCTGAGCCTGGCTCCCACCTACCAAGGTCCGCAGCAGCAAGGAACCTGCTGTCTGCAGAGAAGGGCAGAGGCAGGTGGGCTCACAGCCCGGGATGGACACTGCCTTGTCCATGGGACAGGGTGGGGATAAAAAACAGCTGCAGAGCTGAAGGTCTGTGTTTGTGTGTGTTGGCACAGCTGGCATGTGCTTAATGTGACATGCCAGACCTCAGGGACCAGGAATGTTTTTGCATCAGCACATGGGAGATGTGAAAAAGAAGATGAAGCACTCCCTGCCCCATCTCCAGTATTGCCTATCAGCGAAGAACCCCCCCTTGCCTGGCAGCAGTGATGTGCCAAAGGCTGTGCCACCAGCAGCTGGGATCATTCCTCCTCACTCAGGGTGCGTGGTACACTTCAGCAGCAGTGGGTGGCAGAGAAGAGAGATCTGGTGTTAATTGTGATCGTGGGCTTTAATCTCCAGAGGTGGGAGTGTAGGAAGCTGTCTGGAGATGTCCTGGCTGGCAGAGACCCTGCTGGCCAGCCTGGCTGGGTGATGGCAGAGAACATGGGCAAGGCTTGAGCAGCCTCAGCCCCACTCTGCTGTTGAACAATTCCTCCTTTCAAACACTCTGAAGTCTGCTCCCCTCTCTATCTTTAGGGCTCTGCATGTGACCTGTGTTACCGAAGTATTCACTGAAACCCTGCTCTTCCTGCCATTTTGCAGGGCACACGTGGTGCCCTGGTGCCACCCAAGCTCTGGCACTGGCTTTTGAGGTCCCAATTTGTGTCATGCTGCAAGAGCATCACGTCCCTCTCCCACAAACAGCTCAGCACCACAGGCTTTCCCTGCCTCTTGGTCCTGCGCTGGCCAGGCAGCTCTGGGGGAAGGCAGGGCAGGGACTGAGGGCTGGCTTTGTGCTCCTGTTGGAGAAGGACAGCTGCCTCTCCTTGCAGCTGCTGGGGCATCCATCATCCTGTGGGGATGGAGAGAAACAGCCAAAGCCCGGGGCTGAGCAGGGTGGGATTCTGTGCCTGTGAGGGCAGGAAAGCGGACAGGCAGCACCTTGGAAAAAGGGACAGGCACAGGCAGGGGAGCAGACAGAGGCACACAACCACCAGCTGTGCACGATCCCTGTACAGGTAGCCCTGTGACTGCATGGCACAGACCATGCCGCGTGTGCCCAAGTCACCTGCAGATGTGGGGGCAGGGGTGGGCACCAGGCTGAGCCATGGGAAGGTGCAGGAGAGGAAGACATCCCCTGATGGCAGGGCATGGGTGTCCTGTCTACTGGACCTCCTGGCGTGGCTTTGCCCATCAGTCTTTGAGAGGGTGCCCTCCCAGGCAGAGAAGGGACCACCCACACCCAGGGTTTCTGTGTGGGGAGGCAGAACAGTTTCAAGAGCATGAGGCTTGGGTCTGGGAGTCAGGGCTTGGCTGCTCGGGAGCAGCATCAGACCCATGGAGGAGTCTCAGGAGCTTTGGAGGAGCCCCATGGAGCTTAGGGTCTCATCTCCCTAAGTCTCTTCTCTCCCACCCGAGCTCTGGCATAGTGCTTTCATGCACCCCCAGGTAAGGTCACTGTGGCTGAATGTTGTCATGGGGTGCAGCCCCCACTTCTCCCCACCCCATTTCCTCTCTTTGAGGTCCCCCAGCTGCAGGGGCCAGTGTCTCACCCCTGCCCACAGCCTGGCCAGCCCCATGGTGTAACTGAAGAAGGCACTAGGCTGCAAACGGCGTGTGGGGATTAGCTGGGACACAATCGAGCCTGTGAAGGCACTGGAGCACATGTTGGGCTCTGCTGGGCAGGGTGGCAGTGCAGGGAGCTGCTCTTCGTGCTGCAGGGCTGCTGGAGAGCTCAAGTTCTGCAGCTCTTCCCTCTCGGGAGGTGATGCATAAGCCAGATACATCCACAGCCAGGGCCCTTCCCCCTCGGAAATGGAGGCTGTTCCACACTGTTCATGGCACCAAACAGGCATTGCTAGGAGGAAATCAGTGCTTTCATGGATAACCACTTCCCTCCCATACCCTGTGTCTCAGACAGGAGGGGTTTGTCTTCTCCATGTGCTGCTCTCCAGCAAGGGACTTTGTTTTCAAAGGAAAAATCCAGCACCATGCCATGAAATGTGACTGCAGATGACGGCCCAGAGCTCTAAGCCTGTTGGGCTGCTGCAGGTCACTAGTGGAGGGGCAGGGACAGGAGAGCTCAGGGTGACCACTGGAACCAGGCCATTGCTGGAGTGCTGGCACACAGTATCAGTGCTGTGGTGTGCCATGGTGTCACCACCTGTGCCACCCACACCAAGGCACTCCTGGTGACTGCCAGGCCCCCAAAGCAAGGCTTCCACCACCCACATCCCACCCTAGACCCCATGGTGCCTGGAGGATGAAATCTTCACCCCTAGACAGCCCTTTGATCAGCAGCCTGCCCTCATCAGGCACTTCCCTCTCCAAACTGAGATAGAAAAAGCTGCAGCTCAGGACAGTTGATTATTTAAAGCTGTCGGGAGTGTTTAATTTAACCCTGGATTCATCATCTGCAGCTTGTTTCCATCCACCAGGCACCCTGCTCCCCCTTGCAGTGTAAACTCTGCTGCCGCTGAGCTCTTCACCTCCAGGCAGATCTGGGCAGAAGTTTACAGGCAGGGGACATGACCCTGCCATGTGTTTCCCCAGTGCATCCCTGCTCTGACTGGCACAGCGAGGGCTGCCCCACACCAGGGGCTGTGGGCACAGCCAGACTGGGAGCTGCTACTGCAATCTCAGTGGTGTGTCAGGAGTCAGACAGGCTGAGTCCCTCACTGCTGCCTGGCCATGATGAGGAAGGACCATCGAAGTCATGGTGAAAGAATGAGATAGAGGTGAAGCCATTCTTACTGGGAGGTATCATCCAACAGTTCTTTTCCTTGTCCACTTTGAGCCCCTCACCTTTTGTGAACCTGCACCCAGGTCCTCCAGGGTTCTGGGCTCCTCCTGTGTGTGGCTGTAGCTCCTGTCACCATCAAACCTGCCTTTCGCACCCCCAGGGCAAGGAGACCAAGTGCTGGTATAATATAGAGAGAGATAGAAGCGTGCACACCTGCCCTGCTGCCCTGGGCCCCACCACAGGCATGTGGAGCATCCCCAAAGCTCGCCCCATGGACATGCATGAATGTGTCCCCAAGGCAGGAGCTGTGCCCTGCCTGCCATCCAGAGAATCCCAGCCCACTGTGGCATCCTCCAGAGCTCTGGGTCATGAGAAGTTCCTCCCAGGGGTGGCTTACCCCAAACCTAAGCCTAGCACAGGCCCTGGTCCATTTATAGAAAGCTGCAATTAGAGGCCAGCATTTTCCTGAGTCCCTCAGCAACCAAATGCATGTTGGCAAAGAAAATGAAACCCCCCTTTCTCTGATCCTTGGGACAGCAGTGCTTGCTCAGAGTATGGCCACAGGTCAGCAGGAGAGGTCTGGAGAACTCCACAGCACATAGCTGTGCACAGGGAAGAGCTGAAATTGCTGGAGCATCCCTAGGACAGGAAAGACACTCTGCATCTCTGCCTACTGTGAGGGGAACAAAGGCAGTGCTGACTATTAGCTGGTCCCCAGCTTGACTGGTGGATTCCAGCCTGGGACCTCTGTTCTCTGTAATCAGGGGGTCAGGCAATGGGCACTTCACAAATAGCTAAACCTATGGCTTTTGTAAGTTGTGTTTTCCCTAGACAGTGGCAGACCTGCTGAAAAGTCTGCCCAGGAAAGGAGCAGATGGGTTGAGAAAACAGTCCCAGACTGATTGTTGAGGTCCTTTCCAACCCTGACGATTCTATGATCCTAAGACAGAGAACGGCACAGCTGCTACCCTGAGGACACATCCAGGTCCCAGGGTAGTACCAGGTCTCCTGGGGTGGGTGAAGGCTCTGGAGCATGGCAGGCTGTGCAGGCCAGAGCAAGAGCAAGGCAGCAGCCAGGGCACAGAACAGGCTGAAGAGGAGCTATGCTGAGGGGCTGCTCCCCAGCCCAGCCACCAGCTGCTGGGAGGAGAGAAACTCCAAATCCACAAGCATGAAGCTTTCTCCCAAAGCAGAGCTGAGTGCTCTTTCTTGAGGAAAGCAGAGCCCTAGGCAGCTGGGAAGACTTGACTACCCCATCCTTCTGACAGCCCTTCACCAGATGCCAGAAACCACTGGCCAGGAGCCTCTGGCCAGGAATGAGCCAAAAAGCTCATTTCAGATCTCAGCCATGGGACTGGAAGAACTTAATCTGCAACAAGAGGGAGGGGGAGTTAGTCAGAGCTGCCATTTAGGGACCAGGACATTTATAAGCAGGGAAAAGCATCTCAGTTGCCTGAAGGAATTGCTGAGGACTCTCAGGGCAGCCCTGCTCCCCATGTGAGGGGTGGGAGCCAGCAAACAAGGCTGTCAAACCCTGTGGGGCTTGGAAGGAGTGTAAATGTGAGAGTGCTTCCAGCCTGCAGCATCCTGCAGCCAAGGGATGCTGGTGGCCTTGAAGAGCTCTGCAGCGATCAGGCAATTTGCAGAGTGAATGGCCAGAGGGATGCTTTGTGTGGACATACAGCCACAGCTAATGCTGAAGGGGTCACAGAAGTGGCATTTATGGACAGTGCTCCAAAACATTCATTCCCTCTTGAGTATGAGGGACAAGATCTAACCCTAAGATGAGATGAGTATTAGGGATTCCTCACCAGGATCTGGACAAGCACTGGGGTCTGAGCAGGTATTTAGCAGAGGTTGCCCAAGCCCTGAGAGCCTGATGAAGGGTACACTACTTCCTAAGCACTCCTCACCTCTTCCCTCACATCAGTCACTGCCAGGATGCTCAAATCCAAGTGTTCCCTGAGCTCCATGTGCTGCACCATATTTGCCCCCTGGGCAGGCTGTAATAGCTGCTCTTCTGAAGTCCCTGGACATGAAATACACTGGAGCTTCCAGGGGGCAGCTGAGGTAGATTTTCCAGCCACAGCTGCCTTTCCCAGTATCCAAACTGGCCTTGTGAGCACCAGCTGTTCTGCCAGCTCCCAGAGGTGAAGGGTGCAGTGTCTCAGCAGGGGTCAGCATGGTTCGTGGCAATGGAGATATTGGATGGGGCTTTGAGCAACCCAATCTAATGGAAAGTGGGCAAATCTCCTTCATGGCAAGATTATGGTTGGGACTAGAGGATCTTGAAGATCCTGTCTGACCCAAACCATGTTCTAGTTCCATGACTCTGTTCAGACGTCCTCCTCACCCTAGCAGAACCATCACAGACTGCTCATTGAGGTGAGGACAGCCCAGCCAGCAAGACCTCAGCCATGGGCTCCCACTTCCCTCCCAGCCCAGCCAGTTTGGGCTGCTTAAGCTCCACAAGTTCAAGAGAAGCTCTGTCTCCCTCCAAGACCACACTCCTCAGGGATGGTTGGATCCAGGATCCCTGTCAGCTTGCAGGTGCTGTGCCCAGATAACCACGGGTGAGGCGCTTGCAATGGGTGCTGCAGGGTCCCAGGCTGTGCCTTGCCAGCCCAGCATGCCAAGCTCTCTGTGATGTGACCTCCCCTGGCAGCAGCCTGCCCAGCAGCCCTGGCTCATTTTGCAGTGCTGGGGGTGTGCTAGGGGCTGGCCTTTTACTCTTGGAGACTTCTCTGCACCAGGCAGCTGGCCTAAAGCCTTCTAGAGGACAAGCTGTCACTTGCCATCCCTTGAGCACCCTTCCCAGCTGGGGGCCCGGAGGTCCCGACCCACACACAGCCCACCACAGTGCAACCTCCCCCATTTTCTGCTTGCAGCTGGCAGTGGAGGTGACAACTCATCGCTGGACCATGGTGCTGTGAGGCTGAGCTGTCCCTTCCCCACTGCTAAGTGCCAGGATGCCCCTTGCCGTGCTCCTCCTCTGCCTTCTCCTCCAGCAGCCAGGCAGCAACAAGGCATGGAAGCAGCACGCCCCTCGCCTTCGTCTGGCCTACAAAGGTAAGGGTGGGTTTCCTCTGGGATCTGCACCTTGCCTGGGAGGGCTGGGAGAGGCTCCTACAGACAGGGAGTACAAGGGTGGCCAGGGCTCCAGAGGGGCAATCAGTAGTCCTGGAGTTGTGGCTTCAACATCTCCACGTGTTTGGTTCTGCGGATATTTCACAGAGGCAGCTCCAGGCATGGCTACGGAGTGTGCTGCACCAGTGCTGCTGGCACCAGGGAAAAGGGCTGAGCAGGGAACACTGGGACCAGAAGGGTTGTCTCCTTCTGCTCAGGCTCACTCTGGGCATCCTGTGGTGTGTCCTGGGCTGGAGCTGACTTGGTCAGTCCCAGGTTAACATCCCTGTCTTCGTGCTGACAGTACAATGGGGACACTGAGCCCCAGGCAGTGCTGCTGGCCCCTTCCCCTATCTCCCACCAGCAGATCATTTCCCTTTCACCCTTCATCTATCTTGTCTGTTTAGTTTAGGATTTCTTCAGTTTGCTCTTGTGCCTGACGCAATGTGGGACCTGCTCTTGGTGAGCTGAAGATGCACCAAGAGCAGACTGACAGATAGCACAGGACACAGCCCAGCAGAGAAGGGCAAAAAGGGAGCTTCTAGGGAAAGGGTCTCTGTGGAGGAATGACCTGAGCAGTTAGAGCAGAGCCCTGTTTGTCTGGCAGCTGGTCACCCTGCCATGGACCTGCAGCAGGGACTTGGCTAATTTATCTACTTTCAGCTTCTGCTGTGTGAAGATGAGCAAGCTGCTTTGAAGGAGGGCAGCTCAGCACATCCTCAGTGCTGCTCTGGCCATGACAGTTGGCAGGGCTCAGCCAGCTCTCCTCTTCAGCAGTGATGTAGCAGCGCAGCTCCCCATGGGCATCACACTCTGGGGCCATCCTCTTGGCCTACTCCACCACCCTGAGCACTTTCTCTGTAGGTGGGGACAGACAGCAAGATGAAAGATGCCCCCAGCGTGTGGCTGGAGAGTGCTGGACCTCTCAGGAGTTCAAGAGATCACTGTGGGAAGATGACCCCACAGCTCAGAAAGACTCTGAAGGATCTGCCTTTCCTTGGAGCCTGAGTAGGCAGAGCAGGGCTGCTGGGGCAGCAGGAACAGAGGAACTGCTGTCCTCAAAGCCCTACAGTGTGCTGGGGCCAGACATGCCAAAAGCCCTCAAGCCTTGGGCAGAGGCAGAAGAGGAAGCTCCCAGCATCAGGAGGGCTCAAGGACAACGTGAACAATTGCAGGGGATGTGACTCATGGACAGCACGGGGCAGGTTCAAGGACACAATGCCTTGAGAAGTTTAGGTTTAAAAACCCCTAGAAAAAAAATAAATAAAAGGAGGCCTTTGAGAGTCCTTCTATGGGATCAGCCCCGCCCTCAGATCCCAGCATGGGATCCCAGGCAGGCAGAGCCTCGGTGGGGCAGGGGCAGAAGACGCAAGCAGGCTTGGGAGGAGGAAATTACAGCATCGAAGGCTGGGAGAGCAAAGGAAGGATGGGGCAGGGGGCACAGGGCCAGGAACAACAGCAGCGGCTCCCAGCCAGGTTTCTGATGGCATGGCGACGGCGGCGGCTCTGCCAGAGGCAGCCTGCGGGTGACCTGGGTCAGGCCAGGTCAGCCTCATGCTGCCCCTGTTGCGCCGCGCTGCCTTCTGATGCCACAGAGCGGTGCAGCCATGCAGTGAGACCAGGGCAGCCTCCCAGCTCCCTGCTCTGTGAGGACCCAGGGTAGCACAGTTAGGAGTTGGCAAATGGGTCTCCTGCCAGCCTTTGATCTGCATCCAGCCCAGCCAGGCAGGACGCAGAAGCCATCACCACGCAGCATGTGCTCGGGAGGGCAGGAGGCTGGTGGGTCTCTGGCTATCCGCACCAAAAGCTGCGCTGGCACTTTCCTTATCAGCCAACAGCAGTGGGGGGGCTGGAGCCTGACTGAGCACCAAGCTTCCCCTGGACTTCAGGGATCTCCTCCGTGGTGTGCTCTGCTGGGGGAAGGGGAGAGGACAGCCCTCTGCACAGCCGGGCTGTGACCCCAGGAAGCCCAGGGTCACCCTGCAACTGAGGATGCTGTAGCTAAGGGGCAGGCGGAGGTGATGGATGGGACAAGGTGGTTGCAGGGGTCCCGACAATGAAGACAAACACCGTGGCCTTGGGAGATAGTGAACACAAAGGAGAGGATGTTTCCCGGGGCTCACCCAACACTTTAGCCATCCTGCAGCTGCTGCAGGCACTGCATGGTTCCCTGCCTCCAGGGCTAGGGATTGGATGCAATGCTATGTGCATACAGCTGGACTGGGGGGAGAAGAGACTGATTTGTGAGCGGCAGCTTCCTGCCTACAGGGTCTGGGTCCGCAGTATTCAATGTCTCCTTAGTGAGGAAGTGAACCATGCCACCGAGTTAGGCTCAGAACCTCATGGCCATTAACCCTGCCAGAGATCTCATGGTGGAATTAAGGCAGGGAGTCCTTCCTGGGTCCTCCTACATACAGCCACAGCCCCAGGGAAGGATCCTTCATCATCCTGCCTGATCTTGTCCTCAAATGCAGGGCCAGGGCAGGTCAGAGGATGACCAACAAGTGACATTCCCTGGAATTAGCCTTGTCTCCACTCTGCTTAATTACACCCTTGTACTTACTAGATGAACTCTGGACCTTCTCTCCTGCCCCAGCTCAATTCCCCAGTGTCCTGCCTAATGTGTCCCACTGGATCAGGCAGGTCCCAGGAGCACTGGAAGGTACAGGAGGGTGGGTGATGTGCAGCAGCCCACTGGGGACTCAGCAGTGACAATGGCTTGCAGGCAGGAATTCAGCTGTTACTCCCATTCAGATGGTGGGAAATGGCTTGGAAATCTGCCCCCTCTTATCCAGAGCATCCAGATGAGAGCTCGTGTGTGTGTGTAAGGGGGATGAAGTGAGGCTGTGCACAAGCGCTGTGGGAGCAGGAGGAGGCCAGGATCTCCCTGACACAGCTGGGAGCTGCTCCTGACAGAGGAGGATTTGCATCCCACAGTAGCCAGAGCTCCCATGGAGGGGAGGGGAGGAAAGGGAGAAGGAAGTGCTAGCTGTGAGCGAGTGTGGCGTGGATCCAGGCAGGGACCCTGCCCACTGCCTGTGGCCCAGCAGGGCCTCCCCCTGCCGGGATGAGCGACGTCAGTGCCATTTCCAGCTTGCAAGCACTGGCCCTGCTTCCCCTCTGCCCTGGAAACAGGGTGGAAGGAAGAGAGACACAACCTCCTGGGTCTGTGGGTCCCCTTTGAAGGGAGCCATGCCCCTGCCCACGTACACCCCACCTGCGCCAGCAGCTGCACGTCCACCACTGGCCAGCACCAGCTGCCTCTGACTGCTTCCTTCCCTCAGTTCATGACACACTGCTTCAATCCACACGATTTGGGGCAATTTCTCAGCTTGGATCTTGCAGATCACCTCAGGTTTCCAGCTGCACTCTACCTCCCTCCAGTCCCGATCCAGCAGCAGCCCATTCCCATCTTCCCTTCCCATGGTCCTATTTCTTCACCTTTCCTTGCACAGCATCAAAGCTAAGAGCAGCCATGACAGCCCAGCCAGGCTTCACCCTGTCCCTAGCCAGATCCCACTACTGTGGAAGAGGAAAGCATTGTGGTTTGATTTCTGGAAGCTCTAGGGCTTGCCTCAGTGCTGGTTTCCCCTGCCTTGATCCCTGGGAGCAGGCACTGGCTGGGGTGGCAGCTGCTGTGATCCTGTGTCCCACAGGATGCTCACCCCAGCAGCCAGCCCCAAAACCTGGCACTGCATGTCAAGAACAGATGTAGGCCCCTGGGATGCTGTTTCAGGAGTGGTTAGGCAGAACACAAGAGCTTATTGTCCCTCTTGCACACTCACATGGCTGCAACTGTACTGGAGGGGCCATGCTAGCCGCCACCAGGCGTCTGTGCAGGAGGAGCTCCTGCCAGAAGAGCAGAGCCTTTCCTGCTGCCCGGCTCCACTCCCCGTGGAGCATGCTGGGTCCATGGCACACTTTCCCCCTTGGCAAGGTGCCCCAGCAGTGCCAAAGGGGTGCTCTTAAAAGCCCTTTTCTTGAGCCAGTCTAATGCTGTGTTTAGGCTGTTTCAGGATGTAGCAAGAGCCCTGAGCAACCTGATCTGCTTGAAGATGTCCCTGTGCATTGCAGAGGGGGTGAACTAGGTGACCTTTAAAGGTCCTTTCCAACTCAAACCAGTCTATGATTCTATGACTCTGTGAAATATGGGATGGTGGCTGCAGGGCCAGGTGGCACCCAGGACACAGCTAAGGACTTCCCTTCCCAGCTCCTTAGGCCAGGGACAGGCCATCCATCTGTCTGTCTCTATGCACCCATCCTGTGCATGGGGTGAAGCCCAAAAGCCAGCAGACACTTCATAAACCAAAAGGCTTGGAGGCTGGCAGAGGAGAGAGGAGTCCAGGCTGGGCTGTGGCAGCTGTGTCTCCATACAGTCTCTATTTGGAGGGATGCTTTGTCTCAGCAGATAGCCCAAATCTTTTTTATGAAAACACTCCTTCATCTGAAGCCCAGGGAAATCCTGTTGGGAGTTACAGCAAGCAAATCTCTTCAATTCTCAGCCCTTTCCCCATGGTTTTGGGATATAGAGTCTTTGGGGCTCCAAGAGCTCCTCTGAAAGGCTGGAAGCTGAGCAACCTGGGCTCCTTGGGCTGGACCACTCTCCTGCCCTGCACCCTGCAAACCAGCCCAGCTCAGGGCAAGGTCAGGGTAGTTTTCCTCTTTGTATGGATGTGTCACTGTTTCCTCCAGGTGGGCTCATGGGAGGAGGCTTCATGATGAGCTTTGGGGCATCAGGGGTGGTGGTTTGCTTCTAAGGCAGTAATAGGAAACTCGAGTTCCCATGGGGCAGGGGTGGGTGGTCAGAGGTGTCCCAGAGAGCGGGAGCATCGGGTCTCCAGTTGCTTGTTGTGTTGCTCATGGATGGTCTTCTCTTTCTCCCATCTTGTGCTCCTCAGATCTGCTGAAATCCAACAGCTCTCGCCTGTTGCTCGCCTCAGGGGACAGGATGGATTTCCAGGCTGTCTTGGTAGATGAAGACAGGGGCTGGCTGATGGTGGGAGCAAAAAACCATGTCTTCCTGCTCCATTTGGACCATCCCAGCAGAGAGCCTGAGAAGGTCAGCGCTGGGAGGAGGGTGTGAGCATGACCCTGGCCAGGCTGGTCTCTTCCTCCCTGGGAGCCGCTCCTTGTTCCAGTGCCGAGGCGTGGAGGTGGTTCTGCTTGAGCTGGGCTCTGACACCACTGGGGACACATTTACACCAGGATGTCTCAATCAGTGGGGTCAACCCATCCCTGGCCATGTCAAGCTCTGCTGGGACAGGCCGACGCCAGGGAGGGACAGGGTGGTTTACCCAGGAGAGGAGACCTGGGTGGACCCCGGGTATGGGTGGAAGGGTAGTGCCCAGAACCCTGCTATCACACCTAGCCCCTGCTGCTGCTGCAAGAGCTGCAACAACCCCAGCAGTGAGTCCACTAATGTCATCCCAAGACATCCTGCTGGCAGGGTGCACAGCTGGAGCCCAACAAAGGGAAGGCCATTAAGGCGCTGCAGCCTGGGTTCCCACGGCCAACATCCAGGAGAGCCTGCCCAGGGCGTGCCCTGGCCCACCCAGGCTCTGTCCCCACGCCAGGTTTGCTCTCAGCCTGCTTGGCAGGCTGCCTGCTGAACTCGGCCAGACCCTGGGGAATCAAGGGGGTGTCAGACCCATTGCAGAGCACCCCCATGTCCTCATCGTGTGCCTGAGCCTGGCAGTGCCTTCTGGCCAAGCCCTGTTCCCACCAGTGCCTGCAGGAGCCAGCCAACCCAGGGGGATGAATGAAAGCAGGGGCTGCATGGGAGGGGTCTGTGTGTTGCAGATTTTCTGGCCAGCCTCCAGGGAGCAGGTGGAGCACTGCCAGCTGGCAGGGAAGAATGTGGAGGTAAGCAGGGCTGGCAGCCCTCAGATGGCAGCCTTTGGGGATTTGCCTTGGGGATTCAAAACTCACACCACCCCAAAAGGGAGTCTTGGAGTCTGCCTGAGATCAGGGTGCTGAGCCGGCCAGAGTTAAGGGGAGGATCTGTCTGGGCTCCTGCATCCCAACCATACATACCATGGGGCTGGGTGTGAGTGCTCAGACCCGGGCTCAGCTCATTAACTGGCATCTCCCCTTGAGCAGACGGAGTGTGCCAACTTCATTCGCCTCCTCCAGCCCTTCAACAGGAGCCATGTGTTCGCCTGTGGGACTGGCTCCTACCAGCCTGTCTGTGCCTTCATCCAGCTGGGAGCCAGGAGCAAGGTGAGGGACACCGTGTCCAGCCACATCCCATAGGATCACAGAATGGCTTGAGCTGGAAGAGACCTTAAAGATCATCTAGTTCCCATTGCCATTGGCAGGGACACCTACTAGGTCAGGTTGCACAAAGCATCCTGGTCTTACACATTTCCAAAGATAAGGTGTCCACTTCCATTTCAGTGTCTCACCACCCTTATAGTAAAGTACTCAATATCCCCATTGCAGAAGGTGGCAGGAGACCCCCCAGTGCCAAGGGTGCCCCATAGGGATGGGACTGGCTCCTGCCATCCCCCTTAAGGGACCCACTCAGTGCAGAGCTGATCTCCCCAGCCTCGTTCTCCACATGCCCAGCTGGTTTCCAGCCTCCCACTAGGCTGACACCTCTCCTTTGGCTCCGTCAGGGTCCTGGGGCTCCCCCCATGCAGTTGGTGACCCACTCCTTGGAATCAGGGCGAGGACGGTGCCCATATAGCCCCCATGAACCCTTCACAGGACTCCTTGTTGGTAAGAGGGAGCTGGAAGCACAGGAGATGCTGGAAGGTGGGAGTGCTGGGAATGGTCTGTGCTGGGAGGCACCGGCAGTGGTGCCTGCTGTGTGTGGCTGTGGTCCTGTGCTGGTTCCTGAGCGGGTGGGAGTGAGGGAAGCCACCCCATCGAGCCTGGTCGTGCCCTAGCTCACCCCTTGTGGTTCCTACACAGAATGGTGAGCGCAGGCTGAGATGGAGTGGAATACACATGGGTTATGTGGTGTCACCAGCCTGCCCAGCTCCTACCAGCACTGTGGAAGGGCTAGGGGAACTGAGAGCTAGAAACCATACTGAGTCATGGGTATGGAGAAGGCTCCCAGGCAGGCTGTGCTACCTCTACTCTCCCTGAACCTTCAATGACACAAGGGCGTCCTGCCAGTGAATCTCCTCCACCGTACCCCAAATCATCCACACTCCCTCTGACCCTGCAGGTGGGGAGCTCTATTCCGGCACCTCCAGTGACTTCATGGGCAGCAGCGCCGCCTTCTTCCGGACCTGGGTCCATGGGGCTGAGCAGAGCTACATCCGGACAGAGCAGAACCAGGACCACTGGCTACATGGTAGGAGCTGGGGGACCCATAGGGCTTGGGGATCTCCTATCTGCTGGAGAGAGGCTGTGGCCAGCACTGGAGCCAGAGCTCAGTGGTCTGGCCCCTTCTCTCTGGAGACAAGCACTGACGAAGCCTCTGGTGGGACCCATGCTCCAGCACACACTCTGCAGCCTGAGCACCAGGAAAGGGGCTCTGCCTTCTGGGTCGCAGGGTCTCCATGGGGCACTCTGCATAATCTCAGCAGCTAACACTCCTCCCAAGGGCTTCCAGGGGCAGTACAGTGGAAGCAGATTAGGGCACAGGGCCACACTGCACTGCTCCTTTCCCCTGCAGAGCCTGCGTTCGTCGGTGCCTATGCCATCCCTGATACCTACAATCCCCATGACGACAAGGTCTACATCTTCTTTCGTGAGACAGCCATGGAAGCTGGGCAGTGGGAGAGGCAGCACATCCATGCCAGGGTGGCCCGGGTCTGCAAGGTCAGTCACCACAGGCCTGTGGTGTCCCACCAGGTGGGCTTTCATCCTCTTTGGGTCACAGGGCACTCCAAGCAGGGGTCAGCAAAAGGCATGGGGGTGTCACCACACACCCACCACAGAGCAGAGGGCTTAGGACCAGGGGTGTCCTGCTGTGGGGATGGAAAAGCATGCAGTGGTGGGGAGGCTTGGACAGACTGGCCTGAGCTTGGCTGTCGGTGCCTGGCAGAACGATGTTGGAGGGAAGCACAGCCTCATCAATCGCTGGAGCACGTTCCTCAAGGCCCGCCTGGTGTGCTCCATCCCTGGGCCCCAGGGCACTGAGACTCACTTCGACCAGCTTGGTGAGTGCACAACTGGCTGTGCAGCCAGGAGCAATACTGCTCCACCACAGATGCTGCTTCCAGTATGTCCCAGGGAGGTGGGCATTGCATCGAGGATGCCCACCTGCATCGCCTGGGCTCCTCACCTTCACCCCTCTCTTTTGCAGAGGATGTTTTCCTCCTGCGCACCCGGGACCCCCAGAATCCTCTTGTCTTTGGTCTTTTCACGGTTTCCAGGTGAGCAGGGCTCTGGCTTGTCCGTGCTTGGGGCAGTCCGGCCCCCACCCCTTGTAGTGCTGCTCCAAAGTGGGGACAAGGGCAGGACCAGCACCCGGCTGGCAGAAGAAGGGCCAGCGGCCATTTCAGTGCTTCTCCTGACGATGGTTTACCAGTCCGGGCTGGACTGGCTGTGCCAAAGTGACTCCTGTCACCCTCCGGTGCTGTGCATGACTGCAGGGCTGGCAGGGGCCGGTGTGTGCTCAAGGATGTGGTACGCAGAGCCCTGGTCCCTGCGGAGCAGCAGGGAATCTGATTACTCCACGCCCTCCCCACAGTGGTGTCTTCAGCGGCTCTGCCGTCTGCATCTACTCCATGGCTGCTGTGAGAGCTGCCTTCAGTGGCCCTTTTGCACACAAGGAAGGGTTCGACTACCGCTGGGTGGAATACAAGGGCCGCGTCCCCTATCCCCGCCCCGGCACGGTAAGGAGCTGGGGCGCACGGGTGGACGGAGCAGAGTGGGCTGGCCTGGCCCTAACGCGGCTCCCCGTCCCATGTTACCATGCAGTGCCCTAGTGAGACGTACGACCCGCTCCTGCAGTCCACCAAGGACTTTCCCGACGAGGTGATCAGCTTCATGCGCACCCACCAGCTGATGTGGGAGCCGGTGTACCCACAGGGCCGCCAGCCCGTCCTGGTGAGGGTCGATGTGCCCTACCGGCTGCGGCGGCTGCTGGTGCACCGGCTGGAGATGGAGAGCCGGCACTACGACGTGCTGTTCCTCGGCACAGGTGCGTGGAAACTCACCCCGGTGCTGGGAATGCTGCCACCACAGGGCAGCTTGCATGGCACAGTGGTTCTGGCAGCTCCAGTTTTGCCCAGCCGTGGCAGCTCCTCCTTCTGCTCCGTTCACAGACGAAGGTAAAGTCCTGAAGGTGGGGCTGGCCAGTGGGGTGAGCCGTGGCACCGAGGTGATCAGCCTGGAGGAGATCAGTGTCACCAAGGTACAGGAGGCCAGGGCTGGACTATGGTAGCTGGACCATGCTGCCTCCCCTTGCTCCAGCGGCATCCTGCCTGCTAGTTCCTGTGGCAAGTCTCTGGCCTCTATCAGGGAGGTCACTGTCCTCACTGTGAGTGGCTTGAGATGCTGTTAGCATGGAGGGAAGCTGGGGGATTGGAGCCAAGCCATGTCCCAGCTCTCAATCCACTCCCTTTTTGGGGGTGAGGGTGGCACACTGAGCCCTAACTAAAATGGGAGGGTTGAGCCCAGGTTTGAAATCACAGGCACCAGGCAGTGTGGTCCACAGTGACCAGGGCCAACCCAGGGTGCTTGCATGGAGCTGGTGGAGCTGAGAACAGAGACCTGGGCCAGGGCTGCAGCCCCCTGCCACCCTGGGGTGGCACCCATCCCATCTGGCAGGCTGGGGCAGCCAGAAGAGTGGGACACAGCTGCAGCATCCTCTCCCTCCCCTCCAGGTGCCTTCTCCCATCCTGGACATGAAGTTATCGCTGAAGCGGGTGAGTCCTCCCTCTTGCTTCTTCCTGAAGCAGCCAAGGGGCAGGGCACAGAGGACAGCTGCCCCCAGCCCCTCTGCCTGGGTCCCTCAGCCCCAAGGCTTGCATGTTTAGGGAATGAGCACCTGCCAGGGCAGGCTGGGAGATGGCAAGCTCTGCTGCCCAATCCCCATGTCTCCCAGTACCCCCACCCCAGCACAGGGCACATTTTCTAGCTAGCTCTGGTTTCCAGCCATGGGCACTGACTGCCACCTTCCTGCTTGCCCGAGCAGCAGGAGCTGTTTGTGAGCAGCACCCATGGGCTGCTCCAGCTCTCCCTGTACCGCTGTGAGCTCTACGGCCAAACCTGCACTGACTGCTGCCTAGCCAGAGACCCATACTGCACCTGGGACAGCAAGACCTGCGTCCCTCACCTGCTCACTGAGAAGAGGTGAGTGCCCAGCCTGCTGACCCCCTGCAAAGGGATGGCATTTGGAGCAGCGAAAGGCAAGCCCCCTGCCAGGGAGCTTTATCCACCAGCTCAGATGCCTGCTGCCACCCTACCTGCCTGACCCCCTGCTCTCTCCTTCTCCCTGAGTGCTGTGCTTTGGAGGGGTCTCACACCCTGAGGCAGATGCCACCACACAGCTCTGTCTGCTCTCCCACAGACGTGCTCGCTGCCAGGATGTGCTGAAGTCTGACGTGCTCAGTCAGTGCCAGGACACCACAGAGGGTGAGTGCCAGCCCCAGCCCCTCTGAGAAGCCAGCTCTGCCCAGGGCCTGGCAATGCCAAGGAATGTGGGCAGCATAGCACTGGGAAACCAGTGCCCACCAGCTGCATCAGCACCATCCACCACAGACACTGTGCTGCCCCCATGGTGGATGCTCCATGCTGCCCTCCTTCCTTGCCTACCACACAGTTTCCACCAAGGTACTCACCCCTTCCCATGTTCCATCCCCTCCTCCAGGAAGCACTGCCATGGAGAAGCTGGTTTTTGGGGTGGAGAAGAACTCAACCTTCCTGGAGTGCCTGGCACGCTCCCCACAAACAACTGTGCGGTGGCTGGCGCGGCGTGGTGAGGAGAGAGGCCTGAGTGAGGTATGGGCGGCAGGGCAGTGGGCATGAGGTTCAAGAGTGGCTTGGTCCCCAGGAACCTACCCATGGTGCTCTTTTTCACCCCAGGTCAGGAACAACGGCCACTTCTCGGTGCTGGAGCAAGGGCTGCTGATCCGCCAGCTGGCAAGGGAGGACGCGGGCACCTACGAGTGCCAGGCAGTGGAACGTTCGTTCTCCCGGCCCCTCACCCGATACAGTCTCCGTGTCATCAGGCACGAGGCCATGGAGGTGCCATCTTACAGACAGAGCAAGGGAACCGAGCCTGGAGCAACCCACCAGAGCCCCCGGCCCCGGATTGACCTACACCCGGGCTACAAGGGCTTCCCACGGGTCCTGGGGGCACCAGGCACCAGCCTGGATGTCTACTGCAATGCCCTGCGGCTCCAGGAAAGGCAGCGGCAGAAAGCCTGGCACCAGAAGTGGCAGCACTCGTCCCCAGACAGCAAGAACAGCCGGGTGCGGAGGCACCCCCAGCCCCTGTGAGGGGGCAGAGGGAGCAGGGGCCTCGCTCTCTCTGGGGCCCTTCTCTCATGCAGGCATCAGCTCTGAGACGCCTCTCAGCTTCCCATCTCGCTGTTACTACCTCAAACCCTGCCAGTCTCTGCTGCCTCTCCGTGCCCTATAGGGCACACTGGGGCCAGGGCACACAGCCCACACTGGCTCTCTGAGACTCAAAGCTCTTTACGCCCTGCAGAATATTTATTCTCCTTATTTTCCCCTGGCCCTCAATGACGATTGTTATCAGCAGCAACAATAAGCTCAGAGGAGAGAGAAGGGGAACAGCCAGCTCTCACAAATGGCTCTGACACCCAGCAGCATCCAGCCCAGCCATGGACATCCTTACAGCCAGCCTCCCTCCCCGCTGGAGGCTGCAGCCCTGGCAGTGTGGTGCCCCAGCTGGGTACCCACAGAGCCCAAACACCGTTGGAGGCAGCAGGGTACAGCTGCTTGCTGAGCCTGGGTTCCAGCCATGGGGCACTTGTGGTTTGCAGAGATGCCTATGGCCAGCTCAGCTCTGATCCACTTCAAACCACAGCACTTTTCAACTTTTTGGCATTTATTAAAAAAAAAAAAAGAAAACAACCAACCAAAACAAATAAAAGAAGAGGGAGCAGCAGCAGGCAGTTATACCAACTTACAATTTATTTTTTTTTTTTTAAAAAATGACATGAAACACAAGTAAAAATAAATACATCGTATAAACAACAAATTGTTCAAAGTCTCTGTTCTGGGAGATCAGGCGAGCATGTCCCGTTCAACAGAGAGAAGAGGGAAGCACAAGATCATGCGTGGGGCCAATCGACCAACCCACCCTGCTAGCAACACTCCTCTTTTCCAACCACAAAAAGACAGGCCACAAACTAAGGTGGTAGTTAAAAAAGCAAAGAAACACACGCACACACAAAACAAAACAAAACCAAACCCCAAACCAACCAAACAACCCCAAACCAACAGAAAAACCCAAATGAGACTCAGTGATGGATTCCTTCAGGCTCCCGTGGGTCTGCCCAGGACTCCAGCTCCAAGCCAGGTGCCACCGAAATGGGAGGCACATAGCAGCTGCAGGCAGTGGGTGGTGGTCCAGGAGGTGGCAGAGGTTGCTCTCCCTCACTGGCACCATTGTCCCTTCAAAGGGAGTGCTTGCTCTGAGTTCAAGGAGCCATCATCTGTCATCTAGCTGGACTACATTCCCCTTTTAACCTCTGCCCCCCGCCCCAGCCCTCCCTCCCAGCCCAGTCCTTCCAAGTCTGAATTAACAAAATTCATCCCAGAACGGCAAGAAAACATCAGCTGTGAACACTTTTGCTGTACTTGTTCCCTCCTGGCTCGGAAGCCACCCACAAACCAACAGCAATTCTCCTGGATTCAGCAGTTTGCTGACATCATTAAGCCAAAACACACACTACTGCTAGTGAAGCCTGCATGGAAACACCATCCTCTGCTGGATGGAATATTTGCTTTCTGTGAGTACCTGCACCCACCCCATCAACCTTCCAGGCATGCTGGGAGGCCAACGTGCCCATGATCCTGCCCAAAAGAGACCAGACTCAACTGTGATGCCCCCCAACCCACAGCCCCCTATGATGCTCCAAGAGCTGCACCAGCAAGAAGGCAACAAGGCCACCAAGACTGGGGCACACGGCAGCCACAACCCCGCCCTGTTCCCACCACACTATGTCCCGCAGTGGTACCCAGCCTTCCCCCCACTGTCCCCACGTGTGGGGACCTCTCATCGAAGGTCTGGGGACTGGGTGCCAAGGTGTAGGGCAGCTGGCCACCCCCTGAAGCCTCTGCAGTTCTGCCCCAGCCTTAGAGCATTGCTCAGAGATCTTCCTTAGTGTCCAAAAACCTTAGTGGAGGGCCCTGCACTGCTGTCCCCATTGTCACCCACGGCCCCACCACCAACTGGCAGCTGCTTCCCTCTGGTTATTTGGAGACAGAAATTCAGCAGCAAAAGGAAAATGGTAACCCGTGCAGGGAAAGCCCCAGTTTGAGGCTTGGAGGAATGGAGGTGGGACTCTGCAGCAGAACCATGTACTGAAGAGAAGTCTGGGGAGGGCAAATGAAGGGGAGAGGGAGGCCCACCGGAAGTTGTGTTTTCCGGCTCAGAGAGGTCCTCCAACTTGGAAAGCCCCCCTGGATAATCCACATGCCATCACAGCTTCTGTGGGGTGGAGGAAACCCTTCCCACAGTTCCTGGGACAGGAGGTGCCCTTCAGGCAGCTTGAAGCAGTCCCAGTTGCTGCCAGTCGCTGTGGCAGCCCAGTGGGTCAGACAGCTATGCCTGCAAACCCTCTCAGCCCCCTCTGACAGGGTCCAGGGAACCTATCCCCTTGCTAAGCAGGTGCTCAGGGCTGGTATGTGGGGCAGAGGTGTCACCACACCCCACCGTACTGAGGGAGGGAGACTGGGGCTCTGCTCAGGTGCTTGCTGAGCAGGGACACCATGCTGCAGCTGCCCAGGGTTGTGGATGTTGGGAGCCTCACAGCTGGTCACATCCCTGGGCAGACACATCATGGGAGGGTAGTGAGGAGTCATGGCCACGGCCATGCTGGAGCCAGGAAAGCCCCTGGTGCCAGGAGGTTAACAGCCAGCCCATGGCACAGAGCAGATGCCCTGTAGCAGGTAAGTGCCAAACAGGGCTTGGGCTGTGCTGGGGAACCCCAGGAGGACATCAGATAGCAGCATGGGGATGTGCCAGGGCCTGCTCAGGAAGCCCTGGGTGCTCTCCTAGAGAGGCAAGGAGCCAAGAAAATGGCATGCAGTCAGGTACTGCCTCCAGAGACAGCTGGTGCCGACTGCCCCCAGCCAAAACTTCATGCCTTGGCCCAACACAGAGCCACAGGAGTGTCCCTTGGATGAACCCCACTACCCTGACCGCCACCATCAGCGGGGACAGGGGCTGTGGCAGTGCTCTGGTGAAGGTCTGCTTGTGCTTCGGCCTCCCCACCGCACCCACAGGTCTCAACACCTGCTACTCTTGACAAGGAAAGCCCTTGCCCAGGTCCATTCCCCAAATCCAGCAGAAAACTGATAGCCTCACAGGGATGCAACAGACATCTGGGTAAGCTGGTCATACAATCAGTGTCACAGGGTTGTGCATGAGGTGGACACACAGAGCACAGGAGGGCATGACTCACAGATGCAGCACTGTCAAGTCTTTGGAGAAACTTGCATGAACACCATCAGTTAATTTGCTTTGTTACTTTTGTGGGGGGGTTTGATTTTTATTTCCATGGTGCATCCAAAGACAAGTTGTCCAGCAGTTTGCTCAGAACCCCTCGGTTTTCAACTCCTAGGATATGTTAAAGAAGAAAGCACTATTTTAATGTTTGTTTTCTTAAAAAAAATAAAAATTTGCATAGCTAAACTGTTCATCTAAGGCTTCTATGCATGGTGTGGTTATGCTTGACAGACAATGTCCATTAAACAGAGAAAGACACTAGGGAAGCCCCACGAAAGCTTTTATTGGGTTTGTAACACATGCGTGCACACACATCCCTCTCTCTCTTCTGAAGGCAGGTCCCTATCTTCCTCCTTTAATGGAGGATGCTGGGACATCCTGCTCTTTCCTACACCTAGTTGGTCCCAGTAAACATCAGTGACTACAGCTTCCATGCCCCTACAAGCTACCACTGCTCCGAAGTCCCAGCCACGCACCAGGGACACCCCAAACTGGCAAGCACATATCCTGCCTGGTGACCCAGATGTGACATGGAGGTGCCTGGATTTCAAGTCTCCAGCCTAACACATTCACACTCACAGTCACACACACCAAGTCCAGCCATGGTTGGGTGGCCTGACCTCTCCTTAGAGCCCTGGCACTGGGGCGAGCAGCCAGGGTGTCACTGTCAGGGCCAGGGCCAGCCTCTGTGCATGTGGCAGAGCAGGGCTGTGACAAGGGCTGCTCCCTGCGTGGGAAAAGGTGCTTCCCAACTCTGCATGCCTCACAGCCCTTCCTCCTCATGTGAAATGAGCACAGGAGGCATCCACATGCACTCCTCCACCTGCCTCAGCATTACAAGAGGACTCCATCCTCCCTCTGGCTGCTGTGGAACACCAGCTCTTCCCTGCTGTGGCATGAGTGCCTGATGGGGCACATCCAGCCAACATGATACAAGTCAGCTAGAGGCAACCTCTGCAACTGGCCTTGCTTCTAGGCTATGTTTTGGTCAATTGGCTGCTTCTCCCCACACAACCAAACAAGCATGCACTGCATGACAGAGGCTACCATTTTATTTTTTTAATATGGAAATTAATTTAAGAGTAGAAAGAGTGTCCCAAACAATAAATATTATGCTTCCATGAAATAAATTAACGTAGAGATTCTGTGCAGGGGGGAATCGCTCCAGTCACAGATTCAACAGCAACCAGCACTGGGCCCAGCGTCAACTTCCAATCTTCTTCACTGCCTGGTACTGTTCAGAAGCAGCAGCGAGCCCACCTACCCCTGGATCTGGTGGGCTATGGCAAGGAGATGTGGCCTTCACACAGCCTGGCAGAGCTGTGGAGCCAGAGAAGTCACCAGGACTCCTCTGCAACAACCATCAAGACGTCTGGGATTGCTTCACTCATCTGGTACGCAGAGCTGGCATCAGAGCCACAGGACTGACCTATAGGATAGGACCCTCCAGAGGAGCTCAAGGGAGGACATGACCCTCCAGAAGGGCCTGAAGAAGCCCTCTACCAGAGCCCTGCCCTCCTTGCTGCAGCAGGAACCTGCCTGGAACACTCACACTAGTTTCATGTGAATTTGAAGAGGATGATTAATTGTTTGTGGGGTGTTTTTGTTCATTTTTTTTTTTTCACATCAAACCCCCCGCCCTGTCCCAACATACACGACAATAGAAGGCCCCCCCCCCACTCCCCTCCCCAGTAAAAATGCTCCTCCCCAACCTCTCCTGGAGTTGCCCCACCCTGGCCCACACCTCCCGGAGTGAGAAGTTCACAGATAAGGCAGTTCATGTGAGAGGGAACTCGGCCCTGCCAGCAGTCAAGCCTCCAGGCCTGAGGACAGCGACTCGCAACAAGAAGCCTCCCCCTTCCAGACACGACAGATAGAACAGAGACAGACAGACAGAGGGTGGAAGGGAGGCACTCTTATGGTTTGCATGGCTGCTTCCCTCCTTCCCTGACTCTTGCTCCCCTGGCCCTCACAAGTCCGCTCTATCCCCCTCCCATCCCCCAGCCCCTAATACAGTTGAGAACCTCAACAGCTAAAAAACAACAAAACAAACCGAGAAGAACAAAACCACCCCCACACCACACCCTTTGTATCCTTCTCCACCTGCTGCCGAGACCCAGAGGGGAAATCCTGACTCCCAAAAAAAAGGTCCTACAACTGTTGCCTCCTCGCAGAGTTGAGACCAAGCAAGAGCTGGGCCTTTTATTTCCCTGTGACCTCTATAACATCGTCGTCTTTGTCCTCATCATTAGAGCTGCATCCCACCTCTGGGACCTCCTGGGGTTCAAACTGAGGCACCTGGGACCGAAGGAGGCCCCCAGATGGGTAGCCCGAGTGAGGGGACACGTAGCCAGGATAGGCAGATGCCATGCTCCTGGGAAGGCTGCTAGGCAAGACGGGGGCTGGGAAAGGAGCAAACATCCTGGGCTCGGGCAGGAGTGACTGCGTGAAGGGAAGCGAGTAATTGGGCAGCACCCCTGTCAGAGAAGGGTTTATCATGAATGAGGGGACGCTGGCGGTGGCTGAGGTAGCAGCAGAAGAGCTGGCGGTGCCGGCTGTCAGCAGAGGGTCAGTAGTCACAGGGAACACCAGATGAGGGTCTGGGAGTAAATTGGGCAGCTGGTAGTAAGAGGAGCCAGTGCCCATGTACAAGGAGTTTCCCGGCTGGGAGGCTAATGGATGGGTTAGGTTGTGGTTTAAAGAGACAGGAGGCATGGTGAACCCACCAGAGACCGGGTACCCGTGTTCGTAGGGCTGCAGGGATGATGGCAGCTGACGCTTCTTCTGCTGCCTGCAGGCCTGCTCCTCTGGAGCCGACGGTGAGGTTGACTTGCGTTTGTTGCCCCGTAAGTCCAACACCGAGTGGGCATCGGCGTGCTGGCTGGTGGCCGGCAGGGCTGAAGACAGGGTGGGAGCCATGCAGTGAATCCCCATGCGCTGCTCGGCTCCCCGGGCCGCCGGGCCGGGTGCGTTGTCCGTGCGGGCAGGGTGGCCTTGCGCCGCGTTGGTGCTGGGAGAGCTGTGCCGGGACTCCCGGGCAGCCGCCGCCTCCGCGTACTGCTGCAGCTCGCTGATAATCTCGGGGCTGTCGGGGGATATGGGCTGAGTGAGCTCCTCTGTGCTGGGGAGCTGCGGTGATGAGGCACTGTGTCTGCCATTGCTCGTGGACTCCAGTGAAGAGCTCTGGGAGCCTGGAAACAAAGGAGATGGAGTGGGTGAGAAAGACAACTTTTGGAGAAAAGCCTGGGGACCAAGAGGCAACCATGGGAAGGTGGGGATGTCATGGGGGGCTGTGGGCTCAGCCCCAAACACAGGCATGGTGGAAGGTGTCCAGGGAACACTGCTCCACACACTCAGGTAGGAAAGCATAAAACTACCACAGCTGTGCAGTGCTCACCAGCTCCTACCTGAGGCAGCTGTCCGACGGTCTTCACCGCCCTTTGGCTTCCCAGTGGTCCGGATAGCAAAAATCCGCCCATCACTGGTCCGGATGTATGTCCCTGGAAGAGAGGCAGAGCAACTTCACTCACGTTTCCAGTCTCAGCTCAGGGTCCTGGGTCTGTGAGGCTGCCCAGGGTGGGAACAGGACAGGAGTGCTGCATCAGGTCAGCCCACAGATCATCCAAGAGATCAGCAGGGGGCTTCTACCCCCTTCCTCACTCCTCACTTTCACCTTTCCAGCTTTTCTGGGTTGGAGCTCACCCTCTCCCAGTGTGCTGCTAGTAGGAAATGTGAAACATCATGCTTTGAACTATGTTTGTTCTGGGAGCACCAGGAAGTGTTCTGGCTGCCCAAGTACATGCTGTGGGTATTGTGAGAGTGAGACACCCAGCCACAAAATTCAAAACTCCTTTCAGAGGCAAGAGCAGCTACTGCTGCCATAGTCCTGAAGCATCAGCTACAACAGCACACCCAAAGTATGGGCTGCCACAGAGCCACTGCAAAGTCCAGATCTCCTCCTTCTCTTGTTTCTTCTGCTCTCAAGGGCCTGATTCATGCTTTTGCATTTTTTTCTTTGATAATTAGCATTGGCTAGGATGCTGTCTCCATGAGTCCTACACCAAGACAGAGAGACTTACCTTTTGTCCCTCGGATGACGTGGATGCTCTCACCAGCACTGATTCTTGCCTGGACATCAGTGGAAGTGTTTGTACCCGGAATCACAATATCTGGGCGTGGAGGAGGAAACAGAGCAGTGTGGGTAAAATTACATGCCAGCCACAGTTGGAGGCATGAAGATGCACCATCCAACCCCTCTGCTTGCATGCAGATGTCTCTCTTAGTTGCTGTGCTAGAAGCCGGCCCTGGGTTTATTTCTGAGTCTCACAGGAAGCAGCAGAGGCTCCAAGAAAGCAGAAGACAAGCTGCTCTGGCACAGCACCTCCCCTGTCCCAACTAGGACAACTGGCAACGTTATTGTCAGCCCTCTCACACAGTCCACTCCTAACAACCTGCCAGGTGCAAGTCCCTTGCACACCTCCAGGTACAGGGGAACCACTCAAATGCAGAGGCAGTATCTGTGACTCTGATGCCTGTCTGCCCACAGCCCACGTGGGCATCAGCAACCCACCCTGCTCCTCATTTCACTATGGCAATCACAGTGCAAATTATTGTGAACATCAGCAGCTCACCTGTGGTGGTGACAATCTTTTGCACAAAGACACCAGCTCGTTGTAGATAGTTGATAGGGAAGTTCACAGCAGGATTGGAACTTGAGGTTGATCCTGCACTGCCCATGGGCACATGTCGGGGCATCATAGGAATGGGGGTGGATTGAACTGGGCGGACACTTGCCACTGGCTTGTCCTCACCCTTGAGGGCTGGTCGCCTAGTGAGAGGGGAGGGAGGAAAGTGCAGTGCTCCCAGTGATAGGGCTAGAGTGTCCTCTGCCCCTTCATCTCACATAGACATGAAGGGAAAAGGGGGAACAGGCAGGTACTCACCAGTTCCTCTGGCTAAAGGCAGGGATGCTGGTCAGGCTCTGGTCACTGGCTGGGTAGTACTGTGCGTAGGACGGCCGGGTGTAGGGGACGGACGCTCGCTTTTCTTCCTCGTAGCTCTTCTTGGCTGCTTTCTTCTCTGCCTTGGTCAGCTTGTGCTCCTTCCGGTCGATCAGCAGTGACTCATGCTGAAAAGGCTCCTGCAACCCCACGGTGCCGAGGCTTTGACACCAACACACCACAAGAGGGAACCAACATGCCCCAAATGGCAGCCACCCGGTCCCTGCATCAGCGCTTGACTCCATCCCAGACAGGAGTGGGGAAGAGGGGATTTGAGAGGCAGAGCTGAATGTGTGGATGTGACCAAGGCTCATCTTGAAGAGTGACACCCGACTCCAAGCCCACTCTGCAGCACTACCCTACCAGTGAAACTCTTCACAACACAGGCAAGTGCTGGCTGTTCCAGCTTTCTTTTAAAGTCACCCCAGGAAGAGAGCTGGGAATGTCACCAACCACCTTCCCACCCAGAACCAAGTTAAGAAAGTGGTGCCCTACAACCTGCTCCCAAAGCTGTCTGGCACAGAGGTGGCTCTAAACGCACAGAGGACATTGCAGGGAAGAGCAGGGCTCTTAGGGTCCTCTCCAGAGGATTTTTTTACCTATTGTCACCAGCACACAGATGTGTCCCTCTTGCCCTATCACACAGCCAGACTCCTCCAGACCTCCTGCCTATTCCAGCAAGGAAGCAGGTTGGTCTTACCTTGGTGATGAGGTGAGGATACTTGAGACAGGCTAATTGTAGAACAGACTCCTTCATCTTGCTTGGACTGAGAGAGTGCTGAGCAGGGTCAGATTCCTCTTCCACAAAATGCAGCAGGTTCTCCACCTCCCGTCGGGTGAAGTTCAGCATTGGGTTCAGATCATCCACCACCCGATCTGGAAAACAGAGGAAATAGAGTGAGTAGAGAAGGCAGGAGGTGATTCTGGCTGCCTGCTGCCCTGCCTGCACTCCTGTCCTAATAGAGATCCCTCCGTGCAATCTGCATGATCCTCAGAAGCCTTTTTAAACGTCAGGGTAGAGAGAAAAATCATCAGCCACATTCAGAGATGAGCCTGTTTGACTAAGTCAGGCTGACAAATGCCTTGTGCTCCAGACTGCACAACAATGAAGCACAGGTCACTGAGCTCTTGGCATTTAGGAGTATGAAGCTAATTATGGATGGTGCCCTCTCTCTCACTGCAAGGCTGAGAACATATAAACCCTGGGACAGGACTGCAGTCACATCAGTACCTGCTCTCCCACATAACCAAGTGCTGAAATTCACAGAACTCTACTGAGCTGAAAGCTCAGAAAAGCAGCCACAGTCCTTCCCTCACAAGAGCCTAAAAGTTTTCCCTCCTGCACACAAGGCAAATCGGAACACATGGAGAAAATGTCCACATCTCTATCTCCTGGGAGCCAGGTCAGCTGTCAGGGGACTCCACCTCAAGCACAAGACAGTATACTGAGCCCATCGTGCTGGGCTGCTGCTTCTGGAGTTGGCTTTCAAGAGAAGGGAGGACACAGGCAGCAGAACTCTCTTTGGGTCACCACAACCCTCAGCTGCATGCTCTGCAACAGCAGCTTAACAGCTAGCGTGAGCCAGCACAGAAGATACTTTTGGCACAAGGGCAGAACTGAAATGAATTCATTATTCTTGGCTAGCAAGGAAGCACTATCAGACAAAGGTATCCATGTGTATTTTAATTTTGCTATTTTCCCTCTCTTGCTGATGGAGAAATAGGGGCACAAAGCTATTTAATAAGTAATGCCCGGTTCAAAACAAGTAATGCACAGGCACAGAGGTAAAGAGGATGACCACTCCCAAGCCTCCTGTCTGTTGTAGCAGCCAAGAGAGTAGGAGGGAAGATAAGCAGCACCGCACTGCTCTGATATCACCACCCTCCTGCAGGATGCTCACTCTACAAACCCTCCTGCTCTGCCACAAATTTCTCATGGGATCTCATGTCACTGCCATTCATAAACCCTAAACACAGCTCTAGGGTAGTGTCTCTGCCATCTCTCAGGCTGTCTGGCTTTTCACCTTAGAAAAGAAGTTACGAAAACCACAGAAACAGGACCTGAAGGAACTAAAAGGAGCTACAGCTGAGAGGGGAGTGCTGTGTGCATCCACACTTACCTGACATGCTCTGCTTGGAGATCTGACGGTCATAGATCTTCTTCTCGAGGGTGTAATCAGAAACCAGTCTGTAGATGTGGCATGGCTTCTTCTGCCCGTAGCGGTACACTCGGCACACGGCCTGGGCGTCGTGGCATGGGTTCCAAGAAGCGTCAAACACCACCACTCTGTTTGCTCCAATGAGGTTGACACCTAGACACCCAGCACTGCAAATTAAAGGCAAATTTCAAATTGCTGCTTTGGACGATTGTCAAAGCCTCTAGACAGGGAGAATCATCCCACCCTGCAGTGTCTATGGAAAGTTCCCTCCAGTCATACAGGCAACTTCAAACCCACAGTTTCCAAGACTGTTATGCTGCTGCAGAGGAATAAGGCTAAAGTCCTGCACCCCTAGGGAATTCAGAAGCAGATGGCACTACATCTTAAGTGCACATTACCAAGGAAGTTAAGAACTGCAAACCCACATGCACACAGAGAATCAGTGTGAGTTCTCCACTGTGCCTTTCTGCTCCAGGCAACTTACCGTGTGGACAAAAGGAAGAGCCAAACAGAGGTGTTGCTGGGGTCATTGAACTGGTTAATCAGTCTTTCCCTTTCTGAGGCAGAGGTGCTGCCATCCAGCCCTGAGAAGGAAGTTAAGGACACATTTAAAAGCTCTGTATGTTTGTGGGAATCCTATCAGGACAAAACCACTTCCCAAACACTGAGCTTTGGCACTGTTCCAAACCAATTCTAATTTTCCTTAAGTCGTGCACTCCAGGACCTCAGATGGACCACTCCGTATTTCTAATTGCTCAGTCAGAGAGGTGCAATGCAGCCCAATAAGCTGGGATTTGCTCAGCTGAAAGATGAGGTAAAACATTACTCCAGCTTGGCAAGGTCAGGACTGGGAGTGCTACAACACACTGCAAGACAGTAAGGAAGAGGATGAGGCACAAAGGTTTCAAGAATGCTGGAAGCTCAAGGAAGCAAGAGAAAGCAAAATTGTGAAAGCCTTTGTCAAAACCCATAGACTGGATCTGAGCACAGAGTACTGGTCTAAAAGAGTGCACAGGGGTGTCATGTCTCTGTTCCTAGCTAGCAGCTTGCTTCTGGCAGCCCTGCAAATTTCAGGAACACCATACCCACTGTTTCTCTCAGTCCTGGCCTGTAAAGTAGCTACACAAAGCAACAACCTGTGCCAGAACAAGATTTAAAACTGGGGTAGAGTGAAGGAGGAATTCACAGCCCCAAGCTAGTGAATGCATTCCACAGTGATTCTGGTTTGGGAAGCAACATTCAGAAAATAGCCAGAGAGGAAGGAAAAGGTATCTTTTACAACTTAAGAAAGCATTAGTGTGTGAGATGTTAAAGAACACCCATCATTTTCCAAGCCTGATGTCAAAAAGAGGATTTAGAAATTATCAGTTCAAAGCTATCAAACTGTCCTCCCAAGCAACTAAAGTAAGAACAATCTGAAAGAGACTTCATCAGAAGAATGCTTCAGAAGAACAGTTTCACACCCAGGGACAACCACAAGGAGGTGGTGAGTGACTTCCAGCAATAAGTCTGTCAGAGAGCATCAAACAATGTCACACTAGAAGACAGGAGGATTGGCTGCACTCACTGTAATAGTTGATGTTTCGGACCCAGTTGTGACCTCCTCCATCTGAACACGGAGGACTTGGCATCGGTCTCTCTGCCAAAAACTCTTCAATGACAGATAACGTGGACAAGCTCTGGCTGCAAAACCAAGATCTCTGTTCAGGAGAAAGCTCCCACAGCAGCAAAAATGGAGTACCAACAACTCTTCCCAAACCATGACAGCACTGGCAGTTGTCAAACCATGTTTGTGACAGCATGCCACTCACTAATAAACTTGATAGTGCAAAAGTACAAAATCCATGGAGGAAAACCAGGACCTAATACAACAAAAAGGGAAAGGGAAACTGCCACCCCACTCACCCTGTGTAGCAATTTCCTAGCACTTAGTGACTGTAGGATCAACTGTTGATACTTTGCTTACCTGAAGACCAAGATCTTGTCTCCAAGCTTCACACTTTCCTCTATTAGGTGGAACAGTAACACCATCTTGGGTGAATTCTCCAAGACTCCTGTCTGGTAATTACACAAGATGTCTTTGGCCTACCGAGAAACAGGAGAATGTTACAGGTGGAACTGCTGTTTAGTTCAACAATCCTCTCTTGAGGTGAGAGAATGAAGTCCTTGCAGAGAGGTCATACACATCCAGCCACGTTGAGGTGCCACCTCCCATTCCAGAAGCTCCAAATGACAAAATTCTTGGAGTTTGGATGAAGGAGCAACCCCTTAATCTCTCATGATTCTGTACATCGAGATTCCTTCTCCAGCCCAATATATTTACCCCCACCTTATCCAGCTTAAACTTCACCCCAATGCTTTTTTTTTTTTCAGAATAACAAAGCCCACAGCCTTTTTTGTCAAATGCAAACAAGAGTGCTGCACAAACTCCTCCACGCTCACTAGAGTTCCCAGGCCCCTACCCAGCACCATGTGGACATGCTCATCAAGAAGCTCTGTGATAGAGAAAAAAAATAAGAGAAATCCCCAACTCTTAACACAAAGAGGTTCAGCCTTTCAGAGTAACTATCTAGTTATGTTTACCATAACTCTCCCAATGAAGAGTTTTTCAGCACTGGTACTCACCCACTCATACGTAACAACCTGATTTGCTCTCTCTTGAAAGGGGTTGAAGCCAACACTCTGGAGGAACTTGCTGTTAGTAGCTTCTCCAACTGGTGATGCCAACGCATTGCTCTCTGTTTTGACTTTAATTCCCTGAGGCTGGCAGCGGGAATTAGTACTTGCTGTGCCAAGGTCATCCACATCCAAATCCTGCTCATTTGCCAGATTCTCCTTTTGCAGAGCTTCATACAACACATCTGGATGGTTCCAGATCTGAAAGGGGAAGAAAAGAAAGTGGTTAGGCCTGCACTGGCCTACTGCTAGTGAATGTGGACTGAAAGCCCCATAGCCATTCAAAGCAAAGAACTAATACTTCACATGGAACTGTAAGGCACTGCAGAGAAAACCAGTCTGACTGCATTAAGGTGATGAGAACAGAAAACACAACTCTGACATGACACAAAGAATAAACCATCTTAACCAAGATTCTCCTGACTTTAAACTGCCCAATCCTTTCCTTGAGTACAAAACAGAGAACACTGTGCACCCCACACAGTACAAAGGCAGAGGAAGCTGCCTCTTTGCCTTGCAGCAGGTAAATGGTTACAGTACCAGCCCAGTAGCGATTCAGATGATGGCTGAATGTTTCCTACACAAATCTGAAAAAGACATTTAACATCCCTGCACCCCAGTTCTGAAAGTGAGGGTAACAATCCTGATAGGCCACTGTAGGGCACTTTGGAGAGAGATGTGCCTGGCCAGCCACACTTTTACCTCCTGTTTTGGCTCATATTCCTGCCTTTCCCTTACACAGTAGAATATTTCTTTGCATCTCCTGCCAAGACCTACCTTACAACAGACACAGAAGGCTTTGAGTGGGTTGAGTCCCAGCCAGCCGCTGTTGCCTGCATCTCGGAAGCGGTTCATGAACTCGGTGTAAAGGGCCCGCTGGATCTTGGAGAGCCGCACCAGGATGACGTGCTCTTCCTTAGATGGGAGCTGAACCTTCAGCACGTTGTAGCCTCGCCTGTGGAGGAGAGAAAAAGTGAGTAATAAACGAGGGAAGGGAATGTCCCAATCTGATCTCTCTGTGGCTGCCTGTAGGGTAAGAATTTGACGTCTTGCCCACTGGCTGCAGGGAGAAAGACCTCTAGTTGTGTGCTTCTCTAATGCATGACACTTCCGAGATATTCCCCCTGCAGCCAAACACCAACTGAAAGCACAATTACAGAGATCTCAGATGTTACAGTCTTGTAGCACAAGTCACAGTGGTAAGAGGGTGGTGAAAGAGCTGTTTTTCATGGAAGTCAAAAAGCACAACTAAGACCTAAGGTCTCTTTCTAGTTCTGTCAATGACTAAGATGCTCCATCCAAACCACTGGTTCAGCATCTGAGAACCCACATCTGAGAAACAAAGCTGATTAATTTCCACAGTGGTGGACACAATGTCACTTCTTCTTACTGAGGGTTCATGATACACTTTCAGATTCTTGAGTAAAGGATGTCAAAAAGTGCACATCCAAATTAACTATTAAGACATCAAAATGAACCTGAGGTCACTCTGTTGCAGTTAGAGGTGTTCTCAATTATCAGAATCTGTGACACCAAAGCAAACTAACCCTACTTCAAACTCCAAGGCAAAACAGAGCCATAAGACCATTTGCAGTTGAGAGATTGAGCAAGACAGAGATTATGAAAGAAATATAGAGCTGCTAACCTAAGAACCTTCCCTGCGGTTTTCTCTGGATCCTTACAATCTTCCCACAAACACAGATAAGGTACCTGTTTAAAACTCAAACCTAAGAAGGTGGATCAATAGGCTGAGACCAAGTGTATGAGATTCAATAAGGTCAGGTGCTGGTCCTGCATTTGGGGCATACCAACCCAAAGCAATAATCCAGGCTTTGGGAAGAGTGGCTGGAAAGCTGCCCAGCAGAAAAGGACCCAGGGGTGTTGGTCGACAGTTGGCTGAATATGAGCCAGCAGTGTGTCTAGGTGGCAGAGAAGGCCAACAGCACCCTGGCCTGTATCAGAGACAGTGTGGCTACTAGGACTAAAGAGGTGATTGTCCCCCTGTATTCAGCACTGTGTCCAGTTTTGTGGCTCTTACTACAAGGAGGACACTAAAGTGCCCAAAGAAGGGCAATGAAGCTGGTGGAGGGTCTAGAGAACAAGTCCTGTAAGGAGTTGCTGAGAGAACTGGGGTTGTTTAGTGTGGAGAAAAGGATGCTGAGGAGAGACCTTCTCACACTCTACAACTACCTGAAAGGAGATCGGAACAAGGTGGTGTTCGATCTCTTCTCCCAAGTAACAAGCAATAGGACAAGTGGAAACAGCCTCAAGCTGTGGTAGGGGAGGTTTAGATCGGACATTAAGAAAAATTTCTTCACCAAAAGGGTTGCCAAGCCCTGAAACATGCTGCCTAGAGAAGTGACCATCCCTGGAGGTATTTAGAAGAGATGCATAGACAGGAGTTTAGTGGTGACCTGACAGTGCTGCGTTAACTGTTGGACTCGACCTTACGGATCTTTTCCAACCTAGATGCTTCTGTGATGCTATAAGGCAGCATGAGTAGCTGTACTGCACAAACTCAGCAAATAAGCAGCTCATTTGAGATGAAGGATCTGTTTGCATGGGATAGAGGGTTAAGAATTGCTCCCGGACTCACCGCTGCACAAAGCCTTCCAGCAGGCTATGCAGGACATGGCTGCGGTACCTCATGAGGCGGACGTCCTGCGGGGTGCTGTCAATACACTGCCCGTTGAGGATAGGACGCTCAAACATGTTACTGAACTCCTGCCGCGAGCCGAGGAAGTCAGGCCGGACAAAGTCTACCATGCACCAGTACTCAATGAGGTTGTTCTGGAGTGGGTAGCCAGTCAGCACCACCCGCCGGCGGGAGCGGATGTTCTTCAGGGCCTGCGAGGTGCTGGCATGGCAGTTCTTTATCCGGTGCCCCTCATCACAAATAACCACATCTGGGCCAGGGCGAGACAGAGCTTTCTCAATCCCTGAGGACAAGCAACGTTAAGAGTGAGTTAGAGATGAGTAAGACAAAGTCCTGGTTTTATATGGTAACCAAATTCATAAAAAGAGAGGTAGTTCTGAAAGACAGAAAAAAAGCAGTGTTCATGGGTGGCAGAGAAGAAGGCTGATTCAGGAAATAAAATGTGGCTAGACACTAGCTCTGAATTGGCATGACATGATAATGACCACACAAGGCTGTCCCTCAATTTCTGCTCAATGACCTGCACTGTACCAGCTGAGTGTCTTCCATCACATCAGACTGGCAAATCTCACACAGAGACATCCCCAAATTCAATGTACTGATTTCCATGCTTAACTTGCAGCTAGTGCAGGAAATTAAAGACTCAACCAAAGTTCAATAACCTTCTGTCTCCAAAGATATTCCTGCCCAGCAAAGTCTGATTATGTCAGAAATGCTAAAAGCAAGTTATAGGTTGCTTCCTTGCCACAGTTGACAGCCAGGCAGTCAACAGGATCACTCTCTCTTGAAGACTGGCTTCCCACCTTTTAGAAGCTCCTGCTGACGGTCTTCCTCATCCAAGTCAATAATGACAGGGCCAGCTTGTTTCTTTGTTTTCTTTTTCCTACCAGTGGCAAAAGACTTTTTTAGTGAGAGGAGACGGTACATCTCATATCCCATCAGCAGCACACCACCTTCTGTCACCCAGTCATTCACCACCTTTGCACGTGCAGCTGTTGTCCTGCAAAACAAACAAATAAAGCAAATAAAGCTTTCTCTCCAAGTTTCAGTTTGAACCACTGGATCAGAGTCTACTGAGAAAAAAGCCTTGTTCAATTAATTAAAGCACTTTCTCACATCAAACCAGACAGAGAAACACAACAAAGTTTCTTTAGGAGACAGTTTGGTACAGAGGAAAGGAAAAAAGCCTTTTATGTGCCACAGGTAGCAGTGTTGAGAATGAGAAATCCTTACAGGAAATAAGCTGTAGAAGTTTATCATGTACAAAAGCATATCAAACTTGAGAGCATCCCTTTTAAAGAGCTGTTGAGAAGACTGCTTCTGCAAAATCTTTTTCAGAACAAGCAGTTAATGTATATGGTTGTAATTGTCTAGTTCTTTACCCCTTTTTATTGTCTCTTCCAATGACAGTGTCCCTCAATTATTCCTCCTCTGCTAGCCCACGCAAAATTGATGCAGATCAAGACATTCTACTTGCTCAATCCTCCCATCAAATAGTAAACATGTGGATGGAATAGCATCAGCAAATTCAAAGTATATTCCACACAGGAGGTGAAGACCTCAACACATAAGTGCATGAACACAGCTGATGAACTGGTCACTAGGATCACTACACTGTTCCGAAGCATGCAAGAAAAACGACCCACAAAGAAGCAGAGATCCATGAGCCAATACATTCCAAGGCTGTAACTACAATCACTGATTCCTCCTTTTGGGACAAGGAAGTTTTGTGCAAGTTGCCAGAAACCCTTAGGGGAACACATAATTCAAAGAAAGTCAGGGTGTCGAGCAAAGGGATCCCTAAGTGTGTGAAAACAATCTCACACATTAAAAAGAGAAGAAATGTGAGGGGGCACATGCCTCAGGAATCCCAAGACTCTGACAGGACTAGCAGTGTACCACCAGAAAAACCACAGCACTTCTGTTCCTCTCTGCAGAAGTAGATCTGTCTCTGGAACTGGGTTCCTGATCTCAGCATACAGGGAAGAACAGAACATGGTGCATCAACACTGTGAGAAGGAATAAGCTATAAACAAGATATAACCATTGGGTGAAAAAAGACACAGGTACCAGCATCCTCCCCTCCAGACAGCATCCACAACAAATGCAGAGTGGAGAAGATCTGGGAGTGGAGGAGGCAAAATTAGCAGACAGCCTGCTCTGATAAGAGCTCTGTAACATGCAGTCCAAATGTTCAAAAGGAATTTTACTGGCACCTACTTGTGTTCGTCATTCAGGATGTGGACTTTGAAAGTGCGGGGCTGGATCTCTTTGGAGTTATAATCAGCAGGAAGGTTTTCAGGTGCTGGGAGCCACATGTTGAATTCTGCTAGCCAGTTCTGAAGCGTATTCACCTGAAAAAATTAGCCATGGCAGGATTAAAAATCCAGTTGAGTCACTCTGGACTTTAAAAGCAAAAATGAGAATAGGGCATGACAGCTGTGCTCTGACAGAAGGAGCAAAACACAGCATCCAAACTCAGGGACACAAGGAATGAAAAAGGGAGAAGAGCAGATAGGGTATGATAGAGCAAGCAGTGGAAGGAAGCCCCTCAGCCAACCCTTCACATGGCTACTTACAGGTACAATGGCAAGAACAGTCTTTGCCTCTGTGTGCCGAAAAAGTACATCCAAGAAAGAGATGACCTGGATGGTCTTGCCCAGGCCCATGCTATGTGCTAAAATACACCCAAACCCACTGCTGGTTTTAAATCTCTCCAAGGATTCTACCAAGTTGTCATACAGGAATCGGATCCCACCAATCTAGACAGAAAAGTAGAAGAGGTATTAGAATAATGGGAGAAAAACCCCAAAATATGTATTTACAGAGCAGCAAGCATACTAGGGTTGCATAAACCATGAATATCTGAAGATGTTTCAAGTTCTCTACAGTACTCCTATCTAGGGAAGGCTCAGAAAGTCAGTATTTTTAGATACTCATAAAACCTCCTAAGAACATAACAGTAAATCAAAATTCATTTGTAGCCAGAGGATCTGAATTGGGGTTGATTAGTTTGTCTGTAAACATAATTTCAGTTTGTTTATAATGTTGTTTTTAAAATGATTCTATACATAAAAAGTTCTGATGATAACAATAGACCAAGTTATACATAGCCCTGGCCTTCCTGTAATTTGTCCTTATCATTTGGCTGTCCATGACAGGCACCAACACAACCAGACTATTCACAGAGCTCACCAAAGAAGTTCTGCTGAGATTACAAAGGAAGCTCGCCTGAATTTCTTGCATTTTCAAGGCTAATGAAGCCTACCTGATGAGGTTTTACTGCATGTGCAAGCTGGGGAGCCAGGAAAATGTCCTCCTCATTTGGTGGATGATTGATGTTGACAATGACTTGCCCCAGAGCATCTGACTGATTTAAGGCATCGTTCACATGAGAGCCACTGCTCTCTTCATTACCATCCTCCTCCCCTTCATTGCCAGAGTCACTGCTATCTACAATTTGGAGGGCATCATCCTCTCCTGAACTCAGCTCAATCACTTCTGCAAAGTAACCAAAAGAGGAGAGAGTAAGGGCAAAGGTTAACTTGACATCAGGGTTCATCATGCATGGGGGAAAAAAAAATCTTATCAGGAAAATAAGGCTACCACCTTTTGCAATTCCACACTGACCTAATGACCTGTCCTGAACAAGTAGGCACAACACAGGTACATAACAGATCCCTCATATCAGCACATAAAAGAATGCTTCAGAGAACATTAACTTGGGCTGATCCCAAACAGAACACAAGACAGTTTCCAAAAGACATTCTCATCCACATGTCCTCTTCATTCCCAAACCCTGACATGCATTTTATCTGTTGGTACAAAGTCTAAGGACCACCAAGGAAAGCAGGCAGAAGTACTCTACTGGAGTGTTACAAAGGAGTCATATTAGATCCATTTGGGACAGTAGACACAAAACCTACTTTCAGCTGCAGATCTGAATACTTAGATGCTCCTTTTATACCTAAGCAGATGATGTCACATTTCACGTAAACATTCTTCAGCACTGCACTAAGCAAAATAAAGTGTACTTAAGAAGCAGAAATAAACACAAGTTTGCAAAGTGCCGTCTCACAAATGTCAGTTCAGGACTCGAAGGCCAGGACATATATTTGGAAATCAATAGGCTTAGAAAAAGCTGAAGAGATTCACTACTGGAGCATCTGACTAGACGAAAACAGGAGATTTGTGGGTGAATAAACACATATTGGAGAAGACCAGGCTGAGGCAATTGGTCACTTACCATCTTTTATGCTACTTTTGCCTTTAGCATCATCTTCACTGCCACTGCTGGTACTATCCAAGCAGATGACTTCCTCAGCCAGGACCTGAGGGGGGAGCTGGGTAGCCTCTGCTGTTCTGAAAACCACCTCCTCTACAAACATAAATTACAAACAGTAAGTAATTCATAATTATGGAGAAGGAGACAAAACTGTTCAGAAACCAAATAGTATTTCCTTCCACTTTTGCTCCCATAACTTAGCCTTGGAATTTTCCAAAACAGACTCTCACTGTCTATAATACTGCCATGACTCAGCTTCCTGGGTCACAATCTTCCCCTTTCCCAATATTCTGAAACAATAGCCCATTGCTGATGGCACCCTCTCTACTGTCTGCCCTGGCTGGGGCACACTGGCCATGCAACATGCTCAAGCCCTCTCTATTTAGGGAAGGGTTTTGAAGTAAAAGCTGGTTTTCATCAAGCAGAGAATGTACCAGCTGCTGAAGGGATGATAGCTGCCCTTTGTTAGTAGGGTGCTGTAATAATTACATCCTACATGTCATAAACAACTGCTGCTGTTCAAGAGCATTTGCTTGTATGTTCAAGCATTGCCATGTCGGGAGAGAGGTAAGCTGACAGGGCCAGATGAGCACCACTGCCATGACTCAGCAAGCAACAGCCTTCTTCTGGGACTACGACCTACTCTGCAACAGTCAGTGTTTGAAGTAGCTCTTATTCCTCCCCACCCTGTAATGCTTGCACTTAAGGGAGAACACACATTTTCTCTCAAGCCAAAGTCAACTCAGGAGCCCTGACACAACTTCCAGCTGCACTTCTCTGCCCTTTTACACCAGTCTGAGAGGTTGTGCTATGTACTAGATCACTGAAATGATCTAGAAGACAATGAAAGAGGATACATTCACCAAAAGACAAGGGTGACGCTTAACCATTTACACTGCCTCCTATTTCACTGCTTGCTGTAACATTCAAGAAAAGACATCATGAGCCTATGTGCACCCAACCTAACATCACAGAATGACAGAGTCACAGAATCATTTTGGTGGGAGTCAAGACCTTTAAGATCAAGTCCAACCATTAACCTAACACTACCAAGTCTGCTGCTAAACCATGTCTACAAATTTTTTAAATCCCTCCAAGGATGATGTTTTAACCACTTCCCTGGGCAGCAGTTTCCAGGGCTTTACAACCCTTCCAGTGATGAAATTTTTCATAATATTCAGCCTAAACCTCCCCTGACACAAACTGAGGTAATTTTTCCTTATCCTATTGCTTGCTACTTAGGAGAAGAGACTGATACCCACCTTGTAACAACCTCTTTTTAGGGAGTTTTAGAGTAAGAAGGTCTCCCCTCAGCTTCCTTTTCTTCAGGTTAAACAACTTCAGTTCTCTCAGCTGCTACTCGTAGGACTCGTGTTCCAGACACTGCACCAGCTTCACTGCCCTTCTCTGGACCCACACCAGCATCTCAATGTCTCTCTTGTAATGAGGGCCCCAAAACTGAACTCAGCATTCAAGGTGCAGTCTCACCAGTGTGGAGTACGGTGGGACAATCACCTCTCTAGTCCTGCTGGCCACACTCTTGCTAATATGGGGGTGTTGATCTACAGCTGCCTGAATGGCAGGGTGCTCAGGTGGCCAGGTAGGCCAACAACATCCTGGCCTCTATCAGCCCCATCCAAACTGATCCAGAATGTTTCCACAGATGAAGCATCTAACACCTCTCTGGGCAACCTGGGCCAGCATTTCATTACTCTCAGCATCAAAAATGTTCTCCTTATACCTAGACTGAATCTCCCCTCTATTTTAAAATCATTACCCTTTGTCCTATCATGGACAAACATGGCACTACCTTCTTCTTCGTTCAGCTTCTACCCTTAAAAATCCTGCTTCAGGTGGTATGTATCTCCCACTGCTTACCAGGAAGAAGTTCCAGGGGCACAGTAGGTATTGTGGCTGGGTAATCCTTCCGCTGCTGTTCTAGCCGCTTCCTCCTCTCCAACTCTTCCTGCTGGGCTGCTTTTGTCACGGCTTCCAGTTGGTCCTCACGCAACAGCTTTCTGAACACAGCAGCAAAGGTGGTTTGGTTATAGTTCCTTACAAAAAAGGTTGCTCAAAAGGTGACTGAGAAGCTCCAGGCAGTCTGACAGCTGCACAGAGTTCCTAGGAACACCATTGCCAAGAGCTACAGACAACAGTGCTTCCCAACTACAGGTAACACTCAAGGGAAAGACAAAGGTTTGGCAGAAGCAGAATAATGAAAGGAGGAAAAAAGTGAGGGGGTAAGTGCTTAACTGGGTTATCACAGACTAGTTCCTCTATCTAAAAGGATGTTATTTATTTCTATGCAGTTTGTAAACAGAAAACGTACAAAGTCAGGTAAAGAAGGTACATGGGAAGAAAAGGCATAATTTCCCCAACAGGAAGTCATTACTCTGATTCTCTTCTGACAGTGTTTTCAGGAACATCTAGGACCTTTAATAATTGTTTCCAAGGATGCTCTCAAGGCACCTTACAGTTCCAGGTAACTCTTAATGCTTCCAAAAGCTGTTCTCATTCCTTCAGTTTCACACATGCAGCCCTGGAAGTGAAGGCTGTTCAGCCAGAGGAGAGGTGCAGCACATGCAGTGGTAAAATCCTGCTCCTTCAAACTAGCCTTTAAACCCACTCAGCCCCATACTGCAGGGACATCTCCTCCACCCTAATGAAGCCTCAGTTTTCAAAGCACTGCTCCTTCCTTTGGTTTTAAGAATTGCACAAGTTTAAATACAAACCAAAGGCCACCTACAAGGCAAAAGAGCTATCTCCTTCCACAGGAGTTCGTGCTCTGTTACAACACCTCTGAGCATTCTAGAACCCCTTGAATAAAATTCCATTGTGAATTGCCAACTCGTAATCTGTCCCAGAACATACGTGGTGACTTACAGAATCAAACATTACTTCTTTACAAAATCCAGATGAAACTGACTTCCAAGTCACCACTCACAGCACCAGCATTCCTGCTAACAAGTACCCAGGACAGTAGAAGAAAGGACCATATTTTAGGCTGTTTGCAATAGGATCCTCAGCAGCAGATATCTGAAGTTGGGTATTTACTTAATGGTGGCACTGTTTTTTCAATTACATGTCTTAAAAGCTAGCAGAAAAGACACAACTTCTGCAGTATATTCCATAGCCAAATATTCACTCTTCTGAAATACCAAACAAGTCTGCACCCACATGCAGCACTCCAGTCTGAGATCATAATACTCCCACTGGTGAAATCCCAAAGTTTTGGAAAAGAAAAGCCATCTGGTTTGCCAGCAATGGCAAAATGTAGCTCAGAAGTCCAGAGATTCCATTTTTACCCAAAGGGCTATGTAGCTGTTTCTGTCCTGCTGCTGCTTACCTTATGTTCCTCCGCATGTGAGACGGTTTCTGGGCTCTCTTCTTTTTGGTGTCCTCAGAGGCCAGGCTCTTGTGCTGGTTCTGCAAGAGTCGCTCTGCCCGCTCACTCTGAGATGAGGTAGTTGAAGTAGAGCGCTGCCATTCTCCATCCTCTGCATGTTCAACATGGTCACTGCTGAACACAGCTTCCTGGGGTTGGTCTGAAAAGATGAGGAGGTAATAACATGAGAACAACCGTGCCAGGCTGGCAGCTGCCTTTTACATGAGCATTCATCAGGATTTGAGCTGAGAGGGAACCAACAATCCCTCCTGCCACTCATCTGCAAGCATGTTTCTCTGAAGGTCAGAATTGGGGTTCTTGCCAACAGCTGTTCAAAGGGAGTTAAAAAGTTTTACGATGAGGAGTCTGTTCCCAATGAGAGCCAAGACTAACATCACCCGCCACAGCCCAGAAGTGTCCTGACAAGAATACAAGGCAAAATGATTTCAGTCCACGAGGAGCACTTGCTGCCCCTGAGGGCCTGTTTTCCCAAAGGGGCGTGATGAGCTCTAACAGGAGGAACTCAAATCACTTTTTCTTTCACAGCACTGAAATGGGGCAGAAATTACCATTTATAAGATGCCTGTGTAACTATCTTCCAAGTTAACAGAACACTTCACGCAAGAGGTTATCTGGTTCAAACCCCGGGTCATGGCTTAGCTGGCAGCTCAGTGGTTTTATCACCAGGCTCCTCTCATGATTTAAATAGTAATTCCTGGCAAGCTTTTCTAAAAAGAAAAAGCAGGTGGCAACACTCTTTGCACACACTTTTCTCTTTCTCTGCATTCTCCTATTTTCAGCTTCCATTAGTGGCTGATTTCAGCCCTAAAGCACTATGTGAAATGACACCTTGTTCTAAGTGATGTTTTGCTTTTCAACAGGCTGCCAGTGACCAAGCTAATGCTTGCAGAGCACAGAAAGGAAATGTTTCCTTTCAAAAGCTTCCCTTGAAGTAAACTGTTTCTGACAAGCCTTGTAATAGCTTCTTTGAAGCATCTTGTCCCCTTGTGTCAGGCAAAGAGATACCCTCATAATCAGCTTTCTCGCTTATACTGTGTATCTGAGCTCATGACTGAGCTGAAATGACACTTAGACAGAACTTTGAAGGAAAGAAGACCTCAGTGCAGAAGAATGTGGCAGATGAAGTAATAGAGAACCAACAAGCATCACATTGTGACTCTCTGGGATCTGGAGACAAAGCCCATTCCGTTTCTAAAAAAGCTGGAAGCTTAAACGAAGGATGATTCAGTACAGAACATGGCATGAACAGGCACCTCTACAGCTTCCATGTTGATCTGCCTATTAAAATTAACTTTACCACCAGTACCACTTCTTAGAATCAGGAAAACAAGAACTAGTTTTATATCTTGGTCAAAAGCATCAACTTTGTAAGCTTCCTCTCCAGACACCTCACCAGACCTGGGATGCTCCAGCATTTGCTCAAAGCCTATGTCAGAATCCACTTAGGACTTCACAGTTCATCCCATGAGGGACTAGTATCAGCAGAACAGCTCAAACATTTTTGTGAACATCAGTCCCTGCCAGTCCTACATACACTGGAAAAACAAGTGTCTACAGCTTGTGGGATGAAGCAGATCTCACAATGAATGTGAGAGAGAACTACGTGGCATGCGAAGATAAAGGCGAAGACCAGGACCACAGCCAAGGTCTTGGCGCCCCGTCCTCCCACCATGCCTTCTTAAACCTGCAAGCTCAGACACTGCACATCACATTCACTTGCAGACAGAGAACTGCGATGGGAATAAACCCCAGTTGCCCAGGCTTCCCAGACAACAGCTCTGCTGTTACAGCCAAAGAGATACACTTTAGACACAGTACCTGCAATTCTTCAGCACTGATTCCTTTCCCCCACCCCTCTCAACTCCTGGTTATATAACTAGATCAAAAGATTGGATGAAATAGGGCAAAGGGAAGCAGGGAGACTGCACACGTGATCACATGCTTCAGGATGAGTCATTAAAGCAGTGACTATCCCACAGACAAACACTGCCATGGTTACACTGCTGCCATCTCACCCTGGGCCCAGGGGACCTCGACAAGACATCAGACAGCACAAAGTCATGCTTGTTTTGGAAGAGGGAAGCACTCCTCTACCCACATCCCAGCAATTAACCACATCACCTCCTTCAGCAGTGACTTTGTCACCCACACCATGCTGGGAAGGGATGTCTTCAGGATGAGGGCGATGCTAGCAAAATCCAAAGGCTCAGCAGCCCAAAGCCCATTACATGTCTCCTCTGTATGTTTTGTTTGCTGTGCAATCCCTATGTAGACTCAGTCCACCTCTCCATTTTACCTTTTCTCTCCTTTTAATCATACATAATACAAGCTTTGGTGAAACCCACAGTCAGCTCAATTGGTGAGGTTTATAAAAATCCTATTTCTCATCTGATCAGGAGCCTGAAGCACAAAATCTGATGATAAATTTGGTCTTGCACTGAGTACAGGCCCTCATCTGCCACAGCCTTGTCTGCTCAGGCTGGTGTTTGTCCTGCCAGTACAAGTTCTGAGGTGAGGAACACATTCTGTGCCTCAGCCCACGTTCCTGACACATATGCATCTAGACACCAGATCTCCTCCACACTAGTGACAGCACCAAACATCACTCTGACTCAGCTGCAGTGGGATTCAGAGGACAACTGGCTTCCTGAGGCTGGTGCCATCCCTGCCACTACAACGAATAAAGCTGCTTTTTTCACAAAGCTTAACTAACACAATGATAAAATCACAAGTCAAACCATGCAACACCTGTGACATGAGCTGGCAGTTACCAGCACGGAATTGTCACTGTTTTTTACTAAACTGCTTGTGTACTCAGCCTAAATCTTCACACATGGAAAGCAAGGCTCCTCACCACAGCCATGTGGCTGTGCTCCAGCCTGGTGAGCTCCAAGCCACATAATTGGTACCCACACTGGGACAGAAACAATAAACACACACACACAAAAACCTATTTTGTATAGTAACAGGTTTGGTCTTTGGGCTGGAGGGAGTGTGGGAACAGCCTCACTGAACAGGTCCCATCAAGTAATCAATGGAATAATTCCTGCCCTAATTTTGCCAAGCCTGCATCTACAACAGAAACACAATTATGGTTTTGTAACAGAGGCTCAACATGCTGCTCCAGCATGGCTAAGCAAGTAGCCTTTTACACAGCACAAAGATTTATCAGCCATGGCTGCATGTTGACAACTGCCTGATCATGCTGAAGCTCTTACCGCACTCTAGGAAGACTTGGGCAGTTATCTATGTGGCCTCAGTGAGAAGAGCATTGCCACCAGCCCATGGGCAACAACCCAGCACAGCCTTGCATGGGGAGAATACCCACATATGCCCAAGCACAGCTGGGCAAAACAGCAGGTCCAAATCTGCTTAGCAGAAGACAGTCCTTGGTCAGTTGTGAACACCAACAAGGATGTAAACCCATCCCATGCTTACACACTCTGTGCATTGAATTCCAGCTGGAACACCAGCTGCTGGGTTCACACCAGCTGTGATGCATGTTTTGCACTGTGCTCACCAGATCTACAAAAACGATTTCCTGAGAGTAGTGGCATCAATGCAGACGGGAGGTTGGCAAGGAGCTGGGCAAGGAGCTGCTCCTTCAGGTGGGTTGCAGCTCTCTATCTGAGAGGTTGTTCCCAAGCACTTCCCACTGGTCCTCACTTAAGCACTGCTGGACACACCCAGGCACTCTGTCTTGCAATGGACGGTGAACAGCAAGAGGGACATGACTGTCCTTTCTCAGGCACTTTTGAGGTTTGAAATGTACCTGTGCTATCAAAACCCCACAGATCTGATTACAGCACAGCTCTGGTTTGTGCTGCAGACCAGGGCTTCCCAGTTTTCTTTGCTCAATAAGCAGCAGCAACCACCACCCCCAGCTGTACATACAAGCAGAGGGAGGCATCTGGCTTCTCGACCCACACTTATGTGTTACCATTTGGAAGGCTCTGCAAGGAGAAGTCGTGACTGTTCTGTGTAACTGCTTCAGATGCTCCCTGCATTGTGTGACTGCCAGAGCTGCCCCTAAACACTGCACAAAGTGTGACTCATAATGCATAACACAGCAGAAGATATGTCCCACAGTCAGGAACTTCCTATTGCACCTAAGATTATAAAACACATATCATCACCTCTTTCTGGTCAAATACTCTCAAAATTCCCTTAAAACAGCATGGGATGCAGCATGGAGAATATCCTCTAGCATCTCCAGCAGTGAGTTGCTCTCAACACACATAGCCTTCTCTGCCAGGGTAACTCAAATGACTCCAGGGAAGCCACACCACTGAAAACCAGACACTTGGCTATTTCTAAAATCATTTCACTACCAAACAGCACTATTTTGATGAGTCTTTGGGCATTATTTAAGGGCCAGGGATGTGCGTGCATGGTGAGGAAGGTAGTTGCACGCAGAGCAGCAAGGAGTTAATACTTGCTTTGGGGGCTGTCTTTTGTCCTGCACAAAGAGCAAGGAGCAGTTAAATATTACTGCAGGAGTTTTGGGAACTTCCAGGCACTTTGTGGGAAATAGCTTGTCAGAGACTAGCTAGTACTAGCTAGTACTACTGCAGCCAGTACTGAGCTGTCAAAGCAAGAATGGGAGGAGCACTGAGGGATGGCACAAGAAAGACTAATTGCACAGCTCCAGCTGCAACACAGTCACTGACACACTGAACTACAACTGTGCCAAAGGCTAGAGAAGTGACTGCAGAGCAAGCCCGACTGCAAAGGCACTGACAGGCTGGAAGATGTTCTCTGAGTTTATGCAATGCTCTCCCAGTGCACTGGAAATGGGTGTAGGTGATGCCAGAGTTCAGCTGTACTTGGCACCTGAAGAACAACAGTTCTGCAGTACAGCAATCATCTCAGAGGCTGGCAAGAGCCAGAGTGCTCCGGTTCATCCTGCATTCAGCTGTGGAATCTAAATTAAATATTTTCAGAATATTCTTCCTCTGTATGCAACTGGTGCAGCTGTTGCATGGATGTCGTGCAGGAAAGGAGAGGCTTCTGCATAGAGCAGCCTCTCATCGAGGCAGCTTTACAAAAACACTTCAGTACCCCAAGGCTGGAGGCAGGAACTTTCTTGTGAAACCCCTTAAGGATGGTGTAGGCAAAAGCAAGGGGGAAGATCAGACTTCCTTCCTCCTCCTACCTGCTGCAACATGCACGGGAGACACAAAGTCCCCTCCTGTGGCTTGGCACAATTCAACCCCCAGGTCCTTCCTTCCGAAGCACCAGGAAAGCCACCTCTGCAGCAGGGACGGAGAGAGGATGTAGCCCATCTGGGGGCTCGGAGCCTTGGCTACCTCTGGCAGCTGCTGCCAGGACAGCGAATGAGCAACGAGGCTTTGTTCTCCGCAGAAAACAATCGGGCTCAGTCTTGGACGTCAGGACGCCCCTCCCAGCCACAACTACTTAACAAAGCCCTAATTATGTAAGCATTATATAAGCCGGCACACCTACCGGCCCCCCTGCGCCACGGCAACCGCCTGGCCGCGCTCCTCGCCAGCACGGCGGGACCCGGCGAGCCGGGCGGCTCCCGGCCCTCTCCAGCTGGAGGCAGCCGCCCACTCGCCAACGACACCAGGGCCGGCGTCGAGCCTTTTGTCTTAAGCCCAGGAGTACCCCATGCATACAGGAAACCATAGGCATGTCTGGGTGCTGCTGTGGATGTCCTCTCCCGGCCAGGGCCATAGCTGGGGGGCTCCCAGGCCAGGTGTGCTGCACTTCAGCCAAGAGGGCAGCCACACCAGGTGCCTTGGGCAGCAGGACCTACAGCCCCAGCCCCTGACTGCAGGCTGTCTGCACTCACTCCAGTGAAATGCAGCCCGCTGATCCGAGAGCCGATTTCCACCACTGCTCTCACACCAGCTCTGCTGCTGGTTGCACTGGTTGACATCCTGCTGAGCCAGAGCCGTGGCACTGTGAGACATGCAAACATATCTTTTGAGCTGAACCTGCCCAGCCTCAGAACTTGCCTAATCCCAGGAAAGTCTTCCCTTGCCTGTCAAACAGCACGTACCTTGGCTCTAACACCTTCATTCCCGTTGCCAATTTATCTAGGAGTTAACCACCCCTCAGGTCTATTGCTCATACTGTCATTGTAACCACAGAGACTGTCAGATTGGTGTAACAAATAGTGCTGCTTGAAGTCTGAGGAACACATTTGTCATTTCTCTAGGTATCTGTACAGTGATCAGTTGCTGTGTGTTCAAGACACCTATGTGGAGTCTGTAGATTGCTGGTGAGAGATGGCAAGCTGCCTCCAGTCCCAACCCAGGAAGGGAGGAGAGAGGGCAGGGACATGAAGTGAACTCCACCAGCACAAGCTCTGTGGGACACTGCAGGGGTAGTGAGGCAGACCAGAAACACATAAAAGCAAATTTATTTCCCAGACTCCTCCTTGGGCAAGAAGTAAGCCTCAGTTGATGGAAAACTTTAAAAAGATTAAGGCAGGACTGCCCTTCTCTTTTTCTGTCAGAGGTTTTTTCAGTGCATCAGTTACTGATGAGGCTATGCTGCAGAATAAAACTACATTTGTGGCCTGAAGGAATCCTTCAGGAACCCTTCAGGAACAAAAAGCAGCAGAATTGAAGGGCAGGAGCAAGGGAAATACCATCCAAAAACCAAAGGGAAAGAAAGCAGCCAAGAAGGGCTGAGAGGCAAACCAGAACATCAAACAGCCAACTTCGGTGACAGACAGCAATATATCTTCTAACTCTGGGATTATGCAAGCAGAACCAGGCCCCAAATACCCAAGAGCTCTTGTTCTGGCCAGGCCTCAATGCTGTGGCCGCTGAGACCCGGGTTACATAAACACAAAAGAGCACTTATATAACCATTGTATGGCACCGGCTCGCAGCCACCCGCACCCCAGCACCCTCTGCCACCAGACCATGGCAGGTAGATGTTCTGGCAAGCCCCATGCCAGTGCAGCTGTGCCCATGCACTCAGAGACCTTGCACCCATCATCTGCAGGACCTCACACCCATCACCTCCAAGACCTCACACTCAACCCTGCACAAGCCTCTGAAACACAGCCCAGGCAGGGTGTCCATCAGGTTGTCGTTCTTGTAGGCACCACATAGGAAAGGCTGATGGTTACTCCAAAGCACTGGGTAATCTCATGCCTGTTTCCACCTCTGATATGCTCAAAGGAGGGTTGTGATTTGAAATCAAACGTTTTCATAGTGCTTTGAGATGGCAAGAACAAGGAGAGATGCAGAACGCTGCCACCTGGCATCCCTCCTCTAGATACATAATCGAAATTACTGTACCAAATAAAAGTCCTCAAACATAAAATGTAAATGGCCTCCTCCTCACAAGCCTTCTCACACCTCAGGATTAGTCAAGATGGGGAAACAAAGCCATGGAAGGTCCCTGTTCAGGCAGTGAATAAGGCAGGGATGGGTTACATTTGTCCTTTAGCCGGGGGTGTGCAAGAGCAAGTGAGTTACATAAAACTACTGCACTGGAGTCAGGAAGTGTCTCAGGCTGAGTGCTGGGAAGTTTTCAACAAGCTGCAGGCAGGAGGGAACTGAAACCTCCCCTTTCTGGTTATCCCAGTTAACTAGTAACTCAGAATATAGTTTTGCTAGCCAGATTACAACAATTACCATAGGGATCTAAACCACAAGTAACCAGATTTAACCATCAGACCTTATTTATTTTCACAACAGTTCAGAACTTTAAAAACAAATAATCTGCTATATTCTGTTAAAGGGGGGAAAATACTGATTTAGGTAACAAAGACTAATCTCTCCTCCCAACTTCAGAAAACAGATGCATATGGGGGCTTTGACACTGTGTTCCCAGCACAGTGAATCCAGCTGGCTGCTATCATGACTCTTCCAGGGATAAATTTCAGGGACTAAGAAAAGAGGACGAGTAGGGGAGCAAGCATTCTGCATTATGCAATGATTACATAAGCATTAGTTTACACACTAGGTAGCTGGGAGTTGTGGTATTAGCTTTATATCAGGACACCCTCAGAGCAATAAGAAATAATAAAGAAGGGATTATTGCTGCCACACGCTTCCAAGACCACCAAAATGGCAAACAAAATGGGCATAATCCAAGCTTTATTTAATCTCTGTCTCAAGCCTTTGACATAGCTTCATTCAGGACCTGTTACCAGAGAGGAGGGGAGAAGAGAGCTGATAGTCGTAATTCAAAAGAGTGGGATGGGAAATAATCCAGAGTAAAGCTCCATCAGTATCTGAGTGCTCCTCTGCTTTTGCTCACAATGTTTTTTGAAATCTCATGGGATTTCAAAATTCTACTACCTGGCATCTGGACTCTAGTTCAGTGTCAAAGGAGTTCACAAGCATGACACAATCCTCACAATAACCTCCTGTCCATTTTGCAGAGCAGGAAACCAAGGCAAAGAGATCAGGTAGGCATCAGTGCTGAGTAACTCCCAAGTTGTTGGTTCCTTGTCCTATGATCTGACCACCAGGCTCTCTTTCTTCTCCTCAAATATAATTTCCTACTTGGAAAAAGAAAAACATAGTTGTGGGGTTTTTTAAAACTGTAACAAAGCACAGAATTTAGGCTACATTCCCTTTTCTGCTTCAGTCTCTAAAGTAATTTCAGAGGAATTCTTAAGGACTCTGTTTAATGAGGGAGGCATCACTTGGGAGAAAAACGCAAATTGTTGAGTTTGAGCTGGTGTGCCACTGCATTCCACTGGCACTTCTCCCATCAAATGCAGCCAGAAAAGTGACCGAGAGCACAGGAGAAAGCTAATAAGACCAGGATGAAACACCATCACTCAAAGAACAATATGTTCCTAGTTTTCCTTTTCAAAATATTGATTCTGCTTTGTGTGCTGCTGAAGGAGTTTGAGAAAGGGCTGCAAAGTTGCTTATGGTAATCAGACTCACACAAACTGAAGCCATGACATCACATAAGGACACCCACACCCAAAATCTCTAACACCCCAAGAGCTAAGCATGTTACAGCCTGGAAAGCACTGGTTCCTTCACAAGGCTGCTAAAATTACAACTACCTCTACAGTCAAAATAGAAGTTTACAAGTATATGGGGAGGAGACACGGGTCTTTATAAATCAGAGACTTTCCTTGCAGAGCAACAGGGGGGTAGGTACTGTACTGCAAAAAAACCCTTGATTTACTAGCTGGTGGGTGCTAGCAGAAAATAATTAAAACCCTCTCTAATTTTCCAGAGACATTTATAAAATAAAAACAGATGGCACAGCACTGCATGTACAAGTGCTTGCTAGTTTGAAGACACAGTGTTCAGGCACCTGGAGTGAGAAAAAGCCACATAAGCCAGAGAAGAATAGAAACACTGACCAGTGGCTGAAGCATAAGGCTGAAGAAAAACACTGCACTCTGTGCAGGTTTATTATCATCTCTGGAGACGAGGCAGCTATGGAGAAGTGGGATAGAGACCCTCCTGGGTCCACCAGCCAGAGTATAAACATGTTAGACCAGTTACAAATGTTTCCTCAAGCAAAGAAAAATTTCCCATTGGTAGAACAGACAGATAAACTTTGCCCCAGACTTTACAACTTAATGAGCAATGCTGTACAAGGAGGAACTCATCTGCACTCTTGTTCTCTTCTGTTTGCACAAGTCACCCCAAAATACCTTTCCTGTCCAACTTTTTTGAAGACCTCTGATCTTGTATTCTCTCTCCATCTATGACCTACAGTCTCATTTCCAAAAGCACCTTCCTCTCCCCTTTCCTCTCTTTTTATACCTATTATCTAGATTGAGTTACATAAGCCACTTGTATCACCCAGATTCCTCATTTATCCAAACTCATTTTGTGTCATAATTCCTTTCTCTTCACAGTTTGCTCTCTCCCAGAACTAGCTTCTTTGTCCTGCCACCACAACCAGAAAACTATAAAAGCAAGAAAAGATGGACTTTTTAATTTTTTTTTTCCTAGAATCCACTTCTCCTACTAATGGATAACAAATATTGCCCAGCTTATTTCTGTTAAAAAAACCCTCATGAAGAGCACACTGCACTGGACGTCTATCATAAACCAGGAACCCAGAGATGGAACTCCTGGGCACCATTTTTGGGCAGCCAAAGTTGAGAGTTTTGGAGGTATCTGCGATGTGAACAAAGTGGAAGAAGCTTAGCATCCCCAACTACCTGACCTCACAGTAACAACTTAAATCACAAATTTATAAAGTTCTTCAAATCTGAATGAAGTTTTTTCTCCAACACACAAACATCCTCCCACCAGCAAGCAAAACTAAGCAGCAGCCATCCCAAAACTATAAACTTGTGTTAGGGTTCCACCAGTATCTTCCATTTGATGGGGGGGGGGACTGGAAAGAACCAAGTAGCTCCTAGCCTATTAGGTGTTAATTAGGGGATCTGGAGCAAGCGCCAAGAGCTCTGCCTGGTCAGCAAGTCACCAAATATTTCACTGATAAAAACAGCTCTCAAAACTCTTATCGAGCAGGATGTTGGGGGAAAAGTATACACAAAAAGTTGAAGAGGGTAGGGAAGAGGACGCTGGATATAAAATCATACTGATATTAACAGCTGCCACCTCTCTTGCTAAAAATTAGTTTTGCAGCATTACTACAGCAGCAGAAACAATAATAGCCAGACCCGGAATGTCACATCACCAAAGTCTTCAGAATTAAAAGCACAAAGAAATAAAGAGCTTTCTTCTCATATCTCTTCCATCAAACCAAGGAGAACTGTGAGACTCTCAGATGTTAACCATTTCCATATCAGCTAGGTACAGGTAGCAAAGTAAAACTTGAGCCCTTGAGTCTTAGTTCAAGGTGCACTTTGCTAGCCACTGCACCTCCTGTAGAGGGGAGAGAGAACAAGTGGTCTGTAACAGGAAAGCAAGAGGGAACAGAAAACCACGGGGAGAAAAAGAAAAATTAAACAAAAACACAAACCAAAACAAACACCCCCCCCCCAAACACAAAAAAACCCCACAAACCCAACAACAACAAAAACCCCACAAAAATCAACCTGTGTCCTACCTGTAAACTGCTGAGACTCATCCAAGAGTAACATGTTGCTCAGCACACTGAGGCAAGACCTCTGCCTGAGATTCTGCCCCAGCACTTGTTCAGTGTGGCTGCACACTCTCAGCCCTTCTGCTATTCTTGTCTCAGGGTCTTCAGGACAAAAGTTTCCAGTCACTCCTGACAACTCCTTATCTCAGCCCAGCGAGCAGTAAACCCACTCTCACTGGCTGTTCAGCTCACAGGCGGGAAATGCCTCCCGATAAAGCAGTCCAGGGTACAGGCAGGGAAACCTGCACTTAGGGTTTCTGAAAATAACTTTGGTCAGTAGCTCCTAGCGCTCGAGTCCACCCCGCCGTGTGACGGGAATCAGTACGCACATACCCTCCCTGCGCCCGGCCGAGACGGGCCAGGGTCACAGTTATATAACTAGTTAAATATGCCTCGTGTGCAGCCTAAATAAAAACGGTCACTATCTCCTCCCCTGCTCGCAGAGTCAAACAACACAGCCCTGCCCGCGTTGGCTGCTGCTCCGCTGGGGACCGATGGCTGGAGCTGCGCTGCCCGGCTGGTGTGGTTCCGGTACCTGTTCCCGATCAGCGGGAGCAGCCACGGTCACGCCCGGCAAGAGTTTGAGAAGAGGGAAGCGGCGCGGGGAGGCTGAGTGGGTGTGTACGGGGAGGTCTCTCTCTCTCTGCTCTCAGCGGTAGAGCTGCCCGCGCTTCACATCGGATCGGATCCCATTCACTCAGTCCGTGATCCAGTTCAACTAGTGGCAGAGACCAAGACCGAGAATAAAATAAAAATCCTTACATAACCATTCCGGCTCCGGCGGGGCCCCGCGCAAGGGGAATCCCAACAGACAACAGGACGCTCGGAACAGGGGACACACGGGACCGCAACCCCGCTTCCAAGTTTCACAGCACAAAAGGAAAAGAAGAGGAAACTCAGATGCAAAAAGGCGTGCTGCCTTTCTGGCTTTCAAACCGTCTTGGTATTTGTGATTTTATGAACCATTTGCACGATGCTTTCTAACTTCCAAGAAACCTGGACAACTGAGACAGAATCCTGAGCAACCCGATGCTGGTAACTTTGCGCAATAGCAGGCGAAAGAGCATCCTGTTATCTGGTTAAATCAGCAGCTCCCACAGCTCAGGTAGTCTGCAGAAGGCTCTCAGTGCAGCGAAGCGACTACGAATGAGATTTCCCTGTTTTTAGGAAACAACCTGTCAGAATTTGTGGAGTGTAAGCTTATTCCAAACAAGCCTTCCTCCCCTGCACCAGAAGGACAGGTACAGGAGAAAATAACTAAATGCAGGAGAGAGTAAGTACTTTAAAGCTGTGGTTGAACACCTGAAAGCTAACCATCATGCCTAGCCTTCTGCAGTGCTACAACACAGACCTTTTCCACACAGCCGATGCCAAGAACAAAAAGCAAACCTGGGCTGATAGACATGCTGAAACAGCTGGCAAGTGAGAGATGGGAAAACCAGGATGGGCATAAGAAGCCCAAACCAGACTGAGTCTAAACAGCCCTGGCACCGATCTGCAGGTCACCAAGATAATGAGCCATGCTTATAACAGTTAATGGTGTGCAAACACAGCCAGGGCAGAGCCTGGTCACCCTCTGTGTGACTCCAGCCATTTTTATCAGACCTTTCATGTGAGAGAGTAGTAGGGCGCAGTGAATGTTTGCTGATATCATTGCTTCAGGGGATATCACAAATATGAAACAAACCCAAGGTGCCATTTTCACAATTAGAGTCATATAAATTTTACTAAAGAAAATATGAACTGTATTAAAATGAAGAGGCTTCGTAAGAAGACAGCCTTTGCCCTCTGCCACAGATTCACACAGCCTGGCTGCTACACAAGAACAGAGTGTTTATCAAGGGGGAAAAGAGGGACAAACATATTAAGAAAAGTACATAGCCAAGGATCTAGCACCAGGCCTTATAAGGACTTTGTAGGGTTGGAATAAATAACCAAACATGACCTCAGCATCTGACCTAACAGATTTATGAAACTTGGAAGCAAGATTTAAAGACAAGCATTTGTGTAAATACAACTGGGTATTTTCCAAGCCACATTTTTTATGACAATCAAGCATGAGGAAGATCAGTACACTGCAGGAAATGGGTTCCCTATAAGTGTCCTGCACACAGCACTAAAGGGAAAATTTCTTCTTCACCTTAGTGTGCAAAAGAGAAAGGATTTTTCTGTCTTTTCTACTCAACAGCCTACTGGTGAGGCCATCACTGTCAGCCATGACAAATATGTATTCATGCAGCCAAGAATTAGATTTGCCAAAACCAGTCAGTTTATAAAATGATCTCCTCATGGAAGGGAATATTGTTATAGATAAGGCCATTAACTGGATAGTTTTTCTGTGAGGCTAGCCTTGCCAGTAAGGAAGAATGTTCTCCATCCACTAGGGGGTCTGAAATCTCAACTAGCTGCCATATCTCACCTATCTCATGCTCAATCCACAAGCTCTTTGTTATTGTACAACTGTGCTATACATCAGAAGAGGCTTCTCAAGAACCTGTTGTCACCTGAGAGGTTCCCTTCCACACAACATTAGGAGATTCCACTGTTAAAAAGAAGAAAAATAACTATAAAGTTTGTATTTTTATAGAATACCAAGATAAAGGGCCTTCAGAATATGGTTTTTATTCAACTGACAAGTCTTTGCAGCAGCACTATCAGCATCCTCAAGCACTGCAAATTCATAAAGTTAAAACTTGTGTGCCTACACACACAAGAAACTCAATCATGAAGTTTTTCAGCATACGAGCTCCCCTGTATAGATGAGGACATTGGAAGGGCGGGGTGTGTGTGTGAGTCAAACTAAACTCAGTTCAGTTTAAAAGTTTCAACAAAATATCCTGCAACATACTACAAGTGACTCTCCTTCCCCATCTCTTCAAACTGGAGTAGCTCCTTGCCCGTCCCCCTGCCTGTTTCCACCTTAAAGCTGGTTAATCTCAACCCACTGCTCCCCCTGCTAACCTCTGCAGGCCAAGCAGTTCCAGGGTTGCTCAGCAACTGACCTGATTCAAACCCACCAAATGCAGCATAGATGAGAAGCACTGGATCCATGTACCACCACGCTCTCAGTCCCTGCAAGCTAAGCTGGTTGTGCTCTCTTCAAGGACTACCATGTGTGCTGTTCACCCTCATTATTGCTCTGCAGAACAGAAGAGACCTTCCTTATTCACCCTCAACTGCTCCACCCTGGCTGTGCAGTGCCATCCCCATCCCACAGCTTTCTCACAGGTGTGTTCTCTATCCACCAGCTGCTTCTGCACACCCCATTGATCTCCAACAAGTGGAGAAACTGCCTACAAATCTGAATTGTTTGTAAGTTATTAAACACGAATCAGGCTTGTCAGCCAAATTTCACTCTGGAATATCAACTGCTAGTAGTACATACAAACATTGCTAAGGCCATTTTCCCTGTCCTGCTGGTTTAGCAACACGGAAAACACACAACATGGGGGTTGTATTGTTATGGTATAAGATGGTGTTTATCAATCTAGAACAGTTCAGACAGATCCAAACTGAAACTCTGTAACACTGTTTCATATCAAAGCAGTACTGGTGGACTTTGAGAATGATTTGCTTTTCAAACAAACACTGCACTACAAATAAAAACTTTTTGAGTAAGTAAACCAACCAGAGGAAAATCAGGAGTGTTTCTGCTGACTTCAGTGAGTTTTGAGTTGAAATTTGACCAATGTAGTTTTTTCCTGATTTTATTTGCATAAATCTTGGCTTATTTTCTTTCCAACACTCATCTACACCAAAACTGGAAGGGGGAACTTGTACATAGAAATCCAGGTAGTAATGATACACAGTGCCTTTTGCAAATGTTTTTCACTGTGGCAAAACATACACTGCTTTAGACTTCAGCCCCAGGCTTTCAAAGGTTGTTTAAATAGATGGAAGAAACAAAACCTATTATTAGACAAGATGTAATGACTTTAAGACAAAGGATTTATATCATAGATATTTATCATCACCTCAAAGCTAAACCCATTGAGTTACAAACCCAGTTACATTCAATTTCTCATCTCTTCCTACAGCTTGCTATGTTTCTGCTGCTGCTGACATAATGTATTTGCGTACCACAGCAGTGAGTTTGTGCTTTAATTTCATTCCAGTTTTCAGCTGAGTGCAAATGTGACATAAATCACAAGCTAAGAGTACACAAAAGTGCCATTTGAAAATTGCTTCTATATAGTTCAAGTATTTAAATATTGTACATAGATGAAGATTGTCTACAGATGCTGTAACTGCAAAATTTGTTTTGACAGAGATTTAACCTAGACATTTCTGTTCACCCAGCCCAGAAAGATTTTATCTTGTAGCTTTCTCCTGTCTTGCTTCTATTTGCTTATTTGCAAGTGGAAATAATGGCTTCTGACTCCTACTTAGAATTTTTTTGAGACTGAGTCAGTGAACTGCATGTTGAAGAAAGTGTGAACAAGCCATTTTCAACATCTGTAGTACAAACCATTGTTATTAAAATTAAAAATTGGTATTGCATGAAAAAGCTTTGACCCAAGTGATGAGCCCAAACACTTCTGAAAGTTCAAGTGTCACAGTTTTCTATGAAGCCTAAGCAGGAAATTAAAAGAAGAAATAAAGCAATTAACTGCGATGTGATAGTTTAGAATCTGAAGAATACTTCTAATTTGATTAAAACATTTCCACCTCCTTCCAAACTTGTCACTGCTTCTTGCCTAAAAACATTATACCTGTGTAACATGCACATTTTATTTAACCAGTCATTAAAAGCAGCACAATAGCAGCTAAATTAAGGAATAATGAAAATAAGGACCCTTTGCATAGTTTAAACTCAAATGCAAACCAGAGAAGGATTTCATCTGAATCTGAATATAAAAGGGGTCCTGCCTAAAATGTAAAGCAGAGGATTTTCATTTTGGCTTCATCACACTCATCAGGCGACCTTGGCAAAGTCACTTTGCCACTCCTTACCTGTTCATGAGGGAAAATACCACATTACAAATTTGCTAATTAGTTTCCTTGTGATTTCATCATGGTTTTAGAAGTTGCAGATGATGGAGTGTGATATCTGTTAGCAATGACTAGGTGTGGTACAAAGCTGACTATTGAAAATCTACACAGAGATAAAGGTACAAAACACAACTGAAGTGTGACTGTCCTTCCTTAGAGATCCTGTGGCCGCTATGTGAAAAGAGACAAGCAAATTTTTGGCCAATAAAGCACAACCCTCATATCCTGCAGATGAGAAAAGCAGGAAGAAACAAGGTACTTCCCCTACCTCCATGGAAGACTTGGACCAATTCTTCATTCAGCTAATAACTGCTCACTCACTGACCCTGCTCCCCATGCATCCACACTTGGGGCAGCTTTAAGAAAAGTGAGTGTGGAGCCACAGGTAAAAATCCCTTGAAAAAGTTCATAGCCATAAATACAGAAAATGCAGAGTCACAGACCTGGGCTGTTCTTGAACCACATGGGAGGATTGCTATTTTGTAACCCATCACACCCAATCGATCAAAGGGAAGGAGGAAGAAAAGAGTAGGGGGGGGGAAGTGTAGCTAGTTCTGATACATCATTTCACACATCCCTGAGCTCAATCGGCAGGTCTGAAGGAAGCAGAGCTCTGGCGTCATCACCTCCTTTTAAAGAAGTAAAGCAAGTCATTACTCCAGGTTACATAACACTGAGACTACGCCAGACTTTGTGCCAATCTCTCAAAAAGGAAGCTGCTGTCAGAGATCCTGGGAGAGGGGCAGAGGACTCACAAACGTTTTCATTTGGAGCTTCCCCCTGAATAGAATACACTGAGGAGACTGGGAAAGAGTTCACACTTTGGGACAAAGCAGAGAGGGGGAGAAATCTGCTCAGTGACTGACCTGCCACATCGTCAGTCTGTAATTCCCTGTGAAGGAAGATTGGGGGGACAGCACTGTCAGGATCTCATCCTTCTTCCCCACAGCATCCTCAAGCCACACATCACCCTGCTGAGAATAACCTAGTTCACAGGGTTAGTTAAAATGCTGGAATCTGTCAATAAAACACCCCCCCCACCCCTACACCCCTGAACCCCAGGAACCACTCCTCCTACTCTCTTCTCCATCCCTGTTACCTTCTCCTGTTCTTCCCAGAATTATGGGCAAACCGCCTGTGGACAAGGGGCTTCCACCTACCTGCCCCAACACAAACAAAATGCCCAGCAAGGCAATCTGCAGCTCCGGGTTTAGCAGAAAGGGAGCTAACAAAGCATTGCAGTACTGGCTGTTCCCAGCCAAGTACTCAAGGTCTGCACAGGCATTAACAAGCTCCCATACAATGTGCAGCCACTTGCTAGCTGGGCAGGTCTGAACCCCCTCAGACTGCACACAGAAACACCATTTGTTCTGCAAGACAGGCTGTATGACAGGGAAAGTGCCAGAGTTAAAATAATGGGTAAAACACTCAGCCTTCTGTAACAAAGACAAGTTCCCAGAGTCAACAGCGAGACTTCTGCCTAAACGAGAGGCAAACCTTTTTCCCTGCAACTTCTATGTAACCTTTCTGTATCACTCAATAACGAGGATTGCTAAAACTCCAAATGCTAGTGCCCAGTCTCTTCTCACCTGCAATACTAACTGCATCTTTTGTGTTTTATTCAGCTGGATTGTGGAGCAGACAGCTCCTAGCTTTCTGGGTCTCAGGAAACCAGTACAAGTCTCAAATGTAATGTTTGTGGAAGCAGAGAGCATGTGCTTCTTAACAGACACAAAGCAGCTTTTGAGATGTTCTTACCCTTTTCAGGAAGTGAGAAAACAATGAAAACTCCTCAACTTCTTAGTTTCAGCAGCTCATCTGAGAAATGCATTCAAAATGTGCAGTTAGATGCACATTTACTGACTTACCCACAACCAGCTGATTTAATCTTGATCCCCACAGCCCACATCCATATGATAAAGGATATTTAACCACTCTGATCCATAACACTTCTAAGGTAATGTAGTTCCCCATAATAATTGGATAAAGTTTAAATGCATGCCAATATGCAGGGTATTAGTTCATAAACAAATTCTCCCACATGTACCAACTACTTTCATACCTCTATCCCACCACACATATCATCTTCTTTGCCTGCAATTACTGGGTGGGAACACAGTCTACAAAAAGTCTCTGCAGGCATTAAAAGCTACCTGATTGTTTAAGAACAGTGAGCTGCACAGTGGTACATGGAAGCTCAGGTTTGGTTCCCCAGGCTTATAAAGACCAGAGCCACTGCAGAGCCTTGCAAAGAGGCTTGCTGCCCTCAGGATATGCCCTTCTAGCTTCCTTACAGACAGTACTGACAGACTTTAGGTGAAGCTGCATCCAGCCACAAGTAACCCAAATAGAGGAATCAAAATAGGAAAGTCCATCAAGAAGGACAAAAATGGAAAGATGTCAGTCACAACTCTTCCCTTCCATCAACAAACAGTAACCTGCAGATTAAATTATAGGTTTATCATTTACTGACACTCACCACTGGCATTTGTACACACACAACAGAGCAGAGATTAAAGGAATCTTCATGATAGTCTTCAGTGCTTTTCTAAATTTAGGTAAGTCCTGACTTATGTTTCTTTCCACACCTTTTTCTCCAACCCAACCACTTTCAAATAAAAAGAGCCACCTCTTCACTCCAAGATCACTTTGAGAGGCCTGCACCTTTCCCTAGCCCCTGTCACCAGCCTCCAGCTAAATAACTAGGACAGCAGATCAAAACAGATGTATCATCACTTGTCTAAGAAGCAAGAAGCAATCAAATCCACTGTGCCCATGCACTGCAGCAGATAGAAGTATTTCACTAAAGGGTTCCTGAGAGGGCACCTACAGTCTCTGTGGCTGCCTCAGCCTTGGGATGCTCATCTACCCTCCATGACTCCTGAAAACCCAGCTGTGAAGAGTTGCTTTCTAAAAGGAGTTGAGAGACTAAGAAATAAGCACATATTTGCTCCTCCTCTTCTTAAGGAATGCATTTCACTTGCTAGTAGATAGGGAGGACAATTCAAACCCAATGTTTCTTAAGAGAAAATGGTGTGCAGTCTGGTCAAAAGTAGAAGGCAAGATGATTTCAGGTTGCTGGGACCAATCTCCATTTAATGATAGAAGCAGGACCATCCAATTCAAGTTAAAAGTGCAGGTAAATTACTTTTTAACAGCAACTCCCCTTCTTTTTCTTATTCTTTTTTTTTTTTTCTCTCTATCCAGCAACATGGGTCTTTCTAAATCTGGATATAAAATGATATAGAATAGGGTATCAATTACCAGGGTATTCTTCAGGAGACTATCTCCACATTCTTCCTCTGCCTCTCAGTTTCATAAAGATGAGTATAACATATATAACTTTAGATGAAAAGCAAAAGCTCATGTGTATGAGCAGGAGGAACCTGTTAAATGAGCAGATTTATTCCGAAGACTCTTCTCTTTTCCCCTGCAAGGACAGGAATTTGCTCTATTCCCAACCCCACACATCCAGCTGTGGACTCCCCCATAGACACACCACAGTTCTGTTTTGTTTCAGTGCCTTGCTGGGGAGAAGAAAAGATGGAACAACTTTGGAGTGGGAAGCACATGGTTAACACAACCTCCCCAAATGAGCAGCAGCTCCCTGCACCTTGAGGATGCATTTAAATAACACCCAAAAAAGTATCAACCTGCACTTCCACACTGCTTTGAAAACAGACTTAAAAAAAAAATCATTTCAGCTTTAATAACTCCAGGTGCTAATGAACTTTCTAGCAAGTGTGGTGTTCACTACTAATTCTCCTCATGAAGGGAATTATCCAGGCAGCTAGAAATCAATTTCACTTTCATTGTAATTGCACCCCTTGCTGCATGCACCATGATGATGACCCACAAAGAGCCACAGAGGAACATCACGTTAAACAAAATCCATTCATGCTATAGTTCCATGCCAACATTTTTTTTCCTCAACAACCAAGTGAAAACTGTACACAGAGCTGACCTAGCAGTACCCCTGCAAATAAACAGTCTTTCCTCCTGCAAGAGTTCAAGGAAAGCAAAGATCTTTTCAAACCTGTGCTGAGACTGGCTGTCATCTGAAGTCAAGTACTTGTCTTAGGATCTTGGGAAACTCAAACCTGCGAGTTTCAAGCGACACACTCTAATTCAAACAAAATGCAGCCATTCTGGATCATGCTCCAGAAACAGGAGGTAACTTTGACTTGTTATGATACCATCAAGTGTCACAGACTGGAACGAGAGCCGTTTTAAGAGGCTAGGGTGAGGAAGAGGGTCTCTCTTTTCCCTCACTAACCTCCTCTGCCAATCTTTCAGAGGTTCTGAGACTTGGACCTAGTGCCTTCACCCTGCTAAGAGGCTGCAGCATGAAAGAGCACAGGCACTTGCAATTCTGTACCACCAACACAAGCATGCTCTGTATTCACTTCTCTTTAAGGGTCCATATGTCCAGAGAAACCCCACACAACGCAGGTTTGTTTTTTTTTTTTCCTCCAGCACTTTGTCAGGAAGAAGGAACAGTATGAGTCTGAGGTAGGAGGAGAGAGCACAGATTGCCTCCATCTTCCGTTCTCCATTAGCCAAACAGAAGTGCCGTGGAGCTAGCACACCCCCCAGCCCTGTGGAAATAAAGAGGGGATGGGACTGCAGAAAACAGGCAAAGTGGAGAGCACAGGGTAGAAGACAAGGCCAGTTGCATGGAGGCTGTCATATTACAATAGCAGCACCAAATACACTCCTATTTGGTGTTCCCTAGTATATATGCACCTTAAGAATTGCAGTACTGCTGTGGTACTGGAAAACTGTCCACTCTGGTACCCCAGCAGTACTGACTTCAATTTCTGTCTGCTGTACCACATACCCCATAAGGCAAACACAACCAGTAGCCTTTGAGAAGTGTCTGAATGCCTGTGCTCATTAAGGCATCCTTCAGAGAAGTGAAACAACCAGCTCTTTGCCCTTTTACCCCCATGCTATGCTTTAAAAAGTGTTTAACCTATATACTCAGAGGTAAGAAAACAAGCCACTTGCCATCACTAGTGATAGCAGAATTACAGAAATATATATGAGTAAGAGATAATGAATTCCAGAGACTTCAATCAGAATAATTCAAAGACATCCAGAAGGTGGAAAAGCAGAGCACAGTCATTCAAACATGTAACAGTTTTCCTTGGGAAAGCTCTGAGGTATGAATTGTCTCTGCATTTGAAGTTATCAGTAAAATCCACATTGGAGGTTTGTGTCCTCTTTGCTCAAATTAGCTTTTATTCCTGTGGAGTTCTACACAGCCCTGAGCAACTCTTAGGATCAGATTAAAAGTGCAGGACTTGAAACAGCCCTTTATCTCTACAGTCATCAGTACATCACATTTCTAGTGAAAGGGATTTAGGGAGTTAACAAAAAAAAAATTCTTATCAGTCACATGCTGATTATCACAAATCAAACATGACAAAACAAGTGCTGCTACCCATAAGTGATGAGAAAACAGATACAGGAGGCAGGGATGACAAGGCTGGAAAAGCAGTGGAAGCCTCTGACTAGAGCTGAAGGGTGCTTCTAGGATGGGTGTGCAGTCTGGCTGCCACTGGGAAGGGGTTAGAAGTGTCAGGGTAGGTAAGTCCCAGAAGAAATGCTGTAGAAAAAATGGCTAGAGCTGTGAGAGCTCCAACACATGATGCTAAGGCTCATTAACTGGCCACCACTGAATAAATGCACAAAAGATGTAAGCTATATGGTTATTAACTCTCACTTGTTCAGAAATATTCAGAAAAACTAGCTTTATTGCACTCTTTTTGTTCTCTGAGGGCAGAGGGATAAGGTTTAAGAACTGCTTTCATCAAGACTGACACTTTGTAACGTAGAAGTCCAAACTAATGCACACTATAGACCATCTATGAGACAGCCTATACTAAATGTAAACAAAACTTGGAGCAGGAATGAGTAAAACTGCACCAAAACTGAAGATAGCACAATCAGTTACCAGAATGTAAAAAGATCTGCAAGAAAATTCTGAAACTTGAAAGCACCACAAATATGGATTCCCCACACAACATACAGCAAAAAGACAAAACCAGGTTAAATATGGGAAACACAAGTGACTGCTAAGTCTCAGACTACGCTATCCACCATCAGCAGGTGTGGGTAACATTACACTAACCCTGGAAGGTTCTGAGGTAACTTGAGTCACCACCAAACCATAAAAAACCTACATTCCTATAACAAAGCCACTATTTTGCAAGCAGGCAGTAAAAATGTTCTGTTCTGTAATTTTTACAATTGCTATTATTGAAAACAAGAAATCAGTTCCAGTTTGGAGAAAACATATATGCAGCCTGTCACCCTTCCAAGGAATGAACTGTGAAAGACTAACAATATTCTAGATCTGTAGTGTTAGAAATATGCAAGAGCTCATCCACAAGTGAAAGATCCCCCCCCAAGGATTCCGAACAAAACATCTACAGAACAACCCAGTACCAGGAGAGGAGGAGAACAGTGCAGCTGGGAAAAGGGAGAAGAGTCTCAGCAGAAATTATTAAAATTAAGCTCTTTAAAAGCTTCATAATATAAACATTGGACTACTTCCTTTCTCCTTGTGAAAAAAGTAACTGTCTGTTCCTAAGCTGATTTTTATAAAGGAGGGTCATTTACAAAGGACTATAAACATCAGATGGGTGAAATAAAATGATAAAACTCTGGTTTTAGCTATGTTTCATAGGCCAAATAGCAGGAGACTGCTTTTATATTAGGTCTAAGGTAATGGAGATGTCAAATGACACTTCTGAAGCAGTAAGTAGCTGGAAAGAGGTATCAGGAAAAACAGAGTGGACACCTCCACAGAAAACAGTAATTACACAGCTAAGCACACAGAAAGCATCCTGATATTCTGGCAGACAGAATTAAAGCTGAAACAATCTGAAATCCCAGAGGCAACTTAGCTTTGCTCAGATTGTGTAAGAGAGGGTTTTTCCTCTACCTAGTGAACAACTATAAAGACATTTTGTGTTATATGTAAGTTGCTTTTTACTCTTTCTCATTATCTCATACATTTGTTAAAACTTATTGTTAATTATTTGCTAAAGAAATATAAAGCATAAACACGTTTCTAGTGTTTTAAGATGAAAATAAACAGCTGCCATTAACGGTTCGTTATGTTCTGATACACCTACACTCTGTTTGGTTTGGAACTAATAATCCTGACAAACAACTACGAGTATTCAGCCACAAGAATACAGATGTAGATGATAAACACATAGGCTTGTGATCAAACAGCCATGAGGAATGACCCACTTGGACACAACATACAGCCACTCCTCTCCATCAGTGGAAGTTTGTCTACAACATCACACTGCAGATTGCTCCACTGGGTGCAGGTTCCCATGCACAAAGTGACGAAGTCACCACCAGTCTCCTTCAGACAATGCAATCTGTGACCCTATAACTCTATCTCCTGGGAATTCCCTTGTTTCTTACCTGAATTAATACTTCCATTTCTGCTACCCTCTCATTAGGAAAAGCCATCATGTGAATACAACCATTTGTGTCAACATCTTATAAGCATTTAAAATCAAAACAGCATCCTCAAGGAGCACGTGGCTGAATGAATACCAAACCCAACCCAAACAACATTTGAGGACAACAATGTACTTTGAAACCATAAATACTTTAGTAACTAGAAGAGAGAAGTAGAGGAAGACTATTATTAGTAGGTTTAAGTAGTACATTCAAAAATCTGCAAACCCTTTGAAATTATTAAAAATCACAATTTTAAAGGAAGCAAACAGAGCATCTCCTTAGGCTCAGGCTGTAGTTTTATGACACAAGGAGTTTGGTGGTGAATACAGCACATGAAATTCCCACCTGAGCCACACATTCCTACATGCCCTAGAACATCAGCCCTTCTGCTGAACCAACAAATACACTTCTAGGATCATGCCATGAACCAGAACAGTTATCTAAACTTGGTTAAATGCAACCTGCACAGCACTGATCCACTAACTGAAGAGGAGAGTGGGGCAGTTGCAACTAGGTGAGGATAGAAGGTGACAACTTACTTAGTCAGCCCTGCCACCTTTCATACTGCAAACCAAACCAAAATAAACCCAACCTGTATGCTGCCAGAAAAGAACATTTTACAATTGTTAAGTGAGCAATAATTGCCCACAGTACCCATTACATTGTTTACCTACAGGCAAGCCAGTGATGTAAACATATTTAATTTGACCAGATTCTTTGAATAATACAAATATTTGTAAACTGATTTATATACTTCTATATGCAGTTGCTGCCCCAGAATCTGTAGCTATTTTAAAAATTATATCCTTACAATTCATACATGTGGCTTGTTTTCATGATGGAAAATTTTTGTTGGCCAGGAGTCCAAATGTAACCTGCATTAAATGCCTGTTTAAACTGAACACCCACATAAGCACTTCTCCCTACCAGGCACTGGACAAATCCTAACCCCTATGCCATCCACCTTTTAAAAGGTGTAATTCACCAGAATTAGTGATGCCAGTTTCACCTGACAAACGCATGCACAGATTCACAATCCCATTCACTTACCACTCTCATCAAGTAGGTCCTCCTCGTCATCCCCATCATTATCTTCCTCCATCGCCTCCTCCTCATCTTCCTCCTCCTCCTCTTCCATATCCTCCTGCTCCAAGTCCGGGTCCAGGTCCGGATCACTCCCTGAGATTGACTCGTCTGACATGATTCCCAGTGGTGCTCCTTGTGCATTACCTGCTCATGTTCTCCCGTGAGGCAGCCCTGCCAGAAAAGCAAAGAGGTACATAATGAGCCCAGTAAATCCCAACCTGAGCGCCTCAGGGGTCAAAGCCATAGCAGGATTACTGCACATAAGCCCACAAATCAGCCATCAGTCTTCTAAATAACAGTTATACCAGCCTGTGCAGAAAAAGGATGCCACAAGCAATGGATCATAGTGATACAAGCCCAGCATTGTAGAATCAGTATCAGAACCAATATATTACCTAACCTATTTCTTGGTATCCTTGACACGTATACAGCAGAAAGATTCCTTGTTTCAATGTCTCATTACACAAAGATGGAAAAATAAATAAATTATGTGAACAGTTTCAGAACGCTGCCATCCAAATACGAAGCCCAGAAAAAGATCCAGTCTCAGAATCCCACATGGATACCTGTACCCTGCTGTATGCAGACCCTGAGTCATAGACAGAAACCTCTCTCCTAACTTAGCTGTACCTGCTGTGAAGGTCACCCAGCTGCTCATCACAGCCCGCCTGAAGTCTCTGTTCCAACCAGCAGAGCAGAGAGGTTGCTACCTTAACAAGGACATGGGCAGAAGACAACAAAGGTTGTATGCCCCTCTGTAAAGCTGGGTAAGAACAAAAGCAAACACAAAGGAAGGCTGGACCAGAGAGTATTTGCATTTCCTTTCTCTGAAGGACAAGAACTGGAGCTGGCTGCGTGTAACTCCTCTGTCACGCTGCTCCAGTGCCTCACACCAGAAATCATGGTACAGAACAATAGTAATGCCCAACAAAAGAGAGGGCCAGGGCAATCATGCAGGCACAAGTTTATCTGTTCAGGTAATGTATTGTCACTTCTGGACAGTGATGGGTACTCCTGGGTACTCCTCTTCTATACACAAAGAATTAGCATAAAGGAGCTGTGTAAGATGGATTAAAAGAAACACAACCAAGAAAGGAAAATTGTTAAAAAAGTCATCTTGATCTCAACAAATACAAAGCAAAACGTGCTTTCTGTGTTCAGAAATCAACTGCTACCCACATATTCCCCAGAAAGCTTTAAAGACAGACAAGGGAAACATTTCCTCATCACTCATTTTCCACTGCCCTCTACTTAAAACCACATTTCCAGTGTAAACTATAAAATGTTTGAGCAATAATTAGCCACTCTGAAAAAAAAATTAAAAAAAAGAAAAAAGAAAAAACCCTTCTATAGCAGATAAGGCAGCATTCCTATCTACAAACACATCAAGACAGAAAGAAATCATTTTCAGTGGTGCTTCAGCAGTAATTAGATGAGGACCTGAAGGTTAAAGACACAACTCAACACTCCTGTTGCAGGACTGAAAATCTAACTGTCAAGTATGCTGAATTATTCCAGCTGAAGTCATCAGTTCCTGCTTTGCCTCTCTCAGCTCCTCAATAACATTGAAGAGTGTCTGGAAGAAAACAAACACAAGACCAGGCTTTGCAGAAACTGGTAGTGGAATAGGAAGACTTTCATCACTAGGTTCTAGGCAGAGACAACTGAAGTCCCTTCACTATTACACATGTCACACAGAATAAGTTGGCTTAGCCAAGCACATGGCAAAAAAGACCCAAATCTAAATTAGTTCAGGTGGAACTGTGCCAGTTTACACAAGCCAGAGAGATTCATTCAGCTTCTGTGGCAGGCAGGTACCCAGCCCTGCTACTGCCAGCCTGCTGCAATACTGTGACACTCAGGCACTACAAGGTCCACGTCTGCCTGCTTTCTGAGTCCGGTGATTTCAGCCAAGGACTGAAGACACAAAGCAATCTTTTATCAGAAGTATTTCCTGACGAATGTTCTGCTGAAGTCTGTGAGTATTTCAAAACAGAGGTTTATTTTTAGTTTTAAATAGCAACAATGTTCCCCTCCAGCTGATATTCACAAGCATTGTTTTAATCTTTACAGGCTGTTCTCAAACCTCTAACTGTAAAGCTGCTTGTGCTGCCTTACACTTCAGGTGGAGACAACACTGCTTCAGTAGCGTTACCTTTGTGGGTCTCTGCTGTTCCCTGGGATTTCAAGGGCATTGATTTATTCCCATGTTGTGAATGTGATCTGCTGGGAACCATATCATCAGAGGTATAGTTAGAAAAGTTCCACGTTTTACTATCCCAGCAAACAAAGCACCAATCAAGAAAAAAAAAAAAAACAAACAAACAACCAGCCAAACCAAACCAACAAAAAACACACACACATAAGAAAAACCCCTCACCCCCCAAAAATTTTTTTTTAAAAAAGGTAAATATCTAAACACTACTAAAATGGCAGGAACTAATTCTCATCTACAAACAAGAAAAGCAGAAGTGCTGTAATACCACTAAATTCTCTGCAGGTAAGAGAATGACATATGATACAGTTTCTCCCATCAGTATCCTGCTGTGTGTCATCTCTCCTTTCAGCACTTCTCACAGAACCTTAAAAAAAACCCAAACCAAACCAAAACAAAAAAAACCCCACAAAACACTTTCTGAAAATTGTTTGCAGGAAATGCTCTGGGTCCTTGCATTTCTATAAATAAAATGAAACCCAGTGGAGAGCAGCCATATCCAGAAGGTAGAGAAGTAGACAAAGGGCTCTAATCTAAGCTTTATTTCTGTTTAGTAGCAAGTAGATGTTCCTTATGAGCTAGCTCTTGACATCCGCTCAGCAGCTCCAGCCACATACAGGAGAGCTAAACAGAAGCTTTCAGAAAGACTTAATTAAATCCTGCAGAAGCTGCCTGAAACAAAGATGGTTAATTCCTCTCTGCCTATTGTCCTGCCATTGTCTGTCTTCCTCCCTCCCACCATCCTCCTCCTCGGCTCTGGCAGCCGTTCTCCGTTGCGTAAGTGCGGGTCTCAGGAGGGCTCCCACCCTGCCCGGTGGCACCGGGAGCAGGCAGCAGGGACACGGCAGGACAGGCAGGTAGGCATTACCCAGCCGCGAGACTGCCCTCGTTTCTCACACCAATCTGACCCAGTTCAGAGCCTTTCACCAAGGGGAATTACACAACAGGGCCAGATTGGAGCTGTCACTGCTGTTTCATGGCTGAGTTACTCCAACCTGCCCCATCTCTTGCCTTTGCACACACGACGACGTTTGGTCACTGTGGGAAGGACACTCCGCGACAATCAGATTTCCTCCAACTAATCAAAGCTGCTGTTCGTCTGGGACTTCACAGCTGTCCCACCTGAGACCAACCCACCAGCCTCCTGCCCGGCTGCAACAAGGGGAGCTACATCCTGAGGGCTAGGTGGGCTACCAGCTCCTGATAACCTGCTAACCCAACCCTTCAGCACCAGCCTACAACAGAAAGCCAGAAGTCCACCAGCGCAGTGGCCAGCTCAACATACGGTGAGGCTGCTGAGAAACTGGGGTATTGGGTGAAAACACTCTGAAAGATTCCTCTTGCTTACTGAGGGGGGAGAAAAGAACTGTCATGTTTATCCTACCTGGGAAGTTAAACCCTGCAATCAACTGCACATCAAATTAAGATTCAAGACAGCCTCTCTCATGTACTAATGTCCTGTCTTTCAACAAAGATAAAAATAGTTCTGAACTTTTTGGGGCTTTGCTGTTCTAAGGTAGAATATTTCAGATTGTATGTACATGCTGCACGGTGATGACTGCCTCCTCCTCAGCCTGCACAGAAAGAAGGGACCAGGAAACTTCAATGGCTTCCAAATTTGGACACAATTCCATTGTCTTTGTGGTTTTCTTTCACTTTTCAAAGGTTTAAAATCACCATTTCTTCTTATGTATGAACCTGAGAAAAAAATATGAAAGCAAACTTTTTCTCTTCTACATGACTATTTCTGACCACAGGGTCACACATGCCATAAGCCAAACTGTTAAACAAAACAGCAAATATCATGGGATCTGGTGACTTTTTCCATCTCTGTATATCATCACTTTCACCAGAGGACTCATCAGCACTATAAACACTAAGATTTAATTAACCATTACAAATACATACAGGTAAAAAGGAAGGATGCAGGACAGAGCAGACTGGAGTCCTTCCCCATCTCAGCAAGGAGGAGCAGGATTCCCCTGTACCTCCAGGAAGCCACAGAAGCTCTTTGTCTGCTGGGACACAAGTGATTTAGGCACAGGACATGACAGGACACACTCGTTCCCGAGTACGCACCTATCCCATACAAATCCTTTCAGAAAGGGCAGGTTTAACACTAATGCTACTACAGTGCTGAATAGTAAAGAGGATTCCATCCCCTTCCCAACCTCCAGCCAAGCCAAATATCTAGGACTCATCAAGATTTGTACCTTTAAGCCTGTTTTGTAACTAAGACTTCACAGTGGTCATTCTGGTGGATCAAGCATACTGGCAAAACATGAGAGGATGCACACAGTTTAAAAAGTAAATATTTCCAAGTTGGTGCTGCGTAATGCTCTTCAGTTTCTGCCATGCAGTCATATTTTATGGCAATAATAATTTCATTTATCTTCTTTTCTTTCTCTCTCTGTTTTGGTTGGTTGATTTTGGGGTTTTTTTGGCAGCAAAATGGTTGGTTGTGCACAAAGGTGTGACCATTTAGGCTGGGTGCCTCCAAAAAAGAAGCCACAGAGTTGAGACCTCCAGTGTCTAGAGTGTCCAGCCCAGTGGGTGGACACAGGCAATAGTGATTTATATCCATAAATCCTGCACCCTTGTAAATCTGGCTGCAAAGTTACTGTTTCTCTCTTTCTTCCCTCTCTGCTCCCATGGGAGAGAGACACTGGTAACAATGGGGGAATATCCCAGGCATCTTTGGCCTGAGTAACCTTTTTTTCCCTGTACAATCTTTGCCTGTTTAGGCCTAATGCCAGGGTAAAAAGGGGGGACAGTTCAGGCCAGCTTGAAAACAGCCTAGCGATGCTGGGGGAAGGAGAAAGACCCCTGGGGTTTTTGGTGAGCCCCAGGTGGGGTGAAGGGAGTGTTGGGTTTTTTTTTTTGACTGGTGTAAAGGAACTTGTGTGTTAAGATTAGACTGTTGATTTCTTTGAACTATATATGCTTTGCTATGCTCTCCACTATGCTTTGTGTGTATTAATAGCTCTTCCATTTAAACTTTCCATGACTATCCAATCCATTTGTGCGAGCACTATTATTTTGCCCCTTTTGGAGCAATAGAGCAATCTGTCCCGCTCTAAACTATGACAAAAGGTAACTGCTGGCTCCTTGGGAGAATCTTTTTTCCTGGATTGTTGCTAGCAGAGTTCTGGTACCTTATGGGGAGCCACCAGTAGCTAATGGATAATTATTACAAATCATAGCGACAGATCACTAAAGAAGTCATGAGCTTAAGCTTCTCTGCATGACAAAAGCATCTAGTAGCAGTTTGCCAGTCGTAACTTGCAACGATATTGCCAAATAACAACGAATACTTTCCTGTTCAATTTAAAAAGCTGGTAAGAAATAAGCCTGAGAACAGTGGGTTTGGACAGTTGAATTGTTACAAACGTTAGAATGTCTCTAATTTACATTATGTAGCACATTATAACATCTCTATCTTGCATTAGCATGTAAAAAAAAAAAGAATATAATGAAGGGGGAATCACTTAAAAGAACAAATATTTTCTCCAAAATGAGCCAACAGTGTTACTGCCCAGTACTACTCTAGCAAATCCCTTATACATTTTTACCAAAGCCAACTGAAGTGTTCACTGCAAAATCCACACAAATTTCTTTCCCCAAGTGATGCCCCCCCAAATTCCATTTAAAGCCATCCTTAATTGGTTACTTCATGATTTAGATCCCTTCATCATTTGCAGTCTGAGACGAAGACTCATACAGTTTTTCAGCTGTGACTCATGGATAACTGGGAGTCACACTGCCAGCTGGGAAGGAAGAAAACAATTCTTCTCCTTTGTTTTCTCTTGTTCAAATCGCAGTGAAATCAAGGTATTGATCCCTTCCCTAAGCAATGTGTTTACTAAAGAAATCCTAAGAAAGGGAAAAAACCTGAAAGCAGCCTGTAAAATCATAAACTGGAGAGCATCTGCTTGCCCTGCACCACCCTTCTGAGGAAGCCAAGTGTTCTTCTCCCCACCCCAGGTAAACACAGTCACAACAGATCCAGTCTCTGCCCACATTTGATGGAAGTACTAAGGAGCCCACTGTGATTTGTGGGGAGCAGGAATCAAGAGAAAAAAGAGTGTCTTAGAAAATACTTCCATATATGAGTTTTGGGAGAGTGGCAGGACCTGTTCTTTTATTCTCTCAAATTTAAAAACCTCCTTCCTAAAAGGCACCACAATTCCAACAACAGCCTGAAACTAGCTGTTCCCTGACAACAAAAACAAAAGCTGCTTCAAGAAGTGGTGGAAGAAAGCAAAATCCCACCACCCTAAAACCAACCCAAAAGAAAAAGGAGAGCTAATCCTTCCCCTCTGCTGACAGGACAGTGCTGAAGTGGAGAATGTGACAATGAACATTACATAAGGCCCGGCTCCCGCTGTGATCCCAAACAAAGAGCCAGCTCGACTGAATGGCAGCATCTGCAGATCATTACACAACCTGGGCTGGTGGCAGCACACACACCGGCGACATCCGTCAGCCACTGCTGGAGCCTTCTGCCACAGGCTCCTTTCTCCCCTGCCCTGCAGGAGGGGTGCAAGCACACCCCACTGCTGACAGCATGAGTGTTTTGTAACCTTTACAGAAAAAAATGAATACTCTTCAGAAGATGTCAGCACTCACTTCCACACAGACTTCATGAGGCACTGACAAGCTCTTTACCTCTGGACAGAGCCAGCAGAAATGGGAAAATTCTTGTTGTGTTTGCCTACAAGTGTGAATACAGTTATTTGCCTAACCAATGTTCTACAAGCAATTCATGGATTCATAGAATGGGTTGGGTCAGAAGGCACCTTAAAGATCATCTAGTTCCAAACTCCTGCCAAGGGCAGGGACACCTTCCAATAGGTCAGATTGCTCAAGGTCTCATCCACTCTGGCCTTGAACACCTCCAGGGAGGAAGCATCCGTGACCTCCCCGGACAACCTTTTCCAGTGTCTTACCACCCTCCCTGTAAAGAATTTCTTCCTAATATCCAGTCTAAATCTGCCCTCCTCAAGCTTCAATCTGTTTCCCACATCTTATCACTACAAGTCCTTGTTAAAAGTCTCTCACCAGCTTTCTTGTAGGCCCCTTTCAAGTACTGGAAGGCTTTTATAAAAGACCTTCTTTAATCCAGGCTGAGCAGCCCCAACTCTCTCAGCCTGTCCTCATAGGGGAGATTCTCCAGCCCTCTGATCATCTTCATGGCCTCCTCTGGATGCACTCCAGCAGTTTGATGTCTCTCTTTAAGATGGAGGTCTGGCCCAAACTGGACACAGTGCTGCAGGTGGGGTCTCAAAAGAGCAGTGCAGAGGAGCAGAATCCCCTTCCTCATCCTGCTGGTCACACTTCTTTTGATGCAGTGCAAGATGCAGGTGCCTTCTGGGCTACAGGAAACCACTGCTGGCTCATGTTGAGTTTTTTGTCAATTGACACCCTTAAGTCTTTCTCCTCAAGCCACTCCTTGCCCAACCTGTATTATTTACTCATATTTAAGTAGAAATTGACTTCCTATAAATCCTTTGAAAACCTGGAAACTTCCTCACCAGTGAACCATCTCTTAGAGAGTGGTTTGGTCTGCACTGCATAAAAGTTTAGGCTACCTGAGGTAAGAAGCATGGGATTGGTTTTACTTCCAGTAACTGCTGATATTCATCTGAATTAACACCAACACAAACTAACAGAAATTTTGTCTCTTATTTGACAGAATCTCCATTCACGTTTTCAGCTCTGGCACTTCTATACAAATGGCACTTGCATTCCCTGCTAAAGAAAATGTTGAGAAAAGGAAACTTTTCTTCCCCAATCACTGTTTCTGCTTTCAAAACAGGATTTCAGCATAAAAGCCACTTTCAAGCATGCTTTAATAAGTGCTATAGCTATGGGAAAACAGTAAAGACCTGCAAGAGGAGTAAAATCCTGAGAAAAGATTTCAAGTGATAGGGAAGACTTAATAGTAGAGCACAACATGTCAGGATTCCAAATTGTATTCACTACATTTCATACAGCAGATTAATTTGGGGCAAATTTGGCTGCTCTGCATTACCAACAACCATTCTCAAATTCCAAAAGATAGATTTTAAAGGTTAGCTTTTGTGAGAGGTAGGCCAAGCCTTCTCTGTGTCAGTACCCAAACTGTGTCAAGATGTGAGCCAATTCCCACAAGCAAGGAAGATCCAGATAACTGAAAGATCCCTCTAGGAGTTTTAGCTCTTGTTATACATCGGTGCCAGAGAAGAAGTTATGTAATAAATAAAGAATAAATTACATAAACGGAGAGGAGTGAAAAGACAAAGAGCTAATCCCCGCTCAAGTAACGATCAGTCGCTGTCACTTTGTGAAGACAAGCCATAGCCTTGGTCAATGAGATACACTAACACTATGGCTTACCTCCTTCACAAGTATCCCACAGAAACAGACTGCTATAGCTCACAAACAATGTTTTCATCTTTCAGATGAGGAAAATTGGATGCTTTCCCAATGCTGAAAGGCCTAGTTGATTTATCCTGTTTTCTCTGTATCACCCCATTCACACACTCCTCTTTCTCTGCCTCCCAAAGAAGCACATTTCATTTTGGGGGAAGAATTCACTGCCTTTGCCTGTGCCTCTGTTCAGAAAACAAGATTTCCCAGCAGCAGCAGTCCAGGGCAACCCACCATCCCTGTGAGACACATGCCAGTCACACCGCACATGGTCATCAACAGATCACAAAGTAAACACAGCTTCACTCTTCCTTTGGCCATGTGTCTGCATTTCACTACAAAAAACTGCAGAGGTCTGGGAGCTTGTTTTCAATGCCTCATTTTCCTTCCTCTTCATAACTGGACTTAAAACCTAGGAGTTTGGTTTATGTAGTTCTTAGTAAAAGGAAGAATTCGATATGGTTTTGCTCCTCTCTATTCCCTACTCCACCTCCAGCAACGAGAATTACACTAGCAACAAGAAAGCATTACTTATGCCACCTACAGTTTACCAAAGAAACTTGAACACAAGTGAAAAAAAAGAAAGAAGAAAACCAAAAAAATCCTGAAGTAGGAGGAAATGGAAATAAACAGTTTGGAGCTTGCATGAGATGAAGATGACAATTAGCATATGTTAGATCCAAGTTGCTCCAGTCTGTCAAGCAGTCAGACATTAAATTAATTTTTATTGGATTCCACTGTAGATTAAAAATCCATTAAAGGATTAAAAACTGTCAGAAACATGGGTTTCTTCCAAAGCCATTCTCTCCAACAGAACATTCTGCTTGCACAGTGCTGAAAAATCTGACATTAAGTGGCCACTTACAAAGGCCACTTTTCTGCTGGTTTTGGGAACAAACTTCCCAAAATCTGTTGATCTTTGTCTTTCCCACTAAACAGGTCAAAAGAAAACACTGCCACTGATCCTTTCCTATCCTGCATAAATACATTTGGTTTGATAACACCTAAGACTGATGTTACAGGCAGCTGACATGGAAAGCAACCAGATGAAGCAGCCTCCTGTGCCTCTCTCCTTAGCAATGGAAGTGCCACTTTGGTTGGATTTTGCTGTTTCAGAACCTCCCACTGGCTTGGCCAGGCATACAAGGGAAAAGAACACAGGTTGCTACCTCTCACCATACCAGAGAGACAACCCAATAGACTGTTCAGGGGATCAGTTGCATGAACACACAAACCCCCATCCCATTTAGAGGAAAAAGTATTATTTCACAAAAGAAACAGAGTTCAGAGTCTCTTGATATATGTTTAGCTTATAGAATTGTGAGTTTATGACTCTGCATACTTGAGCTTACTTTCCAAAGAGCTTTAAAAGCAGCACAACATCAGTTTGGCTAAGGACAGACACAAATATTCAGAGGAAGATAATATATCCTGTGGGTCACCACACCCTCGTGGTACGCATAGCCAACTGCCAGTCCCAGCATAGGTTAAACAGGACACCAATTGCCATTACAAATGGCACAAGCATATCCAGTGCTAAGACAGGATGGTGCAATTGAAACATTAGAAGTTATTACAAAACACTGTATGGTGAGTAAGCACCACAACAATCATCTGTAGCTGCTGGCTAGTAGACACAACTCTTTTTAGACTAAAAATGTCACTATCTTCCAAATGTTATCATTCACTTAAAGGAAATGCTTTCATAAATGCTAGGAACATCTTTTGTCTTACTTGTACTTCCTGAGGAGAAAATTCTGTACAGCTATCCATACCCAGGCAGAATACAAATATTAGGCTTCCAAGATTCAGAAGCAGAATGATAAAGAGCGTTCAGCTGTGATCTTCAAAAAAAAAATCCACAACCTTTTGGGTATTCTTTCTCTCAAAGTTAAGCGTGAGTTTCAGTCAATGGCTTCCCCCAAGTGACCACTTTTTCTATCAAAGCTCATTTAGCGTTGCAAATGCTGCTTGACTGGCAGCTGTACCCAGCCAGAGAGTACAGAAGAAATTCCAGGCGAGGCAATTCTAGTGTCCCAGTGACACATTACCATCCCAAGTGAAGGGGACCATATGTTTGAAGAAGTGAACAACCCTACACTCAGCTGCTGATCTCTCCCAAATTAAAACAGGAATGGAATTTCTTGCCCCATCTTTATTTATCACTCCCTTTCTCTTGAATTACTAGAAGGCTTATTGAATTATTAGTCTTGAATCAAAGTTGCCAAGTCATTTTACTGAAACTACCTTAGTCTAATGGCAGAAATGCTTGACCTGAATTCAGAATTTTGAGTGGCATCTATAACTTCTTTTGGTGGGAGCTCTTGGGTATACTTAATAGCATTCTTTAAGAGAAAAGGCCAGCCATGTGACATTTTTAGAGCAGACTTACTGGCAATGCTGTAAAAATCTCACTCAATTTCATTCATATTCTCTCTCTGAATGAAGGGGGCAAATGATAAAGACTTTCTAGAGGATGCACTTCTCATCACAGCAAAGTATATCTATATTCACAAAAAAAGTTCCACTCTGGCAGCAGAGGCCAACAACTCTGTATCCCATTCTGTTAAAATAAGCATTTCACTGACCAGAAGTATTGATTTAGTTGAAATATCAGACATCCTTTCTTGCTTTTCACAAGCTCTATGCTAAGTACAGGAGGAAGAAAAAGGCACCTCTAAACAATTTCTTTGTAAAGAGACTGTCAGGAAAAAAAAAAACATTCTCTTACAGAGTCTGACTGCATGACTAAGCACATCACCCATTTCCTCAGCATTCTCTACTTGTTATCTGGGTCTTATTTCTCTCAAATGGTTAACTATTGTCATCATAGAATAAACAAACTCAGATCACATAATAAAAACTTTAGCTACTCACATTCCTTGGAGAACAGGATATGAAGTTAGAGTGGACAGAAACTTCAAAACACTGTCAAGGGTAAATCTCACTACACACTGCCCAGAGTTAAGAGCTTCCCCCCCCAGGAAAACCCAGCTTCCCCTGGAAATTCTCCTCCACAGATAACAGGATCACATTCCAGAACTGAGGGAAAAATCAGGAAAGACTCTCTTTGGAATAACAGATTTCCCCCAAATATCTCAAGAGCAGCTAGCTTCTTCAACCCCAAATCTTCTCTGTCCATACAATAGTCATCTTACCATCCAGTTTTCAAGGCAATTGCTCTAACCTGTTTAGAGCTTGGAGTGCACTTCATACACCGAGTGCTGAAAGGCATTGATTTTGTAAAGCTCATCTTTTCATTGGTTCCCTCAATTTGTTGACACCCATGGACAAGAAACTTAAAACCCAACTGATGACATCACTCCTACAACTTCTTGATTTAAGAAAATATTCTTTGTTCATGCTCTCTCCCACACCCCAACATCCCTTGAAAAAACAATCTGACTTTCCTTATTTCCTCTGCCGGGAAGCTCATGTGGCTGAGGTGCACTCCATAACCCTGACACTGTTTTTAACAAGGCATATTCAGTCCTGCACTGCTCTTGGAAAGGAGAAGCCACAATCAGCTGCCTTTTCACACAAGTGTTGAATAAGGGTGCTGCAGAAGTAATGTAAACCCCTGGACAGTTACAGTACATGAAGAATGTTGGGATTTTTTACCTTTGTCAGTGAGTGATGCAAATAACATATGCAAAGACTAAATAAAAGAGAATGATAAATAGAAAATGGCAACCAAAACCTGATGCCAATCCCATCGATTAGAGAGGCAGTGGCATGCCCTGACATTGACAGACAACGTTCAAATTTCACAGGCACCAGAAGGGTAATAAACATTTGGCCTTGATTAAATTATCCATTTTCCCTCTTGTTGCTTGCAGCCTCCCAGCCCCCAGACACCGTCTCTGCAGCAGCTGCTCTTTCCCACTAGCGCTCCACTCCCACGTTGTGCCAGCACAACTGTCCGCATGGCTGGACACCAAACTGACTCTGCTGGAAAACAACCTGGAAGCAAAATTCGGTTCCCAAATATAATTTACCACAAAGCTCCACAAACAGCTGTGCAGGCACTAAGGGAAAAAAAGCAGAGGGTGGGAGCAAGCAGCCCTGGGTATTGTCTGACCAAAATGGAATCACTGTCCCCAGGACCACGGTCTAGGTAGCCAGAATGCTGCTTGAGTACAAGGCATAGACAGCATTTTGATTGGAGATGGTCCTTGTGACAAAGCTTCCTTACCTTTGCTATGAACACCAAAGGATACTGCATGCATCTGAGCTGAGACATGAACAGAGTTCTCACACTGAATCCTCTCACCTTTCTTTAAATAATCATGGCATCACTATGTGGTTTGTGTGGAGAGGTCTCTGTTTCTGAAGTTCATTTTATTGGGGCTTTTTTTTATTGAAAAATCAATGCAATTGCCACTCAAAGGGCAAAAGTACCATAAATTATATCATGCACTTAAGACACCCTTGATTTGCACATCTCTTTCCCCATAGCAGAGTTTTTAACTAGAAGCAAAATATTGACAGACCTCCTAATGCAAGTCCTTAACATCTAGCACATAATGACAGCCTCTATAGGTCCTCACAATTACGTGTGGTAACTGGCACTAAAGGAGCAAAGACAGGATAAGGCTCTGTTCTGGGGAGCAGGAAAATAAACTGCCCTGACCCAGCAAAAAGTAGCAACTAGCACTGGCAGTAATTTCTCCAGGTCAGGGCAGGTTGTACCCTAAATGCGTTCATGCAGGACTCATGAAAGGCACACTTCTGTGTGGTAACAAAGGGTGCAGTGCAATCTGCACCATGACAAGGAATGGGTAATTTCATAGAATGGTTTGGGTTGAAAGGAACCTTTAAACGTCATCTAGGCAATCGATCAGGCACATCTGCAGCTAGAGGAGGTTGCTCATAGCCCCATGTAATCTCACCATGAATGCCTCCAGAAATGAGGAATCTGTCACCTCTTTGGGTGACCTGAGCCAGTGTTTCCCCATCCTGATCGTAAGTAATGTCTTCTTCCTCTCCAGTCTAAATCTCCCTCTTTTAGTTTAAAGCCATCACCCCTTGTCCTGTCAAAATAGACCCTGCTAAAAAGTCTGTCCCCACCTTTCGTACAGGCCTCTTTAAGTATGGAAAGGCCACAATAAGGTCTCTTTGAAGCCTTCTTTTTCCCAGGCTGAACAACCCCAACTCTCTCAGACCTTTTTCATAAGAGAGGTGTTCCAGCCCTCTGCTTTTTGTGGACCTTCTCCAACAGCTTTATGTCCCAGTGCTGAGGGCTCCAGAGCTGGACACTACTCTAGATGAGGTGTCCCCAGAGCAGAGCGCACACTGTCAGCACACATCCAGTTTTTCATCCACCAGTACCCTCAAGTCATCCTCTCAATCACATCATCCCCCAGCCTGTATCAATACTGAAGATTGCATTGATCCAGCTGCAGGACCTTGCACTTGTTCTTGTTGACCCTTCACACAGCCATCTCTGTTCTGCTCCCTTGTCCTCGAGGGCCCTTTCTCAAGGGATCCTATGGACTAATGTTTTCCAAAAATTCAGGGTCCTGCTTTTATGCCTTGCCTGACCCACATCCGTGACTGTGACCTCCACCAGTATGGGATCACTGCAGGCCAGGCTGCTTCCAGTGTTGAAGTCACCAGTGAGCTCACTTGTATTGGTGATCATCAGGTCCAGAACTGCATCCCCTCTGGCAGGGCTGTCTATTACTTGCCTGCAGTTCACCATGCTGCTTTCCCAGCAGATGTTGGGGTGGTTGAAGACCCCCAGCACAATGAGAGCCTATGAGTACACCACCTCCTAAAGCTGAAGTAAGAAGGCTTCATCAATAGGCTACCCTTGATCATGTGGCCTGTAGCAGACACAAAGGTTCCCTTTGTTGTCTTGGTCTCCGATTCTTACCCATAAGATTTCAACCTGCTCATAGCAGGATGAATTCCTTGATGGAGAGGGCAATGCCTCTGCCCCTCCTTTGTCAGCTGTTCCTTCTGAAGAGCCTGTAGCCATCAATAGCCATACTCCAATCATGGGATTCTTCCCAAGTTTCAGTAACGATCAGGTTGTAGCTTTCTAGCAGCATGGAAGCTTCCAGCTCCTTCTGTTTAATGACCATAACCTGTGTTGCTGCAGAAGCACTTCAGCTGGGCTAACAATGTCACCTTCTCAGAGGAACACCCTTTGAGGCATTTCATCAATGTTTCGCTGTTGACTCCTATTACAAACAGGAGCCCCTGGTTCATTGCTGTAACGCTACAAGTTTCTGCAGTGTCCCCAGTGTTGAAGCAACAGGTCAAAGGCCCTTGCCAGCACTTTGCCCCACTAACCATGGCTTGTCATCTCATACCTTGTCACAGGCAAGTCCGACATTACTTCTCTTGCCCTTCAAGTCTAGTTTAAGCCCTGTCAATGAGTCCTGCAAGCTCCTGAACAAAGACCCTCTTCCCCTTTTGAGAAAGGTGAATTTCTTTAACCTATACCAAGGGCAGTTTGCCTGGGCTATGATGCACTTGCCTAGAGATCAAGGGCTAATTTTTAGTACCCAATTAAGAAGATAATTCCTTCCTTCAGCCTTCTACAATTCTTCCCCCATCCCCAAAATGTCATCCAAACTCCTAGACAATTAACTCTGTTCCCCCTCAATCTTCCTGCTGTAAATAGAGATGTACAGTTAGCTGGTAATACTCCCAGGGAGCAACAGCATGAAAAATGATGGGATTTCACAGAGCCAAAAACTGTTTGTTTCCCCTTTGCCCCATCCTTTTTTACTGTTTTTTTTATTTTCTCAGACACTAAACACAAATCAAAAAGCCACCCATGAAGAAAGCAAAACCTAGAAGCTGTAAGAGTTTAAAAAGCTCATCAAAGGGTAGGCTTGAGTTCTTCCTGGCTAGCATGTAACAAATACAACATAACTAGCTTAAAAACTAAAGGCAGTAACAAATGAAGGCGAGATAGCAACATTATCTTTATTCAAGGAAAGGGCATAATAAATTTCAACTTTCAAATCCATTTTCTGCAAGATAAAGGGGAGGAGTTTTTTATTCAGTTAGAAAAATAATACAGGTTGAAGTTTAAAAGGAAGATTTATTATTTCTGGAAAGCTAGAAAGAAACTTTGTATTCAGAGTATTGGGGGGGATTGGGGTGGGGTTTTTGTTTATTTGGGGTTTTTGTTGTTGGCTGGGTTTTTATCAGTTTGGAGGTTTTTTTCAGGAAATTAGAAAAAAACATTAGCTAAATTGCAGCTTCTTCATTTTCATCTCTCACTCTATTCCAGTACTTGTGGTGTAATTTTTCCGCAACAACAATTGTAGTTAAATAAGGGTTGAAAAACTAGACAAGTCCATTAAAAAGTACATGACAGTGTATTTTAAGTAAAACTTAAACTGTTACTTTCAGAACCATTCTAGTTCATAATAATTACCTTTAAGAGAAAAAAAAGGAAAAAAAAAAAAGAAAAAAGAGAAAGAAGCCTTGAGTTTAAGCTTTGTGTCCTCCCAAGTCTTGTCTGCTGTGGAGGCTGACAGCCCTGTAGAATGACATATACAGAGCTCAAAAACGTTGCCTAGACTATGATTATAACTCATCATTGCTGCCTTCTGCTTGGCAATCACCAAAATCTCAGAGCCACACAAGAAGCTGTATTAACTGTCCAAGGCCTGCACTGAGGCATGAGACCCCAGGCCAGATGCAAGACTCCCCCAGTCCTTCAGTAACACAACTGTCTACAAGAGCCATAGGAAAGGAGAAACAACACACACAGAAGGACTTTACAACTTGAAATACTTCTAGAGCAGAAGCAACTGTAAACAGAAGCCAGAAGATCAGTTTGGGTTTTTTTTAAGTCATTGTAAGACTGTAAGTAAAGAAACTGTTCACTTATAACCACTTTTGACTCCCTTCATTGTTGTCTTTTTGTCAGCAAAATGGGTCAGACAAGACAGCAGTAAGGACCTCCAGGGGTACAAAAAGAGAGAGACACTCTCTACAAAAGGCAAGGAAATTCAAAGAATAAAATTCTTCCCTCAAGAAGGGATTTTATCTCTATGTTTTCCTATGCAGCACAGCCCAAGAGCACAAAGAAAATACAAGACCTTTCTTGTCTTAATGAAATCATAATATATGCAATAGCGGCAGTGGGGGGGGGGGGGGGGGAAGGTACTACTTGGCTGGAAAAAGTTCTGAGGAGGTGACTTCCTCCAGCAGCACAGTCTCTTTGAGATAAGAACGTCATTTACTATAGCACCTGCCCTTTCCCAAAACCAGAGCACTGAACATACTATGTCTGATGCTTGCTGGAAACATCTGCACGAGCACTGCCCAGCGTATGCACTGATGTCAAGGGAGCACCTGAGGAAAAGGCAGCAATCTGTTGCAAGCAAAGCATCCAGCTCCTGCAGGCAGTACTTTCCTCTGTTCACATGACTGGCATACACTTGTACTGTGATGGGGGAAAAGATCAAGATGCCTGGAAAGGTGCCTACCAGAACCAAGCCGTTGTCACAACGGACTAGTTCCTACCACAATCCCAGAAGGGTTTAGGAAAACATCCCAAACCAGCTGTCCAGATGGCCCACTAAGAATCCACAGGCATTCACCTCCATAATGGCCAAGATAGGAGAGGACTCACAGCTCTTTTTTTTTTCCTCTCTACATCATTCACTACTTCAGCAGAAAGGACACAACGGAAACATTTCTTTTGCTGGACAAGAAATACATCAATTTCATACTGGCAGAGAAACAAAAGACACTGCACCTTTGTGCATTCACACTCAAAACTACCTTTGCCACCCTGAGCACATGCAATGTCCTCCCCCAGTGAAAAAGTCTTTTTTATAGAATGTAATGACTTCACCCCCAATGCTGACAGTTTCACTTACGTGCACAGTTCATATAAGCATATTTATTCCCTTGATAGCAAATATATACTTAACAGATTTAAAGGAATGCTGTAAATGAACAACTATCATAAATCAGAGCATTTGACTAATTCCAGTTAGGGCAGACAGCCCTAGTCTGAACATGACTGGGTGAGATCTGCTTGACATGTGTGAATGCTCCTGCTCTTGGGTGGTGGTGGCATCTACACTCGTACACTTACAACTACATGTACAGTGTACATGTGCAAACACTCCTCATGCATATCTTTCAAATGATATTTCATCCTGCCTTGATGACTTCAAGAGATGGAGACATCCTAATTTCCCTTAATAGTTACAAGTACTTTCTTAATGCCTGCAGTGGTTAATTGCATTCGTTGTTAACAATCTGTGCCTTTTCCTAATTTGAAATAATCAGTTTAACTGCCAAGCACTGGCTCCTATCATATCTTTTTCCACTGAATTAAAGTGCCTGTTCTTTGGACTATTTCTCCAAAGAAAATTGAGAAACTTTTAAATACCTCCTGATAAGCTAAACTAAATGAGTACTTGAAGAAAAAGTTTTATAATGAGTGACTTCTTCACCCCAGCAACGCTGAACACATCTTTGTTGGTAGTATCTCTTAAAAAACACTAACATTAAGCCTGATCAAAATACTCCCCAGCACCTCTCTGTCCCTACTCAGTATTTCCTCTTATTATGCATGCACATTAGTATTTAAAAAGTAATTAGCTTACTTCAGTAGCCCTCATATCTACAGTGTTACTTTGAGGACTCACATATTGCCATACATCTCCCCTGCTCCTCCCATCCTTTCCAAGCTCACTGATTTCTGGAAGCACAATTCTTTATTCTAGACCTACAGCCTCCAGTCTTGCCTACAACACATACAACTTTGTGCTCCAGCTCTACAAAAATATATTTGTCCTTATTAGACCCAGTTACCCAAACAGTTCAGAGGACACTGTACAGCTGCTATTCCTTCTTCATGCTTCACCACTCAGCACAACCTTTACATAACCCACAAATTTTACCAGCTCTAATTTCATGTTTTCTTCTGGGCCATTGATAAAAATACTACAAAGCCCTGGACCTACTACAAATCCCTGGAAAACCCTCCATTCATTTTCTGCTTCCCACATCTACTATTTTTAATCTGGGTTTTGACATGAAACCACATCTGTTGAACAAAATTCACTTTTCAACAAGCATCCTCCCTGGTTATCATTAGAGAAGGTCTGGGAACACAATTAGCACACAAATCATATACCTAAGTATATGGTTGATACAAGAGCTTTAATTCCGATTTTTTTGATCTTCCAGAGCACTGGCACTCACCAGCCATGTAACAACTTCTTTACTTCATTGATTTTGAGTAAATCCTACTACCAGTGCTTCACAATCAACTCCTTTTTGAGTAGCATCCGATTTTCCATGTTAGCAAGCTGTGTGTGAGCACCCCTACCAAACAGTCCTTTCCAGGCTTTTTTTTGGATTCATAGACTTTGTTTGGTTTGAGGTTTGATTGGTGGTTGTTGCTGTTGGATTAGCCTTTGAGTGCAACACACAGCTAGAGTAATTCACATGAAACTGATAAACTTTAACAAGGTATTTATCATGGATTCAACAACTCCAAATACAATAACCCACACGTAAGTGATACTGACATCCAGGATAATACTGAGTTTCTCAGACTGGAGAAAATCTTTGATTAATTATCACATCTCTAAAACACTTTTACCATATTTCTGATGGGCTAGAAAAGCTTTATTCTCAAGCCAAAAAAAATTAGGTAATAATTTTCATTGCCAATGGAACAAAGTACAAGTCAAGATAATGTCACCTCCACTGCATTTCAACAACTACAGCGTGCTTGCCCTACAAACTCTTTGTACCTGATCAGTCATATTGGCCCAGTCACAAAAAGGTTCTGTGGTTTCTGTTAATCAGTGCTGCTCACATATAGCTCCTGCTTTTTGTTAATTAGATCAAGCTAGCTTTCCAGAGAGAGTGCTAAAGGTATCTGCCTGCAATCTGCCACATCACTAAAAAACCTCTTTAAATTGCTTTTATAAGTTTAGTGCCTCTCTTAATGCTCTCTTGTTGTGTAAACTGTATTGTTCTGCATGCTAGGCCCCAATCACAGTCCTCATGTTCAGCACACATTTTGAGGTATTTGCAACCTAAGAAAGCATGTGGGTATACTGAGCTTTCCCAGCTTTGATTTTTTTCACTTATCTTCCAGCAAAAGTCCACGAGCACAGTGCCAAATACAGTGGCTGAAGAAAGCCTCTCTTAATGTGGTTAATCCTTGGTTAACAATATCAATTAAAGCAGCAGGTAGTTTTATGTACTAACGTACAACCTACCAATACTTCCACCAGTACATGTGTGCACATGTAGAAGAAGAGGAGGACAGAGTCACATCAAGTTATAAGAGCAAGAAGCATCTACCTCATCAAGTCTCCTCCTCAAAAAGGTGCTCAAGAAGCTAATGGTAACTGCATTTGGCAGCTTACAAACCTCTCCCAGGATTCAAGACAGTAGTAGAAGGCACTGCTTGTAAGGTTTGAGCACTGTACTTAGTATTTATATAACAAAACACACTGATAGTATCTAACACATTTCTTCAGCTTTGTTTTGAAGCAACTGGTGAAATGTCTTCCTCTTAATTCTTAAGATTTCTAAGATCTTAAGATTTTCAAGGCTATCTTCAGTCATGAAGTTATTCAGCACTTTTCTTAAGCACAGAATCAATACTTCCTCCAGAGAGGTGTGTACCAGCCTTTAGGTCTTTTCTGATGTTTGAATAATCAGCTCTTCCTAATACCAAAGTAGTTTCATTCCTGATTTCCCTGTTTCTGCATTCAAACTTGCAGATACACCTGCAGAATAGCAGCTTTAGGACAACTTAACAGGCTACCACAGAGAACTTCAAATCACTGTTCCTACTTACGCATTAGAGACCACGCTGAAAATGCTGTTATTAAATTTAGTGTGATGTAATACTTCCCCTCCCACACTTCCACTGAGTTCTAGTCACCCTCAAAATGCCACGAGATTTCTGGAGATGTCGGACTGACCCCAAGTCCACATTACCACTGAGCAAAACCAAGATTTAAGTTATCAGAGCTGCTCTGAGATTACAATAGCACTGAATCAGTCTCACCTGCAGAACTAAACTGACATTCTACTATCACTTCAAACATAAAACTGAGTCAATACTATATCTGACCTTCAAGAATTTCTAAAAGCCTATTCTTCTACGCTTTGGGGTACTATTAAAAGCAACAATTCTTAAGGTAAGTTTTCTATCTGCATGGTTGAAAGCAATAGATACTTTTTTCATCCCTGTTTTTCTTTTTCCTCCAAACCTGTTTCAGTTTCAGATATACTCATTTTGTTAGCAAATATATGCAATTAGCATCTGCTGGGTACCACATACAAAATATTGATCAGCAGCTTTCTTCATATTTAAGTCAGCAGCTAGCTAACATAAAAGAACAATGACTTAGAAAACAACCAACCAACCAACAAAACCCCATCACCACATTCTCAGAAGTCCAACCAGCTTCTAAAGGTGTCTGTGCAACAATTTGTAACTCATGGCTACCTGTAAGCCCATCTTCTTCCTCCTCCTCATGGTATGTAATGACACTGGACTGCCCCTTTCTCAGACAATAAATGGTGTTTCTTTATCATCACCTTCATCTTTAGGATTCTATTTCTCAATAAGCATAAAAGCCTAGAAACCAAACTTAAGGTTTCTAAAAGCTACCAAGAAATTAAATTTTCATTGTTTCAAATTACCTAAATATCAGATTCTACACCTGCCATTCACCAAGTCCAAACCTAAATATTGATTTCTGCTTCTTCTGTGTTGGTGCCAGCACTTAATAAACACTGATTTGAGGGAGCAGGGGGAACCACAGCTCTTTATACATTCTTTTATTTTTATATAGCTAGGAGTGTTGTTTAAACACAACAAATTCCTGGCATGCAATGAGCATAGAAACAAACGCAGGTGTAATTAACTCAACATACTTGACAATCAGGAAAATATTATGTAGAAATTATTTTGTGTAAACAGAAAATCTCAGAATTCTTCCTGTAGCAAGTACCTAGGAATACCAAAAGGTGCTTAACCTCTACAGGAACTAAGGTCTCCAGAATTAACTTTAGAATAAGAAGCAGCAAATATTTATCCTGCATGGTATTATCTCCCCGAAACTTCTAAGCACCTGAGGGAAACAAATTCAAGAAATCACATGAACATAATTGCACTGCAGCTAACTGCAAAGTGTTTCATGTAACTCACACCCCTCAACAGCAGTATTTGAAAACACGCTTCCAATGTTATCACATCCTGGATTTGAAGCTGATCAATGGGATTCAACAAAATCCTCATGGAAAACCTTCGCTCCACCACCACTCCCTTCCTATCTTAGTAACCTGACACATCTCAAAGAGGAATTTAAAGCAATGAAATTTGGAGAAACAAAGCGAAGGCAACACAACAGGCAGACCTGCCAGTTGGGAGGCACAACCAGCCAGGATGTGTGCAACAGAGGAGTTAGGAAAAGCCAAGTAGCCAACAAGTATCACTAGCACCAACTGGAATGTGTGGAAAAGGATGGAAGAACTACTGTTCAGCGCTGCAGAAGGTGTAACTTAATGGAAGCGTGTATGTATACACATGTACACGTTATCCATGCACACAGACATCAATGATGCTCTTTCAGAGATGCGTGACAGAAGCAAGAGAGACAAGGGCTGTATGTGTGTTTACAAACACATATATGCACACACATGCATAGCTACACACAAACACATACATGGTGAAGAGCAGGCTAACCGTGAGCCAGCAGTGCGCCCTGCCAGTGATGCAAGCAAGGAAGTGGTCATTTCCTTTCACACGGTACTTTTCAGACCCACCTGAAACACGCGTTTGATTTTGGACATCTTCAGTACACAAAAGACACAGATAAACCAGAGTGAGTTTCATGGAGGGCTGTTGAGATGCTGTGTAAAGAGAGGCTGTCAGAGATGGGGAGAAGAAAAGGCTTTGGGGAGCTGACAGCAGATCTCCCATACCTACACAGAGATTATCAAGAAGATGGAAGGCTGGGCACAGGCTCTGCACAGAGATATGAGACACAAGGACACGAGACAAACTTAACAGTGGAGGCTGCAACCTTACATAAAGTTTTTTCCTGCAAGGACAGTCAAGCACTGGAACAAGAATCCAGAGATTGATCAAACTTTGTCTTCGGAAGGTTTAAGACCTGAATGAAGAAAGCCCTTGTCTGAATTCACTTTGAGCAGCAGGTTGGACTAGACACCTCCTGAGGCCCTTTCCAACCTGAATTATTCTGTGACATCAGCATGGATCCCAGAGTATACTATAACGCCTGATAACAATTTTCTATGCCAAATTTTATACCTTTCAAATCTCCACTAAAATGCAACCACTACTGAGGAGATGAAAATAATTTGTTTGGTTCACCTCCTCAAAATAGCACATGATGTTCCCATCCAGATCTGCAATACTATTAAGTATTAAAATTGGAATTCCAAGGTATTTTAGAGATGCAGGAGTTAACCAGTCACCCGAGTGGGCTACAAGAGGAACACAGTGGCTAAACATTCTGCTCTTTGGGGGAAGGAGAAGGTGTTATTCAGTCTGAGACACTGTCAACCCAGAAAATATCACAGGTGCACAACAGCTATTCCTTAAAGCAGCAACTGCATTTTTCTTGGAAATGTGACATTGAGCACATACCGTTAATGAACAGCCCCTATATTCTGATGATGATAAGGTCACAGGATAAGAGGCTACGCTGTTTGCTCTGGATATTCAAGCTTTATAGCTTCACACCTGGAGAAAGAAGCCTCACTTAGCAAACCAAGGCCAGGTCAGAGCTCCTATCAGAAGCACCTGCAGTGCTCTAAGCAGTATGGTTTGGTTTGTCCCTCTGCTAGGTGCTACTGCCCCTAGAGCAGAACCCACCAAAACAAAGGCTGTTGATTCTAAATTAATTGAGTTTGCACAGAAACAGAGTGCTCAGGAGGTCCACTACTCTAAGAATGGGAGGGGAGTTACCACCTTTGGCCAGGCTGCAGGAACAGCTTAAACCAATACACAAGTTTCTGCAGCGATTCCCTATAGGGTAAAGAACTATTGACTAAGCATGCTTCTTAGATAACCATACATAACCATAAGAAAGTTAAGGCAAGCAAACGTGATCATTAGCATCTTAGTAGCATTAAAAAGGGAAAATAGAGCCCCATTATTTCCTTTTAAAGAGATGAGATTTTTCTATACAAATTCCCCACCTGCAGATAGACTAAAGTGATGTTTTAAGAACTTTTTTAAGCACCAGCTTTGTACAAATCGATGATAGGACAGGAGGGGAAATCAATTGAGCTTACCAGCGTCCCTCAGATGTAAGCACCGAAATGTCTAGTCGCCAACGAAAAGTCTATTCACCAACGTAACCACCAGCAAAGGTAGCCCATAACCGGCTCCATGGAAGGAGCAAAGTAAAAAGTGGTGAGACCGGAGCGAGAACAAAGAGGCAACAGCTCAACACATGGAGCCTTCCCCTTCCAAAGCTCACCAACCTCTCTCAGGCAGACACTAAATTATTACTTTGCATGTCTGTTTACCAGTCCTACGGATCACTGCTGTTCAGTCACAGCGGGAGCGTGACAACCACTGTACCTTGGCACAGCCGGGCTCAGCCAGGCCCCTCCAGCTCACTTTCCCCTTCCAGGACGGGCTGGCACCCCGAGGGGCCACGACACCCCACGGGAGGCAAGTGCAACCCCCGAGGCTGCCTCCTGCCCACGGCCCCCCTAAATCAGAACCTCGCTTAGGCCTCGAAACGAGCCGTGCTCCGACCCAAACTCGGCGGGATATTGAGCCAGCCGAGCGGCGCTGCCCTGCCGGTCCCGAAGCCCGGGCTCAGCGGACCCTCAGTAGCCGGCGGGGCACGGAGGAACGGGTACAACCTCAGCCCGAACCGCGTTCCCAGGCACAGCCACGGGCCTGGCCCGCAGCCGCAGAGCCCCCGGTTCCCTCACCCCACCCCGCCAGCACCGGGACCCGCCCCCCCCAGGCCCGGCGGCAATGTCAGGCGGCAATGCCGGGCAGCTCCACAGAGCCGGGGCTCCTGCCCCACCGCCCTCCCACGCCCGGACCCAGCGACCATAACATACCCCCGAACCCCTCAGACCGGGTGGTCGTTTATCCTCCACCACTACTCCGCCCCCTCGGGCCCAGCAGCCGTTCCCCCGCCAGCCCTCACTCCTACCCTGGGGATCCGTTCTCCCATCGCTATAGCCCCTACACACCCCGAGGCGGGCGGCCGTAGCCCCACGCCGCTGCCCACACACCCCCAGCGGGGCGGGGCAGGGCGGGCGACCGCGGGCCTCCGCCGGCGCGCCCCTTCCCGGCACGCTCCCATTGTGGCGGCGACAGCGTTCCCTCAGCCGCCCCGCTGAGCTCTCACCTCGGCGGGGGGCGGGGGGACTGTGGGCCGCGACGGGCACCGGGAGCTGGCGGCCACCCGCCCGCCTACCGTCCCGGCCTCGGCGATCAGCAGCCGCTCGGGGACCGCATCACCCAGCGTCCGGCCCCCCCCCAACCCCCCGCCGGAGCAGCCGCAGGATCCCCCGGGCAGCAACAGGCGCCTTCGCCGCAAAGGTTCCGCAGGGCGGAGAAAGGTTCCTCCTCGCCCCACAAGATGGGAAAGCGGCGGCAGCCGTACGGGGCGGCGGGGACCGAGCGGCCCGGGGGACTCCGCTCCCCTCGGAAGCCGTCAGGACTCCCTTGCCGCGAACCGGGGCGCGACGGAGTCCCGCGGGCCTCATCTGCCACTCGGGCAGGCCCGGGAGCGGGACCGGCGGTCCCGGCAGCCCACGTAGGGTCTTGAGCAGGTATCGGCGGGAGCGCGGGATGCGGGGCCTCCCCGGCAGGCTCGCTCACTGCGGGATAACAAAGCTTGAGGGGCAGCACGGGCTCGCTCTCCTCCACGGGACAACGCAGAGCTCAGCTCTGGGCCTCATCCTGTCAAGTTCTAAACCCCTCCACCTACGAAATGCTATCAGTCTCCAAGCGCCTGCTCCAGCACTGGACTTCTTCCCAGCAAAGAACTCTCCTCACAGCCAGTTTAATACAAGACTCATTGATATTTACAGCCTCTCTTCCTCATTCTCCTGCTAGGAACCTGGCTTTGCCAGCACTACACCTTCCCCACAGGTGCTGAACAAATACCACTGACTCCACCCAACCCTTCTCCAACTCAACCCATCTGCTTCCCTCAGCCTGTTATGCCTCTTTCACACTCTTTCAGAATCAATCAATCATAGAATGGTAGAGGTTGGAGGGACCTCTGGAGATCACCTAGTTCAAGGTCCCTGCTAAAGCAGGGTCACCCAAAGCAGTGTACCCAGGACCGTGTCCAGGCAGACTTGAAATCTCTACAGAGGAGACGCCAATAACCTCTGAATAGCCTGTTCCGGGACTCCAGCACCCTCAAAGTGAAGAACGTTTTTCTTATATTTAAGTGAAGCCTCCTATGTTGCAATTTGTGCCCGTTGTCCCTTGTCCCATCACTGGCCACCAGCAAAAAGAATCTGGTTTCATCCTCTTGTCCTCCACCCTTTAGATATTGATAAGCACTGAGAAGATTCCCTCTCAGTCTGCTCTTTTCCAGGCTAAAAAGCTTTAAGTCTCTCAGCCTCTCCTTGTAAGAGAGAAGCTGCAGTTCCCTCAGCACCTTTGTGGCTCTCCATTGGGCTCCAGTAGAGTCCACAGGACTTGGCCACTTCACCTTTCCCACATACCATGAGGGCCAAAGCCACGCACAGCCTTTGAGATGTGATCTAATGAGTGCTGAGTAAAAGGGGAGCTCATCACTCATCTCCACCAGCTGGCCATAGTCCCACAGACAGACACAGCCCAGCAGGCCAATAGCCATCATCACTGCCAGGACAGGGCACTGACACTGTGCAGAGTGTGCTGCGGTCCTGTACAACAGCAGAGGCCTGGGGTTTCCTTCTGCTAAAGGGGAGAAAAAGAAGACGACCAGCAAAGAAAGTCCCTGTCTGGTTCCACAGGCTGTCCTCAAATATCAAGAGCATGAAAAATAAGTGGGAGACTGGTATTTGACTCTGGATATGTAGTGGCAGCCTGGCCACAATTGGTGTAACTCAACCCTTACTCTTTCAGAGGTCTCCTGAACTTCCAGGAAGCCAGAGCTGATCTAGAACAGGACCATAACACCACAGAGCCATCTCTGGGTTTGCTTCAGGGAACTTCACAAACCCTTGAGGTATCATAGAAAGCTTTTATCCTCCTCTCCACTTAGACATATCCAAATCTTCCATGGGATCTTCTTCTACTAAACCTGATGTGAAAGGCCAGGTTTTCCTTCCCTGTCTGTCACAAAGAGAAGACATTCAGAGAGAAGGATGACATCAGAGGCCTCAGAGGCAGAGTGGAAGAAGTGCAAGTTAAAGCAGGCAGAAAAGCACCCAGAAGGTAAGTCAGGAGTTCTTACTGGGTTTTATTCCATATTACAACATTAAAAACACTTCAGGCATTTGCTCCACGACAACACTGACAAACACAGTTCAGCTAAGGATGGCTGCTTCAAGGGCATATCCTACAAGCACTCCAGCAGCTAGCACCTTCTATGTATATCTATGAAGTTAACTAAGGCATCTAAAACAGACCTAGGAAATTATCCTTGGCTTCTACAGATGTACAACCACTGTCTGTCCAAGTCAATGAACATTTGTGATCAGACATGCATGCTGTCCAGTGGATGCATTGGGCTTGGTTTGTCCCACTACAGTGTTTGCCTGCTTCACATAGCTCCCCATCACTCATGCTTTCTCAGCAGGTAGCTCAGCAAAGCCTCAGGACACCTACATTCACCACACTGAAGCAGAGGCCACCAGGAACTCACACCAACAACAACACTAAGTCCAAGAAGCAAGTGTGAATCTGTACCACTGAAGCTGGAGTAACACCAGAACCCCTGGGATAGGTTAGAAAGATAAGCTATTATTCCTCAAAAAAAACCATAACTACCCTCAAGTCCCACCACAAGTGGCAGCTCCTTAAACAGGTACCATCAGTGTGGAAGGTTAGGTTGAGGAAGCAACCCTCCCAGGACAGGCAAATTAAGAAAGTCTGAAATTGTCCAGGTGGGATCAGTGGTTCCCACCCAACCCGAGTGGAGCAGCCATCCACATAACCCTCCAAGTCCCCTCACAGCCTATCAAACATACATCAACACCTGCTATACAGACAACAAATTCCCTGTTTCCTCAGGCCAGTCACTGATTGCTCACCACAGTGGTGTGCCCTCTGTCCTTCCCTCATGTCCTTTGCCTCAAGTGAATACTACTGGGCACCTGCAGCAGGTTTTAATCTGAGCTGGGCAGCCACCCAAGCACAGGGAAATTCCCTGAGCTGGGTGTTGGGAAACACCAAAGCAAAGGGATGTGGAACACTCCTCCTCCTTTGCCACACTCCTGCTCTAGCCTGCAGCAGTTATGCCAGCCTCAGAATTTGACATGGAATGCTTGGCTCTTGCAAACCCAGCCAGTGCACAGCCCCAAAGCAAGACCTATAAGATCCATAGAGCATGGACACAGCTGCACACTAGTACACAGGGAAATTCATCATATATGAGCAGCAACAGATCATTTCCCATCAGAGTCCCAGGCTTTCTCTAGCACCCCACTGCACCAGAGCTCCTTTAGATGTCCCTGCACATCCAAAGAATGTCAGAACCTTATCTCTAAGGATGAATAGAGCTGACCAATACCCTATGACTGTGTATCAAGAGCACAAGGCAGATGTTATCTTAATACAGGAAAGACCATCAGATTTCAAAGCAACAGCTTCAACTTCTATCTTCTTAAATGCCCATATCATTTACAGTCTGAATTGGGTTCTTGGGCAGTATCAGTTACATGGATTAGGAGCTATAGAGGACATTAGTATAATTCCTCTTCCTGAGGTTTTTGTATCTTAATGGACAGGAAGCACTGCTGGTGGGCCTCCAGCCCCTGAAGCTCTGACCAGAATTTCCCCAAAGCTCCCCATCTTCCCTTTGTGCTTTCTTCTGTCCTAGAATCACTCTCAATTAACAGTACAAAAATAGAACCGATGTCATCCATCCCTCCTAAGCTGCACATGCATTATTCATCAACATGCCCTAATTGATTCTCCCATAACCATGAGCACTTCTGCACTTGGCTACTTCATTCTTGTCCAGCAGAGCACAATTTATGGACTTTTATGCAGCTTGGGAAAGGCACTTTCACAGTGCTACCTTTCACAACTTTTCTGAGCAGAGGTTCGAGTTAGATCTCAATACACAGAGCCACTGGTCCCCAGTTTTGTGTCCAGACAAAAGCGATCATTAAGTAACTCTGCTGCACTGATGCTCGGTGTCCTGACTGGGAGGTCACTATTGCTCTAGATACTCTGGGCCCTCTTCCTACAACAGGGTCTTTAAAAGAGGTGAAGGGGAGGATTTCGGAAGGTCTCTGCACCTCTGAACAAGTGCTCTGAAATGTGTCATTCACAAAACACACAGGAAGTTGAAATGCCTTTTGCAATACAAATTCATGAAAGTTCTAAAAGCATCTGCTAAACCTACTCACCCTACTACAGAGGACAAGGCTCTGTAAAGGCTGTCTCTAGAACAGGATTAAAATATCCCATCAGGAAGGTAACCCAACTTTGTCTTCAGAGTCCTGACACCATAATATGTCTGGATTCTCCCATCCTAAGCTCTGTCCAGGAGTTCTGGAAACTGAAAGCCTGTGATGGGATGGCTGGGAGAAGAGCCAATTATTGAGGTGCAGTCCATAGTCAGAGGAGCAGGTGTGAATTTCATTCTACAACCCAAGCAGCTGGAAGTTGGCATACAATGCCTCATCAAAGTAATTAATAAATCACAATCCTCATCACTGGCACAAGTGTGTCGAATTTGATGGGACCACAAATCGCAGCAATGGTTTCTCAAGCGTTGTAGTGACAGCATTACAACTGCTACAGCACAATTCCTATTGCTGATGGACATGTCCTTTCTTAGACCCTTCTCTTTCAAGCATGGTATCTAATTTGTGTTACTCCTCCTGATACAGCATAGGCATAGTCATCAGTATGCTATGGTGACATTACATGTGTTTCCTGGAGACATTCCCTGGTCAGCAGTGCTCTGCAACATTCTGCATCACACCACCATTCATCTGCTTAACCACAGCTGTGTTGCCTCCTTTGCCACATACCTTCACTTAGCACAGATTTTCCTAATTTCTTCCTTTGGTGCTTGCTCTGGATGCTGTTCACTATTCCCTTTGCTGCATGGTCCCACTGTGGAAGAAAGGAACACACTCCAGGCAGTCTCTTACTCAAAGGAGTGATAGAAAACCTGCAGGCCAGGCATCCTAAGTGGAGGACTGCAGAGGAAAGGAGAGTGAAAACTCAGAAACAGAAATTCACTCTATTTCTAACATCACACTTACTGTAACAGTAAGCTTTGTGATGAAGGTCCTGTACAGGGAGTTCTCTGGAACGCTCATCTCAGAGGAGTCTGTTAAATTTATTGTGGTTCAGCTTCACAGTTGTTTAACCAGTCTCAGGATAACCAGCCGCCATGAGCTTGAATTTCACCTTCACCTCCACAGTCTGCAGCCTTCTCCTTCGCCCACTAGAAGGGGCTAAGAACCAGACACTGGAGAACAGAAACAAGTGAATTTCATCACCAGTGAGATAAAGGCAACTCTTATCCCATGAAACACCTTGAACACTTCCTCCTCATGTCAGGCTCTGCACTAGCCCAGTCCAGAAGTCCAAGTGTCATTGCAGAGGAAGGCCTCTCTGCTGGACAGCTGGCTTTTCTTTTGGTTTCTTAACCCTGTGGTGAGCAGCTTTAGGAAGGATTATGGCACTGAAAGGCTGTAATGCCATTGCGTAACTTAGCACAGCACTGCTCACACGAAGCACTCCTCAGCCTTCAACACTCTATTGTCAAGCACTGGGTGATAGAGTTAGGAACAGCCACCAGGAGAAGGCAGCAGGAAGGTAAGACAAGGCACCACCTCTTCTAAAGGAAAGTGGAAGGGTTTACAATTTTGGGCCAAGAAAGGGAATGGCAAAGATATGACAATATGCAGAGTAACAGGAAGAAGTGAGAGCAAGATCAGATGCTTCTCCTCATAGAAAGGGCAGTGCTATATTTGAATAAACAAAAGTAACAAGTTTAGGAACTAATCAAGGCAACAACTTATTAGAAAAGGTCACATGGCTGCTCATGACAATCCCCACAGCAGGGTACCTGGCTACAGCAGGGCTCAGTCCGGTTGGCCACGGACTACAAGGATTGTGAGGCCAGCAGTTGTGTCAGTGTGAGCTGAAATTCCACCCCACCCCCCCGGGACAATAACCAGGCTAGCTCAGTCTGGAAGCAAATGAAAGCTGTATTTACAAGCAAAATCTACAATCTATGATGAAATGCAATGAATATGTACAAATATACACTATTCGCAACATTTACAAATATATACAACCAACAGAAAAAGTACAACCAAGCTCCCTTTGCTTCCCCACAAAGGGGACCTTTCCCAAGGGGCCTCTCTCCCAGGGGCCTCACCCCAGCCCCCTTGGCAGAAAGCAGTTAGCTAAAGCAGAAAGTTGTTAACCTAGCTCACCAAGGTCAGTGTGCTATCTTCAGCCAGAAGAGAAGAAGAAACAGCAGCCAGACAGCCCAGCAAGCTGCCCCGACTGCAGACTGCCCCACTTTTTTTTGGGTGATAGTCCTTAAACATTTCTATCTATCCAATGGAAGTGTTTAGAACAACCATTATTTTGCTTTCTTACACCAAATAGTGACTTATTTACACTCTTTCACTTTCTCTGCTTGAACTTTGCAAGGAAAAATTAAAAAGACAGCTTCAAACCATCACAGCATTGAAGCCCACAGAAATCTGCAGTGCCCGGACCTCCTGTAGCAGGGGACAAAATACGACCTGCAGTTCCACCACATGTGAGTGCATCACTGAATTACCTGTAAACCCCACTAACAAACCCACAGCAAGGCCTGAAATATTTTATAGTTAGATAGTTTTCTTCTTTCTGGCTCAGCCAGAACCACATACTGTGGAGGCACTGAGAAGTAAGCAGGCAAAATATAATCTCCCAATAAAGCTTTACCAGTTTCATGTTTACAGCCCAGCCTGAGAAACCAGACATCTTCACCCTCCCTTCTAGGTTCAGCTCACCCCTTTTAAGCCTTCCTTACAAGCCAGTTAGTTACAGTAGTCACAGCAAGATGAGCACAACCACTTCTACTCTGCCCCCAAAATGCACTCTTTCCTGCCTAGCACAGGCTTTCTTATCCCAGAGCATTCCACTCACCAGGGACAAGAGGAGAACATATGGCAAAAAAAAATCATGTCCTCACCTTCCTTATGGAAAAATAAACCCAGTGGCTACTCATGACTGATCTGCTTCCACTTGTACTTTGGAAGCTACAAGGAGAAGGTACCAAGGGGTCTTTCCAGCACACATCTCCAGAGCTTCACTGGTGTTTATTGGAGGCAGAACAGACTTCTCTGCCACTCCAAATTGAGAAAGGCAACATCCTTCTGCTAAGAGAGAAGCTGGGTCACAGAGCTGGGGGAGGTTAGTATATGCTTTGTTTTTTCCTGCAGCCAGCTCTACCTTTCTGTCATTAGCTGTGGGGCAGAGAAGATGACATGACCTATTGACCAAGATCTGTAGATTTCCACCACCACTGCTCCACCAAGACCTCCTTTGCAATGTGACAGTAAGCTTTCTTCTGAGGAATTAACTTTGACAACACCACATACAGGGGTATTTCCCCTGTGTGAGAACACTGTCCCTAGGTTGAGCTGCAGATGTCAGGATCCTGCTGGGGCTTTAATAGCCCTGACAGACCACACCTGGTGTTTCTGCCCACACTCTCTTGTCCATTGGCACAAGGACTCAGTTTAAACTCAGTGTTAGGTTATGCCTGATTGTGGTTGGCATTGCTGAGTATGGTCTTATTTCTTAGCTTTGCTTTGGTTCTGCCTTACCACTGTAAGCTTGCCTCATGATCCGGGTTCTTGGTTGATGGTGTCTGCTGTTCCTCAGCCTACCTGGCTCACCTGACTGGTATGAGCACTGACTGGTGAGACCTCTATTCTCCTGGTCCTGGGTTACTCTTAGCTCCTACTCTCTCGTTCCTTTAAGAACAGCAGGTCTTTGTAACTAACAGAGAAGTGAGGGACTACTCAGTTCTTACTCTTTTCCTTGGATCGAAGCTGTTTGCCTCCAGCTCAGACTGTCTGTTGATGAATACTAGGGCTTTGCTATGACTATGACCTGTGTATGAATTATGCTAATAAGTAGGATGGTTATAGACCAGCTAGAAAGGGCATGACTGCAGCATGGTATGAATAACAGCAGCAGATTCAACTCACCCCGTGACACAAGGTTTTTCTGTTTTGCTGATTTCGCAACTGCACTTTGTTTATCCTGAAATTATCTTTATACACAAGGATGGTAAAGGAAGGAGTTTGTTTTGGAAGAGGAGAAGGATATGTGCAATTAAATAACTAATAATCAGAGACTTTCTAGTTTTCAGCAGATATATAACAGGTAGAAGGACTATGGATGGATTATTAAGGCTTGGGAAGAGATTTCAGTGCACTTTTTGCATTAATGATGGTAAGACCTGCATTTTCTTCTTCCTTTTGTAGACTCATCCAAGGTTTACTATCAATCTGCAGCCATAAACCAAGATTGCTAGCCTTTCTCTTTGCTCTTCAGCATGCTTTCCACTCCTATTGTTCTTCATATGGGAGCTAATATTTCCTTCATTAGAACACCTGTAGTCACTGTAAATTCCTTTATTAAAGCAGTCTATATGTAGGGGTTAGTGTTAATTTTACTTTTCTTTTATTAGCAGTAACGCTGCTTTTTGAGTATTGTAGTCCTGAAGCATGCACCATCTGAGACTCCCTGGTCATACACATGACTGCTTGTTCAGGCAATGAAGTGTCACTGTCACCAGGAGCTGCTCCTTTCCTGACACTCCACTGGTATCCATGGTTGCATCTCACCTGGAGTTCTGCAGCCATTGCCCACTATCTGCCATGCAAAGCTTGTTGTATTAGAGGGGTTTCCTCAACACTATCTACTGCAATTATCACTTTAATGTTTTAAAATCCATGCAACTTGCATCTCTTGATTTGTGCCTACATTTTCTTTGTTGCTACTCTGATATCCTCTCATGTTTTATTACCAGTAGATATTAGTCACATTTCTTGTGATGCCAAAACATTGTTCTCAAACATTGGTGAGTTGAAGATGAATATAATCATACTAATGGCAGAAACTGATGTGCTTAAAATCCACAACTTATGCTCTACTGTCCCAGCATTTCCTGCCTTTGGGAAGGGAACTTCACAGCAGTTATTTCTGCTTCCTCACTCTGTGGGAATACACTGGTGTAATTCAGTGCTCTCTGCAGTCTCTGTCCTCCTGCACTGGGTGGTGGCTGAATTTTGGAATAGTTTAATATTGTAGTCTGCTTTTCCTCCACAACAGGCGACTTCATTCATCTGACAAACAGCCCTTAAACAACAGCATTTCTCCCTTTCATTGACTCCTCTGACTTTACAATTGTTCCTGAGGTTCAGGAGCTTAAGGAATTACACATTTCAAAAGCACATTTTCATTCCTGCAAGGCTCTCAGTCTCTGGGGCATGATTTAACAAAATACTTTTGATGGTGGATGTATTTAAGTAGGGAAATTTTGGAATGATAGGTATGAAGGAGGTAATCCTGGGGCTGCCTGTATGCGTAAAATGTCCTGATGCATAAACCAGGAAGCAATATTAACATGTCATTTCTTTACTTGCACAGCTGGAGCCTGGGCAGGTGAATGACCTTCCTTGCTCAAATGTGGCATGACCTGCCCAGCCAGGACACTGGCAGAAAGGAGGACAAAGCAGTTGAGGCTGGCAAATTATTTTTGGAAGCTTGCTGTTTGCAGATCAGAATAGCGGTTAAGTTTGAAGAGGTTGGGGAACTGTACAGTACTCCCTTTCAGGAACTACCAAGGAGTTATGAAATAGCAAACAGTTGCCTTTTAAGAGTCTAGGGACTAGTTTATGTGTTTAGTATGTGGAAGAACAGGACTTGGATCCTTCTAAGGAAGCAGCCTCTGGGTCTCCCCTCATCACCTTGTGTGATGACCTAGCACCAGATCCATGCAGATGTCCAAATGTGCCTTTTCTGATGTGCAGCTGTGCTGTGCTACTTCCTTGCCCACCTCTAGGCACCTTCTACATCTCCACAAGAGTGGTGAGAACAAAAGTTGAGAGTAAATTAAACCATGCGGTTTGTATTACTGTCTGCAGCCTGGTCTAGACCACACAAAGAATGTTTGTGAACGGGATTAATTTGCTGAAGTTAATTGGCACTAGAAGAGGGAAGGTATTAGTAACAGTTTTATTTTCAGTTTATTTCCAAGCATCCAAAATAGCTATACAAAAAAAGGCAAATTAATCAGCAAAGCATCCACGCCGCAGCCAAGCCACACACACCCGTAGTGGGGGATTGTTACAGATGGCTGAGCCTGGAAACACTGCATAGCAACCAGAATTATGTGAAGTATTAGGGGAAAATTAAAGAAAAAACACAAAAGAAGAGACAGAAGGAGCCAAAGAATGACTGGAGCTGGAGCCACAGAGGGTTAGAGATCAGCCAAGGAATAGGAATGAAGTTTACCCAGGCAAGTTTGCATATACCTGCCACGAGCTTCTGTGGGCACAGCAACCCTCGTGTGCTTTGACCTGGGGCAGAGGGTTGCAGGTGGAGGTGACTCCACTGGTTGATCCTTTGCCCAGCCACTTGCTTTACAGTGAAAAGCAATGGACAGAGGTTTTTCCACTGAGACAGACACCTGAAAGACCACCAGGCAGAGGTGTTTCTGAAGACGAGTACCATGTTCTCAGCTCTGCTGGGAGATGTGCTGGAGGCAGGAGCTCTGGCTCAATTTCAGAGTGCTTTGATGTTATCAGGAGATCTGTACACTTTTCAGGGCTTTGAAGGAGAACTGCAGAACTCTTTAGCTGTTTTCAGCTGGAGAATATGTTCCACAGCACACAAACTTGTTTTTCTTAGTCATCTTTCATTTTCTTAGTCATATGCACCCAGTCCACACCCTGGGTTTAAAATTGCTTGCAGGCTGGGCACACAAGCTGAGCAGAAATTAATTGCTCCCATCTGGTGCCCACTTGGGAAGGAGACTGCTGAATTCCTGAGAGGTTTGGGAAACAAGTGCTCCCAGCAGTTCCCCACCACCAAGTGATCAGATTTGTTATGAGAGGCCCTGAGCAGATCTTGCAGACCTGAATATTGTGACCGTGGCAAAAGCACAGGGTGAAGTCAAAATGTCCTTCCAGAAAAGAGCTAAGGGATGAGAATGCAGCATCTGACAATTACACAAAGAAGAGTGGAGCTACAGCTCTCCCCCTAGCACACTCCTCAGATAGCTGCAAATCCCTCCAAGGGATTATTCCTAACTGAGCAATTCTCAACATCAAGTACTGTTTGCCACGGAAAGGAGATACAAACTGTGGAGTATGGTAGTGCCTGCAGGATGACACATTCTCCTATATGCACAGGGTAAGGGGCACAGCACCACTGAGTACAAAATCCGTACGTTACCAAAGTCTTGGTAAGGTTCAGCTAGGGAGGACTAAGTGAAAAAAACACAATTTTGAACAGGAGCAAAAGCTTTCATTAAAAAGTGCCGAATCTCTGTGGCCAAGTTCAGCAGGACAAATGGCTTTGTGAACATGCCTGGCTGTAAGGCAACTCATTTCTTCCTCCACTCCCATTTTACAAGGATTTTGGGAGTGTGATGGTGACCAAATTCAGGCAAGGAGGGAACAAGTTCGGAAGAGCTGGAGCTGTGAGACCTCAGCATTCCCATTTTGTCTGTAGAAGGGAGATACAGGGAGTTGCATGGTTAGATCTGGAGATACTGCTCTGAAAGAAACACTAAATATTCATCTCCTGCGTGGTGGGTAACCACAGCTGGTTTGTGAAACTTCCCACAGCAGCCAGTGTTGTTCCTTGCAGCTTTCCCTTGGGGATTCATCTTCCAGGAGATTCTCCCATCACTCACAGGCAGTTTTTTGTAGCCCAGGAGAACACAACTAGTTAACAGGAACTGGTGGGAAAAGGCTGTGTA